>NC_140583.1:277985869-278585869 GCF_964204655.1 Triturus cristatus
ATAGAGATTTCCTCCATTTCCGTTCCCACTTCCTTCATGTACATTTTTCCTTTTTTAGGGTTTCAGTATACCAGGGCACTGGGGAATTTTGGGAAAGATGGTCAGTCCACATCACAGCCATAGGTGGATCAACTACATTCGATGTATTAGTAAAAATAGCATCAGGGGTATGCCCCGCTCTATGAGTCATTTGAGATGACATCACTGACGACATTTCAAATGACATCATAACATTACTTTAACCTTTGTTTTTTTAGGCAATTTCTAAATTTTTGATTTGAACAAAAACAGGTATTTTTATCACACCTAACTATAATGTTACTTTAACTTATTTCTGCAGTGAATTTCAAGTTTCTTTTCTTTAACGGAAAGTAATATTTTATTACCATACATAAAACCAACTCCCCCCTGCCACATACAGCATTTTACCACGTGGGGTTGGCTGCAAGAGCCTGGCTTGCAGACAGGCCCTTTGGCCAACTCCCCGTAGGCAGCCACCCAAAGTCAGGCAATGCCACGCACAGCTTTTGGTCGCACGTGGAGTGGGGTTAGCCACAGGGCCTGTCTTGCAGCCAGGCCCTCCTTCCAGCTCCCCACAGGCAGTCAACCCTTTGGCCATGTGCAGCAGGGGGTTGGCAACAGGGCTTGGCCTGTCACCATACTGTGTGGCAAAACTTCCAGGATGCCAGACCCACAGGGAGCACAGCCTTTGGTGACTCAATCCCCTGGGGCCAAAACATATATAGTAAGGAAAGGGGGGGGGTGCAGTCCCCTCTCTGACCACTGAATGGCCCTAGGGACACCATCCCTCAGGGCAAGTTCCAATAAAAAGGGGAGGGGGCCTTCTTGGGCCATGGGGACCCCATCCCACAGGGCCAAAATATATGGGGTAGGGGGCCTTCTTGGGCCCTGGGGACTCCATACCAATCTAAGGGGAGAGGGCATGCAGCTCTCCTTCCTTAATCTTATTAAGCATCTGGGACCCCATCCTACGAGGCCGCAACCTCGCTAGCCAAGCCTTATTAGATCCTGGGTATCCCATGCCCCGAGGCCAAAACAAAAAAATGCGGAGAGTGCCCCCCTCTTCCCAAGCCTTCATAAGCCCAGGAGACCCTATCCCCGGGGACAAATTTATTAAAAAAGGGGAGGGTGGCATGCGGGCCCCCATCCTGAGCCTTATTAGGGAGAGTAACTAATAAAGGGAGGGTTGTGCGCTCTCCGTGTAATGAATACAGAGGGCCCAGGGCTGAAAATGGCTCGGGAGGGAGTCAGATTGCTCCCATCCCGTTAATGAAAACATTGTGCCACGGGGAATGGGGTCCACGGGGCTGAACACCGATTGGAAAGGGGGGACGGTGCACCCCCTCCCCTTCAATAACACACCCTCTCCTGGTGGATGGGGTCATCAGGGCTCAAAATGGCCTTTGGGAAAGGGGCCATACTCGCACTGCTCCTCCCCAATATACATTCTCCTCAATCCCACTGGATCATGGGAATATTTGTTGACTTTAAAATAAAGTTGGCCCCGGTGGGTCCCTCTGGGTTCCCCCATAGGGCTTAGGGGTGCAGGGTATGCCTACTCTGCCCCCTTATATCATTTTTGTTTTTTTTATTTCAGGACAGTGAACGAAGTCCCCAAGTCCTGTAATGGGTGCCAGCAACATTTTTCTCATGTTGCTGGCAGCCAATCAGAGTGGTCGTTCTTGTGGGAATCTGACCTCTGTGAGAGGGAGATAGCTCAAGGGGAAAAAAAGCTCCCTGAGACAATCAGAATGCTCAATTTTTAAATTGGCTCTCCCGTGAGACTCATGTGAGACTCTAGCTGACCCAACCATCCAGATATACAAATATTTTGGTACCTTGATTTTTCAAAACGTACTGAACGGATTTACACCAAACCACAAAAAGCACAATCTGTCCTGCCAAATCTGCTGTAATTCTGTTCAGCTGTTTTTGCGGTAGCACTGTCTAAAGAAGTGTATGGATAATGCATGGAGATTTTTGTGGTTTGGGACCCCTCTTTTTTCTCAGCCCCCTCTTGACTGATCACCCCGAAACTTTCCAGGGAGGAGCTGAAGTGAATTTGATTTATGTAAAAAAAAATCATGAAGATTCGTCAAACGGTGCCAAAGTAAGTAGGAAACCGAAAGACTTATTGTCTGTGGAAAAGCAAGTCTAACTATAACTACCAAGTGGTGAATGCTATGGTTAACTCACTTCAAGGAAACCACGGCACTCCAATACTAATTTAGCATTGGAGTGCCGTGGTTTCCTTAAAGTGAGTTAACCGTAGAAGTGATTTAATTGCTTTAATTTCCCCGCTGCTTGGCTGCAGCGGACCATGGCTGGATAGCAAACCCCCAAAATATCCATCGTTAGGTTCTTATAAAGGATCTCCCTCAGGGTCAAGGCGCTTAGAAAAGACCAGCCACAGTCCAAACAGTATTGCCAGCAGCAGTTTACTATGAAAAAAATGGCATAACAAAAAGCCCAATGGATTTCGAGACTGTGGTGCCGATTAGGATCCTGGAAAAATTTTCCCCATACGACTCGTATCCGGTCTTTTTACCGTACGAATCGTACAAGTGCCGTACAAACTGCCACGTACGATTCGCATGGGAAAAACTCCATACGAGTTGCATTGGGAATAATTCCCCACACGTCCTCGGGTCGGAAAATGTGTCCGACACTTCCCCGGACGATTTACCGTACAAACGTGAAAAGTGAAGTCCGACCGCGCAAGTACGATCCATCCCGTGCGTCTGATGTCACAACCGTATGGAAAAAACACCGTCCGCACCGAACTCCCATTGCAACCATGGAGACATGTGCCCACATACGCGCCGAACCCCCCCAGCCCCCGTGAGTACGCGCCGAACCCCCCCCAGCCCCCGTGAGTATGCGCCGAACCCCCCCAGCCCCCGTGAGTACGTGTCGAACCCCCCCGTGTATGTACACCCGTGTATGTGTCGAACCCCCCGTGTATGTACACCCGTGTACGTGTCGAACCCCCCCGTGTATGTACACCCATGTACGTGTCGAACCCCCCCGTGTATGTACACCCATGTACGTGTCGAACCCCCCCGTGTATGTACACCCGTGTACGTTCGCGCTGGGGGTACGCACCGTACATACACGGGTGGGGGTACGACTCGAACGTACACGGGTGTACATACACGGGGGGTTCGACACGTACACGGGTGTACATACACGGGTGGGGGTACGACTCGAACGTACACGGGTGTACATACACGGGGGGTTCGACACATACACGGGTGTACATACACGGGGGGGTTCGTCACGTACTCACGGGGGCTGGGGGGGTTCGGCATGTACTCACGGGGGCTGGGGGGGGGGTTCGCGCGTACTCACGGGGGCTGGGGGGGGGTTTGGCGCGTACTCACGGGGGCTGGGTGGGGGTGCAGCGCGTACCGGGCCCCCTATTCTGGTCGTTTCGCGGCGTACTTTGCTTTTCCGGCACTTTTTGGGTGCCGTGAAAATATTGCCGTCCGGACTGCTGTCGGTTCGAATCGTACTTCCTGGGTCGTGAAACGCTGCCTGACAGCGTCCCGACGTCACGTCGGCGCATTCCCGGATCACATTGGTATGTATAATTTCGTCGGACGGTGTTTTTTCCGATTCGTACGGAAATGGTGTTTCCGTGCGAATCGTACTTCCATGTTTGTAAAGTTTTACAACCGGGTACGAGTCGGACGGAGAAAACGCTCCGACCGACGGTTCGTACCCGGTTTTTCCAGGATCGTAATCGGCACCCTAGTCTCCTTGGTCACGGGTCACGGAATGTGGCTGGTCTTTTCTAAGCCCCTTGACCCTGGGGGATCTTATTGAAGAACCTACAGTTAGAGATTATATATCTATGTATATCTCTATATCCCTGTATACATATTTAGACACATATGTCTGTATATATATACTTGGATATAGATATATACATAGAAATAAAGACACATACATGTAAAGTCAGATTTAAACATTTATAAGCAAGGCGCAGTGTCTATTTTCTTTGTATTCCCTTCTGGTACATGCCCTAGCTGTGGAGGTGTAGCACATGGAGGTACAAATACATCTGGGACACAGGCCCATTTGCTGCCACCCTTTAGAGACACCACAGGACTAATCGCTTTGTTGTTCAACCTCGCAGCACCAATGACCACAGAATAATTTACTGGAGAGTAAACAGCGTCCTTCTTGATTCGTTTCATTAAGGATTTAGGTTGAAGCCCGGAACATATCGTGTGTTTTTGTCTCAAAACTTTTACCCTTACAGGTGGTAGACAGCAATGGCATCTTACTTTTGGATTAGTCAATGGTATTTGCCACCACTTTGACCACTGAGGTTGTGGTTGAATCCAACAAAAGTGCATTGCAGTACCAATCATCATACTCCTAAGGACTTTTTCCTACAATACCACATTTCAGACATTTCTAGTAATAGGAACATTGTTTCTGATCAAGCGAAAGGTACACCAGTGTGACTATCACCATTTACAGCCCATGCCTAGCTTCCCTTCAGCTCCAGAACTCACTGCGAGGGACCAGGTACTTGTAGGACTAAGGGGAACCAGAAAACCATTAAAAAGAACGTCAGAAACAAAGTTACAGATGTATCTATTTCCCACTGGACCATAATAGTAAATTACTGTGTGCAGCAGGAAAACCAGAAAATTCGCACTGCAATGATCAAGAAATGAGACAGAGAAACAGGACAGGCGCGTCAGCCAAGGCAAATGGATTTTTTGGGCACCAAGACAAACTCAACTATGTTCATCAGAAATAAAGATTTTAATTCAAAGGTCCATTGTTTGCTTCTGCAACCGTGTGCATTAGGCAGCAGGAAATCACAGAGACAGCAAGACCCTCAGAAAACCACAGTAAGAATATTGTTATGACCACAAAGTCCTCACATGGACACTTACTGTAAAATACATCATCATTAAGCACAGGTCCAGAGTTATCTGTAATCTTTAAAGAATGACATAGGATAACCTTGGCACTAAAGATAACACAGGGTCATTCCTTTCTATATACAGGAAGAGCACCAGGGCCTGAAGGGGTTCCCGGGGATCTGTTTAAATCATGCGTAGAACTCTAGACTCATATACTCACTCAACAATTGAATTCAGTCCCCCACAGTTTTATCCCCACATCCTGGAAACAATCCGTCATCGTACCAGTCTTTCAAAAGGGGAATCGAGATGACCCAGTGTGGTACCAGCCAGTATATTTATTAGATTCTGAGGTTAATGTCCTGGGTAGGCTTCTCCTAAAAAGATTGGTGGACTGGTCTGATCATAGAGAAATTCTTTCAGATATCCAGTATGGTTCTAGACGAGGACGGAGGACCAATGAACAGAATCTAAACCTATATTTGGTAATCAACAAATATACAACTGTTAAAGGTGGAGACATACATCTAGGCTTCATGGACCTTAGTACAGCCTTTGATACAGTGGACAGATCGAAACTGTGGGCTGTGCTTTGGGACATGGGGGTGGAAGAGACGCTTGTATCTTTTTTGTTTCATTTGCACATAGAAGCCTCTGAGATATGGCCCTCAGAAAGAATGCACTATGCACTTTCAGTTAGTGCAGGGGGTCCGTCAGGGGTGCATTATGGTGCTAATGCTATGTATAATTTACATTAATAGGCTGGACCAGTTTTTAAAGGAGCGTTGCTGGGATGTACGTATGGTGGGAACCAGAATGGTTCAGGCATTGTTGTATGCAGATGAGTCTGTTTTAATTGCGTGGACACCGAATGGCCAACAGTTATTATGTTTTTAAAGAATTTATGGAGGACTTAGAACTTAAAATGAATTACCTTAAGTCCCACATTATGACAGATGGCCCGTCAGAGAACAAGAAATCAAAAGCATACCATATCAAGGATTATTGTTTAGGAAAAGTGGACACATTATGTTACCTTGGTATTTTGTTGGACAACAACTGACTTGGGCATCACAGACAAAAGCACGTATACAATCCTTTACTAGGGTAGCTCATGGGATAGATTCCCTTAGGAGGTGTTTAGGACACAGTCATATGAAATCTGTTTTACATCTTTACAAAGCGAATTACGTTCCCACTGGGAGATTTGGTGCAGAAATCTAGGGATACAAGCCTTGTAGTTCAATTCAAGTTGCTGAAATAACATTTTAAGAAAGATATTAAGAATTCCCCAGAGTGTCTCAGAGAAAATTGTCCACGAAGAAATGGGAGCAAATTTTATAACTAATTTTATTTGACTCCGTCCAATACTCCTTTGACTCTCAATATGGCTTAAGAGTGAATTGGAATGCAACAGAAGGACTGTGATTGATTGCTTGAATTGAGAACTAAGTCATCGCAGACCATGGTTAAGTTACGTTATAACAACCCTGGGGGAGTTGGGTAAACCTCAGATGTTTAGTAGCCCAGAGCTAATTAGTAGATCAGACATAGGCTGGGTGGAAGAGGCTTTCAGGTTCCCTACTTGAGAAGCTAGGCTACATGTAGCTCAATCCAAAAATAATTATAAGCACTTTATGATGGTTAAATGTATGAAAAAAAATGGAACTGTACTCAACTTTGGACATGACTTCTCATCATAAGCTAACTTACTTTCGTTTAAATCTGTTTCCACAGCTGTTGATGGGGTGACGTTAGTCATTAGATTGCCCTTTTTGCACAAGTGACAGGATTTCTGCACTAGACACTTTGCATATTATTTTTATTTGCCCGAACTGGTCAGCCTTAAGATGTAAGTATATTCGCCCACTTTTTACTCCTCTAGATTTTTATCAAGTGAGACAAGCCTTACTTTACTTGCACCTTTTGGATTCACCGAAAACGTGTTGCTTTCGGCCCAGTTTTTGGCAGGGGTGTATTTTGTTGACTTGAGAAATTAACTGTGACAGTGAACTATTTTATAAATGCACTGCTCATGTAAATTGGTTAAAATGTTATTGGATTATTGGTTTTAGGTGGTTCCTATTATTCCCTACTTACATAGCGGGCCCTTATAGGGAGTTTTTTGTTTGGTACGATATATTAGGATAATCCCTGGCACCCTTTTATACAGTATTTTTAACATGCTTATTCCTGTGTGAAGGTATTTTTAGCAATGCATTTTTATCTTTTTAAAGGGTGCACTTTAAAAGTTGCTGTTTTTTAATTTGGATATGTCTACGAGTGAAATTAAGATACAAGATGATTTGTGGATGTTTAATTTCTTCAAGTGCGTTTATGGCCAATTTAGGCCGAATAAAGTATTTATTGATTGATTGATTGATTGATTGACTGAAGAGATCGGTAATGCTGCCGCAGACTACATGTGTCCACATTTATGGCATTGACACTATTCATTTATGATTGAGTAGCAGCCCCCAACTGTTTATCAAATCTGGTTGGATTCATATGTTTGGAATAGTTTGGGCTTGAGTACTGTGGTATTATCACTTGCATTTACTTTCTTTCATATGCTTTATCATATGTGTAGTGCAAATCCCAGCAGTCTTCACTTACGTGGCTTTTGACCTATATTGCATCTGATATTCACCTTCACAAAATCTCTTACGTACTAGACCATCACTACTTGGCCAGAGCGAACACTAGAGAGCCAAATGGATTATTGGTATAAATGAAACAGTCTTCAAACTCATCCATGTAAAGAATAGCTGAGTCCGGGGCAAAAGAACAGCCCATGGTGTTTTATACGTATAGTACAATGCCATACAGTGACTCATCTGGTGGAATGTTTGTATGTAATGCAATCATATCAAATGTAACTAGAAGTTGTGCAGTATGCTTGAAGGGGTTTCCTGTCTTCTTGATCAAGCCTGAGGTGTCCAAAACATATAATTGTACACAGATGGTAAAAGGTTTTAGGAACATATCCACATATTTAGAGATGAGCTCAAGAAGTGAATCACACCCTGAGTCAATGAATCTACCTCGCTGATTTTTTGCATCGTTGTGTATGTTAGGCAACAGATACACTATGTGGATTCTGAGGGAGTTTTCTTCATTAATTCAAATTCTTTTGGGCCTATCCAGTCTTTTTCTAACCCTTCTTGGAGTATTATTGTTAGCTCTTCTTTAATTTGCAGTGTCTGGTTGTCTTTCACCTTACAATATTATTTAGATCACAGACTTGTTTGTCCCCATTTTTGAGCTAGTTTTTAATTCCTGAATGATTATTGCTCAACCCTTGTCTGCTGGTTTGATAACTATCGATTTATCATTCTTCAACTCAAAGATGGTTTTTAATTGAGAAGATTGAAGATTAGGTTTAATGTTCCACGCTCTTCTTTCTAGCTGGTTGATGGTACATGAAGACAGATTTAAACTTCTTTGGCCATTTTGAATGTCAGTGGAACAAATGTGGACTTTTACGCAAAGTCTTCAAGCTTCCTCAAGCCTGGCAGCTTCTTTGTCTTTGACAAAAAATGTGTCAGATTTTCCTAATTGTTCCAAATTCTCACTCTTACCATCAAGTAATTCATGATCGCCGTTTCGTCCAACCTCTCCCTTTCAAACATTACCACAGAGCCAACAGATAACACATAGCCTCACTGGCATTTCACGTACTCCTAAAGCACACACAGGACCTATGCAGACTTTTATCTGCCACCTAGTGGGTCTCGCCAAGACATTGTTCAGTGACAATTACATCACCTATGTTGATGACATCATTCTGCTCACATGAAACATCAGTTTGCAGATTGAAAGGACTCACTTTAGGGACCTAAAACCGGCTGCTGTCCTTATAAATAAGATGCAACCCTTTGGCTTCAATCAAAAAAGTAAGTTGGCCAACACATTTAGCTGGTGTTACAACCTCATATGCACCCATACCCTTGGTCTGGATGAAGGAGCTTTCTCTATATAAATACTCAGATCCCAGTTATTGGAGCAGCTAAGTTTGACACATTCAAATGCCTCCAAGACTTGAAACTTGATTTCACCCCCTTGGAAAGAAAGTAAGATAACTAAAGATACTCTTTGACTCAAATCAAATCAAATCAATGATTTGATTTGATTTTACTCTTTGACTCAGGCCTTTCCTACACAACTCAGATCAATGTAGTAGTAAAGGGTACCAATCTTCACAGTGGCGTAGCTAGAGTGGGAGGGGGCGGTGGAGGCAGATCGCCCCAGGCGGCACCAGTTTTGGGGCAGTGGCCGGCCCCCTCCCCCGATATTACCTGTGGCCGCAAGAATCGCCAGCTCCCCCTCAACCTCCCCCGCTCTTACCTACGGCCGATGCAGCCTCATGAATAGCAAGCACCCATCACCTGCTCTTCGATCAGGCCGCCGCGGGCAGCAAACAAAGGGGCCGCCACAGGCGGCCTAAGGCCTAACTACGCCACTGAATCTCCAGCTTGCCTTGCTCTACAAAACCATACCAGTATTCCAAACATTGGGGTAGAGCTGATAAGACTTTAGGTCATGCACATCTAAATTGTTTATCATCATTTAAACTGGTCTTCCAAAGAATCTTATCACCGGGCCAGAAGAGCTTCAAAACTATATTTCTAGAATGTCCACAATCCTCTGTAATTATGACCACACTGAAAGCTCTCCACTGACTCTTACTTGAGATCAGGATTAAATTCAAGGTATAATGCACTATTAGCAGCGGATCAATTTATAGAAAGGTCCTGCGCTTAGGAATTCAGTACACTAGAGAACAACTATTGCCTGCGCTACCCAAATTCACCATTAAACACTCGTTATAATTTCAGAGTGACTCTTTATCAGATCAACAAAACACAGTGACCCTCTGTTCACCCCTAGCACTTTCCGTGTTGGAGACACCAGATATGGAACAAGTCTCAAATACACCTGGAAGATTGCAGTAGTA
Organism: Triturus cristatus; assembly: GCF_964204655.1. NCBI lineage: Eukaryota > Metazoa > Chordata > Amphibia > Caudata > Salamandridae > Triturus > Triturus cristatus. The sequence goes on from NC_140583.1 coordinate 277,995,734, forward strand.
AATCACATATGGCCCCAGGATGTAATACCTAATTAAACAAGTCAGAATCACACGCTAAACACACAAATAAACGCACAGCAGAGGGCCTGCATTTAGCCCAAGGCCACAATGCAAGCGAAATCAGTCAGTTGCATTTATCAGCTAAAGCCCATACAATGCCTAGTAGTAAGCGCCACCCTAGATAACACACATGACTCACCCAGCCACTTGGACCACCTCAGAATATGACCTCCAGTTAGTATTTATGGCCCCGTCTATCAGAGTGGGCGCAAGCATCTAAACACACAGTTTATTACCCACTGTACCAGTATTTCCTGCCCAAGGGGGATGAGCTTGACTTTATTGCACCCACTGTACGCACCTAATGGAAATTGAATTCCAGCACACAACTGTAAGAGATGTGGCTGCTATTCCTGACTGTTACTCTTTAATGAAACTATTCCTGATTGCGAAGCCTCCCTGTTCTCCTTTTTGATAATCAGAACCTGTTTCAACAGCACCATCAACAAAACATACTCAGGTAAGTCCCATAAAACTTGTAGAAGCTGGCATGACATTATGCACTTTCCATAAACCTCCCCTCAGTGTCTGCTAATTTGACCAACCAACACATATACAAGAGGATGGAAGAGTAGTGGACACAGAAAAATTAATTCAATACCGAGGTGCACTACTGTTTTGTCAAAAATACATTTTTATAAACACTTTTAAACAATTGGATTCACTAGTACCAAAGGGTCTTAATGACAGACTGGACATGAGCTGTTTCATATGAAATTTTCCAATTGAACATCTCACAGAAAAACATATGATAGTTAATGGCAAAACTACTAAGGGTGCGAGCGGTGAGAGTGGTATTATCGCTAATGCTGCGGTCAGCCTCGCCAAACGTACTATCCCGCAACTTTTTTCTCAAGGGAGAGTGTTATATCCTACTTCATTGAATAACATTGTAGTCCAGCCCTGCTGCCACTAGCTGCTCAGCCAGAGCGTGAGATGGTCATAGAATGTTGGTGTGCCTGTGATGCATGGAATGCCTGGGTGTCTGAGTGGATGAGTGTTGGCAGTTGAAGATGGGCTGAGCAGCTAGGGAGGCTGCTCCTGGTGGGGCTTGTACCACACTAGGCTGGCTGGAGTAGAGACAGATGTAACCTGAACTGGAGACTGAATAAAGATAGCTTAAGAATACCTCCTGGCTCCAGGTGTCTTTCTACAGAGATCACAACATTTATTTTGGCGACGAGCGGACTTTGAACCCTAGAGACTATTGGTGAACTACTGAAACAAAGGAACTACAAAGGAAAAAAAGGAGAAACTAAGAGATCCTACAAGCAACTACTTCTACATAGAAAGAATTCCCAGGAAAGCCAGCGCCAGCCCCACCAGTGTCCTCTCCAATGGACGGCCCACAGAGAAGTGTCATCAATAAAGACACTACAGCCTGGGAATACTACAAACATTTAAAGGTCTACAGTGAGTTGGAGGAGTAGCTAAGCTACAGCCGCATCTGTTGTTCCAGCCACAATGTTAGCCACAAAAGGATTACAGTGAGTTGGAAGAGTAGTTCAACTACAACCACACCACACATGGTGTTCCAGCCACAGAAAGAAGAAAAAGTCAATTTAAATGATGTATAAACGGAAGGTGTGCAGAGGTTGCACACATGGAGAATATCGTGTTCAAAAGGGTCATTAATTGACAGTTGCAGTGATGTAAGGGGCCTCCAAAACCACAGTGACAGTTGCAGCGATGTAAGGGGCCTCCAAAAACATAGTGACTCATTTCCTCTTACTACAGTGACATCAAGGGAAAAAGGCATATATGGTGCTACATTCAGTTTCTGAGAGAAGGGGTCACATCATTATGTATCTAGTTGCTCTGCATCCAGTTGCTGCGCAGATGGAAAACAAGTATTTGTTAAAAATGGTATGCTACGTTTGTGTTTTCCTGCTACATCGTGAGTGGAGAGGAGTTCTACAATTAGTGCGTTTGCCCTGGATTGTCTTGGTTTGGGCACTTAGAGGAAGTTGTCTTGATTACTATCTGCACGGGAGCAGAAAACCTCGCTCCGAGTCTTGCTCTGGAGCTGATTAACACGTGTTCAGCGGTGTTCATTTTTGGATGATGCACATAACGTGTGCGGGCTTGTGTTTAAGCCGTTTGGAGAAGAGACGTTCCCGGGCCATCGCTTTTACGTATGTAGGTGTGGGGGTAAGTTGACATTTATGTGTTTTGGTGGTGCTACCTCCTGACTTTGGCAAGTTCAACCGCTGTCCTCAAGTTCGAATTTTAAAATTTAATGCTCGTGCTACTCACCTTTGTTAGGCATTGCGCGAGGCTCCAGTGGAGTTTCTGTGACGTTTTCGCCATCCCGCTGCTGATTCGTCCCTGGACGCTTTCCAGCCTGAACGTGCCGTGAGCCATCCGGCGGGACGTGCAAATACGTACAGCCATTTTGTGTTTGGTGGCTGCTGTCTATGCCTTTACATGCATTGCAGTTATCCACGGACGCGCTTTGCCAACCACGTAATATTTTGCCAGCCACGGTGATATTAATAAAGTTTTGTGAAGATCGACTGGACGGCCGGCGACAACGCGATGTTTGTTAACAGTATACTTGCTGAAGGGTCGTCTGACTGCTTGGAATTCACCGTGAGAAATGGTGTAGAACATGTTTGGAATTCGGCAGGATAAGTTGAGGAACACACCGTGAGGAATGGTGAAGGACCAGTTTTCTGCACACAGTTTGTTTTTGTTTTTGCTGACTATGCTTCAGGTACAAAGGTGTCCTGTGACTCTCACAGGTTATGTATTTGTTCTCTTACGGAGGAGAAGTTTTGTACAAGCAGAACTCGGGTGTGTGGGCGCTCACCAGCATGTTTTACGTGGGCATATTGCTTTCTTTAGGGGCATATGTATAGTGTGTAGTTTTTTAAGCCACAATGTTTTCATTTATCAGAGGTTAAGATAGTAAGATTTGCACATCTTTGGTCGTGATGCCACAGATTTTCGTTTTATTTTGGTTGGGGCGTCTAAGGTCCTGTGGGTGGTCATCACATGGTTCCCATACACGAGGGAAGGTTATGGGTAACAGCTCTATGTTTAGTTGTGTTTGTAACTCACATATGGGGTACGTAACCTCCACAAGGGGGTCAAGAGCTCTTTACGTATTAATGTTTGGTTACTCCTTCATCGGGGTATGTAACCTCTATAAGGGGTTTGGAGTACCTAGGTTAACCCTCACACAGGGTTGTGTTATGGCTTAGTCCATAAATTGTTGCGCGCAGTACTAATGTACATCTCTTCTTGGTTAACCCTCACACTGGGTTGGGTTTTGGTTTAGTCCATAAATAGTTTGTACCTAGGTTAACCCTCACACTGGGTTGGGTTATGGTTTAGTCCATAAGTAGTTGTGCACGGTACTAATGTACATCCATTCAAGGGAGTTGTTATGGGTGACGATCCATATACTTGTTTGTTTCCCTTTCTCTTGGGATTGTAGTTGTAGGGTATGCTATCTTTAGAGCTACTTTTAGTTATACTTTTGGGCATTGGTTTTGTGGGGTCTTTTACCCTTTTTCGTTGTAGTGCATCACATCACAGGGGTTGATGCAGAATGCTTCAAATGTATTTCAGGAAATGTTATGCTTGCTTCATAATGTTTTTAATTCTTTTTAGGGAGGGATGGGAGATATTGCTGTTCAAATGTATGTATCTTATCCGTCCTTTCTTGCTTTAATGGTTCTTGCTCCTGCGATGTTTGATTTAAGTTTGCATCCGTGGGACTTGTATTATTATTCATTTTTCTTGTTGATAGTTTTTTCTTCTTGTTTTATCATTTGTAAGTTTCGTTTTTGTTGAAGAAAAAGGGATAATGTTATATCCTACTTAATTGAATAACATTGTAGTCCAGCCCTGCTGCCACTAGCTGCTCAGCCAGAGCGTGAGATGGTCATAGAATGTTGGTGTGCCTGTGATGCATGGAATGCCTGGGTGTCTGAGTGGATGAGTGTTGGCAGTTGAAGATGGGCTGAGCAGCTAGGGAGGCTGCTCCTGGTGGGGCTTGTACCACACTAGGCTGGCTGGAGTAGAGACAGATGTAACCTGAACTGGAGACTGAATAAAGATAGCTTAAGAATACCTCCTGGCTCCAGGTGTCTTTCTACAGAGATCACAACAGAGAGGCTGAGAAAAAGATGCTCAGATTACCCAGACCCCTCCAATGGATAAACGTCTAGGGCTACTAGGGTTTGTGGCTGTTGCTGAATCTACGGGGGACCAGGAAGCGATAGAGGAGATCCTAGGTACACAGCAGACTATCCAGTATACCGCTGTGGATGAGGATAACCCTATGCATTGTAGTAATATTGTTATGGCTAATGGTACCGGATTAGAGGTTGGTCTCGAATGCACACAAGTGATCAATAGTGAACGGGAGCCCGCGGAGCCAGTTAGTCATGACATTGATATAGCTGTATCTCAGAAATCTAGTAATGGTACTGACATTGGGGAAAGATGTGATGCTGGCTTGGCTCGAGCTCTTAATGATACAGACTCTTTAAGTGTTGAATCGTTAACGAAGGAGGCAGAGCTGGTGTATCTTGTAGAAAAGTTTTTTTCATTATCAGATCACTCGGATGTGTCTAGTGAGGAGGGGAAGATCTTTATGGCCCATCAAGGGGATGAGTTGAGCGAGCATAGCAGTACACCCCCTGAGGACACGGGGGGGACTCATCAGAGGGTAGCCCTCAGACATTGTGTAAGAAAAGGGCTTTGACAGAGAACTCTTGCTACCTTGGTAATTCTCCCTCACTGGTGCAAAAGACAGGGGTTAGACCCCCTGAAGAGACAGATAAGTTAGATTCTGTGGCACGGAGAGTGGTAGAGCCAACAGAAGATGTATCCCTAACTCTCATACATCAGACTATAATGATGCATAGGGAGGAAACACGACTAGAGAGCCAGAGGACACAAAACGTTTGTCGTAAACTACAAAATTCAGTACGAAGTATTGCATGTACAGATTTTACCGCAAGAATCACAGAGGCTGAAGCGCGCATTTCTTGTATGGAGGACGAGCAAGCACTGCAAAAAACGATGAATGAGACCCTACGTGCAGTGAGGGACGATATGCTATGGAAACTCACTGATCTTGAGAACAGAGCCCGGTGGAACAATTTGCGAGTCCTTCAAATTCCAGAAGGGCTAGAAGGACAGGATACACGCAAATTTATTATTGAATTGTTTACTCAGGCGTTCCCCGAGTTAACCCAATAGGATTGGCAGGCAGAGGTGCAGAGGGCTCATCGTTTCCCCTTCTCTATTCGGTTCGGCCTGGCCAGACAGTAGCAGCAGTGTCTAAACCAAGGGCCATATTAATTTTGTTTAACAATTTTTTGGCACGAGAAGCTGTTTCTGTTCTGGCCCGACCCAATAGAAAAAGGGCTGGCAAGGGGGTTGAATTTTTTGTTAGGCTTGATTACTGCCATCAGACGATAGAAAAACGTTGGCAACTGCGCCAACTTATTCTACCATTTCAAGCTAAGGGGGCCCAAGCTTTTGTATTGCAACCAGCCAAACTGAAAATTGCATATAAAGAAAATACCAGGTTTTTTACATCTGAAATCCTAGCGAGAGAATTTCTGCAAACCCTTAAAGATGGATAAGGAACGAATTGACATAAAGAGATTATTGGATGTTAGAGGCTCTTTGGAGCTCTTATGTTTAAGTTCTTTTATATCTTTCTACTTATGAATTATACCCCTAGTCGCAGTATTGTGTTATATATATTTAGGGGGGAAGAGAATAAGTATGGAACATCATTGTTTCTTGTTTATTGACTTATAGGTTCTTTTCCTTGTTTTCCAGGTTTCTTCTTTTGTTCTTAGGGCTAGCATGAGCAATTTTAGTTATTATTGGTGGGGCGTTACACGGGTGCGGGAGGCACTTTTGGGTGGTGGGAGCATGTCATCGCCAGGACTAGTAGTCCTAAAGCCTTGACGTAGGGGTGGGGTGGGGTGTGCTGGCGGGGTGGGGAAGGGTGGTGGAGAGGGGCTGGAGGGGGGGAGGGGGAAAAGGAAAAGAAAAATGTAAATCCATAGCAGCAAAGAAAGGTCCAAAGGTATAAGAATATTTGTGTATGGTCCTGAAGGAATATTAATTTGGAATATATGGCGAATTTAGGCCTTCGAATATGCGCACTGAATGCGTGCGGGCTAAACAAATATCATAAAAGGCAGAGGGTGGCTAGAGATCTTCGGGTGATTCAGCCTGATGTAGTGTGTCTACAGGAGACGCATATCCCGTGCTCGAAACGTACGATTTTGGCAGAATTAGGATATACAGTATTGGTATCTTCAAGGCAGTCAAGTATGATAAGAGGGGTGGCAATTTTAGCAAGACCTTCTATTCAAACTACTGGGCGCATTCTAGCTGATTTGTGTGGGTGGTGAGCTATTGTGGAATGTAGGACAGGGGGAGCAATATTTACCCACTGCACAATATACAGCACTAATTTTGATGAAGCCCTGATATTGGAATATATAAATGGGGAGCTTGCAACATGGCCCACTCCGCTATTATTCTGTGGGGATTTTAATATAAATTTGACTCATGAAGACTTTGAAAATTGTGGACGGAACTACAGAGGTAGGAAACCCAGGGTATGCAAGGCTCTTTTTCAACTGCTAACTGACCATGGGTTATTGGATGCTTGGAGCAACCTGCATAGGCAAGACCTAGGATACACGTTTTACTCATACCCCCACAATAGGCTTGTACGCCTTGATTATTGTTTTTTATCTACATTATTATTTACTGGGCTTAAAATTTGTGTGTCCCCAAGGGACATTCCGGCTCTTGGGCGGTGTGCAGTCCGATGAACTTTCACATTTGATAGGAAGCACCTGATGGATGATAAGTTTATTGAGCATATGAAGGCCTGGATAAAGGAATTTTTTCAGATTAATCGACATTCGGCGTCTTGGGGAATTGTATGGGATACATTTAAAGCTGGGTTCAGAGGGGAAACACAGAGGTTCAGGTTTTTAAAACTAAAATTAGCTAAGCAGGCATTGCAGGTCTTAGATAATGAGCTTAAGATCGCCGAAGAGGAATTGGCAAATGGTTAGCAGCAGGATATAACACTGTAGCACTACAGAATGATTTAGCTAGATGTAAGTCTAAAATAAATTTAGAATGGAGTAAAGAGATTACTATAAAATATCAAATTTATAGAAAAGAATGTCATGAATACAGCGAGGCCACGGGACGATGTTTAGCTCAGAAATTGCATATAAGAGAGGCCGAACAATGAATAGAGGGGATTAAAAATGTGTCTGGGGTCATTGTGTCTGATCCCCAGGAAATACTTAAAGTCTTTTATGATTACTATACAGAATTATACACAGGACATGATACTGGGGGTTCTCTGATGGATATGGGACTATCAGCTTCATTGTGGGGCCAGTTGGCTCAGGCGGACGCTGAGATGCTTGATGAGCCTATCACTCTGGGGGAACTAGAACAGGCCATAAACTCTCTTGCAGTAGGGAAAGCTGCAGGACCAGATAGACTCCCCCTGGAAATCATTAAGACCTTTTTCCAAGATATTAAAATTGATATGCTTAACGTGTTCCAAATGGCTCAAAAAGGGGAGATACCGCGTACCTGGGCCGAGGCCAATATCTTTATCTTTAAGAAAAAGGGGAAACCATCTGAGCAGCCTGGGTCTTACTGTTTAATCTCTCTTCTTAATGCTGATGGTAAAATCTACGCAAAAATCTTGGCCATTCGGCTGGCAAAAATTATAACACCAATAGTATAGTTAAAACAACATGGCTTTATACCTGGAAGAGGGACGGTAGACCATGTGAGTAGAGTAGTCACTCTCCTCAACATTGCACAGGTAGAAGCTTGAGAATTAGGATTGATTTTACTCGATGCCAAAAAGGCATACGATCGGGTGTCTTGGAATTTTCTTTGGAAGGGATTACAACAAATGGGTTTTGGGCAGGGATATATCCAAGCTTTACAGGCCCTATACCATCTCCCCTCTGCGAAAATATGTTCAATGTGACATTATTCGGAGACCATCTTTATTTCTAGAGGCACACGACAAGGGTGTCCATGTTCACCGCTTTTGTTTGCGTTGTATATTAACCCTTTTATTATTATGCTTGAACAGAGTAAAAAGATTATGCCTTTTATTGTATGACAAGAACGGTTCTGTGTAATGGCATACGCTGACGATAACGCGATTGTTACCTCCAACCCGTGCCATGCAATCCCCGAAATTGAATCTTTAACGCAGAATTTTGGGGCGGCATCTGGGTATAAACTAAATATATCCAAAACCCAAATCCTATGTACAAGCCAATCAATGGATAGGGATGTTAGGCTGGTGAGGGAAGCTTCATATCTGAGTATTAAGATCCGCACTTCTGTAAAAGAGATTGTTGAGGTTAATTGGGGCGATATTATCTGGGGAGTAAAACGGTCACTTGAAAGGTGGGAGAATCTTCATCTGTCATTAGTTGGCAGAGCGAATGTTTTGAAGATGACTGTTTTGCCGCGGGTTATGTATTTTTTTAGGGCAGTGCCCCTGGTGGTATCTGCTAAACAAATTCAGCATTTACAATCACTTTGTCTTAGGTACATGTTGCCCCCAGGAAAACCTCGAAGAGCTGTGCGATATATGAGCCTTTCTCGAGAAAGAGGAGGATGGTCTATACCGGATTTTGCTTTTTATTATTATTCTTGTATTTTGGTTAACGCATGCATTTTGTTGACTGGGGAAGAGGTTAGTAATTTGGCTGAAGCCCCCTCAATTTACCAGATGATCCTTGGTCCAGAGGTGAAGCATTTTCTTTTGAAAAGATTGGATGGCAGCTACTTTAAAAGAACTTGTTTTAAGGTGTTAAATGCCGTTTTTAAAGTTTGGAAGATTGTACGGAAAAGCTTTAAGATCCCTGTACTCTCTCTATATACTCCTACTAATGCCACTGGAGTGTTGCCTTCGATCTTTTGGGACCAGGTGGCTGCAGTCTGGAGAAGGAAGGGTATTATCTAACTTGGCGATATGTATCAGGCCAATGGGAGCTTATATTTATATTCGGAGCTCGTGGAGAAATACCGACTACCCTCAACCCAACTTTTTAAATATTTGCAAGTAAGGGACTTTTGGGGAAAACATCTTATTTGTACCATAAAGTCTAAAATTGTAGAAATTATTAGACGACAGGGAAACATCGGGGTAATTTATAAAATATTGCTAGAGGGGAGAACTGATGATTTAGGAAAGTATAATATTAAGTGGAGAACCTGGCTGGGAAATCCCGAAATTTCATTGGAGAAATCTATTGACCTGTCTGGGAGGATTTTTATGGCAGCTAATTTAAAAAGTCAACATTATAAAATGCTATTCAACTTGTACCTTACCCCCGTTAAGATGATGAAGTGGGGGGGTCAGCATGAAGGGAAATGTTTTCGTTATGGAATAGATAGTGCAGATATTTTGCATGTGTTCTTTTCTTGTACTGCATTGGACTCTCTGATAGGATCTATAGAGAGGTTTTTGACAGAAATTACGGGGGTTCAGGTTAAAATCTCTCAATCTATGATGTTGCTTGGAATTGGGGAAGAACTCTGCCAGGGGAATCTATTGTATAAATATCGTTATTTAATTTCTTTGGCTACAGCGGTGGCTCGATTAGCAATAGCGTCACTTTGGTTACATCAAGAGGCCCCATCTTTAGAGATGTGGCGTGCTAAGTTTTTCAATGTTTACAATATGGAGTACAGTTTATATGCTGTCAAAGGATATAGAAAAAGGAAATTGGGGTTGGTTACTGATTTGGGGTTTTTTACGTGACTATATGGCAGGATAATGAACTTTGGCCAGGGTAACTCAGTTGGTTTACAAGCTTTTTTTTCTCCTTTTTTGATGTCAGGGAACACTACTCAGGACCATGGTCCTCTTTGTGTTTTGGGTTTATTATAATTAATGATTGATGTTTTGATGTATGTTTTCAATTATATATTATGCATTTCCTACTATGGATTTCAAATAAAAATTTATGAAACAAAAATTACATATGATAGACCCTAAAAACACACATTATACATACATCATGCAATTCTGAGATTTCACAAACACAGCACAACAATGATAGATACCTAGTTGTTATTATTAGGTTATGATGATACATAGTGACATGGATTTAGAGTTTGTAGTACGGATGGCAGTTTGAGTCTCTTAACATCGGGTTAATAAGTGTGCGATTTGGAAAACAAAGGTGATTAAATATATGGAGATCACAACAATATTGGCGGGAGTCAGAACACACAAGAGTTATAGTATCCTTTTTGATTTGGGTTTGTTTCAGTCACCAACGGAGGGGTTAACCTAGTGTAAATATAGACATTAGTGATCCGCTTGGTTTGTTCATGTTGTTTAGATTTTATTATAGTCGATACAAGACTAGGCAGCGCAAGATGGCGGTTACATTAGCGCATACACTGGTGACGGCGTATTAGTCGGTTATTGATCATGGTTGCAATGTTTTGAAACATATTTGTGTATTGTAGTTAAGAAACCCAGAAGACTTGAATGAAAACTGCGTTTGGTAGGAGTTGAAACTTGCAGGCATGGTTAGATCATGGCTCAGGGATGGGCAATATTAGTTGAAGGAGTGTTTTTTTCCGACATTTTTGGGACTTTGGTTTTATTTTAGTTGCGTGTGGTGGTATTAAAAATAGTGTTAACACAGAATTCAGTATTTTACTTGGTCTGTTTACGCAGCTTTTATGTTTTCAGCGAAATGAAGTTGGGTAGCTCAAGATGGCGGCCACGTCAGCACACTCATTAGTAACGGAGTTATAATCCGTCATTGATTATCGTTGACACGGTTTAAAATACACATGCAAGTAGTAGTGGAGAAACACAGAAGATTGGAGTGGAGACAGCGTTCGCTAGCGGTTGAAACCTGCAGGTAAGGTTAGATCATGGCATAGGGAGTGGGTTGTACAGACTGATCGAGTGACTTAGAGCTAAGGTTAATGGGTGGTTTTCTTACTGATTGGTAGGAATTGGGATGGGAATTACTCAGCGATTATCACGGATAGGAGGATATCGAAAACCACAAATGGTGAGAGTTTGGTTCTAGCTAATGGATGCAGCAGCATAGGGCTTTAAGCTGTGTAATTTGATTATAACTTTGTTTGGTGGTTTTGCTTGCAGTTGACAGTAAAAGAATGTTTATCAACTAGCAAAGTGGACAATATTGTTTCCAACTGGAAGATAGGCACACGCATGCCAATACAAACACGCACAATTGCATGAGAGCATCAAATGTTAGTTTCAGTTACTTTCATGGCCACAGGGTGTTATTAGATTTCTACGAATTATTCATTTGTACAAACACTATAACAGTGATAAATGCATGCAATTGGGTATATCTACATGATAGTTGGTATAATCGGGTTATTTATTTCCGCCACCGTGAAAAAAATGGTTTTGAAATGAGTCACTTGCGTAGTAGCATGCTCGCAAACATTGTATAATGTAATGTGATCCTCCCTTGTATAACATGGAATCTATTCAAAAGGACTGTTTCTTTTTTGGTTTTAGGAAAGCTCCTGAAGAAGGAACTTTATTGTCCCGAAATGCATTGAACATGGACTAATCAGGATGATTATATATATTTTGGATTCTGTAATGCAAATTGTACAATTGCAATTTTGTTGATTTGCAACATATCTGGATGATAATTCACGATAGTCAATGAATGTATCAGATGGTATATCAGGCTTTGAAAGCAAATGGTAAATTCATAAAAAATAAAGATTACAAAATGAAGAGAAGTAGTACGTTAACACTATTGTGATTATAAGAGTGACCAGTTATATTTACAGTGCACACAGCATTCAAGTTGATCGGCTTGATGTATTATTGAAGAGTATTGGGTAGAACCACCACCACCGATCCATCAAACTCCATTGATTCATACATTTATCTTTTTGTATGTCTCTTAATAACCAATGCTAATTCTCTGAAGCAAACAAAAAACTAAAAGTTAAGTTTTCCAAAACACATATAATAATAGCAAATAAATAAATACTTCCAGGGGCCTGTAGGCTCAATGGGGATCTGTGGGTACTGGCTCAGTGTTCATGGGGTGGCCCAGATGTTAGAAATGGATGCTACAGGGTTTTAAGTTACATGTATTTACAGCTAGGCCGGCTCCTCCCCTATGGCGGAGGAGCGTCGCACTACTGCTTTTAAGCAGCAGGAAGCAGAAACATAAAATGATAATACCTTGGCGTTATTATCATTTTAGGCTGCTTTGCGAGCAGGTGAGAGGGCGGGACTGCTCTGCTCCTGGAGCAGGGCAGGGTATGAGTGGTTTGCCCACTCCTAAATGCGCTGTGACTGTTTGGTCGGCCCCCTCGGGCATCCCAAGTTAGTCATGCGCACTTTCCTCGCCCACCCCTACAGCCCCTGGCAGAGCGCCGTGTTACATCGCTCACAGCATTCACAACACTGCATTGCAGCGTTGGATTGGCCTTGGGGAGGGAGCCTGGCAGCCTGCTTCCTTTTCCTGTCAGAGACGGAGGCAGGAGAGCAGGAAAGACACAGGACCCAGCCCCAAGGTACCCCTGCACCCACCCCGCCACCCGTGAGCCATGCGGGCCACCACTGATTTAGAGGGAGCAGATTCCGGTGAGGAGTGATTCATATTCTCTCGCTCTGAGGATTCCATTGAAGCATGGTGTGTGATGTTACTTGTGAGCTGTGGTCGGTAGCAGGCAGTGTTAGCCTATCTGATATTTTAATGAAGATAACTAAGTATACTGTAAGTTTGGTGAGTGTCTTGCCGGAGTTTTACCCAGTTGTATCCAAATTACCCAGTTGTTGAATATGCTTTTGTGAAAACTTTGCAGTTTGGCTCATGGACTCCTCTCTGCAGAAGGTCCATACTACCAGAGAGTCTTAGGGCTTCAGCCGTGATCTACATTCCTCAATCACTTTTGGATAAGGTGAGTGCTTTCCATGAATAAACTGGATGTGAAGAGTGGATGTGAGCTTGACTGGAAAAATATACTACCTTAGTGAATGCTGTTGCATGCATAATCATAATTACTCCATTATGATTTCCGATACAAAACATTTCAGTGCTGGTGTGTTAAACATCAGCTAACACTTCACTGGGAATGAAGTGAGTTCAGCCGAGGAGAGAAATGACGAAGCAGGGCTAGGGAATGTGGACGTTTGGCCTCAGGAAGTGCCATCATTCTAAGCATTCTTATGTCAACACAGAAGAATGCATGTTCTAATGCAGTGGTTCCTAACCTTTTGACTTGTGTGGAGCCTTCACTGAATCGTTTCTGGAATCCAGGGACAACCATTGACTCATTATTAGAAGCTGGGGACCCCCTGGCCAAAGCAAATTCTACGATTTGAATCTCAAAACAATACACAAAAATACAGAAACGATTATACAACAAACAAACAAATACTGAAGTATTTCATTCAATTCACAATCAAATATAAAAGAATCAATATTTTAAGGGGAAGCTTTGCGCTTTTCTAAATTTCTTTTTTAATTCTTAAATGCAAAAAGAAATGACAAACTTTAGCATATCACTTTGTCTTCTTTTGCTCCTAAAAGCTCTCTTTTTGTCAGCACTTAAGCTGAGGCCACCCTTTATCTGTACTATATTCTGTCTGCTCTACTTGCGCAGCTCCAATGAAGGTCTTCGAACACATACACCCACCAATTTAGCCCATAATCCATTCCCAATACTCCAAGTTCCCAAGTTCTAATAGTGCCTAGCTTGAATGTATGATTCTTCATTAGAACAGCTACATCATTGTCGTTATTGGTCCTCCCCAATCCACGTAGTTGATCCTTAGCTCTGTCTTTTTTCTATATTTTGTCCATTCTGCGCAGCGCAAATAAAAAATTTACATTTTCTATTTCTATTTTTTTTTGCAACAATTTTTTTTTTTGCAGTTTAGCAATAACGTGCCACTTTGATACAAAACAGCGCCTCTATGGGCTTGCAACACAAAGGCTACAAAGAAGTCCAGGAGCATGCCAGGTCCGATATATCCAGGTTACAGGGATAAGGATCAGAGCAGCATAGCTTGCCAGTTCCATAGGTCATTGTCCACGCTGCTGCATCTATAATGGTCAGTGTCACTGTACATGGGGTCTCTACTCCAGACCAGGGCTTTAAGTGGGATGAAAAAACTGGAGGGACTCTCAAGGGCCGTGGCCAATGCAATTAAGGACGTGGCTTAAAAACACGTAAGCTAAAGTGCGGCAGACTTGTATTTTACTGTTTCTGTCGTTGCATCCAGATATATGATACAACATGTAACAACAAACCTACAACAAGTCAGGACTATTGGCTGTGTCAATGGTTGTTAGTTGCATGAGATAAATAGGCAGCAACTATGGCTTGTAAATAATATTGAAAACGGTTCCACTTAAAATCGTGGTGACACCACGACAATGTTGCTGCTCCTAAGTTTCAAAATGAGAAGGGAAATCCAGAGAGAAAATGACTCTCTTTAAAGGATTTCCCTTCCCCTACAACGCTCACCTGGCATGACGTCATGCTGTAACTTCTCCACTAGTGAGAAGTGAGCATGCGCATATTGATGTGCCTGCTGTCACTCCAGTCCGGAAAAAAATGGACCGCCTGTGCCAGGGCACAAAACAGAGCCTGATAGAGACCCGTTTCGAGGCCTCCTTTAAAAAACTGGTGGTGCTCAGCACCGGTGAGACCCGGCACACTTAAAGCCCTGCTTCATACGATTTACCACCCTGATATACGAGAAGAGCACAGCAGGAAGGGACATGGCGGCAGGGGAGACATGAGGGGAAAAAAAGAGGTTGCGGGAGGGACGACAACGGAGGAAACATATCTAGGGTGACCAACCGTCGTAAATTTCACGGACCGTCCGTAATTCGTATTTCACGTCTGTTGTCCGTGATGATCCCATTTACAGACGCCTTTTGTCCGTAATTTTGGCCTTTGGGGAACAGCTCTGTTCCCCTGTGAGAATCCTCAATGCACTGATGGGGCCGCCTTGCACTCCTCTGAGCGCAAGAGCAGCCCCACCCCGCCCATTTTCATTCTGCATGCAGCTGATTGCCACATACAGAATGACAATAAGCCAGTCTGGCTGGTAAAGCATGTTATGGGCCTCCTCCAGCCTCGGGCACCCTGTCAGGAGGAAGAAATGTACGAAAACACCCATGCTGCTACAAGAGAATCCAGTTCATCAAAATAAGGTGTTAAGAAAAAAAAGGGTTATAGTTCTGTTGTGATTCGATTTAGATGCCCGTACATAGGTTTCCTTGAATCATGTCCTTATATCGGCACAATTCGCATTGCTCTTATTTAGGCATAGAATCCCAGTCCTTATTTAGGCATTAGCCATGCTATCCAAATACAGGCATGGTCACCTACATCCGTCCATCCCAACGTCACAACAAGTTCTTAGAAACCAGAACCTTAAGCCATCGGGACTTTCCCTAGCTAGGATTATTGATTTCTCCAATAACTCATCTATTATGAATGAACTACTATTCCTTAGGGGTTCATTCATGATGTCTTCCTCTGCCCGAATTTACGTCAATGCTAGCATTCCTAAGTACCTTCCAGGTATAAATATACCTTCCCTTACCATGGCAAACCACGGCTCGGCAATGCTCAGCTCGATACGGCTCGCCACGGCAAGTTCGGAAGGAATTTGAGTCCCCGCCTGACGCACTGACCAGACGCTGTCATCCCTGCTCGCAGAGAATCCAGCTTCCACTGTTCTGACTCCTTTCGCGGGGTGTTGGAGTTTGAGATTCGGAAAGAGATTCCCACCTCTCTCATTCTAAGGTATGGAGCTGACTAAAACCTAGAGGGACTCTTGGCATATAAACTTAGTATATACCATACTATAGAAAACAGCACCTACTTCTTACCTTGTACTACACTTAGGTACACTGGGGTAGAACTATTTAGAAGCATCAGACGAGTATTCACTTTTTAGCCTGTGTTATTTATGTATGTATATATGAATATATGTCATAGCTAAAAGACATTGCTATTGCAGTATTATTTCTTCTTACTGCTTACGCTGTGCGTATTATATCTTGCATACTGTCTAATGATTGTAACAGCTCATATGTCTTACACGAGAAACAAGACTGTTCAATAAATCCTGTTATTGAAACGCCCTTCTATCTATTTCTGTGAAACTCTGAAGAAACTAAGCATGCACGATTGACTGAGTGAAACTGTTATCTATTGTTTCCACGATTCTGAGACACGTTCCGATTCTAAGGGAAACAAAGTTGTCATGTTTATGCGGTTGTCAGAAACTACTTCCTTCTTGTTTATTCGAGAAGTTTCTAGTGACCTCAGAGTTAGCTGGTACACAAGTTATTAAGTTTAATGTACACGATCGAGGCATACTGACCTTAGTCCTATGCAAAAACTATAGTGTATATTATTCCAATGCGCAGAGCCTGTAAGGGAAATAGGAACTACACTACAGTTCGTTCACAGTCTCATCATTTTAGAACTGACACATTTTCAATATTATATTTAACGAAGCCATGGGTGCTTCTTTTTTATTTTATGCAACTAACAACCATTGACAAAGCCTATAGTTCTGGCTTGTTGTAGGTGTAAAACAAGAAATAAGTACGAAGTTCCTCAGTGGATCACAGAACACAGTAAGAGAGTTTGTGATACCACGTTGTAGGTGTAACATTACTTTCTGTATTTTATATCTGAATGCAATGACAGAAGCAGCAAAATACCAGTCGGGCGGCACACTATGCTAAGCACAGATTTTTAGCTTAGGTGTTTTAAGCTATGCCCTTAATTACATCGAACACCCCCTATGGAGAGACCCTCCTAGTTTTGTCATCCCACTTAAAGCCCTGGAAACAACACCATGACACAGTCACCTCAAGTCCTGGCACTGTGCATCATGCATGACTCATGACTTCCAAGGTTTCTGATTAAGTGCAGGGGCATCTTCAATCCCTCCCTTTGCTTTAGGAACTACAGGGAGGGGTGAGTTCCTGATGGGTCTCTTCTGTCTGCAACTCTGCAAACGAAGGCTCAGCTCATAATTAATGTGAAAAGGTGGGTGAGGGAGTAAGTGAAGGGATGGGTGGATGGTTGGATGGATGGATTAGTGAAAGGTTAAATGGATGAATGAAAGGGTGAATGGATGGATAATGAGAGAAAGGATGAGTAGATGGATGAGTGAAATGATGGATGCATGGATTGATTAATTGATAAGTGAAAGGGTGGATGGATGGGCAGAAGAGTCAAAGGGTGGATGTAAGGATGGATGAGTGAGTGAAAGGGAGGATACATGGGCAAAAGGTTGGATAGACGAGTGAAGGAGTGAAAGGGTGGATGAATGGGAGAAAAGATTAATGGATGATTGAAAGGATGGATGAGTGATAGGGTCAATGGATGGATTCATGAGTGAATGAGTAGATGGATGGTTGGGTCGATGGATGGATGGAAGGATGGATGGCTAAGTGAAAGGGTCGATGGAAAAAGAAAGGGAGAGTGGATGTGTGGATG
Source organism: Triturus cristatus (assembly GCF_964204655.1). NCBI lineage: Eukaryota > Metazoa > Chordata > Amphibia > Caudata > Salamandridae > Triturus > Triturus cristatus. The sequence goes on from NC_140583.1 coordinate 278,013,350, forward strand.
ACTGAAAGGGTGAATGTGTGGAAGGATGAGTGGCTGGGTGGATGGGTGAGTAAGGGAAACAGTGGCTGTATGGGTGAAAGGGTAAAAGGCTAAATGGATGAGTGAATGGATGGATAAGTGGAAGAGTGGATGGATGAGTGTGCGGATAGATAGATTTTGACCCCCTGTCCTGAATTTTTGTCCTGGATTTTGACCCTTTGTCCTGAATTTTTACACTCACCATCCTGAATTTGCACCCATGCCAGTTGGTCACCCTAAACATATCATAATATGTACACTTCCAAACAATGATAATGGCATGTGTGGTAACCAAAATCAGTGGATTGTCTCATGGTCTGCAGTGTTGTACGGTCGGGTTGCAGGCCTAAGCTTTATGTCTAATGCCAGGTAGGGAGCTCAAGTGGGAAAAGTCGCCATTTCTGCCATGAAGGGGCCCCAGATGGGTTCCAATATATGGGACTGGTCACTCATTTTGGTCATTCAACAAGCCGTTTGGTTTGTGAGGGGAGATTGGGCTGTCACCAATGGCGGAGAATACAAAGTTTAGCTGTGGCAAGCGGAGTGGCAACTGCGGTCGTGGGAAGTCATGTCAGGCAGTTGAGAAAAGTAGTGAAGGAAGCATATGCGATGGGGAGATCTGAAGGGTGCTAGGTCGCCACAAGTGAGCCCAAAGAAGCGTTCAGTAGGGGGCAATGGCTAGACAGGTCCAAAAAACGTAGTATACATCACAGCGGGCTGTATCGCACTGCCAGCACTTATTGTACGGTAGGAGGCGCACCCTGTAGAGTTTCCCAGGAGTCCAGTACCATTCATGCAGGATTTCAAAGTGGAGAAATTTCAGACAGTATTCTCTTAGGGCCCTATCATGATCTAAAAGGAGCGACACCCAGTCTTTTGAGGAGTACTCTTTGCCTGAAAGAGGCTGGCAGAGGAGTCTAGTAGCCAAGAGAGATGGAAGGAAGTGCTTTCCTGCATGAAGACTGGACCCTAAGCTTTTGTAGCTGGAGAAGACCTGGTGGTATTGTAGTATAGGACACAGAGGACGTTCCAGCAGTTGGAAGCAATTGAGCCAGTAGATGGTAGAGTCAGAGGTCCTCTGGGCGAACCTCAAATTCCGTTTGTGTTTGGGCAAGTGTTTGAGTTCACTGGCTGCCAAGACTTGGCCGAGACACTGGATGCCATGGTTTTACCAGGTCATCTAATGGAACAGGTGATGGCCAACGTGGAGGGCAGGGTTATGTCAGAGGGGAGCGTTTTGATGTAGGTAGGGGGATATTCCCAGCAGCCAGTGTGCCTCCTGCCATTCCCACACCGTTACTGACAATATCGGGTTGGAGGCCACTCTCAGGCCCCTGGCTGAGAGGTATGGGAGTAGTAGTGCGGTCCCCAGTGAGAGAAGGCTGCATTCAGATGAGCCCAAATCGGGGTCTCTCTATCGGAGAGTAGGTGGGCGCGACCAGGGAGAGAAAGAAAGCCAGAATTAGGGAGGCAAGATGGGGAAGCCTGAGGCCACAGCTGATGTGTTGGCCCAGAGTCAGGAGGGTCGGATGCACAGTTAATGCCTGATCCAGATGTAGGACCGTATGTCAGCTTGAATTCATGCTATCAGAGTTTTAGGCCCCTGAAGGGGTAGCATGCAAAAAATGTAGTGAAACCAGTGGGCTGTGATCCTTTATATAATTTGTACTCTCCGCAAGAGGGACAAATTAATGTGAGACCATTTCAGAAAAAGTTGTCAGGTGCGTCCAACAGGGAAGAAGGTTGTCATCCAGCCATATGTGTCAAGGCCTGTATTGAATCAGATGCCCAAACAGCCGAGCCCACGCAGTACCCAGTTCATATTATATTAGGGGTTTCACTCCGCGGAATTCTGCAGAGTTACAAGAAAACTCTGTGAGATTCCGCAGAGCTCTGCAAATGGGTGGAAATCAGCACCTGCTCGGCTGCCATAGTAACGAAGGTAAGTCAGTTGGCTCTTTGCGTGGTCTAATTGTGCTCTCAGGACAGGCATAGATATGGGTCGCCGTATTGCAGGCCTTGAGGGTGCGCACCTCTCTTTGCAGAGAGGCGACATCCGAGCAAGTCTTGTGCTTAGCTGGCACTAAATCCCAAATCATCCGTCGCCTAAGTATCGCTTTACAATGTTCCCAGAGAACTCTCTTGGAGTCATTGGGCCCTCATGGTCTGTAAAATAAGTACAGAGATGCCGGCAGAGTAGTTCCTTACTTTTCGGGTCTCAGTACAAGAATGCTCTCATTCCCCACCAGATCGGGGTGGGTGCCCGAGTCCAAACCAAGGCAGACCAGGCAAAGGTGAGTTATGGCCACCTCTAGTATATCACATCATACCACTTGGGGGAGTAAGGTCCCCTGCAGCAAGAAGTAGTCGATACAGGACTGAGTCCCATGAGAGCATGAGAGGAAGGTATAGTCACTCTCAGATGGGTGGAGTAAGCGCCATACAGCAAAAAGGGCCTGGTTTATGAGAGGGTCACTGAGCAAAGCTGTGTCCAATCCATGCTGAGTGTCTATCTGTCAAGACCGGTCTAGAGTCGGGTCTGGGACTAAGTTCCATCCACCTCCAAGCAAAACCGGTATCCTCCCAAACTTCAGTAGGAGCTGTGACAGGCGAGCAAGGAGGTGAGTTTTGTCGGGAACAGGGTCATAGATGGATCCCACAATGACAGAACGTTGTAGTATTAGCAACTTCACAAACACCCACTTGCCCTCCTCATCCATCCATGTCCAGAGAACCTGGAAAGCCAGTGTAAGTATTGCTACTCCTCACTCCTTGGAGCACCCTGTTGGAGTGGAAGTATGCTCAGTATTATTACTCGAGCTGCTACAACTGGCAACTTTGCCTACTCAGTTGCACCCCAGCTTAGTGGATTCCTCAGAGTAAAGTCGAGTCTCCTGTAACAGGGCTATGTCTGTCTGCTTGGTGCGTAGTTAGTGCAGTATTTTATTGCACTTGATGTAGGGGTTTAGATCACTGAAGTTCAGAAGCACAATCATCACGGTTGCAGACATGGCGAGGAAGTCAAGAGTCACAGATGATGGCGTACCTCCACCAAGGGCTTATTTGAATGAGGCCAATGGAATAGAAAAGCAGGGAGAGGTTGGAGGGGGGTATGGGGGAAGGGGTTGGTAGGGGAAAAACTGTAACCTAGGGGCGCATGATGGACCTAACTGCTTTCTGCCGTGGGCCTGAAGCTGTGCCTTGCGGACCAGGTCGACACCCGTCCCGCCCTCCAGGCAGAGGTTAGTGGGGGTATTTCTTAAGGTGATAACAAGTGGAAGGGAAGAGGATGAGGTGTGGTGGGAGGGGTATGTAGCCTGGTCACAGGGATCTGGGAATTATGCAGAATGCCACGAGGGGGCCCATAAGGGGGTAGGAGTGCAGGAGAGGCCACTGAGGCACTCTCCCTGGCACCCAGCATGGTCCCCAAGGAGTGAAGGTAGTGGGGGCCTCTTTCTCCCGCAGGTATAAGAGCTAGAGTAAGGGAGAGTGGACAGAGATGACATATAGGCAGGAGGGGGGGGGGAAAGAAATGACGGAATAAGCTCACCTAGAGGGTGTGCGATCCCAGGAGAAGGGATGGGAAGGCAATCCCACCACCCTGATGTTGTGAGCAATCAATCTTAATCAAGCATATGAGACGAAACAATGTATACAATAGAGATATAAGTAAAACAAACAGACAAAAGGATACCATCAGGTTTCCATGTTTTCTCCACTAGTATCAGCTGGCTGTTTCACCGGGGAGTGTGATTTGTCTCCGTCCTTGTGAAATGCCTCCATTACCCGATAAGTTCAGCCCTGTCCGACCGATTATCTTCTGTTTCCAGGAAGTGAACAACTCAGCTTGGACGGTACCATCCCTGGAGGCTGGCATGGCCGTTTCTATGTAGAAGTCATCCAATGAGTCCAGGAATGCTTCCAGGTTGCTGGGGTCAGAGAATTCCCTCATATGTCACCTTCATCCTTGTCAGGTCTAATTGTCCATATTTTAAGTCTCAGGCACATCCTGGGACAAAGCGCCAAGAACTTCTTCAATTAGACATTCATCGCTGCTGCATAATCCATTGTGAATAAGATCCTATCGTCCTAGCACTGTTTTAGCTACCTGTAGATTCACCCACGTATGTTCAAGGCGCATTGCACAGACGCTAATCGGACGAGGGGTGTTTGTGTTTGGAGCTTGGCGGGAAATGATTATGCCGTTGGGGACCTCATACATCTGAAAATTATCCCTCCATGCTCTGTCTTCCAAATCGGTCACTTTACTGTGCAGGAGCTCTATGTCCAATCAGGAAGATAGTCATGCTGAGCGTCCACAGTATACAGCCAATTGCCCACCCTATCCAGCTGTGTGTGGATCGACTATGTGTCTTGGTGGATTGACGTAGCCTCCGGAGTGAAGCCGGACATTTTAGTGTCCATTGCTGTGAAGTAAGATCCAATAGACGAGATCTCTTTGAGTAGTACCTCCATGTCTGCCTCTCAAGGTTTCTATACCACAGGAGGTGCCGCTTTCGAAGATTTGGAAGCATTTGGCCGCTTCTGAGAAGAGCAGTTGGCGTGCCGGTTGCTGATGGAACGACATGCAGGAGGAGGGTTAGGTGCCACTCTAGCACAAGAGTATCAGGGTTCGGGCACCACCACGGGTCACCAGGCAGACAGATGACAGGAGAGGGGGCAACAGGTCCCCCACATAGAAGTGACATAACATCACAAGGGGATCTTCCTGAGGTGAGGGGGATAGATGGGCAGAGGTCAAGACTCTCCAGGAGCAGAGGGAACAAGCACTGGCTAAGCAGGCTACCTCAGGCCAGGGTGGCAACTCTTCTGGCACAAATGATGGCTAGGGCGCACTACATGATGCCCACATCAACAGTGGGTAATAAGAAGTGGCTCCAAGACACAAAAGTGGCTACCATGGGAGGCTGGCAGGTTCCATACCCCAAGGACAGGAAGCGTGGAAAGTCAATGGAACGTAGGCCCCTTCTACGCGGCAGTCTTGGCCGGTGCTAAGGTATGGAGCCCCCAGCGCCGGGCAGACGATGCAGGAACCCAACAGGGCGCGGAGGAAGCACGGGGAGCGGCCAACTTAGAGCGCTCCAAGCTCTGCCTCCCATTTTATATTTCCAAGGGGAAATTGAGTTTATTAGGTGGCAGGAAGACATTTAGGCAACATGGTTGCTATTTCTTTTTTACTTATGTTTTTATCGTAAGCAAATTCCTTTCTTATTTTAAGTTCATTGTCACCCTTCTGTGTTCTGTCGCTTGCGTATTTGATTGTACATGTCCATCTTCTTTGGGGAGAAGCTTACTCTGTCAGCTTGATTTACTCAACCCACACGAGGAGAGACGAGGATGGCTTTACACGTGCTGTCAAAGGTTTCACCGCCTGGAATGGCCTGCTGGTTGTACATCTTTACCCCTTCTTGAGCTTGAGCGGAAGATACACAAAGGAACAGCTAGACGTGTTGGGTGGTTTTCAATACAGACTGCATTTCTGGACACCTTTGGTAGCAGATTCGTTCACTCCAGACTCCGCAGCCGCCCTCCGTATGTGAATCCCCAGGAGGCTACGAGCCTGCCGCCTTCACGGAAAGTAATAGCAGAAATTTGGTTATAAAAACTCATAACCTAAACTGCGATTAAATATCTTTCGCTCTAAATATTTTTCCTGCGGCAGCAGGAGCTCTTTAAAAATGTATGGGGCGAGCGGGGACTGAAAAGCTGTGTCAGTGCGATCCAGGAGAGAATCAGATCGCATCGATTCCCCTGCGGAGAGAAAGGCGGCTGCCCCTGCTCAAAGACAAACTCGATTTAACTTGGGGCTGGTGTTTCGCTGTGCTGAAGCGACAACTGAGCAGTGTCAGTGTATGTGTGTAAAGTGCATGCACACTGTATGCAAGCATCATGTGCAGTTGTGATCGCATTTACTCAACTGGTAGACAAGCCTGGATTTTACATTCGCGCGTTTAAATCGCATCCGGACCTGAGAATAAGCAAGTTTAAATAAGCACTGGCAAAAACAATAGATTTTGCATTGGCAAGCATGCAAATTCTGCATTTATTGTTTTGCGAACTCAAGCAATGTGGTCTGACCAGTACCCCATACTGTAAGCTGTGGAAGGCAGAAGCAACATGTGAATGACATTTGAACAGACAAACTGATGAAGAAGGATTAAAGCCCCTGCAAGTGTACTATTCGGCTCAAATGATTTCCCCACAGAGGGGTAGTGGAGCAGTGCTGTGCAAGAGGGTAGGAGGGACACAGCGACTATCCCCAGTGCTTAGGTTGTTAAAGAATAAGTACCAGACCCAAAGCTTCGCTCCGCAGTCTGATGCCAGCACTCACAACGGTCAGGGCGAGGAATGCAACGGTGGCATCGTTGTCATTGCACCTTGCGTCTCTTCAATCCACCACCAGACACTGCCTGCCTCTTTATCTTGCTCTTGTAGGCTCTTTTTCCAATTTACTTACTCTCTTTGTCACCATTTTTCCATATTTCTCTTCCTCCTCCTTTCTCACTTCTGTTTTTTTCTTTCTCTTGCTCTGGGTCAAAATTTGATGAGGAAAAATAACTTCTGGTTTCCCAAAAATGAGTGACCTGTTGGCCTCGCCTACAACCACCAACTTTAATTAAGCACTGACTATCCACTGGCTCTCCATGGGTGCTCCTTTAGAAATGCCTGAGGGCACTCGGGAGACCAAGATATGGCCCAATCATCCAGGCCCATCTTCCAAAGAGTGCATGGGGATCCCATTTAGGGTTGCACTGGCAACGTTTAGGCTCAAATTTACTGGTTGGCCCTCAGGTACTACGCAGGGGCCTCTAGAGAGAGTTTGGGGGCCCAGGTCAAATTCTCATGGGGATGGTGCTTGAAGAGCCAGCCTGGTGGTTAAACATGATGTTGCGAACTTTCAGCTAGGAAAATGTTTGTCTAGCCTTGCATTGATATGGATGTTCAATTTACATGATATAAATAGTTTGAAGTGTGTCAATATCAAGAACTTTTGCTTATGTGTATTTCGGAAAATAAATACTGTCCTGGAATGTTTAATTCTCAAATTCAAGTTTAGTGGTCTCAGGCTACTTCGCTGTGCCGATGCTAGGATGGAATGCAGCATGGGGTTGGTTTAGGGCATTTGCCCAGATATCATCCCCACTTCACCATTGTGGGACCATCGCCTATGATTTCATCTTGCAGCACAATACTAACAGCTTGAATCCTAGTTTTAGTTAAATCCTTTTTTTTAAAAAAAAGATACTTAAAAAACAGAAAGGCATAAACCATATATGCCGATGTGCAGAATGTATTATGCATTTCTACTCATTCTTGAGGGAGAGGAGGCACATCATGACCCACTAGAGGCTTCACCTGGGCCATATGTACCTGTCACTTGGTGGCAAGACATAGCTGTCAACCATGCCATCACTGTTTGTAATTTTTTAGTTCTGTGGGGCACGGCAAGCAAGATTGAGTGGGATCCCTAACATGCCCGTGGACTTCTTGTTTTTTAAAATGTCTATTGCAGGGATGCCATACCCCTGCAGCGTCAAAAGAGGAAGCCTTCGCCTGTATAGGCCCTCCTCCTTATGCAGGCACAACTAAGAGAAGGAAGATAGGAGTAGCTGGTTACTACTTTGATGCCCCATACAAATTAAAAACTCTATCTTTATAATCCTGCGAAATTCGAGAACCTTTACTCTTCATGATCTGTTCACCCACTGCTATTCAGGGAAGCCAGTCTCAGTCTCGGGGAAAGCACATAGACGAAGACCTGAAGTCCTCTTCGGGACCTCAGGCTCTGGGCTTTCGGATGTAGGCAGCTTGCCAGACACTGGTACGTCAACGGCTAGCAGCGGAGTCCTAGCTCCACTTATCAGAAGCGAGAATATTCACACTCTCACTAAGTTAGCCCTCTTATTTGCTGCTTTTTCACAAAACACCATCACACTTTCGAAGCACTGATTAAAAAAGTGTACAAAGTTGTGAAGAGCCAAGCTTCACAAGTTTGCACACCCCTGTGTCTTGCTTACAATTCTGAGTTGGGTATCATAGTAGCAGGCCCTTGGGCAATGCAGTGTCGGATTGCCTTGTGGGGTAGAGGACCACTGATACTCCCTGGATCTTGCAAATGGCTATGGAGTAGGGGACTGCATGCAGGCACATCCCTCTCAGTCCAATCTCTAAGTTTGGGGAGGATTTCAATGTTGCATTCTGGCCCTTGGGAAAAGCTTGGTCATTTTCAAACCTCCTTGGACCTAGGTCAGGAGAGGCTTCTCCTGAGAGCGGAGGACCGTCCCACCCTTAAAACAAATACCACAGAGCAGCTAAAAAATAAAATTGTAATAAAGTTCATTTATTACCATTCTATTTTTCAGCAACCTGTTCCCTCCAATCCTGGCGTGTATCTCATGCTGAGAGACATGCAAGGATTAGTGAGTGCAGTTTCCTGGGTATTGAACTACAAAGAGCCAATAACACCCAAGCGAGGAGGACGTTGAGTGACAAGTCAGCAAGGTAAGTGCCTTTTTTAATTATCTTGATGCCAAATGAATGTTGGCCGAGCCACCACCTTTAATGCATGCCAGCCGCCACTGTCCTAGACAGAGGAGGGGCCTGGGGGTGAAGCACATTTTGTTTGCTTAAATCCCACGGCCCACTGTGACAAGCTGGAAAGTAGGCGGAGCATAAGTGGGCGGGCTTAAAGACTAGTCCACTTTTGTATTAAGCAGAAGCTGGCTTCTGTGCAATTTAAAAAAAAATTCTCTGCTCCAGATATTTGCAAATGGGATTCCCAAAATAAACAAAAGAACAAGACACATCTTTATATGCCACACTCTGGCACATTTTTCAGGAGGGCAACGGGGGAATATACAAGCGCCTACGCCTTTGCTTCATCCATTGATTGAAGCATTTGTCTATGTTTATGTCCCCAAATATGAGAGAAACTAGATGGCGCCCCTAGAAAATGTTGCATCCACATCTTTTTTTTTAGTGAATGATTTTTCCATTCTGTTAGCAAACATCAGGGAATTTCTGCCAATTAAAAGGCTTGTTTCCTATTTTTGAAAAGTTCTGCTTGTCACAAGGAAAGTAATGTATATATCTGTAACTCACATTTGTGCATTGGAATGCTTCATTTTTTGTCAAATATCTTTTTATTGCTTTAAAAGATTTTAAGGTACACAAATATGCAAAGAACAACATGGAGACCAAGGAGGCCCCAGAGCTTAATATCAGCCGAACTGTACAGTGTGCTAGTAGATCTTATACAGGTTGTGAACTAGGAATCGGCGATTTACTAAGATTTCTAGTAGAAAACATGCGCCTCCCCCTCCTCCCACCCGAACAAAGGAACATGAGAACAGAAACTAAGGTGTCACGGTCAAAAAGAAAAGAAAAATCTCCATCAGGTAGCTGCAAGAGGTCACTGTCTAGGAGACGGGGACCCTCTCTGTCTTGGACTTTCAATCGACAACTCGTGGGTGCTAGTGGCAGTTCTAGATATGAAAGAGGTGAAGCGCTCATATTCTCGGTCCGCAAGCGAACAGGGGCAGTCCCACGGACAAGTATTCTACCAGGGGGGCCCACACAAAGTCCAATCCCTTGCTGGAGTCTTCTACAATGTCTGCCATTCTCTCCATCGGCAGAGCCCGCCACAGTCTAGCGTGCCATTGTAAGAGGGAAGGGGCCTCTGATTTCTTCCATGCTGCGGGCACTGTCATCTTGGCCGCCCCCAGGCAGAGCCACATTACTGAGCGGTCCCCTTGTGTCTGGTGCTTCAGTGTGGAGTCCCGGATCCCCAGTGTGTATTCTAGCGTGTCTGGAATCGGGTAGCCTGATATCTGTTTAATTTGAGCGAGAACCTCTTTGCATAAAAGTTTGATACGGGGACAGTCCCCCCAGATGTGTCTAAAGTCACCCAGCTGCCCGCACCCCCTCCAGCATCTGTCTGAGGCTTTGGGAAAGATGGTGTGTAGCCTCTGAGGGTGGAGATACCATTCGTACATAATTTTATAGTGGGCCTCCCTTAAGAACATAGAGCGGTTAAACTTGGGAATGTCCCTATAGAGTGAGGCCCAATGTTTCTTCTGGAGTGGGGTGTCTCATAGTGTATCCCAAAACCTTGGGTGTCTCGGGGTGTGTGGGGAGCTTCACGCCTGCAGAAGGGAGTAGAGAAAGGAGCTGGTGCCCTTCGAAGAGGCCCCGGACTGGGCAAATTTCTCAATGGGAAGTAACTCCCTAGTAGCGGCCTCCCGAACCTGCGGTTGCTGAGCCCAATGTTTAAGTTGTAAATAGTGGAATTCCTCAGCAGGTTGGAACTGAAATTCCCTAGAGCACTCCGACAAAGAGAGTAATTTCCCATCTTCGAACAAATGAAAAAGCATAAGGCAATTCCCCTCACGCCAGGCGTCGAATGCCCCTTCCTGCAATGCCAGGGGAAATTCGGGATTGAAGTGTATACGCGTGTATGGGGAAGGAAAGGTGGTGAGGGGCGTGGTTTTGTTCAGAGCGTCCCAGACCCCAAGGGTGGTCACCGTGGATGTGCTGATGTATGCGTTGCGTGACCGATGCTGTTTGTGTTTCCACAAGAGGTCCCAGATCGTTCTCCCTGTTATTTGTGTGTCCATGTGGAGACAGAGCTTTCCCGATTCTTGAAGGGACCATTCCGTGATCACCCTCAGTTGGGCCGCCCTATAATAGCCCAGGAAGTCAGGTAAGGCCAGCCCTCCCTCCTCCCTCGGCCACGTCAGCATTCGGTTGAGAGTCTTGCCCGCTGTCCCTGCCAAATGAACCTGGTGACCATTGTTTTTAGTTCAGAGAAAAGTGACCTGTCCCCGAAAATTGGAAGTCACCGGAAGAGGTACAATAAACGAGGGAGAACATTCATTTTTATAGTGTTTAACCTTCCTATCCACAAGATATAGGCCGTCTGCCATCTGGCAAAGTTCGCTTTAAGTTGGCGCAATAGTGGGGGATAGTTTGCCCTGAAGAGGTGCTCTAGTTTATGGGTGAGTTTTATTCCCAAGTAAGTGATGTCTTTGTGGCCACTCCGAAAGGGGGTCGAGCTCTAAATATCCTGTATAGTTAATGCTTCATTTTTTTAAGGAAAATGCGCTAAACCAGTAAAAAGCCTCAATGGAGGTAAGCTCAGTATGGTTATATGTGCAGCGTTCCAAGAATAAATGTACTGTTTTATGTACTGTAACAAGACGTAGATCGTTGATTGTTTTATCATGATAATAAAAGATACAGATGAGTGGCTACATAAACACACACACATGCTCTATTTCTCTTATCTCAGTGACTTGCCTTGTCTTGGTGATGTTGGACCACATCTCCTTGGAACTGTTCAATTGGATAACTACAAAAAAATGAGATAATCACTTTAGTGTTGGCTATAATTGTAGAAATGCTAACTTGGTGTTTATATAATTCATTTTCAACTTTTTTGTAGAAATGTGCTAGATCGATCAATTCTAACTACAATTACCAAAGAAGAGCATTGACCCCCAACTGAAAACAATACTTTTGGGGTGTTCTGGACTTAGGACTTAGGTTAATGGAAAGAGTTAAAGCATACTGTTTCCATGGGCCACCTCCGTTACCCTGACACCATTACGTTTTCCTGACTATTACACTGCCCTTAATCATTACCCTAGCTTAGCTCTAGAACCTAAATTGTTATAAATGGGAGAAAGTACACCCTGCTGTATATATATTCTAAGGATATTGTCATTCAGGAGTATGATGACCATAGAAGAATGAGGCTGGAGACCGATTTCCTTTATAAGGTTATGGAATTCTGAGTGGCTGGCAATATTCTTATCATTAGCGGCAGGGGGTACTTTATTCCTTATAATATATTGTCAAACAATCAACTTTTCTCCAAACCACTTCAATCCTTAGTGTAGAGCTCTTTCATATGAAAGAGAGCATTTATGCAAACATGGAGAATAAAAATAGAATTTCTAGTGCTCAATCAAACACACCAAAAAAGCAGTTTGTTGGAAAAAGATATTATTATATATCAGTTTAACAAAGGTCAGTTTGGTTTTTTTAACAAAAAAAATGGCCCGGTAGCTCGGAATGTGTATAAATATGCAGAAAGATTCTAACTTTTCTATAATTACAGAAGTAGTACAAACAATAAACATGTTACCATAAATATGAGCTTTCTGCTTGCCACTGTGCAGCTAGAAAAACAAAGCAGAAGGAAAAAAAACATGTTTTGTTTTCGTTTTTTAAACAGCTGCTTTGATTTTACTCTGTAACCCGACCTGCCTTTCCCCTCGGCTACCGACTTGTTTCAGCAGGCATAATGATATCAGAACTCAACTGCAATAACTTATTACAGTTCAGTGGCTACGTCATTTCATATAATAGGTAAATGGGTGCGTCACAAGTCGTCTATTATAAAGAAATTAGAGGCTGGTTTTTAAACAGGGATCGCAGAATCCCATGAATTAATACATATCTAAAAAGATAGCTGTTTAGTCAACGGAATGGCAAGTCTAAATAATGGCCATGATCACTGTAACGGTGCTTGACCAATGTAGTGGGCAAGCACAGTAGGCATGATTCACTAACCTATGAGCTTGCATAAGTTCAATTTAGATGCACAAATGGCTTGAATTAAGAGGGTAAATTAATGTTTGCAATTAACAAAAAGTGAATATGCACTAGTAAGTTGGTTGTCAAACATGTAATTACACACTAGTTTTGTTGTAAAGTTCCTTGTGGGTATATCTTCTCCCGGGTCAGCTTCTGGAAGTTACCAGCAGAAATGCAATGCATAGTTGTTTGATGCACACAAACCTATGAATTTGTTGGCTTTCACAAACTTTCTTCACAACCCATTCTCAGCCTAGTTCTTTAATGTACTCTTTTTGCTGACAGGATGAGATGCTTATTGCTTATTTAGGCCATTTAGGGTTAGAAAGTGCTCCCTGTATGTATGCCTCAGCCTTGCATTAAGGCCCAGATCTATTCACTAAGTGCCACTTCATATTCATTTGCTTCACTTTGCTGCCAAGCTAATATGTTGGATTCTTGACTTTTTGTGTTAAGGATCTGCAAGCAAATAGGCTTTCTTGAAGAGGCAATGCAAATGCTGGCCGTTAGGCATAGGTATCTACTATGCAATGCTTGGCTATATATGCTTTCCACCACTTACAATGGATTCTTTATCTTGCAAGTCATTTTTCTTTCATAATACTCTTATTTGAGGGTACAACTTAAATCTGCTAAAGCAATCCGTCACCAAAGAGGCTCACTACAACTTTCAATAATATTGTAGCCCAAGATGTAGACCTTTTATGGGATTTTCTTTCTAGGGCACATAGAAGCAACTCACACAACTATTATCAAATTTCCCCTAACAAAAATTGTGTCTATAATCTTTGCCAATGCTAGTTTTACATAGTGAGGTTCATCCACTTGATTTAAAAAAATATATATATTATATACCAATTTTTAACAAACATTATGAAAAGCCCAGAATTTCTAGGAAGCAGGTCTTTATGTTTTTGAGTGGCGGAAAAATTCAATTATTAATAAAAGCAAAAAATTAATTTGAGTAACCCTCACTGTATATGGGTTTATCACTCACATTTTGTCCATGAAAACCAAAAATTAATAAACTACATTAATTTAACGCGCGGTAGATGATAAATTAGCAATGACAGCCGAAGCATGCCACACAGCAGCAATATGACAGATATTGCTTCTTAGCAGTTATAAAATGGATATTGTTAACAGAATCAATAACAAGACGTACAATGTTTTTTTACTCAGAGGATATCTCTGCACCCAAAAGGAGATCCCCGGGTATATTTAATTCAGGACACAAATTGGTGCCAATAACAATTTGATAACTTTTAATTAGAAATGAATTGCACCTTTTCACAGTCAGGGGATTTGAGATCTGGATCAGCGCTGGCAGAATGAAAGAGGAAAAATAAATGTTGAGAGGGAAAGGAGTATAGCGTGAAAGAGCGTGAACACAGCAACTACATAATGCTAAGAGCAGGGCAGCTGTGCCAAACACATGCCAACAGCGCTAAAACAGAGTGAATGAGTGAATATTTAATGAGACAGATTATTTTTGTATTTATTTTAAATCAAAGAACCCAGGACATCCCTTAACAGGAACCAAGAGAAGGGATTAGCTGTTCAGGTGGTTTACTTGAAAGGCGGGAGCCGCTGTATAGAGACTGTTACAGTATTCGAGTCTGGAATTTGACAGCTGCTCCCACTGCCAAGGCCGTGTGAGTGATACATAAGAAATGCAATATAGACCAGCAGTCCCACAGCAGCTCTAGCGTGCTGAGACTGCATCTCAATGTTTCCACCAGCCTGCCTACAGCAACACTGCAGTTCTAAGGACACAATGACATCTCAATGTTTCTAAGAGTGTGTCCACAGCAACTCTGCTGTGCTAAGAACACGATGAGGGCATCTCAATGTTTCTACCAGCCTGCCTACAGCAACTCCACAGTGGTAGCAAACACAATGACATTTCATGGTTTCTACTGGCCCTACCTGCAGCATCTCTGCAGTGCTAAGAACACGATAGCATCTCAACGTTTCTACCAGCTTATCAACTACATCTCTGCAGTGCTAAGAACACGGTGACATCTCTATGTTTCTATCAGCCTGTCAACTACATCTCTGCAGTGCTAAGAACACGGTGACATCTCAATGTTTCTAGCAGCCTGTCAACTACATCTCTGCAGTGCTAAGAACACGAAAGCATCTCAACGTATCTATCAGTCTACCAACTACATCTCTGCAGTGCTAAGAGCAAGATAGCATCTCAATGTTTCTATCAGCCTGCCTACAGCAACTCTGCAGTGCTAAGAACACAATGACATCTCAATGTTTCTAAGAGTGTGTCCACAGCAACTCTGCAGTACTAAGAACACGATGAGGGCATCTCAATTTCTACCAGCCTGCCTACAGCATCTCCTCAGTGCTAAGAGCATGGTAGCATCTCAAGGTTTCTACCAGACTTCAAGGCTGCGGTGCAAGCCCTAGTGATCTCTAAGCTAAATTATGGAAGCTCAACCCTCTGCTGCCTTCCCATATCTAACACAGCTCCACTAAGGGCCTCTCTCAATTCTGCTGCAAGTTTCTTCACAGTTTCTATACAAAACAATCATATCACGCTTGAGCAGAAATCAAAAAATTGGCTCCCGTATGAAGCAAGAATACAACTAAAAATTGCATGCATGACACAACAAAGCTTTACAGTTCAACACCCTGATTTACCTAGAACAAATACTTGAGCTCTCTGGTGGCTCTAGATCCTCTAGTGGTGCCAGCACCTTCCTGCTCAAGCCGCAGAAATTCCAAATAAAGAAAATTTACAATCAAGTATTCCCGGGTTTTGCACCGAGAATCTGGAATTCTCTGCCCCCCGAAATCAGACTGAATCATTCGACTGCTTCCTCCAAAATGGAAGTTAAAGCGATACTGATGAAGACATTTCTGGCCTTGATAGCCCGCCTTCCAGACACTCTAGGAGACGCTTGTTTATATTTGACTGTTATGATTGTATGCTAATCTGTTGGTTTACTGTTACTACTTCCTGTACCTTTCATGATTGCCAAATTGTAAAGCACTCCGATTTCCCCAGGGGTAATTTTCGCGCTATATAAATCTTTAAAACTAAATAAAAAATGTAAATATGGCTTGCTGCATTTCCATGTGGTCATACTGGCAGTACCTTCAGAATTATGAATCACCATGGTTCTGATGCTAAGAAACTTCTCCTTCAGCTCTAACAGCATGTTTATATCATCAAAATGGTTTAATACATGTCGAGAAGACGCACACGGTACTAGTAGCATGGCCAGAGCATCTCCATGGTTCTGACTGAGCGAGCTAACAACATCTCTAACGCAACAAAAATTACCATTGCATATTCATCTTTCCAACAGCGCGTGTCAAAAGAATCTTCATGATTCCACAATATGTCAACAACATTGCTATTATTTAGACAAAATGCCAACACCTTTTGTACGGTTCTGCCAGAGCCCGTGCACCGCCCATCCACCAAAGGATGAGCACATTCTGACTACATTTCCATGGTTTTGAGAAATACTCGCCACTGTATTGCCATAGTTTGAATGTGCGTGGTCAGTGCACCTCCACAGTTCTCCAAGGGTATACATGGACCTGAGAGAGCATGACCACAGCAAGTCCATGTTTCTAAAAAAGCATAGCAATAGCATGTCTATTGTTGTGGCAAACCATACACGTAAATAATGAGTTAGTGTAGAACCACATATATATTACAATTATGGTGCCTCCACCAATAGATATCATTTTGATACCTTTTTTAATGAATATCCACATTTACTTGTGATAATCATGTTCTCACATAATCCACTGTGTAGCTACACATGTTTCACTTTAGCACCAAGGCCTTATGTTTTTCCCAAGGCTTTTCTCATGTTACCTGTGTCTAATATATAGTTAATGGTGGGTCTGATAATATGTAATGAGTTGCATATGCGAATGATATTGCACATCAGCCAGCGGTGAGTGTCGTGTCCGCCCTGAGGAAGCAGGTATTAGTGGAATGAACCTGGCAGCAGCAGTCTAATGATTCATTCGGAAAACAACAGCCAAAGTTTAGTCCTTTGACGCGGATGTCCAAACCGGGCGGGTGGCTCTGGTTAAGAGAACGCTTTCTCTCTGCCCCTCAATCTATAACACCCATGAGAGATTCTAGAAGTCCTTTCTGACATCGTTCCCTACAAATGTCCCGTTTTAAGAAAACCTTTTTCTGATTATATTCATATGTACACTTTCAATGTGGATATAAGTAACTTTGAGACAAAGGCATGAATGCATCATGCAAATAGCTAAAAGGAAAATTAGAAAGACAAAAAACGAATCTTGCTCAGCTTAACAGCCAATCCTCTATTGCTTTTCTAGTGTATTTTGGTTTCAAATTATTTGAAAAATAGCTTTAATAAATGTAACGCTGTGCTTAGTAGGTAAAAGGGCTGTATAAATTACTGAATATATTAACAGCTACTCGAAAGACGATAGAAGCCTTGTCACAGATTTCAGAATATAATATTAAAAAACACTGAAAGTCACATTAACAGTGAACTGGTTTCAAGCTAAACACACAACGTTCGAAAAACTACCAACAAGGAGCCTATCCAAGCTTAAATCCTCACTATGCATTTGTTATATTACACATGAGGTGACAAGTGGCATCACTGATATCACATGACAATGGGATATTCAAAAGTGAGAATAAAATAATCGTTGAATACCTGTGAAGCGTGTTAAACTCTTTTTTTCTAAACTAGCGGATAATACAGCCACAATGTGACTGAACAATAATACAAGTTATGACCACTCAATTAGTGTTCAATCTCTAACTCCACCCTCCCCAGGTCCTTCTCAAATGTTTGCTGCCACAATTCTTGAGGATTGTCTTTTTATGGACAGAAATAAAGGCAAATCAAAAAAAATAATTTCCTATACATATTATTTCCTATGCGAATTATGCTTTACCTTGAACCATGTAGTCTATTCATGAGTAGGGCGCTATTGTAAGAATATATAAAGATACAGTGTTTACGATATGTCATGTTTAGTTAATACCTAATGGTACATGATCCTTTATCGCAAAGAAGATAAAACATTGAATTCTGCACGTTTCCAGGAGCTTGTAGTTTAGAGAAGGACAGATTTTCGGTTCTCTATTAAGATATTAACGAAGATGAAACTTCCAAATATGGTGTAGGTAAGCATGGACTTTTGAGCGGGATCCACGGTGTACGTGACAGCGCAGAGAGCTCAATGTGCCATATTTACATACAATGGCAAACCTTGAGATAGGAGTAAGTCTTTTCTAGTCTTTGCCCTGGTTCTTGTCTTCTGCAGCGATTAAAACATGATGAAGTGTTGCTTGTGGCAATATGCTGCTTTGAGCAATTCTCTGCCTTGATTATGAGTGAGACTCCTTGACAGTTTATGTTAGTGACAAAGGAGTGAGTGAGACACCTCCGCGTGATAAAACGTGTCAGGCTCCGCTTTGGATGCAAGATGCTGCTCTATTGACGAGGATCTGGTGCACAAGAGTGAACAGTGACTTGGTCTTTGAGGAACCATTGATTAGTGGGGCTCTGCTGAGTTTGTGAGATGAACTCCGAGGGTGATGACCAAGACCTCTCTGGAGTGAAACCAAACTATGCATACATATTTTTCTGCTCTAGCTGACCAAATTTCAACTTTGAAACGTGTTGTTACTGGTGAGGCTCTGTGGTGTCCCTTCGCTATACTTGGTTCTTAGACAGCAAGCAAAGGTCTGTTGTGAAAGGTTCCCTGTGTGTGAGTATACTCTGGTCTAAGGATGTGTGCTCTGTAATGACTGATGAAGACAAGATTTATACTGAGTGATGCCTTACCAGAAAGTATACTTTGCAGTTATTCTCAACCACAAGTAACATAAACTCTTCTGTGATTGTGACTTATTGTGTTAATTGTGTGTTTGCGTTAGGCTGTGTTAGGAGGTGTAAGTAAGGCTTGTAGACAATCAGGCTCTGATGTATGTCAGAGTTACACCCTTGTACAAACGATTGAAAGGATCTCTGTTGTTTAGGGTGTTGTGGCTTACCTGCCCAGGTAGTCCAGTTCCCCGGTCTCGAGGAGAGATGGCTGCGGATGGAAGTCTTCATTCTGGGTGTTGTCTGTAGGCTGGATGTGTCCAGGAACCTGCTCCTTTCTTTCACGAGGTGACTTGTGGTACAGGAGATGGTAATCAGGTAGGACTGCTGTCAGTGCATCATGAGGCGGGAGACTGACCCCATTTCTCCTCAACTAAAGGAGAAAAAATGCAATCATGAAATGATTATCTTCACTGTTGATATCCAGTCATTGAAGGAGACGAGAGACTTTATTTATATATGTACATATATATTGTTTCTCTTTGGGGAACACACACCCCTTTTGCCATTTACTCCTAACCTTTCTTTACCACTATGGCCCCGTATCACTACCTACCTTCAAACCCTAAACTTACCCTTACAGTAAATGAAAGAGTCACGCACAATTGTGAAGGAGCACAAGGAAGGTCCGGGCACTTCGTAACGGAGGAGTGGGGAGTAACTAATGTTATGATAGCTTTGACTGCATTTTCAAAATACAACTATGGCTACTGCCCCAACCCGTGTTCTGGCATAAACCAGGGCAGACCATACCACTGTGCACACGTAGAAGACGCCTCCTTGGTATTGCTGCTCTATGCGCGCACAGATGATGCACCGGTTGGCTAGTCTAAAAGTTAATGCACTTCTTTTGGGACCTGGTTCCTCAACAGATCAGAGTTTGAGGTTGGGTAAGATTATCTTTTCCCTGGGGGACTTATGATAACTGTCTTGTTATTGGTTTAGGTTTCGCTTTTTACAGCAGTCCGATGGGATGCTCCAATGCTTTCTGGTCAGACCATGTACTTTAAAGATGAGAATCATATCAAGTGAACAAACATCATAAAACAACGTCGTCGATAATGTAAAAAGATGCTTTGCTTTCACAATAGGTCTCTAGTGAACTTCAACAATTTGATCATCACAGATTAGCTGGATGACGTATCAAAGGACACAGCTGCCAAGCACCACACAGCCTGATGACCTTATACTCCATTCCAATCACAATACCTCTTTATATTGAACAACAGACCATTCTGGCAATCAGAGTCCAGCGTGGTGGCTAGCAGAACACCCACTTGCTAATGGCAATAGAGCTCGAGGGTGCGGAAAGAGGCGTCCTACCCATCTCAGTAAATCCTATTTACCCAAGGGGCATTAAAAACTGCTCCAAGTCCGACCGAAATACCCACAGCTAAGACGAACAGCTCAACGATGCGTGAAAGATACCACTGACAATCAAAACACAGAATGATTACAACTGACAATCAAAATACAGATTGATTACCTAACAAAATACTTTGTGGCAGCGCAAAACAGCGTGATTAATGTCTCCCTGAAGCTAACAACAAAGGGTGTTGGAATAACAAAACACCACCAGCGAATAACAACACCGCTATGAAAAGCTTAATGACCGAACATAAGATGCCCTGCCAATCACCATGCAGACTGATGACTTACAGAATACCACCGACCATCACAAAACATCTCAGTGGCTTAACAAACTATATGCCTACCAAATACAGATTACTGAACTAACAAAACACTCTGATAATCACAATAGAGTGTATGTCCTACCAAAAACATACTATTCTCAAAAGCGTTTAAAGACATATTAAAATAAATATGTACACTAACCTCAATCATACACCTGCACCATTACCAAACAAAGTATATCCTGATAAGGAAAGACCAAAAGAGCCCCACATACCAATCACTATAGAACTTGATAACAACAAAATATATACTAATCACAATGTAACTCAATGACCCAACGAAATACCTGTGTTTACCAGCCACAGCACTTCTCAACAGCTTAAGAAAAAAACTCACTGGCAATCACAAAAAGAAATGGCAAAATACCTCCCTTACAATTTCATGACAATCATAACATTATCTTGTGGTATATTAACAGAGTTAACTGGAAGTCATAAGATAGCTTTATTATGTGTCACTGTGAAAACACATAACCATAATAAATAGTGTTGACTTGATGGCAGAACAGTTTCTCTCCTCCCCGTCCTCTAGTGTATACACTCACATCTTCAGCTAACAACAAGGCACAGTGACCGCATAAAATGACTCTACTAAAATTCAGTAGACGTGAGTAAGATCACACTAAGACACTCACACAATACAATCCCGCTCACTGTCAATCACAAAGGGCGCCGCCATCTGACTTCACGTGTGCCAAGGAGCCCTCCGCATTACAGTTGAGCTTACAAACATCCCATAATGATGGTCTTATTTGAAATGACTTTTGAAAGACCTGCCAGCATTACAGAAGAGCACACTGATGTCACGGTGGAGCTCTGACACATCATGACAGAGTTCAATGGTGTACTCATGATCCTTCACGTCACAGCAGGGCTCACTGATGTCACAACTGGACTGTCTGACCCGATTATAGTTCTTAGCTAATGATCTCGTCTCACCATAACAGAGCTCCCTGACTCCATCATGGGGTTATTTAATCCCAATAAAGCATTCACGTCATAAGTGAGCTTCGTGAGATAACATAACTCTGTGACAATGCACTCGAGTTATCTGGGTTGATGAATACATTTGATGAATTCACAATACAGTCTTTTTTGAATCACAATAGACCTCAGTGATCTTAAGTGACTCTCTGAAATCAGGTGAACTCACAGAAAAACAAAGTAACTCAGGGCTATCACACTGTGACTCACGGGTCTTGGCTTAAGGTATTAATGCAGTCACAGTAGGGTCCTGTAGCATCTCATCAGAGCTCACTGACCTCATAGGGATCTGCATAATAATACACCTTTCACATCACAGGTGATCTTAGTGAGATATACTTGATGAACCCCTAATATCGTCCATCTGAATCACAAGAGAGCTCAGTGACCTCAAGGGGTTCTCTGAAACTACAATGAAGCTCAGTGACCTCACAGCTGCTCTCAAAGAGAACACAAACAACTCAGGGTTATCACACTACGACTCACTGGCCATGGCTAAAGGTACTGATGCATTTACAGTGGGAAACTTTTGTGTCACAATAGAGTTAAATGATGTCATATAAGGACTCTGCTGTGACACAGTAACGCTTAATGACATAATCATGGTGCTTCAGAAAATTATATCTAATTTTGTTAAAGGTACGAGTCGATGTATTAACACTTTTAGAGTGCGTAAATTTCAATAGGTATCTTAGAAGAGTTCGAAGAAGGGATGTGAAAAACGACTATTTATTTATTTGTATAGATGAGATTTAGACAGTTTTACGAATATAAGCGTATAACAGCAATGTGCTACTTTATGTTACAATCCGAACCAATAATTTTCTGCCACTAATGGCAGTTCTTTTAACGGCAGAGACACATGCCATTTTAAGGCCTTGCCTGAGATAGCTTATGTGCTGTCACTTGCAAGATATTTTGTTTGCTTACATTGAGCTGAGAGCTCGCCCAATGCCTACCATTGGCCACTCTTATTTGCTTGCTTCTGATTTGTTAACCTATGCAGACTTCACTCTCCTTTTTAGGTCTCGCCTGACCCAGCGCATGCGCTGGTCTGGCGAGACTTATTGAGAGGGCTCCAAAAAGTGCTACCAGGCCAGCCTAGAGCTACAGTGCATGCGTGCGGGCACGCGCGTTTCACCGCAAAACTTTCACTTTCGCGGCCGCTTTGATGTTTGGTCGTGATCGCGATCACTTTCACTTTCGCGGCAGCACGGCCGCTTTGCATAGCCAATAGGTCTCGCTTTTGGGACCTTATAAGTATTTAGTTATGCAAATGTTGCATGGCTAAACACTTATAAGGTCCCAAAGGCGAGACCTATTGACTATGCCAATGCTTGTTCTGTTTGATCCTCTGCTGAAGCATGGCCAAAGTGCTTGTGTCTTTCCACTGCTCCAGTTTGGGGTTTCTAGTTTTTTAATTTTTGTTGACACACTCAGTGAGAGTGCATACATCTTCATGTTGCTTTCCCCTATCTGTCCCCTCCATGCCCAAGTTCTTCCTGTTGCTTGCCCTCTCTTCCATGCATGCTTCCTTCCTGTTTGCCCCCTTCTGCTATTCGTGTTATTGCGTGCCCCCTCCAGTTCTCTGTGTTGTTGCGTGCCCCATTCCGCCTCTGTGTTGTTGTTTGTTACTTCCTGTACACTCATGCCCTTCATGTTGTTGCTTGCCCCCATTTCGCTGGAAATGAGACAGGCATTTGAATAGGAATTCATACTTCAGCGCCTTATTCCATAGCTAGGGGAATGAGACAGGGATGCCCTCTCCTGCCACTACTATTTGTGCTGGCTCTTGAACCCTTGGCTATTAAGATATTAAGATACGTGCGGTAGCGGTAGACAGAGGGATACGGGTAGCAACTGCGACACACTATTTCTGCATATGCGGACGACATTATACTTTACCTCAATAACCTACGGGTCCTAACGAACCTTTCCCTATGATGTTTGGACAGTTCCAGACACTCTCTGGCCGTGACGATTAATGAATCCAAATCATATGCTTATTACTTCAGGGACACGGCCCGCACTGAACCCGTCCATTTTGGGCAAAGGACGAGGCCGCTGGCGCCCACAACATTTAGATACCTTGGCATACAAATATATAGGGACTCACAGGACATGTTAGATGGTAATCTGGTGCGTACTATCAACGCACTTAAATCCCAGTTAGCGTTTTGGACTTCATTACACTCTCTGTTGCAGGCAGAGTGGCCATTTCCAAAATGGTCATGTTGCCTAGGTTATTGTATTATTTTACTAATTTACCGATATTAATACCAGCACACATTTTCAAATCATTAAATACAATGCTGTCTGAACTAATCTGGGGCAAAGGGAGGAGAAGGCGGGTGGGGCTTCAGAAGTTACAGCTAGACACAGGCAGAGGGGGGCTGGGAGTTCCCGATCTGCAGGCATACTGCTATGCCAGCCAGCTCCATTGGCTTTCCTACTGGACGGCAGGCCGTAACCTGCAGGAAATAGGGATGTCTAGACAGGATTGGGAAAAGGGATCGCTCCACAATGTATTACTTCCAGGAGGGAGACATATCCAGCTAGCACCCCCGCTTCTGCAAGTAGCTGTCACATACTGCAAAAGAGCTATAAGGTACACTGGGCAACTGGTTCCATACACCGCTAATATACCGCTGATGGGCATTCCTACGCCAACGAGAGTTGTTTCAACCAGATGTCTGAGTCAATGGTGAGCTGAGCGAGTTAAGACAGTAGGGATGCTGTTCACAGACAACATTCTCATGGATCATGACAACTTTGTGAGGGAACATGGAGTACCCAATACACTATATATTCTCCATGCCTTTATCAGATTCATAAAACGTACCTGGTCGCCCGAAGGCACTGAGCCCAAGCAACACGAACTAACGTACATGTTATATTTAATGGGAAATGGGGGACATCTCACCAGATCGAAATATAGAAGTATCCGCACTCATGCAGCTAGGCCGCTACCAGAACTGCGGGATAAATGGGCCAGAGACATAGGCCGTGACTTATTGGATAAGGAATGGGACAGAGTGCTTGAACATCCTAATAAAGTGTCTAGGAACCCTAAGTTCAAGATGATACAGCTCATGCTGGTACACAGAGCATATTTGACACCTTACAAATTGAGCAAAATGTTCCCTGATATTGCTGATTCATGTTCCAGATGTCATGCACAATCAGCTGACCTACTACACATGATTTGGTCATGCCCACGTCTAACCCCGTTCTGGGGGACCGTACATGAACTGCTTTGCGACTCCTCGCCTGAAAGAGGGGGGGGGGGGGACACAGTGGAGCGGTGTCTACTATGCATAGTCAACAGGCCCGCTTCTAGCGGGTGGGCCGGGTGAGCCAGGCCCACCCAAACATGAGCCTGGCCCACCCAAACAGGAGCCTTGGTCCTCGCAGTGAGGGCTTGAAGGCAGGCGCGCAATGCCATTGGGCTCAAGGTGCTTCAACCCCCCCGCCCCCTCGTTTGTGTCAGCCCAGCCGAGACAGCATCCCGGGCTCTCACACACAGACAGTTTTAGAGATTATCGCAGCCGCACCCGAGTACTTCACAGGTCTTTAAAAGACCATTTACATGTTAACGATGCTTTGTTTTTTCACCCCTTCATCTCCACATGGCCAAAGGCGACAAATCCTTTCTTTGACAACAGTAACCTTTGCCTACTGTCCTGCTGCGTGGATATTTATTTTTCTATGCAGCAGAAAAAAGAAGTTTGTTTATTCCTATTCACCTATCCTGACCCCTGCAGCTGCTTATCACACCAGGCTGTGACACAAAGTTTGACTAATGGAGTAGGTAAGAGAATGTGTTACTATTAGTTTTTCTTTTTAAAATCTGTGCAGGCACAGCAGGACACATACTTTGTGTGCGCTTCATTTAAACAGTTTTTATCATGATCATGGCAGATGCAGGACAACAATAAGACAATAAAAAATGCCCAGATAATGCTGGTGATTAATGATCCTGCTGGAGAGCAATCATTTGCCTGTTAGTAGTTTTTAAATGCAGATGAACTGTATTTTATGGATAGCTCAGTGGGTCACTGCCTTTGTCACAGAGATCCTTGTGTTACTTGCAGTTCAGAAGTTACAATCCTAACATAGGACAGTGACCAATAAACTGTCATCAAAGCGCTGCATACAAACATTAATTTTATAGTTAGAACTTTGCTTTTTTTGTTTTGTGATATAGTTAGAACTCCCTCAGTCTTTCATCATTCTAATGTTGCTAAAATGAGTATGTTTGGGCAGATATACGTTTTTATCAGTAAAGCTGACCCCCACGGAATACTCTTTAAATCCTAAGCTTGTGTTTCACCAGACCAAACACTCTTAAAACATACTGCCCACCAGTATGGATGACATGTGATTCCTACACCTTGTAATCCTCATTGTTTTATGTGACATTCCCTGTAGACTGATATACATACTTGTATGATTCATTGTCTCTGTATAATGTGTGCCTGGTGTAAAGTACTGACACACACTACACTGATATGAGTAGCGCTATAAAACAAATGAAATGCATATGAGAGAGGGGCTACGTAAAGATGAGGGGCACTGTTGGAGGGTGGCAGTGAGGGAATCCAAGGAGGAGGTAGTGGGAGGGGTTATGGAGCGATATGGGGCACTGTTGGAGAGTGGCAGTGAGGGAATCCGAGGAAGAGGTCATGGGGTGGACGGGGGAGCTAGGGAGAGATGAGTGGCACTGCTGGAGGGTGGTAGTGAGGGAGTCTGAAGAGGAGGTCATGAGGGGAAGGGGCTACAGAGAGATGAGGGGCACTGGTGGAGGGTGGCAGTGAGGGAATCCGAGGAGGAGGTCATGAGGGGGAGGGGCTATGGGTAGAAGAGGGGCACTTGTGGCGTGTGGCAGTGAGGGAATCCAAGGAGGAGGTCAATAGGGGGGGCCATGGAGGGATGAGGGGCACTGTTGGAAGGTGGTAGTAAAGGTATTTATGGAGAAAAATGTTATTGGTGTGGCGCAAAAAATACATTTGCATCAGCGCTGAAGCCGACCCTGTCATGGCCTTTCTGTGTTTGTTTATTTAATTAGCAGTGGGGTCATAAGGGTTACTGTGGAACAAACTTTAAAGTGCATGCTAATTATATTTACTGCTATATTCAATGTTTTAAGTTTGAAGGTGATTTTACTAATGTTTTTACAGGGAAAAATGAAAGTGGAGCCCGAGGGTGCCTGATATGTGGCTGGGGCCCAAGGTCAGCTGTGAGATAAGGTGCACTGGAGAGGAGTAGTGGACAATCAAGCTTGTAAGGGAGTGCGTTGCCGAGTCCGGGGTCAGGTGGAGGTAGTAATGAAGAGGGATTCTCCCTGAAGGCTCGCACAGAGGGAACCTGAGTAGTGTCACTTGCCTGATACTACCACCTCAGAAACCTCCCCTTCCCATCAAAGGAACATTACATGGAAAATCGCTTTTTGAGAGTGATAATATTTAGAAATAGATTTGGAAAAGAGTGCGTTTTACTGGATCTTGTAAGACTAAGAGGAGATAAAGGAGGGCCCTGAAGCAGGCCTGGCTAGACATATAAGAGACAAATCGAGCCCGCAGTAGCCCACCCAAATGCAGCCTTGGCCCACCCAAATAAAAATTCCTGGAGCCGGGCCTAATAGTCAAGACGCGCAAAACACAAGGCACACACATTAGATTTGCCAATCTACTATTGGCAAAACGCTCCATTGCCATGAAATGGAAGTCAGTGCACCCTCCATCGACACTGCCCTGGCGTGAGGAGGTAGTACGATGGGGCAGGGCTGAAAGCATGGCACTTAGATGGGGCGAGAATAGAGGGCTGAGAAAGAATCCGATCTCATTAGAATGGGACGCTATTCTTGAATCTTTGGTCTCTGCGAAACCCTCTTCACATTGAATAATACACAGTACATATGCTATTAAGGAAGCGAAGCACTTGACAAGTATAGGTTCGGTATGACCCCCCTCCCCCCCAAACCAGAAAAAAAAGCCAGAACGAGTGGAGCTGTAGATTGAGCACCAAGTAGCTGGGGAAGCCATGTGTGACCGGAGATATATAAGATGTGTTATTACAGAAGTGAGCCGGGACGTGGGGGAGGGAAATAGAAGGTTGCTGTGGGGAGGTGGGAGGGGTTGGGTCGTTTGGTCAGACTGCTATGTTAATATGCAACATTGTACTCATGACAACATGTATTCAGCTATATGCAGGATGCCCTCATCAACTGTTTTATGGTACATATCTGAACGCTGACCTAATTCATGTGACAAAAGTAATAAAAATATGTTTTTTTTTTTTTATGTTGTGGCTTGCCCCCGCCCACTGTCTGTGTTACCACCCCATCCACCTGCTATAGCAAACAGCAGCACTAGTTGCATCATAGTGGTTTTATTTTTCAACTTTCAGACATTCAATCCGCACTCCCTCCTATTGTCATTTCTTTCCCCACCACCCATGTCGCAGCTTGCCTCCACCCACCCACAATAACAAAAAAAGGCCTAAATCGTGGACATCGCTGACCGCATCACAGACATTTTTTTACGCACGCCCTCTGAGTTGCAAGTCCTCCCTCCATCCATGAAGCAGTATGACACTTTAAAAAAATGTATATCCAGTCATGCTGCACAGCAGCCGTACTGGTGTTCAACATGACTGAATAACATTGACAAAGTCAATAGCTCTCTCTGGGCGAGACTTATTTGCTTTGCCAATACCTATTTTTAAAAAAGGTGATAGAGGCGACCCGAGCTGTTACCGTCCAATCTCTTTAATAGACGCATCTGTGAAAGTACTGGGGAGGGTCGTCCTTGTCCAATTGACTGATTGGCTAGAGGAAACTGGAACACTCTCCAAGGTTCAGTACGGATTTAGAAAAGGGATGGGCACCACAGACCAATGCCTAAATTTACAACTTTTAATAGGCAAATACACGGTGGCCAAAAAGGGAACCTTGTTGGTAGCCTTTATGGACTTGTCATCGGCCTTTGACCGTGTAAATAGGTCAAAACTATGGTCCCTGCTCCTTTCCTATGGAGTAGACAAAAACATCGTCTACTTCTTAGCTGATCTTCACAGGGATTTATCGGCCACAGTACGGTATGATCAATCGGGCAATTGCACAAAAGACATACCCATATCAAATGGAGTTAGACAGGGGTGAATTTTGGCACCCCTGCTTTTCACTCTTTATATAAATGAACTAGAAAATGCCTTAATCACCTCATGTAATGATATCCCCCGTGCAGGGAAATGTTTAATCCCTGCACTTTTATATGCCGATGACGCCGCCTTACTTGCAAGAACAGGAGTGGGCCTTCAGTTACTGCTAGACTCATTTGAGGGCTT
Organism: Triturus cristatus; assembly: GCF_964204655.1. NCBI lineage: Eukaryota > Metazoa > Chordata > Amphibia > Caudata > Salamandridae > Triturus > Triturus cristatus. Next base: position 278,041,875 of record NC_140583.1, read on the forward strand.
TATGAAGGCCCTGGATTTAACTGTCAATTTTGCTAAGTCGCACGTCATGGTTATTGGTCCAAAATCTGCTAAGTCCAAAACGTTTAAATGTGGGGGTCACCAATTATCCAGGGTATCTTCATTTCCTTATCTGGGCGTTCTTTTTGATGACCAAGGCTCCTGGGTAACCCAAATTACAGCTAAAAAGATTGTTTTATCTAGAGCTACTGTGGGTGTTCTGGGTTTTGCCAGAAAGCTAGGTGCCAGACCAATGAGGGCCCTTATTCAAGTCTATAAAGCTAAATGCCTCTCTTTGGCATTGTATGGAGCTGAGTTATGGGGCTACAAAAATGTTAAAAGTATTCAGATTATTGAGGATAGGTTTCTAAAAAACCTCCTCTCAGTCCCGATTTCAACTGCTAATTATAATGTCCATCAGGAACTTGGAATCGGCTCTGTAGAAGATAGCATCGCTCTGGCCCCATTACTGAAATGGATTAGAACCTGGCTTAACCCAGACCTACAGTTAAATCATACAATCATGAAAGACTGTACATTGCTAGACTTTGGGTCCCGAATACCTTGGCTGAAATATATTTAGAACCTGGCCATAAAGCTAGGAAGGCCTGAATTATATCAGTCCCCAGAGGCCCTTGTAAAGGGTGACATTAAATGGTGCAAAGAAACATTTATGTACATATCTACCATGAATAGGGAAGGGAACGAGCTGGTTAAGGGCACCGTCAGGGCTCACCAGCTCTGTAAAACTACACCATCCATGGAACCATACTTAGGCTATGTCACAAATGCAAATCATCGTTTCCTACTGACTAGATTTAGACTAACCCAATTACACATCTTGTTTGGAGACAGGAAAGGCTGGAAAAGGGCTGAGGATCTTGGCCCTTGTTCCTGTGACAAGTTTTCCCCACAGGACATGACACATTTTTTCTTCTTCTGTGAGCACTTTATTGACATAAGGAAACACTTTTTATTCCCTATATTAAGAAATAAAGGCTTTGTTCAGGTGAGACCTGCTCTTCTCTATCTCCAGATGTTAAATAATGTTTGGGAAACCTTTAACATTGCGAATTTTTTATCCGTTGTAATTCGCTCCTTGAGGAAATTAACTGTATCCCTTTTAATGTTTTTAAACTGTATACATTGCTCTATTTTATTAATTTGTTTCAATGTGTTTTAGCTGTAATGGTTAACTAAAATGAATTCTATATTTTTAAAGTTATTTATTGTAGTATGCTTTTATGGTTTGCACCTAAACCGAATAAAGACTTTTTTGACTGACTGACTGGCTTTGCCAATGCTTGCTTCTATATACTATTTATAAAGGTAGAATCCCCCAGAGACAGCACCACCCTCAACCCCCATCCACCTCTCATCTGGCTTGGGACCCAGGAAATGTCATTTGGAAAGCAATGTCCTGATTGATAATCGGTCCCATACAACAACCACCATCAGATCTTCAACGCTCAACATGGCAGTCCCATTATCACCTAGTGCTACAACGCGGGCATTGAGGCACATCCTTATGCGTTGTTTTAAAGGTTTCTGGGGCCCCGAGCAAAATGTAGTAAATTACTTGTCAGCTATTCTCCACTGTACTGCTCTGTTAGAATGTTGCATGACATCATAGAATGCCTGAGTGCCTCTCTGGGTGAGATTGTCAGTTGGTCTACTCAGGCTGAGCTGTAAGGAGCTTGCTCCTGGTGGGTCTATCCTTGTACTATCTAACTTCTCCTACCATCCTGACCACCTATGCTGGAACCAAGCTACTAATAAAGAAGTAACCTGTATGTACAGATGGACTCTGTATCTTCCTTTACAACACAAAACATATTTTGAGAGCCCCTGTCTGGAACACCTTTGAACTTTATTACCCATTTGCTGCTATTTGAAGCCCCATGATGGCAAGCAAAAATGAATCAAATGTTAAAGGGTGAGACAGAGAAATGGATGAAAGGAAAATAAAGAAAAAGTTCTCTTTTTCAGGGGCCCTTTGGAAAGTGGGAGCCCTGGGCAATTGCCCCTTTGCCCATGCCTTAAAACGTCTCTGGATATCAACGCTTTACAAAAGAAAGGCCAATGTATGTATTCATCAATAGTGCCAGCGTGTGCCATTCAACCTCTTAGGGGCACTTTAGAAGCTTTGCACCTCTTCCATGATGCAGTCTTCCATAGTGACCCCCCCCCCCGCCCCCCCGCCCTCCAAAACCGGTTTCAGAACGTGAATAACCGATATCACAATCATGCCTATGGCAGTAAGATCAGAACAGAGACACCTATGCCTTAAGTATACACAACCAGAAGAGAGGTCTGTGGCATTTCAAAGGCAATCACTTTGGTGCGCAAACAGATTAGCAGGTTAACGCCATGTAATTTAATATCTTATGTGCTTTGGGTCAATTTATTCATTCACTTTTTGACAAGGCTAATGGGTGCTGTGGAAACAAGGAGTTCACACAAGGGCGGGGCGTGGCCTCTTGGACACAGCGCTGACGGCAGAGGTAGTCTCAGTTTCACATGCACGCTCAGTGTGATCGTGGGCACAACTTTTACTTCCTCGCGCTACAGCTGCGCAACTGCAACCAATGCATTACCGAACCCGACGTGACCCATTTACTGTCACTGGAAGGAGGGAAAGCTTGGTAGACCCGCGGGGGTTCCAAGGCGTGACCTGCACGTGATAACCAGCTATCTACTGCAGTTGAAGGAACACCCTGGAATGTATTTCGGGAATTTGAAATTGTGTCCTACTGTTACTCGCAGATTTGGGTAGCAGTCATATTAAACTCTTGTGCACCTGCGGTTTGCAAATTACAGTTTGCTGCTGTGCACACCCAACCCACTGAGCTATCTTACGTGTTATATAATGTAATTTAGTAAAGTTTAGACACTCAGCAAATGAAACACAAATACCAAAAGCAGCCAGACTTTGAGGCATGTTAATTCTAGCGCTGAATATGTTCCCGGTTACTGCCCCCACCTGCCCATTGGGTACTCACTGTGGTGGACAGGGGCCTGTAGAAGGTCGCCATCCGCTGCCTCTGTGTAGTGCGCCCCTGGCAGAGTCACCCTACTGCCTGGCACCCTAGAGTCACTTTTGCAGCACTCATCACATGCTTTGTTGGTTGCCAGGGACCTTCCCTCACAGATCAAACAGTAACCGCGGGAGCTGCGCAAACCTTACAAACCCTAAGCCGGCAGAGCAAATAGAGGGGCAGGCCAGCCCAGAGCGGCGGCCAGAGGCACTCACCGAGCCGCTCGATGCCAGCATGAGGTGGGCAGGGTGCTCAGCCGGGGAGTTTCCTTCAGATGTTGGGTGTTTTGCCCCGACTAGGCAAGCCACATTCCAGTTCCCCTTTCAGCAGCAGTTTCCCTTCTTCCGCCGTTGCTACAACAGAAGATGCTTCGCGCCTAGCAACGGGGAGAGCAGGTCCCGTGCCAGGCAGGCAGCACCCACGGGCCGTGGCGCAGAGCGCGTGCAACCATAGTTCATTTCACGGAACTGGTTTAACCCCTTGGGCTCATGCTCCGCTTGTTACTGACCACCCAGCGTCCCTCATTCGGACAGATGTCTTAAGTATGCGATGTGCACTCGGTGGGGTCTGAGCAGTGCCGGTGCTACCGGTTTTGGCGCCGTAGGCTGTTACATTTTCCCAACCTTGGCAATGTTACCTGCTCCTTGGAACAATCGGGGCCTCTTGCATGAAGGGAGCGCCCTTACAAGTCACTAGAAATGTTTTGCAATAGCAACGGCCCTGGGTAGGAGAAGTGGGGCGACCTTAGTCGAAGAACCTGGCCATGAGCAAACAAGCGTGACTGCCCTTTCAAATGGAATTTGGAATAGATTAGTCCCCAAATGTTGTGTTTTAAACTATGGGGCAAGAAGAAAATTGTAATGTACAATTTTACAAGTATCTTGGCTAAAATTTGAAGTTTCTTATAGAAAGGTTAATGTCCCCACCAAAAAACCAGGACTACCTGCCCGGCAACGGAAATGTATGTTGGTGTGTAGTGTGCTATTTTCAAGCTGCACCGGGCTGGCAAAGACAATAACAGCTAAGTAAATATTTGAGGTGTGTCACAACACAACTTGGGTATATTAAAAGAAGACATCAGAAAGCAGCGAGAAAGGTAGTACACTGTGAAGGCGAATCACATTCATTTTATATGAAAATAAAGCTGAATCAATTGTCCTTAGTGAAAACCCAGTATAATGTGCCAAATGCCCCTTTCAAAGTGAGCATGAACCCTAAAGTGCAAAGCTAAGTGTGATAAAGCACTTTTGGCAAGATGTAGCAAAAGAAAACAAGTTACTCACCTGTAACTACAGTTATCCAGTAATGGTATCTTTCATAGGTTCACATGCCTGAATCATTCCCCGTCGTCGAGATGGGAGTCCCACGGTAAAATACAAAAGCAGCGCCATAAGTAATAAATAGGCTAAAAAAGGCCAGAGGCTAAGTCCTTTTTCAAAAACGGACCAAAAGTTGGTTCCAGCCAATAAGCTGCCAGCACCCTCTAGAACACTCCCAGCAGAGGCAAGTTCGCTTTAGATTTTCCAAGTACAAGTGGGAAGTAAGTATACCCAAAATCAAAGAGAACTGACTCCACAGGGAGGAGGGTGGGGTGCATGTGAATCTATGAAAGATACCAATACTGGAAAACTTGTTTTCTTATCCAGTATTGGGGTATCTTACAAAAATTCACATGCCTGAATCGGAATAGCAAGCACTACCCTAAATGTACTGTCGTTAGTGGAAGGTGGGAGACGTGTACTTTTAAACTCCCCAATAGTTATCCACGACCTTTACACAACGCATGCACTAAGCATTATACTCCGTAGCAATGTTAAAACAGAGAGAGTTGATATAACCATTAATGTATCTATATATACACATAGTTCATAAATCATATTAAGAAATAAGTTGTCAAATACAGTTTTACAATTACTAAATCCACTTAAAATTAGAGAAAGAAAACAAGAAGAGTGTTTTCCTTCTGAAACGTAAAGAAATCTGACCTAAGTTAAAAAGACGACGCAATATAGCTTGTCCAACCGATGCATCTTCCTTTTGCGCAGACTGGAGGCAGTAGTGTCTTATGAACGTGTGGACATTCTTCCATGTCGCAGCACGGCATATCTTGTCTAATGTCACTCCAGCAAACAAAGCTGTAGATGCAGCAACAGTCCTTGTGGAGTGTGCCTTAGCCCTCACTTTTAGAGGTTTATTTGCTTTTTCGTGGCAGAACTGTATCGCAGAAGCCACCCATCTGGAGATCGTGACTTTCGTTAATGCGGTTCCGAGTTTTCCTTGACCGTAGGCCACCAGAAGTTGATCTGTTTTCCTTATTTCCTTTGTTTTGTGTTTTGTGAAAATAAAATTTCAAACATCTTTTGATATCCAATGTATGTAGGGCCCGTTCGGCTGGGCTATATGGATTTGTAAAGAAAGTTTGCAGTATTACTGGTTCATATAGGTGAAATTGCGTTGGCACTTTCGGAATAAACTTAGGATTTGTCCGAAGGGCTACGTAATTCACTGTAAATTGTAAGAAAGGTTCTTTTATTGTAAACTCCTGCAGTTCACTCACTCTTCTTGCAGAAGTAAGGGCCAGCAAGAGAGAAACCTTCCATGTAAGAAATTGAAGTTCTGCTTTATGAATTGGTTCGAATGGCCGTCCCATCAATTGTGATAGAACCACATTGAGCTTCCACTCTGGAGGAGGTGCGCGCACCGGAGGAAAAGCGCGGAAGAGGCCCCTCATGAATTGTTTTATGAGAGTAGATGAACAGAGAGAAGGAATCTGAGGAGATTTCCTGTACCGGGAAATTGCTGCCAGGTGAACTTTAACTGAAGAGAAAGTGAGGCCCGACTTAGCTAGCGACAGTAACTAAGGCAAAATCTGTTCAGCAGGGGCTTGCACTGGATGAACTTTGTTCCTTTCGCACCAGCAACAGAATCTCTTCCACTTCAGGCGATATGTTTTGATAGTGCTTTCAGCAGGGATTTAGCCAGTATTTCTCTACAGTCTTGTGAAATATTGAGAACCTTAAACTCTAGGAACTCAGGAGCCATGCGTGCAAGTGAAGAGAACGTGGATCTGGATGGATCACTTGGCCCTTGTTCCTCGATGTTTTTGCATTTGTCACCCCGAGTGGGACGGGTATGCTCAGACGTGAGTCCCGTGCTCTCCATGCCACTGGGATCAAGCTATCCTGGCTGAAGAGGGGTGAAACCCCGAAACCAGTCCTAGGATGCTTGTTTCCAGTCCAGGGAGGACCTGGCTTGGCAGTTCGGGCTGGACTGTTCCCATGAGGCACAGGGTCAAGACTGATTTGCATATGGCTGGGTTCAAACTGGAATGGCATGGTGAGCAAAAAAACAATGGATTTAGGCACTGATCTCTGTACTGGGGTGAATGTATGACATTGTTCTGCATTCTGTCCATCAATTGTTGTTTTTGCATTTGTCACCCCGAGTGGGACGGGTATGCTCAGACGTGAGTCCTGTGCTCTCCATGCCACTGGAATCAAGCTATCCTGGCTGAAGAGGGGTGAAACCCCAAAACCGGTCCTAGGATGCTTGTTTCCAGTCCAGGGAGGACCTGGCTTGGCAGTTCGGGCTGGACTGTTCCCATGAGGCACAGGGTGAAGACTGATTTGCATATGGCTGGGTTGAAACTGGAATGGCATGGTGAGCAAAAAAACGATGGATTTAGGCCCAGATCTCTGTACTGGGGTGAATGTATGACATTGTTCTGCATTCTGTCCAGCAATTGTTGTTTTTGCCTTGTTCCTCGATAACATCGTTGGTGACGGATGAAGAAGAATGGGTTTGTCCTGTGACAACAGAAGTAGCTCCGGGAACTAATACTGCCTTGGCCTACGAGGTGCAATCAAAATTAGGTGACAGCCTTCTGACCTCATCTTGATTAGTACCCTGGGGATCAATGGGATGGGAGGAAATGTGTAGGCATAGATCCCTGACCATCGCATTAAAAGGGCATTCACCCTTGACCCTGGTTGTGAGAGCCTGCTGGCATAAAACTGGCATTTTGTGTTCTCTTTTGTTGAAAACAGGTCCAGAGTTGGCTTCCCCATCTTAGAAAGATCCTCTTCACCTGTGTTTGTTGTAGCTCCTACTCGTGGCAGCTGGACTGCGACCTGCTTAGTGTATCTGCCAGAGTATTGTGTAGACCCCTGACATGCTCAGCCCAGAAAGAGATTCCGTGGAACGTTGTCCATTTCCATAAGTCCTGAGCCTCTTGAGATAGCGTTGTGGATTTCGTTCATCCTTGTTTGTGTATGTAGTACATGCTGGTCGTATTGTCCTTACGGACCAGCACTGAAGAATCTCTTATCCTCAGAAGGAACACCTGGAGAGATAAGAATACCAGCTTGAGTTCCAAGCTGTTGATGTGTTGTCTTTTCTGCATCAAAGACCACTTTCCCTGGATTTGTAAATCCTGCAGATGACCTCCCCATCCCTCCAAGGAGGCGTCTGTCATCAGAATGAAATCCGGGGTACTTTGGAGAAAGGTTAAACCTTGAGTAAGGCTTGTTGTTTGAGACCACCATTGAATTGCCTCCACCATCCTTGTTGTGATTTGAATTACATCTTTGAAAGATCCTACAGCTTGTTGCCACTGTTTCTGTAGTTCCTCCTGCAAAGGTCTAATATTTAGTCTTGCTAAAGGTACTCTGGGGCAGATTTATAAGCCCTGTGCGTCACTTTTGCGCCGCCGTTGCGTCACTTTTGTGACGCAGCGGCGACGCAAAGCCAGCGCCATGCTGCGGCAGATTTACAACGTGACGCATCTAGGGAGATGCGTCACGTTGTAAAGCTTGCGCCACATGTGGGCGTACCTTCACAGGCGGGGGGGCGTTCTGGCGCAGGAACGCCTCCGAAAAGTGGCTGAGTGAAATCTACAAGATTTCACTCAGTCACTTTTCCGGCCATGCTGCGTCAAATCCCTGCGCCTGCTTGAAGCAGGCGTAAGGATTGACGCAGCATTGTACCGATAGGGCACCCCCGAGCCTTGCTGGAGCTGCGTCGCGCTTGCGACGCAACTCCAGCAATGCGCCGCCCTTCCGCCATCAGATGCGTCACGCATCTGTTTATCCTTGCGCCATGATGCGCTGCATTGTAAATGCGGTGCATCTATTGTGGCGCAAGGGTAAACTTGCGTGACGCATCTTCCCTGGCGCATCCATGCTGATTTGCAGGGATGCGCCAGGGAACATAAATCTGCCCCTAAGTTTATTGCTGACGAGCACAACTCTAGCAGCGATTTGAATATTCAAACAGAAACTGACTTTCTTTTTGAAATGGTCCTTGCCAACCTTTGGAGTCGCATCTGTCTCGCTTGAGACAAGAATGCTTTTTATTGGACGGTGTCCAGGGATGCTCCTAGAAACAAAATTACTTGGGTTGGATGCAAATTTGAATTTTCCCTGTTTAGAGCGAGTCCCAATGTATTGAATAGATGGAGACAAGCTGTTGTTGTCTGATCGGCTTCCTGCTTTGATGAGGCTTTAAGCAGCCAATCGTTGAGGAATGGAAAAACTTGAAACACATGAGATTGCAAGGCCGCTGCTACTGGTGCTAGGTACTTGGTGAAGATCCGTGGTGCTTACTTAAACCGAACGTGAGCACCTTGAATTGATAGTGGGTACCAGCCACTGTGAACCGTAGATATTTCCGGTGCTTCGAGTGAATTGGGATATGAAAGTATGCGTCCTCCATAATGAGAGAAGTCATGAAATCTCCTTTGTTTAAGCATCTCAAAATATCGGAGAGTATCACCATCCTGAATGTCTTTTTTTTGAGAAACTTGTTGAGTTTTCCTGGGTCCAGAATCGGTCGCCATTCTCCTGACTTCTTTCTTATTAGGAAGAAACGAGAATAGAATCCTCTTCCTTTCTGATTGGATGGTACTTCCTCTATAGCTTCCTTGAGGAGCATGATCAAGACTTCCTTTTGTAGTAAGTGAAGACGAGGGTGAGGGGGACCCCTGGGCGGAGTAATAGGTGGTTTTTGAATAAATTCTAGGGTGTAGCCCTTGGTGACTAGGTCCAACACCCAGCGGTCTGAGGTGATCTCGTGCCACCGCTGCGCAAAAGCAGAAATTTTTGCGCCCACAGGTAGGGACGGAAAATTGACTGGTACCCTGATGTACTCATTGCTTTCTGCCAGAGTCATGGCCCTGTTGTGGTGTTCGCTTGCGACCTCCCTGGCGAGAGAAACCAGCTGTTGAAGATTGGCGATACGATGGCGGGTTGTAAGATTGGTGATATTGAGGTTGATATTGATATTGTTGATTTCTTTGATATTTGCCTTCATAGGTGGTGAATCCTCACCCTCTGGCACCTCTAAATGGTACTCTTCTATATTGCAGAGCTCTTAATGACTTTGCGGTATCTATATTGTTCTTTATAGCCAGAAGAGCGTCGTCAATATGTTTACCAAAAAGCGACTCTCCATCATAAGCCATGTCCAGAATCTTAACCTGAACCTCAGGTCTGAAGGTAGTAGCTTTCAGCCCCCCCTGGCATTGAAGAACTGCAGCTCCCGCCAACCGCCTAAAACTTGTGTTTGCTATGTCTAAGGTGCAATCAATTGTTTTAGAGGCAGCCCTTTCACCTTCCAAAAAGATCTTTCGGGTGTCGTCCTGTTTGTTTTCTTTCGGGAGGAGATCTATCATCCCGGCCATATTGGACCACATTTGACGGTCATAGCAGCCGATAATGGCTAAAGCATTTGCTGCCCGAATTGATGCAGCTGCCATTGCCGAAAATTTCTTTCCTATAAGGTCTATCCGACGTCCCTCTCTGTCTGGAGGAGTAGTAATTGGTGTTGACAGATTCTTTGAACGTCTCTATGCGGCCTGCGATATGACAGAATCTGGCCTTGGATGTCCAACAAGGCAAGATGGACTATCCTCAGGAGCTCTATACTTTTTCTCTACATGGGGCAGTACCGCTGGTATAGATGCTGGAGTCTTCATAAGCTTCACACCCTCCTGCCAAATATAGTCGATAATCGGAATCGACCGTACAATCTTTCTTGTGTCCTCTTTAAAATCATGCAGAAAACATTCTGTCTGTTTCACCATGATAGGTAAGTGGAACCTATTGGCTGCCCTCTGCATTAAATTGTGAAACCCCTCGATGTCCTCTGGGAGAGAATCCGAAGGTAAGTGTGGAGGAGGGTATGGTGTCGGGATTACATAGTTATCCCAGGGATCCGGAACAGCCGTTGGATCCGGAAATTCACCTTCTTTCACCTCCTCTTCCAAAGAGGAAGTGTTCTGAACTTCAGGGTCAGCTGGAACTGGACTCGTTGCATTTACCAGTGTACTGGGTATTTGAGGTTCTGGTACTGTTGGCGGTACCTCCACTTGCGGGACCAAATTTTCTGGGGGAATTTGTTGAGGAGGGAATCTCTGATGGTAATCTGCCAACATGGCCTGCAGATCCTGAATCAGTGACGGTGGTAGATGAGCCATCTCTCTATGGCGTGCTTCCTGTTGAGGATTAAATTGATAAGTATGATGAGGAGCCATATCTTGCTTCTGATAATAATGCGCCTCATGATAATCTTCCTCGTCATCATCGTCACCTTGGCATTTTACATGTAGCTCAGATGGACTGTGAGCAACTCCATATAGTCCGTCCTCATCCTCATCTTCATCATCTTCCTCCTCAATATAACCCTCCAAAAGGTGAGATGGTAGTAAAGGTGAAACCTTGCTATAATCTTGAAATGGCGGGTGAAGAAAAGCCTTCGAGACAGTCATGGTGTGAGATATCCTCCGTCGACGGAGCAGAAATTAATATTGAAGGAATCCCCGTCGTCGACGGTGTTGTCGTTGATGATGTTTTAGTCGTTGACTGTGTTTTAGTCATCGACGGTGTCCTCGAGATGTTGTTGCTGATGGTGACTTAGTTGATAAATGTCTTCGTCGACAGTGTCGTCGTCCACGGTATCACCGTCGACGGTATCATCATCGACGGTGTTTTAGTTTTCAGCGGTGTTTTAGTCGTCAGCGGTGTTTTAGTCGTCAGCGGTGTTTTAGTCGTCAGCGGTGTTTTAGTCGTCAGCGGTGTTTTAGTCGTCGACGGTGTCTTCGTCGTCGACGGTGTCTTAGTTGTCGACCGTGTCTTCGTCGTCGACGGTCCCTTTGTCGTCGATTCCTTCGGCGGCGGCGGTTACTTCGTCGACGATATTTTCGCTGACTGTTTCTTCGTCAATGATGGGTCGTCGACGGGTGAAACCGATGATGGTCTTGTAACAATGGAAATCTTAGTCGATGAAATAGGGGACTGAATCGCCGTCGTCGTGACTGTGGCCGTCGACGAAGTCACACATATCATCGACGATGACAGTGAAATCGTCGTTAACACAGATTTCTTTACATGTTTTCTACTCAGAGAGTCAGTAGAAGAGGATCTTGGACGCTCTCTTTCTCTCTTGACAGGTGACAGATAAAGTTGGCTCAGAGGAATGTTTGGAGCTCCTCTCTTTACTCACAGGTTTTTTTTGGGAAGACTTGAGAAGTTTCCTTCCCTCACCTAAAGATCTTTCCTGTGATCTAGCCCTCTTGTGAGAAGTTGAAGGCAATCTTTCTTCCTCATCTGAAGTGTGAGCCTGTTTTTTCGTGGATTGAAGCCACAAAAGTAATCTTCCCTCTCTGTCCTTGAGGGTCTTATTAGAAAAGGTGCAACAGATTTTACAGTCTTTCTCCTCATGCCTTGGATAAAGGCAATAAATACTGTCTTTATGTAGATCATCTACATGGACCCTCTTCTTTCCACAGGTCTTGCAAGGGTGGAAGAGGCATTTCTTGTCTGACATTTTCTTCAGAACAGCTGAATAGAAGGAAAAAACTGAGTAGCACTCAGGGAGACTCCCTTCCACAAGACTTGCAGTGAAAATCTGAGGAGAACTTGCCTCTGCTGGGAGTGTTCTAGAGAGTGCTGGTAGCTTATTGGATGGAACCAACTTTTCGTCCTTTTTTGAAAAAGGACATAGATAGGCTACTAAGATATGGCCTTTGGCCTTTTTTAGCCTATTTATTATTTATGGCACTGTTTTGGATTTTACCGTGGGACTCCCATCTCGACGACGGGGAATGATTCAGACATGTGAATCTCTGAAAGATATCCCAATACTGGATAAGTAGGAATTGAGATTTCCAAATTGCTACATTTATCAAATCACAATTTTAAAATAGCAATTCTTAACATATGACAGTTTTATTTTTAAAAATGTGATTCCCATTGGGTCATAAATCGACCGACCTTCTGAATATTAATGAGCTAGGTCGCAATAAGCGACCCACTAGGAATTGCAGCCATCACATGGATGGTGGCCGACTGGGGACAGCAGACCACAATGTCTGTGATTGCTTTTTAAGAAAAAATAACATATTTTTAATTTTTAAATGCAGAACATTTTCCTTCAAGGAAAACAGTATGCCTTTCAAAAAAGAAAATGAAATATTTAAGTTTCAATTTATAAAAGTAGGTAGTGGGCTGTGGGAACACTGCCTGCTTTAAAAAAAATATATTGTTTAACATTCGAAACGTGGAAGAGTCCCATAGACACCCCATTCCATTTGCAAGTGGATTACCACCAATTTTGAATTGGTGGTAAAGTATTACTATTTTGCATCTAGAATTCGGTTGCAAAACAGTAAAAATACCACTGCTATTCAGTATTTGGAAGAGATGCCCTAAACATGCCCCTTTCACATACAGAATTGGAATTTGGGCGAAAGCGCACATTTCAATTCTGTAACAAGTTACCAAATTGCAATTTCTCTTTTGCACATTGAAAAAAGATTTGGCCAGGATTATGATTTTTGGTAGGGCACTGCCCGCCCCGCCATCACTCTGCCAAAACTCATGCCGCCTGCCCACCAGATTACAACTTTTTAGTAGTCTGGCAGATGGGTGGCGTGGCGATCCTATAGCAGTGCCTCTTTTAAAGGCGACGGTGCCATTAAAAAAGGCACCGCAATGGGACCGCTCTACAAGGTTCCTACATAGCATGGACTCGAAAGTCCATGCCATGCGGGAACCTATGTGCGTGCACATGGGGGGCACATGTTATGTGCATCCACACATTTTTGATGCACAGGGATGCCCACTAGGGCCCTTTTTATCTCCTCTTAGCCAGGGCTTTTATGGCAGTGGATATGGGACCATTGCGGTCCCACCAAGCATATTGTGGCCTCTGACCTCCACTCCTATGCTTGGGAACGGCGGTTCCCTGGCGGAGCCCGAGGTCCCAGGGCGGTCCGACTCATAATCAGGCCGTCGGACTGCCGGTGCTGCAGTGGCTAGACCCACCACCGTCGCGCCACCACGAGTATCGTTACAACAAACAAATGATGGACGGAATGCTGACAATGCAGACATTCTCCCCCAGTCAAGAGATCTGGGTTAAATCCATCGTTCTTTTGCTCACTACGCCACCCCAGTTTACACATGGCCATATGCAAATCAGTCTAGGACCGGTCCTAGGATGCTTGATTCCGGTCCAGGGAAGACATGGCTTGGCAGTTCGGGCTGGACTGTTCCCATGAGGCACAGGGTCAAGACTGATTTGCATATGGCCATGTCTAAACTGGGGTGGTGTAGTGGGCAAAAGAACGATGGATTTAACCCACATCTCTTGACTGGGGGAGAATGTATGCATTGAAAGCATTCCGTCCATCATTTGTTTGTTGTAACCACGAGTATGGCAGTCCTCGGATCACCAGACTCGTAATTGGGACCTATGTGTTCGCAAAAGGCTCAATTCAGTGAAATGGCCCATTTGAGACCTCAATAAATCTTTGTACATCTGGCCCTTTGTGTGTAGTAGAATTCCAATTAAGAAGTGTGAACATTTAGCATTTTTGTGCGAAGAATGCCTAACCTTTGCGAAGTTTGTGTATTATATAAAAATAAATTTCACAGTTATCAAGTAACTTTTTTTCGATGCAGGTATACCTACCAGAGAAAACCCATGCAAGACATTTATAGGAGAGTGATGCGAGGACCGAATTCTCGTTCCATGATAAAATGTCTCTTGCGAAACGCTTGCTATTAATCAATCTCCCACCGGAAAATGTAAATCATTTCATGGAATTTGCATTTTAAAAATGTTCCACTTTTTGGGAAGAATGAAATTCGGGAATTAAACAAGGATGCACGGGGTTACCAAAAGTTTCATACAGGCCTAATTTTGATATGCTATGCATGAAATGCACATTTAATTGAAAACTATTTGGTTGAAAAAAAATCTTTAAGGAACAGAATTATTGTTAAATACTCTCTAACTTCTTTTTTGCAATGATGTTTAAAAAAAATAATTATTCTAAAATGATTTTTAGAAAAGCCTTAAACCTAACTATGATCCAACCTTTAGCTGAGCCTTTGACCCAAGTCCAAGTGCAGGCCGCAATCTGACACCAACCATGTTCCCAAACCTTGACTTCATCCAAACCTCTAACCCTTAACCTAGTTGTTCTAACACAACCTCAACTCTTTTAGGAACCATAATCCTTACACTTGCCTTAAGCCGAACCAAACTTAAAGCCTTTCTGTCGAGTTCCAATAATTACTTAGAAACAGATATGGAACTCAAGGAAGATTTAATATCACCAAGTAAATCACTCCCACCCCTCTCAGCCACTTTCTAAGTAAACATTAGAACCATTACAGATCATGACAGAGGCAGGTGAGAACACATTATGGTTCTAGAAATATACAATCTAAAAACAGCAGACAGCAACTCTACACTTATATTTAACTTGATCTGTGTCTAAGTCTGATTTTAAACTGAACTCTGGCGCTAACTTTTATCATGACTCTAAATTTGACCACAATCCTGCCCCTCTACTCAATCTTGACGATGGTCTCCCTGGAGGAGCTACAGTCTTTATGGAACAAGATCAAATTCCGCTCACCTTCCGGTCCCCTTAGACCTGACCACTTCATGAGATCGCTACCTGTGCTTTTGTCACCTTTGAGACAGGTGTTTAATAAATCCTTGTCTAGTGCGGTCATTCCCAGCACTTGGAAGCAAGCCAGGGTGGTTCCTCTGCTCAAGAAACCTACCCTGGACGGAGCCAAACTGTAAAACTATCGCCCGATCTCTCTCCTCCAGTGGATCCCCAAGATCCCTGAGACCCATATTAGCTCTATCCTTTCGAGATTTTTGGAATTGAACAACTGCCTGGACATTTCTCAGAATGGTTTCCGCTCAGGCCACAGCACGGAGTCTGCTCTCCTGGCTGTCATTGAGCATCTTAGGCTTGCTCTAGATGAGGGACGTCCGTCTGCTCTGATTCTTTTAGACCTCAGTGCAGCATTTGATCCGGTCTCATCAGATCCTGTTGTGCAGGCTGGAGGAGGCAGGTGTTTTGGGCTCAGCCTTGGCTTGATTTGCTTCCTTTCTTTCCAACAGGACCTTCCATGTTGTGGCCCCTCCGTTCGCCTCCACGGTCCATGCCAAGAAACAAGGGGTTTCTTAGGGCTCTGCGTTGAGCCCCACGCTTTTTAACCTTTATGTTCAACATCTGGCGGTCCTGGCGAGGAGCAGAGGGCTTACTATTGTATCATATGCTGATGATACTCAGCTGGTAGTCGCTCTCTCGGACACCGTGGGGTCAGCATCAATGTTTCAGGATGATCTTACGGTTGTCTCTGAGTGGATGACTGCCAACTGTCTCCAACTGAACTCCAGTAAGTCAGAGGTTCTGCTGGTGGGAAAGGATCAAGAGCTGTGGGGGGAACGGTGGCGGCGGACCATACTGGGCTGTGCACCTACCCCTAAGCAGGTGGTGAAAGATCTTGGTGTCTGGGTCGATTCGGCCCTCAGCATTCAGTTTCAAACCAAGAAAGTTGCAGCGACCTGCTTTGGCATACTCCGGGGCCCGAACCACTGCTTGGGTTTTTTGACCCGTCCATCAGGCAAATGATTATTCAGGCCTCCATTTTATCAAGACTGGACTATGCCTATGCACTGTATTTAGGGGTAAGTAAGACCGAAACCCTGAGACTACAGCAAGTTTAAAACACTGCGGCTAGAACCCTTTTCGGTCTCCCTAGAACCTGCCCCACCTCTAGGGCAATACGTCGCCTACACTGGCTCCCTGTTACCAGCCGAGTGGAATTTAAGGTCCTTTGCATTGCATTTAAAATTCTGAAATATTCCTCTCCTAGCATCCTGTCAAATTTGCTTTCACTCTATTCTCTTACACGCCAACTTCACTCGATTGGACAACATTTGGCAACTGTGCCTCGAATGAGGAGGGCGCGATCGGGCGGGCGCTCTTTCCGTTTACTAGCTGCAAAGCTTTGGAACGCTCTGCCATCGCCCATTCGTGCCATGAACAACTACATGGCCTTTCATAGGGCCATCAAAACTCATCTTTTCCCCTCACACTAAGTGCCTCCTTCTGGTTACCAGCTCCTATGTTCTGCTTCGGCGCTGGGAAGCCTCTTTGCTGAGGCACCTGTGCATTATACAAAACATGCTAAATGATGGAGCGGGTAGTACAAAATGTTGTATACCTCCCCCATTCTGCATGAAAATACTAATTGAATAATCTATTAATTATAATATTATTAAATGAGTTTGCATGAATATTAAACCAACATTACTAATATCCAAATTACATGTGGGATTGCATATTACATGGCTAAATAACCTTTATGACTAAAATACGTACGCATACTAACAGTAGTATATGTACTAAATAGAATACTGCATGATATATGTTGCTTCTGTAATGTCTTGTAATGTTGCCCAGGAGGAAGACCAAAAGGGTGAATATAAATGCTTTAAATGTCGCTATACGCTAGATAAATACAAGCACATAGAGGGATTAGTAAGGGGTTAACATTCGATTTATTATTTCTATGCATTAATTACTCTTTTGTGTTTGTTTCGCTTAAGTTGGCGTTTGGGCCAAAATTCCAAAATGGCCGTGGACGCGACACGACGAAGTGGCCACTGTCGCACGAGGCATGGAGTGAAGTGCCAAAAGCGACAAAGTCTTCCAGACCTCGTCGTGAACCCTGATCTCCATGTACCAAAGCAAGGACACTGTGGGATGACGGCCCAGATGAAAGATAATAGACTTTCACAATAAACCAGAACGGACTGACTTTAAATAAACTTGTGACATCACCCTTTAAACTGTACCAAAATCCCAAAAAGATTCTATCGGACGATCTCAACCAACCAATCACAACCGTATTAAAATAACGAAATGTATCTTCTTGCTTTGATTTTATTATAAAAATACACGGTCGAATAGAGAGGCTCTCAATCGTTCTTTCCGATGACAACGACGACGACGGTGACGCAACGCGAACTCTACTACTTAGGGTGACTGCTGCGTTTTCCTGAATCCTAGATGGTCCGGATGCTGCCCAATTATCTGATGACTGCGAACTTTTCCTAATTCTATGGGCACTGACAGATGCTTGCACGTCTCTGGTCTTTGCCGATCCTTTGAGACTGTAGCGTGCTGAACAAAGAACTTTGAACGTTTAGACGAATGACGACAGATCTGAGTATGCAGAACCAATGATTTAGAGGACTTCAGAGAGCCAGATTAGGTAAATATGATGTTCTGTGAGTTACTTGAAATTTGATATAAACCTTCCAAATGCAAACCTAACTTTTCAAAATTTTTTAGATAAACAGATATTGATTAACAAGAATTGAGTTTGTGATTTATTAAGAAGGTTAAGATCTAAATCTTGAAAGTGTTTTAGCTGGTTCTAAATCACCATCAACCAATCCAACTAAATGATCCATTGATCATTGTGGGAGGAGTGCCTTGATGTTTAGGATTAAGATCTGTAGGTGGAAGGGTATTGATGTACATTGTTGTAAAATAACTTTTCTTTCCTATAGGTTATAAGGTGTTCCCCTCACATGTCGAGTGCTTGAACCGCTCATCCCTCCTGCTGTGTGCAAGACCTGTACATGGTTAGTGTGAGTGTTGGTCTTATGGGCCCCACCAATGACTGCATGTGTGAATGAGTAAGTGCAACGACGGGTCTGTGACGCAGGGAGGGTATCATTACGGGTTTGCTTTCCCCGTTACCAGGGTTTTTGCGCTCCATCACTAACATAACATAACAATGAATGAATGAATAACAAACTATTTTTTTTTATTGCATAATTACTTAAAATGATTGCGAATTGTGCATCAATGACTTAAACAAATGTTAAAAATGGTCCTCGCCATTTGTGCAATAAATACAACCTGACATAGAACAATAATTAAAAAGCAGACCTCACACCTCCTGTAAAAAAAATGGCTTTATGCAAAAATGCAACATACTACATGCCCCTATTCTGCCTTTCCTTGTAAATTGCACATCGGGTCTAAAATGACAGTTGAAAAACAGAGCTCACACCTCATATTAACAATAACATTCTGCAAAAATACAATGTGCTACATGCCCCTATTCCAGTCTTCAAATGTGTCATTGGCCCCCCCAACCCAGCTGTCGAGGGAAAATTCTGCTGATGAAACCCCACTTATACCAGCGAAGTTCCTGACTTGAGAGAAACCTGTCAAAATCAAGGATGTTAAAAATGTAACCTATTCTTAAACAAGCATTGGCATAGCCAATAGGTCTCGCCTTTGGGACCTTATTAGTGTTTAGCCAGAGATATTGACTTTGCCTATGTCTTTAAGCTGTGCCGTGCAGAAGTCTACAGCATGCTGAAAAGTTATAAAAAAGTTATAATAAAGAAGTGTCGGAAGCATTTTTGTTACCTTATATATGACCAAGAAAGCAGTATGTACAACTGAACGACCATATTAAAAAAGTATTATCAATAAATAATGTCTTGAGGTTTTTTTTGTCCTTTCAATATTGGCAACTTCTATCTGCCTGTCCCAATGGTTGCTTGTTATGACTTTTTTGTTATGGGGGGGGGGGCATAAATAACAGGAGGGTGAAGGTTGGGAAATAGTACCTGTATAACAGTCAGTGAGAGAGTCAGTCAGTTAGTCAGTCAGTGAGAGAGTCAGTTAGTCAGTCAGTGAGAGAGAGAGAGAGTGAGAGTCAGTCAGAGTCAGTCAGTCAGTCAGTGAGAGAGTCAGTCAATCAGTGGGACAGAGTGAGAGAGTCAGTCAGAGAGAGAGGGTGAGAGAGTCAGTCTGTGAGAGAAAGATAGTTAGTCAGTGAGAAAGAGAGTCAGTCAGGGAGAGAGAGTCAGTGAGAGAGAGAGTCAGACAGTCAGTCAGTGAGAGAGCCAGTCAGTCAGTGAGAGAGTCCGCCAGTTAGTTAGTCAGTGAGAGAGAGAGTGAAATAGTCAGTCAGTCAGTGAGAGAGTCAGCCAGTCAGTTAGTCAATGAGAGAGCGTGAGGGTCAGTCAATTAGTCAGTGAGAGAGACAGTGAGAGTCAGTCAGTCAGTGAGAGAGTCAGTCACTCAGTCAGAGAGTTAGTCAGTGAGAGAGAGTGAGAGAGTCAGTGAGAGAGTCAGTCAGTCAGTCAGGGAGAGACTCAGTCAGTCAGTGGGACAGAGTGAGAGAATCAGTCAGTGAGAGAGGGTGAGAGAGTCAGTCCGTGAGAGAAAGAGAGTTAGTCAGTGAGAGAGAGAATCATAGAGTCAGTCAGGGAGAGAGAGTCAGTGAGAGAGAGTCAGACAGTCAGTCAGTGAGAGAGTTAGTCAGTCAGTGAGAGTGAGAGTGAGTCAGTGAGAGAGTCAGTCAGTCAGTGAGAGAGTCCGCCAGTTAGTTAGTTAGTCAGTGAGAGAGAGAGTGAGAGAGTCAGTCAGACAGTGAGAGTCAGCCAGTCAGTTAGTCAATGAGAGAGCGTGAGAGTCAGTCAATTAGTCAGTGAGAGAGACAGTGAGAGTCAGTCAGTCAGTGAGAGAGTCAGTCACTAAGTCAGAGAGTTAGTCAGTGAGAGAGAGTGAGAGAGTCAGTCAGAGAGTCAGTGAGAGTCAGCCAGTGAGAGAGTGAGAGTCAGTGAGAGAGAGTGAGTGAGTCAGTCAGTGAGAGAGTGAGAGAGTCAGACAGTCAGTCAGTCAGTGAGAGAGTCAGCCAGTCAGTTAGTCAATGAGAGAGCGTGAGGGTCAGTCAATTAGTCAGTGAGAGAGACAGTGAGAGTCAGTCAGTCAGTGAGAGAGTCAGTCACTCAGTCAGAGAGTTAGTCAGTGAGAGAGAGTGAGAGAGTCAGTGAGAGAGTCAGTCAGTCAGTCAGGGAGAGACTCAGTCAGTCAGTGGGACAGAGTGAGAGTCAGTCAGTGAGAGAGGGTGAGAGAGTCAGTCCGTGAGAGAAAGAGAGTTAGTCAGTGAGAGAGAGAATCATAGAGTCAGTCAGGGAGAGAGAGTCAGTGAGAGAGAGTCAGACAGTCAGTCAGTGAGAGAGTCAGTCAGTCAGTGAGAGTGAGAGTGAGTCAGTGAGAGAGTCAGTCAGTCAGTGAGAGAGTCCGCCAGTTAGTTAGTCAGTGAGAGAGAGAGTGAGAGAGTCAGTCAGACAGTGAGAGTCAGCCAGTCAGTTAGTCAATGAGAGAGCGTGAGAGTCAGTCAATTAGTCAGTGAGAGAGACAGTGAGAGTCAGTCAGTCAGTGAGAGAGTCAGTCACTAAGTCAGAGAGTTGGTCAGTGAGAGAGAGTGAGAGAGTCAGTCAGAGAGTCAGTGAGAGTCAGCCAGTGAGAGAGTGAGAGTCAGTGAGAGAGAGTGAGTGAGTCAGTCAGTGAGAGAGTGAGAGAGTCAGACAGTCAGTCAGTCAGTGAGAGAGTCATTCATTCAGTGAGAGAGTCAGTCAGTCAGTCAGTCAGTGAGAGTCAGTCAGTTAGTGAGTGAGAGTCAGTCAGTGAGAGAGAGATTGAGAGAGTGAGTGAGTTAGTCAGTCAGTGAGAGAGAGAGTGAGAGAGTCAGTGAGAGAGTCAGTTAGTCAGTCAGTGAGCGCAGGTGGTAGAGGGCACAGGGAGAGGAGGCGGTGGAGGACACAGAAAGAGGAGGTGGTGGAGGGCACAGAGAGAGGAGGTGGTGGAGGTCACAGGGAGAAGAGGTGGAGGGCACAGAAAGAGGAGGTGGTGGAGGGCACAGAGAGAGGAGGTGGAGGGCACAGAGAGAGGAGGTGGGGGGCGCAGGTGGTGGAGGGCACTGAGAGGAGGTGGTGGAGGGCACAGAGAGAGGAGGTGGTGGAGGGCACAGAGAGAGGAGGTGGTGGAGAGCATAGGGAGAGGAGGAGGTGGAGGGCACAGAGAGAGGAGGTGGAGGGCACAGAAATTGCAGGTGGTGGAGGGCACAGAGAGAGGTGATGGAGGGCACAGAGAGAGGAGGTGGTGGAGGGCACAGAGAGAGGAGGGTACAGAGAGCGCAGGTGGTGGAGGGCACAGAGAGCACAGGTGGTGGAGGGCACAGAGAGCGCAGGTGGCCCTCCATTAATATTAAGCATCTATTTAGCATCTTTTAAAAGGAAGAGGGTCAATCTTTTCCAGATTAAATGTGTTAAAGGTTAGAGGTCAGTGCAAGCAAGCAGCATGGAATTGGGTTTAAAATAACCCTGGGCGTAGCAGGCGTAGTGCCTCTACACGTCTTTCTACGTAGTTAAAAAAAACTCAGTGGAAAGACGCTACACTCTGCTATCCCCCTCCCCCCTCCCAAAGTCTGTAATGAAAAAAACACGCGCATCAGATGTAGAACAGGCAGGGGAGGTGGCAGGTAACAGGTAAGTGGCTCTTTTAACATGTTTAACGGACTTTGGGAGGGGGGGAGGGAGTGGCTAACTCCGCTCCTCCACGGAGGCTGATTTTTTTGCCGTTCAGCGCGGAGTGGGCAAATCTTCACAAGCTCCGCTGGCGGAGCGTAGTTACCCACCCAGGGTTAGTTTAAAAGGGAAAAATAATTTCAAGGATGCTGCCCATGAAACATCTGTATACAAAAATGAAAAAATGTATATAACAAGCTTTTTCAATATTTAAAGAAAATATATTAGAGATGCAATAAAAGAAAGAATAAATTACTTTGCCTAATTTTGGTGTGTAGTAGAATAATTGTGGGTTTGATGGCATGTCAGAACCTGAATAGGTGACATTGAAAGCGATATGTCAGAACAGAGGTACTTTGTATTAGTTATTTTCCTTCCCCCCCCCTCCTCTTGGACCTAACAGTAATTGGGGGGGGGGGGGCTTTTTTCTTATAGTCATCTCATGCATGAGCTGTCAACTCCATGAAAACCACTTGCAAGATGTTCATTTCCACATGAGTCTTGCGAGATACCTGCTCCAATGTGTGGTCCACCCAGTTTCACAACTCGCGTGGTGAATGTGGCTGTCACAGTGCATGTGGCCCTGGCACACAGCAAGTTTCATAGTTCTCACAAGATATGTTCAACTAAGACTCCCACAATAGAAAATTACGCAAATAGCAAATGTGTAAAGTGTAATAAAAACAGAAACTGCATTAATCACCTTGTGATTCTAGAATCTTTTCACCCAACATTCCTTAAAGGAGAAAAACAAAACACAAAGCCTCTCACAATTTAAACCTGGAATACTTACTCAATAGGTAGACAGCCAAGAAGCCAAAAAGAGACATAAAAGGAAAAAAATAAGGAATATAGAGCAGTATAAGGAAAGGAACTGAAGTGAAAAAGGAAAAGATGCAAAAAAGTCACGAACATCTATACAAAGTGTTATGTTATGTTAAGGATATTTATAAAGCGCACAATTGGTCCTTTGGTGTCTTGGCGTTGACTGAAAGCTGAGCATGCTAGAATATCGACTTTAATTGTTAAAAGGACAGGTTTTATTCTCCTTCCTAAATGCCAACAACAAACGATTAGCTCTAATTTGGGCTGGAAGCCCATTCCATAACTTTATTGTGCAAAATATGATACTCCTACCTCCCCAGTTTGCCTACCTGATTTTAGGAATTACTAAGGTTTTTGAGTTTACGGACTGTAAAGATCTGTTAGGGATGTACCATCAGAAGGCATTCCTAAGAAATTCTGGGCCTGTATTGTAGAGTTCTTCGTGCGCACGGCATAGGGCTTCAAATTGTAGCCGGCTGCGAATCAGAAGCCAATGTAGCTTTCAGAGTAAATGGGAAATCGGATTAAATTTAGGCAAATTCAGGATCATTCTGGCTGCAGCATTTTGCACCAGTTGCAGCTTACTTGCATGCTTTTCTTGCACATTTATGTAAAGACTGTTACAGTAGTCCAATTTTGAAAGGACTAAGGCAGTATTGACATTTTTCCTGAGGTTATTATGGATGTATGGCAAGATTTTTCTAATCATTCTGAGAATGTGATATGATGAAAATACCATAGAGGACACTTGAGCTCCCAAATAGAGTTTGACATCAATGATGACTCCCAAATTGTTCGCTTTGGGTACTTGAATTGGGGACTGACCCAGACT
Source organism: Triturus cristatus (assembly GCF_964204655.1). Lineage (NCBI taxonomy): Eukaryota > Metazoa > Chordata > Amphibia > Caudata > Salamandridae > Triturus > Triturus cristatus. The sequence goes on from NC_140583.1 coordinate 278,065,281, forward strand.
TTCTGGCCACCAACTAGGGAACCCAGGCAGGAGAGGGATTCCCAAATACAATGACCTCTGTTTTTCCCCGAGTTGAGTTTCAAACAGTGCCTACTCATCCAACAGCTGACTGCTTTGATGCAGTCGCAACATGTTTTTGGTCCATACAAATCATTGTCAAAATCTATGACTGCCAATGGGTGTCATCAGCATAAGAAGTAACATCTAAATTAAAACTTTTGACAAGTGGGGCCAGCTTGGACACATAAACGATAAAAATTGTGGAACTCAACGATGATCCCTGTGGCAACCCACAAGGTAGGGAATATGATGTTAATTCAAATGTGCCCAGCACTAAGGTTTGTTTCCTATCTGATAGAAAGTAGGTGAGCTGGGCTAGAGCCTTATCCGTAATCTCTATTTCTGCTAGTTGATGAGTCAGGGTTTCATGGTCCACCGTATCTAACGCAGCCGATAAATCCAAACGGATAAGGGCTGCAGATCTCCCTCTTTCTAGTGCCATCCTTACCTCTATTGTTGCTTTGACCAGGGCAGTTTCAGTACTGTGTCCTGGTCTAAATCTGAACTGTGTTGAGTCCAGGATTTGATTGTCCTGAGTATATTTGGATACTTCTCTATTCATGATTTTTTCAACAATTGTGGAAGGAAGAGGAAGGCATAATATTAGATGATAGTTATTAGAATCAATCTAGCTCTGATTTGATTTTTTTATAAGAGGAGGGATGGAGGCTTTTTTCCAAGCCAATGGAAATACATCTGAGGAAAACATGGTGTTGAAAATATCAGACAGGTTCGTAGAGATAATTTTTGGTATTAGGTTAAGTATTTTGGGAGGACAGGGATCATACAGAGAACCTGATTTGATTTGCATGAGAAAAGTTGCCAACTGCCCAGCAGTGGTAGGCGTAAATTCAAGCAAAGGAGGATAGTCTTGTAATGACAGTGTTGTCTGCTCCCTATTTGGATGGCTGTTAGCCTTATCAAATTTCTTAAAAATCTCATTGCCCTTCTCATTAAAAGTGAACGCTAAGGTGTGGCAGAACTTTTGACTGTGATTGGCTTCATTACTCTTAGGTGTCGAGGTTAAGTTTAGCAACCACCTGGAATAGTTCCTTCATCGAGTTGGAAGCATTCTCAATCAATGAAGTGTAGTAAATACTTTTGTCCTTGATGAGAAGGTTTTTATATTTAGTTAGTGCGAGCTTATAGGAAAGTTTTTCTTGTGTATTATAATATTTCCTCCTACTTCTTTCAGGCCTTCTGCAGGATTGCTTTTCTAGCCTCAGGGCTTATGTAAACCAGGGGGCTGATGGTTCCTTTGTGTGCATTTAGTGGGGACAAGGTCATGGAAGGTGTCAGACAACCAATTTGAGTAGTAGTTGGATGCTAATTCTGAGTCAATGGGAAGTACGGGTTGATTGTGACTCTGTATTAAGTTTGGTCCAGGCCCTACTTATGGTGGGTTCAGATCGTTTATGTGGTTGGTAGTGTCTGCTTGGGCTTTCAATGTCAAAAATAATGAAATAGTGATCTGACCATCCCATTGGAGAGACATCTAGAATGTTTATGGGTGGATTATTAGTGAATACACCATCCAGAATATGACCTGCTGAGTGCGTTGTCTCCGTTATAAGCTGATTGAGTCCTAAGGACTTTGCGATGTCAACAAGAGCGGCCATGTCTTTATCTTCTGTTGATTCCAGATAAATATTAGAATCTCCCAAAATGGAGAAATTGTCGGATAGCAGGCTGTGACAAGGTACACAGAAACATAATTAAGTAATTTCTTGGGTCTCCTCTTCGACTGTGCTCAAACTCTCAAAGGTACATGCATATCATACTCCGGCATGTGATCTAAACCCTTGAACCATGTCACCTCATCTTGTAACCTTTCTCACATTTCACTTTCTTCCATCTTCTAACACCACACATCTCTCCCTCACCTCAACTATTTTCTTGGGACCTGATTATTTGGACATTATTTGCTTCCCTCTGGCTCCTGCACATACCCTTACTAATTCCCCTTCTTAAACACTTGCAGCCTTCCCTTCAATCTGTCATTGTGCCTGGCACCATATTGATCAGTTTGCACTTAACTCGGTGAGACTTACCATCATTGTCAATGTGCTTACCATCTCCCCTGCCCATCCACGCAGGTTCAACTGTTGACCACTGAACTCTACTCTTCAACAGAAAGATAGGAGTCTTCCCAGTGACAGAGTGTGTTGTGGTCCTTTAGCTCTACAACATCTTCTTAACGCCTCTTCCCTAGTCCAACCCAGTCGGCACAGCCAGTTCCACACACTCACACAGCATCTGTTAAAGTGCTCAACCAGCCAATTCTCCCTCAGATGGTACAATGCAGTCATCGATCTATTCCATTTTCAAAAGTGTCTCAAGCTCACCCTACACAAACTGAGGTCCACTTTTTGTCACAACCTCACCTGAATAACCTTTCCTGTTAAATACCTCTTAACAAAAAACACCAAATTTAAAGCTTTAATATCCATCAGGAATACCATCTCCAGCCACTGAGGGAAGTAATTGCTTAGAACTACAGCATATCTGCCAGCCAAACCCAGACACCCAAAAGTCCCACAGATGTCAACACCCAGTTTCCCCAAAGCTCTCTTGGTAAATTCCAAGCATGCAAATGGTGTTTCCATTACTAGACACAACTTATTGCTAAACTTGCAAGCTACAACATCACACACAAATCTTTCAAAACCACACAAATCTAGTTTGTGCTGTGTCACCTGAGATCAAGACAGGCACTTTCTTCATGGTGGATATTCCATAGTGATCCTCATGCAATAAATTCAAGAATCTTATACACAATTCTCTTGGGCTAACCAATCTGACACCTCTCCTCACTACCCCGCCCACCACTGCCAATTCAGACCAAACTGCTTTTAACCCATCGAAGTTCAACATTATGCACCAATGCATCAGCTCTATTAGGAAGGTGCTCTATGAATATTTGCATGGTTTAGTCATCTAACACTGCTTCTCCACTCACTCTATCCTTAGCCTGTATCAAGTAGTCCCAAACCATACATACTAGCGTCCGTAGGGACTATAATGCTATTCCACAGGTTGAATGGCTTAAGAACAACAGCCGGACAATGCACTAATTTATTATGCGCCAATGCTCATCAGATCTATTCCGACCAGATATATGTTATGCCTTTCCTCATCCAAACTCTCAAGGTTGAACACAGTCTGAGAATTGATTTACACATTTAGTATAAAATTCTGCTAGGCCAAGAAAGGAATGCACCTTTTGCTTATTTGTAGGAGAGGGAGCCCTTTCAATGTTTTCCATAAGCTTCATCTTCAGGTTCCTACCTTCATTAGATAACGTGTACCCCAGTTACTCAATCTCAAGTCAAATCTGTATCTCGCAATGCCCACAGCCAATCCTGGTTTCCTCCAGCTTAGAGAGAGCGTACCTCTTAACACTTCTGGTTGCTCCAACTTGTTTAATCTCCCCAATTTAGCACGCCGTCTTGGAAAAATATGATATTATGAAACTCACCTAACACCTTCTACAGTAAACATTGTAAGACTGTAGAAGCGAGTGCTAATCCACGTGGGATCTTTGCAGACTGGAAAGCACCCCCAGGTGCGATAAAGGACGTAAGATGTTTCAACAGCTGGTGGTACGTATTAGATAAATCCAATGAGTAAAATTCTCTGCATCTCTCCTGCTCATCAATATTTCGTTAATGTGCAGAAGAGAGTGGCGTTTAACCCAGATACACTCACTCGGACCTGTTAGATCAATGCACATTCGGATCTTACCATTAATCTTTCTTGCTAAAACAAAGGGGCTAAGCAAAGCTGAGAATTCTATGAGTTCTATAACATTATTGGCACACAATCTCTCTAGGTCTTCTCTCCATGTTTCCTTATGGATTTATGGAGGGTATAAGGCGAATAATAGTCTATCAACATAGGTAGTCTCTAAATACCAATCCTTACTAGACACTTTTATGTAAGGCAATATGACTAACATAGGCTTACATTATTCACTCTCAAGCCTAGTAGTTTGTTAATACATTCTACCAAGACTTCTACTTCATTCTAGTCACTAATTTCTTTACTGTCCTCACCATTAGTTTTTCCTCCACACACCACATTCAAAGCACCCAGAAAATGTTTCTCTTTTGCATACTCATGTAGCAGTTTTCTTATATTTGAAGCGTCTTGCTTTGGCAGCAGGAGAAGCAGTGGACCGCGCCATGTGCTTCGCATTCCCACTTCTATAACAGTGGTATTTCTCATTTACACTGCATCTTTTTCCCACCGTTATTCTTAACCATTCTTCTATCCCTATTTTTCATAGATCTCTGTGTGGCATTCACACTTGTGTACTCATTTCTACATTCAATTGTAATCCCTCTTTGTCCAAAACCCAGTTGCTTGATATATTGAGATGTGTTCTCCATATGTACGGCAATGCTAGCTGATTTATTTAGTGTAATGTCCTTCAAACCTAATTGTTTCTTTTGGCTTTTCGACTTATTTGGCTGATCCCTTACAATCTGTTAATGAAGATCTCTAAATGCTCCCTCCCTTTTTTTCAGAGTGTGAGAAGTTGGCCTGGTATATGATGTTCACTAGTTAAAGTGACCACCTTGTACCATGCCAAGCAACCCTTATGGTGTGGTTGTAAGTCAACCTTTTCGGACTAGCTGCCCTAGTGGTAGCGTAGGCTAAGCAGTCTTTGAGGCTAAACTCGTGAAACGTGTTAAGCAAGCTGTTTTACCAAAGGCAACCCCCTTTTATACCAATGAAAGGACACCACACAGATATATATTCAAAATATATATGTATTTATTTCTCAAAGTAACCCCTAGTCTCTTTATGAGCACAGGAGCACAAATCGTCAAACAAGATTACAGTAGAATACACAGAAGTTGCACTTTATATGGATAGGCCCTGGTGGCCGCTCAAACCATATACTAAAATAGTGGTATAAGTACCACAAACAGAAAAGGGAAAAGGCCTAGGGCCTCTAGAATCGCTGGGCCTACAAGGAGCTAACTTCAGTTAGTGACCAGGAGGTCCACGGGTTGCGTGGGCAGAGAAAATAGTCACACGCGAGCTCCCATAGGTTTTCAATGGGTGCGTAAAAAGTACAAAGTTACTGCAAAGAGGATCTTCCGGATGGACTATGAACTCAAGATTGGAAACACAGACACTAGAGATGATACTCTACACTTGGGCACCGGAGTGCCAGCTTTACCTCACCCAGGTCTTGTCAGTCTCTGGGCTCGGGCTCCGGCGGGAGGCGGCGGCAAAGCAGACGTTGATTCGCTGGATGGTGCTTACGTTAGCAAGGTGGTCACTCCCTGACCACAGGGGAGATTGGCTTCAGTCCTCTGTGCGGCAGAGCGTCGAAGTTCCCGTCTTCTTCTTGTAGTTAAGTTGATTCCAGGATGTCTGAAGTCTTAGGACACAGCTCCTACCTTTAAGCGGATTCTAGGGGCCGGACTACCTGCTAGGTCCCTCCCTAAGGGTGGGACCAGGAAGGGGGGTGGTTACACCCCCAATCCTTTGTCCAGCTCGCCCCAGGCCCGGGACTGGTGTGCCCCAGGACCGGATTGAACTGGCATATGCACCGAGGCTCCTTGTGAGCCTCAGGCATGTCTGGTTTCTTTCAAGCCCTACCTGACCAATACACAAAATCCTGTCTGGGGTGGTGCACGCACCTCCCCTGGCAGGAAACCCTTTGTCCACACCTCCCAAGCTGGAAGGACTCCCAGCAGCAGGAGGGCAGACTTGTGTCGGTGGTGGCAGCATCCATTTTGTGGAGCTGAGGCTATGTCTGATTTTACCCGGGTTTCAGGTACTGTACATGTCGTGTCCCTCTAGAAGGGTGGAATGCTAACCCCGTCGCCAGAATTGGCGAGGGGTTAGTATTCCAATTCGTATGACACCTTACTCGACATGTTTTGATAAAGCCAAACCAAATATAGCATTTAACCGCGAGGTTCATAATGCACTTAAGAGTATATGGTATGACGATATCTGGAAACAGTAGAAGGAAGTTGTTCCGACCACTGCAGACAGGCTCAGCTCATGCCAGAGCACCATCTCACATGGAACCAAGCACTCTGCCTTCAGGATTGTTAAGGCCTGCCATAGGAGTGACTTATAGGTTAACATGTGTCCCATTTAAGGTTAGGTATAGGAATACTACACCTAAGTAAGAGGTGGTTACACCAACTTACCCCAGCTGAGTGATCAGCCAGTTGTGTCAAATTTGTTAGGCCAAGCCTGGGGTGGCATAATACATGCTTCAGCCCCTGGCAGGCCTTAGATACACCAATGCCCTGGGTACCTAGTGTACACTGGTACAGGGGCTGACAGGGTGATCCACTTCCAATTGGTTATGCCCCTAGGGTGCATAGTTTTAATTTAGTAGAGAGAACAGCAGGCTGGGGGTCTGATTAGCAGGCCCACAGCCTCAATATGTCAAAAACCAGTGAAGCAAAAAGCAAAAATTTGGGGTGACCATAGGATAGCAGACCCTACTCTCCTACACAGAGGGTGAATTTTTGTTTGGGAAATGGGGTTGTCTTGCATTAAGCGTGCATAAAAAGATGGGTACTGTCACAGAAAACTTTGAATTAACAACTTTCTTAGATCCACAACTTGGTGCCAAGAACCCACACATTGGTATTGGGAAGGAGCCTTTGGGCTAAAAGCAAAAGAGTGACTATAAAGGGAGCGTTATTCTTTTTATTCACTTTAGTGCTTACTTCTCACAATTCAAGGGTTTTCGTTCTCCATTTCGCTCAAATCTAATAAGAGAAGGGCAGATATTATCCTCTTTGTTTGAAGGAAATAACCTGCCTTCAAATGACTGGACATCTCACTAGATTTAGGAAAGTTCCACCAGGCATTTCCAAGATTCAAGTCCTTTGTATGCAGCTATCAAATTGGAGCATTATTGAAAATGTCGTTGTTTTTCAGCTTCACAATATATTGTCCCTTTATATTTAGAACAACATAGGATGCTAATGCTGGGAGTGGGCGCCATGGTCAACTTTAACCTGTTCTATGACAAATTTTCATCTCTTCTTATCCACTGTCTAGAAAGAAGAATTGTGCTGTGTATCTGGACCATGGTCCCATTTATTGAAAGTGATGCTCTTACTCTTTTAAATAGAGAATGTAGTTTAACCTAAGCTGTCTTGAGTACAATTGCCTTAGCAATCTAGCTTTCACATTTCTGTCCAGTGTTTGTTCCTTCTATGGTCTTGTGTTAGACCGGGCATATTTTCGCATGTTTCTCCTGTCTCTTTGCTTTCTAACCTCCTGTTTTTGATGGTATCTTGGACTTCATTTTTGCTGGTTGTGTGTTCTTGCACATTTCTTCACTGCTATTCAGTGCTAAAGTGCAAGTGCTCCTACTGTAAATTGCGTTGTGATCAGGGGCGTAACACAGGCCATTGCAGCCCCGCGGTGCGGGGGGCTCAAAGCTCCAGGGGTGCCCCCTCAGCACAGCACTCTGGCTGCAGGGCTCCTGATTGAGCCCAGAGGGGGGGCCCCCAGGTGCCTTGCAGGGAAGCCCCCTCAAGGTTTGTTACACCAGTGGTTGTGATTGGTTTTCCCTGATTGGCATATTTGATTTACTAGTGAGTCCCTGATACAGTGCACTGTGTGTGCCCAGGGCCTGTAAATCAAATGCTACAAGTGAGTCTGCAGCACTGGTTGTGCCACCCACAAAAGTAGCCTTTCAAACATGTTCCAGACCTGCCACTGCAGTCTCTGCGCACAGTTTGTACTGCCATGTCGACCTGTCAGTGGCACCCCCTTGCTAGGCCCTAACCTTTCGTCTTACTACATGTAAGGCACCCCTAAGCTAGGCCCAAGGTACCCCCCAGGGGCAGGGTGCAGTGCATGTGAGAGGTAGGACATGTAGTTGTGTGTTTTATATTTCGTGATAGTGAAAAACAGCCAATTTCTGTCTTTCCCATAGATGATCTTTGGAGCTGCCTTATACCATTTCACAAGTGTAACTTTCAATTGGGAAAAGATAAAGAAATGGAGTGTAGGCTCCCAGTTCTCAGAATTACATAACACATCTTTTAGTGAAGGTGGTCTTCAAATTGGGTGTTTGAAAATGCCACTTTTAGAAAGTGGGCATTTTCTTGTTTAACCATCCTGTGTGCCTCTGCCTGTTTGTGTATTCACAGTCTGGTTTGGGAGTAACAGAAGCTGGGGATGTGCATTCACTCTATACAGTCACAAGGGGGGGTTGAGACGTGTCCTGACTTTCCTGAGTGACTCATAGCCAGGCTGAATAAACCTTGCTGCATTTTGAGTGGTGGGGGGAGTTTTCACCAACACCTGAATAGTTTGTGGCTGCTCTGCACAATGCTATCTCCACCTCCCGTAGTGAAGCTGGACTATAGAGGACAGAACTGGTTTCTTCTGAACAAGAGGGCCTTGCTGCCTAAAACTTCAAAGAGAAAAGTATTACAATTATTGGGGCCCTGACCCCAGAATTTTAGAACTCTTTTGGACTAAGGACCCTGCCAAGAAGAGGAGCTGGAACAGCTGCCAGGAGGAGTACTGTCCCTTTGGTGTGTGTTGCTTTGTTGGGTTGGACGGTGTTAGAAGGCGACCTCAGAGGGGCCCGGAGGGGGCCCTGACTGTCCTGAGACCCACCCTCGAGGTATCGTAGCCGGGCACTGGCGGGAGGCTCCTCAGGGGAGAAACCTCGTATCTAGGATCGTACACTCGGCACCACACGACAAAGAGACACCACACCGAGAGTTCTTAAGAATAAATCTTTATCAGATCGGAGTTGTAGGATCTTTATGATCAGCAAGGCAAATATATACAAGTGGAGCGCGGGCTCACAAAGTCTTGGAGGGGGGGTAGGAGGTAGCGGGACAGTCTTTGGGGATATGGATCAGATGCAGGAGCGTACCCGGCGCACAGCTCACAATCCTCGAGCTGGGGGATACGGTTGTCGTCGTGGGGTCCGGCGGGACCAAGAGAGTCTGTGGGAGCCGCGAGTCACTCAGCAGGGCTCAGGTACAAGTTCGGAGGTCTTACGATCTTCAGGGAGCCGCGAGTCACTCAGCAGGGCTCAAGCACAAGTTCGGAGGTCTTCCGATCTTCAGGGAGCCGCGAGTCACTCAGCAGGGCTCAAGCACAAGTTCGGAGGTCTTACGATCTTCAGGGAGCCGCGAGTCACTCAGCAGGGCTCAGGTGTTTCCAAGGCGAATCTGCCGGACAATCCCAGAGCACCCCTTGTTATAGGGCGACTCCTCTTTGATGTCCGGAGTCTGTGCAGGCAGGGGTCTTGCCACCTGGGGGTCGCTTGTTGGGGTTTCCTGCCATTGTCCTTTGATCCTTTCAGGGCCGGGTCGGGAGGAGTCCCAGACACCCAGCAGGCGTGGAGCCAGCCCTCGGGGAGGCCGGCGGGGCGATCGAAACCCACCTTCCCAGGGAAGCGCAGAGGTGTGATGGAAACTGCTCCTCCCTTTCTTATCCCAAGGGGAGCGCGATGTCCTCCAGCCGGAGTTGCGCCCCTAGGCCAGGGTTGCGCTGGGGCGGGGCGGCCATTTTGGTGCATGAAGTGGGCACGCGGGCCCGGTGTGGCCGAAAGGAGGAATGCCACGGACGGGGAAGGCCGGGTCGGGTGTGTGTGTTCGGGTGGGAAGGATCGGCTAGGCCGTGGGCTCGGGGGCTGGTGTGAGGTGCAGGGGTCGGGTCTGGCTATGTTACGAGGGCCGGGTCTAACAGCCGGTAGTTGTTGTTTCTGTCTTGGGCAGTGAAAGCACTGGACTGAGGTTTTTGCAATTTATTTGATGAGTTTCTCCAAAGGCTTGTGGTAGAGCTTGCCCCCTGTTCAAGAAGTCTCAGGAACATCAAAGACTTCAGGTTCATGTGCCAAGAGCACTGGGAACTGTGTGTTTTGGATGCAACTGAAGAAAAGCCACAATGATGCCATCAACGATGCCGCTGCCAGCTCCGTGCCCTGAAGGAACCGCAGAGAGCATTGCTTCACTTCGCACCACAACCCTGGTCTCACCAATGACGCCACTGAGGCGTTGCTTGCACCGTGACCTGACGGCACAGCACTTCGCACCACCTCGCTTCACAATACTGCACTGGTATCTCTGACGACAACGCTTCATGCTGACATCGATGCCTCTGCTTGCCCCATGGCCTGGGGGCACCACTCATAAGTTACATGACACACTGCCCCGTCGAACACCGCAGCCTTAGCCCACCGACTCCAGCACCCTTGACTCCAGATCGTCTTTCAATGACAGCACTTCAGCAACAACAATGCTGCTGCTTGCACTGTGACCTATCAGCACTGCAAAGAGCACTGCTCCTCGTCACACCTCAGCCCTGGTCTAACCAATGCTGCTGGATGCCATCACTGAGGCTCTGCCTGCACCATGACCCGCGGGCACTGCATGCCGCACCGCTCCACTTTGCACCACAGACCAGACGCCGGCCGATGCAAGCCCTCCTGACTTCAACATCATGGAGTTCGATCAGCAATGTGTGTGACTTCAAGGGCTCAGCGACTCCTGCACTGACTTCTGGAACCGACGTCTCTTTGGAGCTCATCACAAGGTCCACGACACATGTCATTTCCAAGGTACTGTTTCCGGGTCTTCCCGACACCGTAGCTGTCCCGCAATGCTGCTGCCAGCCTGAACTGCTGGATTTGTTTGTTCACGATGCCGTGATAGCTCCGGATGGAGCTACCAAGGGGGTGAGCAGGGGTTATTTTAGCTGTATGACTCCCTTACTCTGACGACAATAAGTGTCCCTACTTAGACAAGGTACAAACCTGCCAACCAGAAACCCCCATTTTTAACACCCTGGTTGGGTGGTAAGCGTGTTTTTGACATTAGCAGAAGATAAAACTCTTCCTTGGGCCAGTAAAAACCACTTGATAATAAGTAATTTCAGGGTCACATTGTAATAATTTTGGAGTTGTGTGATTATATCAAATTTTTGTTTTTGCCAGGTGTGATTTTACTGCATGCATTTTTTTTCCGGCCAGTTAAAGCACATTCACAGAAACACTGTCTCAACAGGAAATTATAACACTATTCTGAAAATGTGACAAATAAATATAAAGGTACCAAAATAAGACTTGATAGCATTGTCTTGCAGGTTTTGGCAGAGGAGGTCATCAAAGAGAAGTCCTGGCTGATGGGACGTTTGAGGGAAAAAAATAATGCTGATGATCAAGGCAAGACCTGGAAGCAGATTACAACTAAAATAAATGCAGACTCATGTTGTGTTATGGATTTTATGGAGCTCTCAAATACCCATACAGGTGCTCTGGGCTAAGAAATTAACTGAGTATCATGCAGCAAAAGAGCAACTGCACATAGAGTCAGGTCTTCAATTCTTTCCTAAAATGCAGAAGGCCCCGTGTCCTCGGAGCACATTCCAAAGTCGCTACTACAGATAACCTACCTTCGGAATGAGCCCGATTAAATCTAGGTATCACTACAAGGGACACATCAGTCGGGCGAAGAGTGTGTCCAGGACATAATGTGTTAACATATTTTAATGCAAGGCTCAATGAAGGTGGCAGAGAGTTTTGAAAGCAATCCTCTTCACCTCTGGGAGCCACTCCAATGAATCCTACTAACGAACTGTAGAAGACTACATGAAATGCTGCAAATATTTGAAGTCTAGTGTTCATGACATGCTGACAAAACAACAACATGGGAAACTGGCAACTGGAGAAGAATGAACTCCAGAAGTGGCACAAGCAAGTTTGGGCTACCACCAACATTGCAAACATTGAGGGAAGTGAAGTTGGAAGATTAGAGGAGCCTGGAAGTTTAATAATCATAAGCTATACACTTAAACATACTTTTAGAAAAAAACAATATCTTAGGATGAAAGAATAATCACATGACATTAACATGGTACCCATAATTCAGTAATTGTCATAAAAATATTTCCCCTTACATAATGCCACATACTGGAGCAGTAGGGGCCTTACACAAACTATGTTTCACCACCACCACTACCGGCAAGATACCTCAAAACACCATCTTCCAAAAATGCTATTACTGATTCCCAACTCCCACCCACTACTAAAACTTAAGGGCCTCATGTAGGTAGCTAAATACCGGTCGGTAACGGCCGAAATTCGGTAAATATCCCGTTACCGACCGGTATTTAGCTATTTGAGATGTAGGAGGCATAATTTCAGGATTCGGTAAATTACCGAATCGGTAAAATACCGATTCGGTAAATACCGAATCCTGAAATCATATGTAGGGAGCACTCTAAAGAGTGAAAATTAGTATTAAGAATTCGTTATTTACCACCAAATACAGGTTGGTGATAAATAACGAATACCTTGCAAAAAGTAATATTTTGCAGATTTAAGAGTGCCATGTGGCAGACATACATGCCCTTAGGGCGTGTATGTGCGCCACATGTGCACACATGCAAGATTCAGGGGTGCAACAGGGTGTCAATGTGACACCCTGCCACCCTTGAATATGCTCCCCCCATTACCGAATCGGTATTTACCGAATCGGTAATGAGGCATACCTTCCCATTGATTCCTATGGGCCTCCAGGCCCATAGGAATCAATGGGAAGGTATGCCTCATTACCGAATCGGTAAATACCGATTCATAATTACCGAATTTTTCCGATTCGGTAAAGTTTACCGAATTATTACCTACATCACATTTACCGATTCATAAATACCGAATCGGTAAAATTCGATATTTATGAGTCTGTAAATGTGATGCTACCTACATATGGCCCATAGTGAGGACTTGAACTGTTGTCCCAATGCACCAACACCGAGGACAACACCAGCTTCAACGACTCTGCCTTGAGTTTCAATTACTTTGCCGGTCTATGTCTCAGTAACTACCACAACTGCTGTCGCGGTAGTGAGTGACAGCAGTAGCCAAGCACAACTAACAATACATACCATCGAAGGAAGATGTACTTACAAGACTGCCTGTATCATCCACAAAGCACTGCACTCACACATTCACAACTACCTTGAAAACAAGCTAATGAAGGCTGGGTCCACCAGATCTTTGAGAAGCTCCAACGCTCTGTTACTCACTACTCTAAACCAAACAAAATCAACAACCAAGTCTTGCTCCTTTTCTGGGAAATGCTCCGAGCATTTGGAACCCTTTACCTTGTGACCTTTGATGCAACCCCTCCTTCCCTAACTTCAAAAGAAACCTAAAACAAGATCTCCTCAACAAATACTTTAACTCCTAGATTATTGATCTGGACTATTAAATGCTTGCACTGATCTAATCCCGACGACCATTGGCTGTTTTTTCTGGTTAATGTTGTCTATCAGATCCTCTCGAATTGCTTCTCTTGTTTTGGCACTGCCCTTTATTTTCTTGGGTGTGTTCTATTTTCTATTCTTAATTCTCGCCTCGTTTGTACTCTCATGTATGTTTTTTACTGTATTGTCAGACCACGATTCTGTAAAGCGCTCTGATACCTTCGGGTCTAGCAAGTGCTATATAAAACGTATAAATAAATAAATTAATTAATAAATATGTGGGAAGTATCAACTAGAACCACTACTACAACAAATCCCTCGTTGGCAGGGTTGTACGGCGGTACAATGCAGATAAATACATTGTATGCCTTTGCCACGCATTTTTTTAGCACACGTGTTTTTACCGCAAATACACATTTACAATGCATGCCAATACCACACATTGGTTTTAGATTTAAAAACCATGCATTTGTGGGGAGCGAACCCTCACCCCCTAAACTTGCCTTAAATGCGTGGTATTGGCATGCTTTGTATATGCATATTCGCGGTAAAAATATGCATGCCAAAAAATGCGCGGTAAAGGTACAACGAGGTAAAAACCTTGCTGTAAAGGCTGTTTCCCATTTGCAGCACCTCTGATTTCTGCCCTAGAGTCTTGTATTATTGAAATGTTGAAAGAGTAAGAGGAAGGAAAGTCGGATAATGCACCTTTTCAAGAACATGGGGCTGAAATAGAATGGAGTTCTTAATCCTAGGATCCACAACAGATGGTACCAGCCAGAGAGACCATTCCACTCTAGCACTGCCAGGCACATAGCTGTCCACAACAGATGGTACCAGCCAGAGAGGACGCTCCGCTCTAGCACTGGCAGGCACATAGCTGTCCACAACAGATGGTACCAGCCAGAGAGACCATTCCACTCTAGCACTGCCAGGCACATAGCTGTCCACAACAGATGGTACCAGCCAGAGAGACCATTCCACTCCAGCACTGCCAGGCACATAGCTGTCCACAACAGATGGTACCAGCCAGAGAGACCATTCCACTCTAGCACTGCCAGGCACATAGCTGTCCACAACAGATGGTACCAGCCAGAGAGACCATTCCACTCTAGCACTGCCAGGCACATAGCTGTCCACAACAGATGGTACCAACCAGAGAGACCATTCCACTCTAGCACTGCCAGGCACATAGCTGTCCACAACAGATGGTACCAGCCAGAGAGACCATTCCACTCTAGCACTGCCAGGTACATAGCTGTCCACAACAGATGGTACCAGCCAGAGAGGCCGCTCCGCTCTAGCACTGCCAGGCACATAGCTGTCCAGAACAGATGGTACCAGCCAGAGAGGCCGCTCCGCTCTAGCACTGCCAGGTACATTACTGTCCATAAATGTAAGCTTTCTTCCTGGGGTGGAAGAAGCTTTGTGGTAAGGGCCTCGAAACCCTGGAACTCTCGTCCCCTGCATATCAAGTCATTGCTGAATCTATTGTCTTTTAGAAATGCCCTTAAAACCAGGCTTTTCAACAATTAGGAGAGCTAGCTTTTTCTACCTATCACTGCAGTGCCTAGATGCCTCCAGATTGTTGTCACGCTTTATGAAAACATTTAAAATAACAACATAACATCCAGTGCCACCTCCGCGCATTCCATCTGTCCCACCCACTAGTAGTGTTGTCATTTAGATGCTAGAAAATATTTCCAGAACAGTGGCAAAATGTAATCAAGCCGCATAAGCCTGAAGACACAGTCAAGAGACCGTATAAGTGTAGTTGAAAAACTGTGTCACATCTGTAACAAGTAAGTCACAGAATTAGCAGCTGGTAGTGGTTGCGCAGCAAGAACAGCGCTCTTTTGATCGACATTTCATACAGAATCGAAGAGATATGCACTCTGTGTAAATACAGCATGGAATAGGCAAAGATAAGGTGCACCCATCGCTTGACCCAAGCAATCTGAGATTTCCCTACCATGTTTGGGGAGGGACAGGCATACTTGCCTATGTCAATAGTTGCACAAACATTTGCATTAGGTGAGGGTTACTGAGACCATCTACGACTACTCCAACGGACCCATCTCTTCCAGCAGTTATTTCCCTCCACTTTCTAGCACTTCTACCTCATCCCTACAGATTTCTTTATCACGTCCAAAAAGGAGATCTGCACATACTGAACAAATTGGCGATCCTTTTGCTCCCTGAGCTAAAAATAGATATATTATTTACAAAATATATTTTTGATTACAAATTTGAAGTATTTCTTTTGGCCAATAATGGCTCACTATATAGTAACGTAGAAACACACAATAATATTTCATATGTGGGATTTCCGCTTTGTGCTATAATTTGCTCAAATACATTTTTTGAAAATAAATAATCAATTTTTTTTTCAAAAACTCAATAATAGTATCGACCTAGATATTTAGTAGTTCATATATCGACATACACTGACATTCTGCTAAAGATGTTTAACTGTTTGACACTTAGGGGCAGATTTACGTTAGACTTGTGCCACTTGTACGCCGCCGTTGCATCACTTTTGTGACGCAGCGGCGGCGTAAACCATGTGCCATGTTGCGCCTTATTTACAATGTGACGCATCTAGGGAGATGCGTCACGTTGTAAAGCCCAGAGCTACATTAAACCTGCATCAGGTTTAATGTATGCAGGGTGGGCGTTCCATCGGAAAAAGCCTCGGAAAAGTGACGCAGTGAAATCTACAAGATTTCACTCAGTCACATTTTCCGACGCTGCTGCGTCAAAACCTTGCGCCTGCTTGAAGCAGGCGTAAGGCATGACACAGCATGTTAGGTTTGGGCAGCCCCTAAACATTGCTTGACTTGCGTCGTGCTTGCGACGCGACTCCAGCAATGCGCCGCCCTTACGCCATCAGATGCGTCACGCATCTGTTTATCCTTGTGCCACGATGCGCTGCATTGTAAATGCGGCGCATCTGTGGTGGCGCAAAGGTAAATTTGCGTGACGTATCTTTCCTGGCGCATCCCTGCTGATTTGCAGGGATACGCCAGGAAACATAAATCTGCCCCTAAGGGGCAGATTTATGAGCCCCTTGTGCCTCATTTACGCCGCCGTTGCGTCACTTTTGTGACGCAGCGGCGGCGCAAATCCTGCGCCATGCTGCGGGGTATTTACAACGTGACACATCTGGCAGATGCGTCACGTTGTAAAGCCCTGCGCCACATGTAGGCGTTCTGCAGCAGGGGGGGGGCGTTCCGGCGCAGGAACGCCTCCTAAAAGTGGCTGAGTGAAATCTACAAGATTTCACTCAGTCACTTTTAAGGCCATGCTGCGTCAAAACCCTGCGCCTGCTTGAAGCAGGCGTAAGGATTGACGCAGCATGTAAGGGATAGGGCACCCCCGAGCCTTGCTGGACCTGCGTCGTGCTTGCGACGCAACTCCAGCAATGCGCCGCCTTTCCGACAGGAGATGCGTCATGCATCTGCCCATCTGAGTGCCACGGTGCGCCGCATTGTAAATGCGGCGCATCAATGGTGGCGCACGGGTGGGCAGATGCGTCGCAACTCTTCTGGCGCATCTCTGCTGATTAGCAGAGATGCGCCAGACGTCATAAATCTGCCCCTAAGTTTTTACATCTAGGTCAATAATGTATTAATGTCGCTGTGTTATGAACATGAATTTTTCTAATGCGATTTTACTACACGGTAAAATCGCACGCGGAAAGCTTGTGATCAAAGGGAAACTGCAAGGTCATTTTGCTCCACCCGATCCATAATATAGGCCTATGTCACTTCCAGGTCAGTGTAGAGTTCCGTTGTGCTGCTGTTTTCGGTTTCTGCCTTCATATTGGGCCCATATGAGGATAACTTTTTGCCGTCGAGACTGTCTGATCATGGACAAGCTCTCCTTTGATCTGGGATTCAGCAAATGGTTACATATTTTAAAAGTCGCAAACGTTGTCTGTTCTAACTCTTTGCTCTTTCTGTCCCTTTGTGCGTAGTGTACTAGAGACTGTTAGGGCACCAGTGCTTTTAGAGTCAGAAAAAGTGTAAGACACTATGTAAATGCAGCAAACAGCAGTAAGAGGAGCAGCAGTAGTAATAGTAGTCAGAAAATAACCCCATACAGTGCTTACAAATAAATTGTTTACATTACTTGCCAACATCTCTACGGTCATTCTGTGTACACATGGCAAGATTCACGAGATTTGTCATGGTACAGTCGGTCATTTTGTTGAATCGAGCAAAAATATCCGTATTTGTAATGCGCAAACTACTCACCCCTACGGGTCTCAAGGCACTGGGGGGCCATCGTGGAAATTAAGTGAGCTATTGCCCAGAGTCACATGGTGCTGAGCTGCCACCGGAGCGGGGGTCCGAACCGTGAACCCTGTGCTCCGTAGTCAGCTGCCCTGGCCGCTGCACCACACCTCTCCACTTTGCAGAAATTTGTTTGCCCATGCCAAGGCAGACCTATTTATGTGGATTTCAAAACAAGACTCAACATTTCTAGAAAAGGCCTGTTGGAAATTTGCCTTTTCTGCATTTTTTGCCTTTTTACTGAAGCCTACTTTTCCTAGCTATACAACTCTGTGCAATTTACTCCTGCTAACTAGTGGTAAAGTGCTTGTGCTCCTCCTTTCAACATGGTGAAACTGGTAAACATCAGATTGGTTTATTTATTTTTTCTATAAGCGCAAAGTATATGTACCAAATATATACAGAGGTGGTAAATTGAATACTACTAGTAAACTGCAGTACTCACTATGCCCTCCAATGCAGTGACACTGTAAAGCATGTCCGCAAGCCCACCAGTAGCTTAGCTGTGCAGTTTTTACCTGCAAATTCAACCTGTCAAAATAACCCTTTTTGACAGGCCTAAACCTTCCTTTTAAACATTTATAAGCCATCCCTAAGTAGACCATATTGTCCATAAGGCAGGGTACACTGTATTTAAAAGTAGGACATTTAAATGTTTTATGTTAAACACGTCCTTACAGTGAAAGTGCACTCTAAATTATTTTCACAGTAGCAGGATTGGCTGCTCCATAGGAAAGCAACCAAATACAATATTAAGTTTAATAAATATGATCTCCTCCTAGGAAACTTCTACAAATGTAATTTTTGAACTTTTTGAAAAATGTATTTCAACCTATCTCAGCCTAGGAAACATCTACAAAATGCAATTTTTGGACTTTTTGACATATTTATTACAGTCCAACTTACTAGTGGTCAGATTTGTAATACATATTTTCAAAAGATGATTTTTAGAAAGTCACATTTGCTCTGCCAGTAATTAGCATTTCATGCAGTGACTGAGGTGTGAATTTGCTCCTAGGACAGAGACAAAAGCCTTGGATGTGGGGAGGTGGTATTTTGCTCTCAACAGGATGGTCTGTGGGACTGGGCCCAAGGACTTGTTTAACTTACAAGAGGCCTACCCTGTTGCAAGCAAATGTAGCTAACACCCAGGACTGCATCCTTCTGCCAGACTGGCCTCCATCACAGTGGGCCTCTTCTTAACATAGTGTCAGATCTGGCTGGAGTGTCAAGCCGTGCTTGACTGTTCTGCTGGGGAATTTCATATGACACTGGGGTGCACTCCAAAGGAGGGACACTGAATGCCTGCACAAATTGAGAGAATCCATCGTCTGGTTGCTGAAAGCTGAGCTTTGTCCTATTAGACTTCTATCTCTTTTTTTATGGGGGGGGGGGGAGGGGGTACTGGGACTTTCTAACACTGGAGTTTAGAGTTAGATGTGGAAGGACATTAGAATTACCATTGTATACCCCCCCCCCCACACACACAGCCTTCAGAGTTCAGGTTTAGTGTAACTGAAGACTTCACCCATCTTGAAAAGGCCTAAAGTGGGTAAGGCTAGCCCCAATAACATTTACCTCATCAGTCAGGTATCCCCAGAGGTTTTTCCCAGCCGCTAGCTCATGCAACCAGAGAAAAAACCTGGAGGACTGGACCTGCTCTATCTCTTGTCCCCAGGACGTAGAAGTGGACTCCCAGAGTCATAAGGCTCACCTACTGCTAAAGCTATGGGGACGCAGCAAGCTGCCAGAGGCTTTTTCCTACAACTGCCAAACTGACTTTTGGAAACCGACCCTGGACTAGACTCCCCTGCTGGCCTCTGCCAGCTACTCTGTGAGGGCCCGATTCACAGAACAAACTTAAGACAAAATCCTAAACTTAGTACCATTTTGGTATTCACAGAATGCACTTACTACTTCTGGTATTCACAGAATGAACTTACTACTTTTGTGATTCACAGAATAAACTTACTACTTTTGCTATTCACAGAATGGATTTACGACTACTAACTTTACGTCCGCACTCGGGCCGGAAATTCCGGCCCGGAGGCGGAGCTTCCGGCCCGGAGGTGGGGATTCCGGCCAGTGGCGGAGATTTAAAATCTCCACCTCTGGGCCGGAAGCTCCGCCTCCGGCTCGGAAGCCCCGCCTCCTGCCCGGAAGCTCCGCCTCCCGGCCGGAATTTCCGGCCCGAGTGCGGACGTAAAGTTAGTAGTTGTAAATCCATTCTGTGAATAGCAAAAGTAGTAAGTTTATTCTGTGAATCGCAAAAGTAGTAAGTTCATTCTGTGAATACCAGAAGTAGTAAGTGCATTCTGTGAATACTAAAATGGTACAAAGTTTAAGATTCTGTCTTAAGTTTGTTCTGTGAATCGGGCCCTGAGTCTTTAAGTGTCTCCCTTGAGGTCCTGGATGGCGTTAGAAGTCTATTCCAGTGGTGGATTGGTACTAAAGTCTGAAGGTAAAATCTTTAACCATGATGAGCCCAGTTAATGTATCTGACCGCGCTCTATCGCGGTTGGCATAAAATGTTGTCTAGGTCCTCAACCACTGATTATCATTGGCACTATGTTCTTCATTGGGCTACTTCTACTTAAAAAATGTTTACATTGATATCTCCAATTCCCTTTATTAGATGTTTGTCATTTTGGTGTCATTTTGTCTATTCAGTCAGTCAGTCAGAAATAACTTTATTTTGCCAACACAATAATGGCATAAAAAGTATTCTACATATAAAACAATTTTTCATTATTGCAATAGGATTAACTTACAAGGGTTACAGCAAAATTACCAAGGAAAGAAACACGATAAAATACATTATTCCTAGTATAGAAGTAAAAAAGAGGAGATTCATATATACACACAGTTATTTACACAGTTCAGTAAATTGGTTCCTCTATTAGATATAAAGTTGGCAAATTGATTGTCTCTTTTTTAAGCAGATAAAAAGAAGAACGCCAATGAATGACATGTAAAAGGATCAGATAATAACTGCAGGTAGTAAAGGGCCACACAACACTGTCTAAAATTCATTTTACACATTAGGGGGACAATAAACCTTTTCCTTTCTTCACAATAAAATGTACAAAAAAACAAAAAGTGCAAATGATTCTGAATTGATCGATCGTCAGATGTGCAAAATGGGAGTTCGAATATTACATAGATATTACGAGGGAGACCCAACATAAAGAGGTTATAGTTTAGCCGAAATCTCACCAAAATATATCTATGTTGTTAATTAGTGACGAACGATAGATACGTTGAGTTCACATCCATTTGCAATATGCTAGGGGCTGCCAGGAATGTTCTAACTGTCGACAGCTTAGAATTAGAATCCTCCCTTCTTGCCTGCAATCTAGATAGCAAATGGTTTTTCAAGTCTTTCTTGGAAATAGACCAGCAGGTTGTAGGATCTACATAAAGATGATGTAACCCAGCTGCTTTAAGGGTGGATTCAACATAGTGTAACCAGCTGATATTACTCACACCATCTAACTTCAATATATCATTTATGATATCCCTTGTCAATGAGAGAGTCTCCTTCTGCCAAACCGAGTGCCACATTAAAATGGGCGCCACACAAATTTTGTCAGTTAAATAAGGAACTCTCAGCTCCATATGACAATTGAAATTAGAGCATGACTTTGGCAATGAGACTCCATTTTTCAAAAAGATGTCTTGTATGCATTGTAGTTTTGAGCAATCTCTGGTGCCCCAAACAGCTGCTCCATAAGTGGCAGCAGATACCGTTTTCGCTTCATAAAATTTCTTTATTGCTTCCACGGGTTTAGAACCAACTTTTAAAATAAATTTAGAAAGAGCCCCAATGTTCTTTTCCATCTGCAGCCCCCTATTTGTGACCATACTTTGCCAGTTATTCTGACAATCAAACATAATCCCTAAATATTTAAAAGAGTCCAAAACTCCCAGTTTACCCCCTTCAATATGGATTTGTGGCTGTTTCCGCTGCTTTGACCCTGCCACTATGACGAAGGACTTTGAATAGTTAATTTTCATTTCCAGCTTGTTCATAAATTTCGTGTACTCCATCAGTAGTCGGCGCAGGGCATTGCTAGTATGGGCTCTAAAGCACTGCGTCGTCCGCATATAGGAGTATCGGTACTTGTAATGAGTTGATATAAGGAACACCTGAAGTAGCTCTCAGCAAATCAGATTCAACATCATTCGTGCCAAGTGAAAATAGAAAGGGTGCGAGGACGCATCCCTGCCTCACGCCTCTAGCAAATTTAAAGTGCCTAGTACACTCGCCTCCCTTTCCATAACGAACACAAGCAGAGGCATCTGAATACACATCACGAATAATGTTAATAATCTGTTGGTTGATCCCCATTGCCTCCATGATCTGCCACAACCTAGGCTGTGCCACGCAGTCAAAGGCTGCCGACAGATACATGAAGGCAAGATACTGATGGCCTTGTTTAGCTGCAGTGTATTTTGCAATTATTAGGCTCAGGTTCAGACACTAATCCACAGTGCCTTTTCCTTTTCTAAAACCAAACTGACATGGGATTATAATATTCTTCTCCAGAGCCCATTCCTCAAGTCTATTTAAAAGCAGCCGGCCCATTAATTTTGCAGTGGAGTCTATCAAAGATATAGGCTTATAGTTTTTCGGAATTGACTTATCACCCTTTTTATAGATAGGGACGATTACACTCGCCCTCCATAAAGGAGAAACACCTAATTGGGCAATTTTATTAAAAACATTTGTTAAAAGCGGGGCCCAGAGATCTTGATTATCTAAAAACAAATCAATTGGGACACCATCAGGTCCCAGTGCCTTCGCATGTTTACACTGATTTAAAGCATATTTTATTTCTTCCAGTGTATACCTCCTACACCAACTAAACTTGCGGAGGTAGACTGAGTAATTGTCTTCTCATTGGTTCCAAATAGACCTTCTAAAAATGTGTAACCCATTCCTCCTGTTCAACATGGTTATCTATGGAAATGTACTGCTCATCTCTTAGAAAAGGTGCGTTAATCACAGACCAAAATGCCTGTGAGCTTTTTAATAATGCAGCCTTTTGCAGATTTTCCCACCACTATTCCTTTAGGGCTTTCAGCCTTGATATCCTTGCTTTTTCATAAGCCTGTCGCAATGACTTAACCAAAGATAAGTTGCGAGGTTTAGACTTTAATGCCATGTGAAAATTTTTGAGTGATTTTTCACAGTCCTCATCACACCAGCTATATTTCTTACGATGCCCTTTGTGTATAACACAAATTAAATTATTTTTAACTTCAAGTAAAATCAGCTCCAATGCTGTGTCCATGCTATCGTCAGATAAAGGATCTAGGCATATCATTATCGCTACTACTCGATTAGAGACTAAGTTGTCCAGAAACTTCACAGTATCAACTCTCTCCCACTTCAAAACAATTTCGTTCTCCCTTGCAATTACGGGATTTATATGAAGTTTAAGAGAGCATTTCTTTTTCATTAAAGAGGAGATAACGAAAGTGATTGCAGCGTGGTCACTAAAAGCGTAAATCTCAAATTGGGATAAAAGCTTTCTTATCGAAGCAGAGATCAGAACATAATCAAGCGTAGAGGAGAAGGAACGACTAAAAAAAGTAAATCCTGGCTGACCAGTTAAAATTTCATAAGTATTTAAAAACGCAAGATTATTTATAGTTGTTAATCTATTTAGGCCATTACTCTAATCAGTGTGACTAAAATGGAGGACACACTCCCCATCGCCGTCCACCAGTCCACAGACTGATGTATTAATCTTATCACAACAATGAGCATTAAAATCCCGAAGCCATATTATATTACAGGATTTAGTACATTCTTTCTGCAGATTAACAATGTCTCTTTCTAAAGGAACCAACACCGCTGCATTATTGCTTCCAAAATTGTTATTATAGAAATTAATAAGCAACCAGTATTGGTAAGCACAATACTATAATAGAATAATATGATAATATGGGGATGTATTTAAAAAGGACTTCACTTTTAGAGGGAAAGTATTAGAAAGTAGGGTCAGTAAACCACCCTTTGCGCGACCAGCTGATGAGGGTATAGCAGGAGTATGAAATGAACGATACCCATTCAGGTGTATTGGGTCAATTTCCCATGTCTCTTGCAAGCACGTTATATCTTTAGATGTTAACAAAGACAACCATTCCATATTAGACTTTCTTGATTGTACCCAGCGATATTCCAAGAAATTACCACAACAGACCCTGAGATATTCCCTAGATGTGTCGATGTCTGGGTCAAAGAGAGCTCCTCGCCTCCTCAATTAGCTCAATAGTATTTGGGGGGCTTGGTTCAATGAGTGAGAGGCCTCCAAGCAAGATAACTTTTCCTCTATTTGGGTTAATTTATACAATATAGGATTTAAAAGTACAGTCACCATAGTTTCTATTCTTTTCAACAGGTCAGAGTCATGAACATGATCATTCACAAAATGGGGTTGATTAGTCATATCC
The DNA here is from genome assembly GCF_964204655.1 of Triturus cristatus. Taxonomy (NCBI): domain Eukaryota; kingdom Metazoa; phylum Chordata; class Amphibia; order Caudata; family Salamandridae; genus Triturus; species Triturus cristatus. The sequence goes on from NC_140583.1 coordinate 278,089,328, forward strand.
TTACACCTTGTAGTTCTCGTATATCTTGAGTGTAAGGGAAGCCCTGAATCCAACTCATCGTTCCCAGTACTTTTCTCTATGTGTAAACCCTTTTCAATGTTTCTTGATTTAAAGGACCACCTCCCTTTCTCTTCCTAGTCCTTGGTTCTGGGTTGCTATTCTCCGATTGGAGACACACTAACTGCTCCTGAGTGGCTTTACAACGTTCCGATGTTAATGTCAATAGGTGAAGATGAATTTGACGCTGGAACTATAGCAATGCCGGACTCACTTATTGATTGTCCAGAAATCGGGGGAATCAACGTCTAGGGCTCGCCCTCCTAAGGAGGTGCTTTTTTGAGCAATAAGTGAGTCCAAGGAAAGTTAGCTTAATTTCATGAGCAAGGACAGATTCAGTCCTTGTTCAGAAAGCGTCCAGGGTCCCAGCAGGTCCGCCCCCTTGCTTTTCCTTGTAACCCCTCCTTTTGCTCATTTTAATCCTAGATAAGAGTTTTCCAGTTTTGACACACAAACGATCAAAGCTAGCCAAAGGATGGGGCCACCAGAAAATAAATGAGATCAACATATCTTTTATCTTCTCTGCCTCAGCAAGCAGATGTAAGGGGGTGGGCCCAGCCTCCTCCGGCGTGGACGGGCCCGCCCTTGGCCAGGGCTTTGCGCACTGGAGCCCTGGGCTGTACTTATATGCCTTTGGGCACAAAAAGATGACGGTAGCCTCCTGGCGCTGAGCCTTCTGGGGGGTGGAGTCTAAGAAGGCCAGAAAGTCTTACAACCGGGGCACTCCACCCAAGGAATATGCGAAACAAGGAACAAGTCTCAAGGTAATTGGCATTTGTCACCAAACACAAAAATAGAACCAAAAGGTAAAAGTAAATCAGAACGCTGAGCGCTCTATTTACTTATCTGTTCCGGGAGAGCTGCTGCTCCCTGCTCCCTGGTACATCACAGGAGCAGGTAAAACAATGGCAGCGTGAAGGCAGACTGCTCCGGTCTCGAACCGCCTTCTGAATCAATATAATGAAAAAAGATACTGTAACAGGTATCAGCCGGCTTCCACTGCCGGCAGGAAAGAAATCCCAAACGAGGAATAGCAGATCTCCAAATCTGCTTCGCCAAGGACACGGACAGGGAAAAGGCAGAGTAATCCAGCCCGGGTCCAGAGCTGGAGAAGGAGCAGCGTACACCGGAAGTGAATAATTCATTTTGGGATTTTTATGGGTTTGTATTTTGACTTTATTACTGTTTTAGTACTGCATAAATACTTCACACATTGCCTCTATGTTAAGGATGTTTACTCTGTGCCACAGCTGCCAGAGGGTTGAGCTCTGCTTTGACTGTACTGGTCACCCTGACAAGGACTGCGATTATTATTACTTGAGGTGGGTACTTACACCCTTCAACTAATAACCCGATTTCTTAGCAGGAAGTAGTTTAAAATGTCTGGTTGGTTTATTCTCATTCCAGTTCCCTGGAAGTCCTGTGAAACCAAGCTGGTGACTTAACATTTAACAAATTGCATAACTCCTAGTCTGCGGGAGTTATTATCCAGCGAATCCCTTAAATCATATCTTTCCAAGAGATTTGGGTTCGTTTATAATATTAACCTGCATGAAAAAGTCACCGATAATAACCATCATGGCTCGGCAATAAGGACATCCGTGTTGCTCATCTGGACAGTACTTCCTGCTGCCTGCATCACTGGCATTCTCACAGATTTAGCACAGGTGAGCCAGACTCAGACCCTCTCACCGACCCTGTAACCCCTGATCCACATGTGACCTCTGGGTCCAGCTGCTGCGGCAGCGCTAGTGACGCTCCAGTGGCGACAAGAGGGACCCTGCATCACGTCACCGACTGCACGTCTTAATGGTATCTGACAGGTTCATATGTCTGCATTAAAATCCCATGGAATCAGCGCTTCTTAATGAAATTGTCGTCAGGCCTCGCCTCTACGGCTCTGCCTGGTAATGACATTACAGGGCTCAGGGAGGACACTCATCCGTGGAGGGTCGTAGGGGTACGGCGGAGAGAGCGGGCCTTATTATACCGAGAGTCTCGTAACTTCATTTGGAGCCGTCCTTGGCAGATTTCTGTCGCTCACCTCTCCCCACATTCCACTCTGTAGAATTTACCCATGAGCCAAGGGACGCGCTACTGCCCAATATCCCTTCTGTCACAGAAACAGGACATCTTGATTTTTGAAGTGGTAGTTTCCATTGTGATAAGTTCAGGCCATGTGAATATTTCCTAAATATTATTTTTATCAGTTCTGACCTTGCATGCTTGAGGTGCCTAAGACTGGCATACATTAAACCCAAGAATCAGAACTTCTTTAATAGTCAGAAATCCGGAGAAACAGATAATAAAGCATGATTTCTAACTGAGTTGGGTTTTGGGGGATGCTCCTACTATAAGAAAATTGAGCCCTGCATATGAAGAGAAGCCTGGAGGTAAATACGATAATAACTGTAGGAAAGAAGAATTCAAGGCTGAATTATCATTTAAATAAAGCTGAAACCTAAGAGCTTGCAGAGCCTGCCCTGTAGTTTTCATTGAGGAACCTTTTTTGTAACAACCCCTCTAGGCATTCAGCTGTACGCAAGATGAGGTATGTATGTGGTCTGCAGTTTGGGATATTGGGAGATGTCCTTAAATTGTGCACGAAGATCTACTAAGCACGAGCCAAGAATTCCAAAAGGAATGCCAAGAAAATTCAGGTCTGGTTATTAAATAACTCCGGAAATGAGGAAAAGGAGGATCCCCAAAACTGAGGAAACTGATGAGCTGGAATTCAGAAAATGTTGATCTACATTTTAAGAAACCATTTCCGGAATTTTAGAAAATTTGCCCACAGTTAAAAAAAAAAAATCAATGATGACAATCAAGTACCATTGATGTTTAAATTAGGCAATGTTTTCAGTGTTAAACACTGACTCAGAATTCAAGAAAGACTGCTCAAAATTCAGGAAATATTATGTTAGATTTCAGGAAGAATTTTCCAGGGAATTCTGCCTCAGAATTCTGATATATACAACAAAGAGCAGACCCATAAAGCTCAAGGGAACCCGAGTATTGAAAAATAAATAACAATGGTTCCAAATGTGTCATTACTAAAATATAAGAATGTAGTTCTTCGAAAATAAGGTGCCCATGTAAAAATGAGGTGGCCTTAGGGTAAGCATGTCAAAATAAAGTCATTTCTTTAAAGCACACAACACACTATCATATGTCGTTATATGTAAGTATAGGAGTTACATTTTTGTCAAAAGCACAAAATTATAGTTAAATTGTGCAGTCCAGGATGGTCCGTGATAGTGAAGCAAATATGTGCCAAAGTCCATACTGTCCAATTACAAAGAAAAAAACAATCTACCCTTAAATGCCTACTGACTTTAACATATGCTTTTTTACAAACAATATGTCAGGCATACTGCCTTTATTGTAACTTCATTATAAACATTCAGACTTATGAAACTGGAGCGCTGGAATTATGTAATTCTGTGGCTGCTGCGTTTTCTGCATAATTATGGATTTACCATATTTGCCACATAAGCCATCAAATCCTGCATAATCTGCAGCCTTTAATTTAAAAAAATTGTTTCTTTCTTAAAACGATCAAAAGTTACAAAAAACATGGAGACATGTACTCCTGAACAGTGGAAGGCCATTTACAAAGATTGACTAGTTATCTTTCAGTTGAGTACTGCTGTATTTGGATGTTGAATTGGTACTAGTAAGGTGTTTTTTCCCCCAGACAGTGCTACTATGGGTAAAATTAACATAATTATCATGTTACAGACCCTGGGGTTTTCATTATGATTCTTGTTAAGCCCTTATGAGAGGCTTTGTGTATTGTTTAACAAGTTATATTTTTCTACTTATTTGTAAGTTTTATAACTATGCATAATTGTTGCCAGTTTACATGCACTTAACTAGATCAATTAATCAATCAATCAATCAATCAGGGGGTTGTACAGCGCAGCCACTCACCCGTGAGGGTCTTAAGGTGCTGAGGGACAGGAAGGGGGCGCTGACCCGTATGGGTGTGGAGGTTCAGTCGAAGATCCAGGTCTTGTGGACCTTCCTATACTGTGTCAACGACGCGGATTGCCTGAGATGGAGGGGCATGGTGTTCCAGGTCTTGGTGGTGAGGTAGGAGAAGGATCTTTCTCCGGTACCGGTCTTGTGGATCCATGAGATGGAGGCCAGGGAGAGTTGGGTGAAGCGGAGTTGTCTGGCGGTTGTGTGGAAGGCGAGGCGGTGGTTCAGATATTCTGGTCCTGTGCCGTGGAGAGCTTTGTAGACTTGTGTGAGGAGCTTGAATGTAAATCTCTTGTTGATAGGGAGCCAATGGAGTTGGAGGAGGTGTGTCATTTGGTTGTGGCAGGGGATGTCGAGGACCAGTCTGGCTGCGGCATTTTGGGCATTCTGTAGTTTCCTGAGCTGTTTCTGGGTGACGCCGTTGCAGAGTGTGTTGCTGTAGTCCAGTCTACTGGTGATGAGTGTGTGTGTGAGGCAGTCTTTCTAGATTCTGTGGGGAGCCATCTGAAAGTCTTTTGAAGTAGACAGACCACGTGGAAAAAGGATGAGGATACTGTGTTGATTTGGGGGTTCATGGAGAGTGAGGAGTCCAGTATGAGGTTGCGTGCGTGGTCCGTAGAGGTGGGAGGGGTTGCTAGAGCGGCGGGCCACCAGGAGTCTTCCCAGGCTGAGTAGGTGGGTCCCAGGATGAGTACTTCGGTTTTGTCCGAGTTGAGTTTGAGGCACCTGTGTTGCATCCAGTTAGCAAAAGCCTTCATTCCGTTATGAAAGTTGTTTCTGGCGGTTGTGTGTTCGTTGGTGAGGGAGATGATCAGCTGGGTGTCATCGGTGTAGGAGACAATGTTGAGTCTGTGTTTTCTGAGGATAGCTGCAAGGGGGTCATGTAGATGTTGAAGAGGGTGGGACTCAGGGAGGAGCCCTTGGGCACTCCAAAGCTGATTGCCGAGAAGAACAGGGGTAGTCTGACTCGCTGTGTCCGAGCAGTCAGGAAGGCGTGGATCCAGTCCAGTGCCTTGTCACGGATGCCGGCATCGTGGAGTTTCATGATTAGGGTGCAGTGGGAGACCATGTTGAAGGCAGCCGAGAGGTCCAGTGGGATGAGGGCTGCGGTTTCTCCCCGGTCGAGGATGGAGCGGATGTTGTCTGTGGTGGCGAGGAGTGCGGTCTCGGTGCTGTGGTTTCTTTGGAAGCCCGATTGGAAGGGGTCCAGGATGTGGTTCTCTTCGATGAACTCAGAGAGTTGGGCACTGATGGATTTCTCGATGACCTTGGCTGGGAAGGAGAGGAGGTAGATGGGTCTGAAGTTCTTGAGGTCTGTCGGGTACAGGGGGTTGATCTCGGCGTGTTTACAGTCTTCTGGGTAGGTGGCGGTTTCGATGGAGAAGTTGATAGTAGATGGCAAGCCAATGGTAAAAAAGCATTGGCATAGCCAATAGGTCTCGCCTTTGGGATCTTATAAGTGTTTAGTTATCCAGCAAAATATCCTTGGTGCAACAACATCAAGTATTGCATGGCTAAACACTTATAAGGTCCCAAAGGCGAGACCTATTGGCTATGCCAATGTTTGTTTTAGAATTGTAGTGATAAGGTCCAAGTGATCCTGTGCTTATTGTAATGAAATGCTTGTAACTCTGCCTCTTTACTTTAAATCTATGGGCTGGAAATCCTAGGAAAACCGAAATTGAAACTGTTGAGTTGCATCCTTTTCAATAGTTTTCTTTTTCACTGGACCTTACAATAACAAATAAAAGTAAGAGGAATTAACGAGGCGCATTCCTGACACTTAAACCATTCCAAAAGCCAGTTACGGTAAATCTTAGTTTCCATTGATTGTCTCATAGACTCGCACCTCACCAAAGCTCGATTTGGTTGTGTCTGTCATACTTGTCTTACCCGGTGACCCAGGTTGGAAGTGCTTGGCATGAGAAACCATCCTGGACTATCACAGATACACACTGCAAGTGCCACTACTATCCCTCTCTACACATTTGAACTGCACTGAGAGGGACCCACCTACGCCATTTGTATCGCTGTATTTAACACAAAAATATTATCCAATAAAATGTACAGTGTGTGTTGCAATGGCATAGCAAGGGTGACATGGACCCCAGTGCAAATTAGGAAAATGGAACATCCTTCACCTGTTCGGTAGTAGAACTAGCTATAATCTGGATGAAGTGGTACTCCAGGCCCCTGTGCCACTGCACCTGCAGCACCACGGATAGTTACTCTCTCGAAGTGCTGCGCGTGTGCAGTTTCGCATGGTAGAAGTCTGCATGCTCGTCTTTGCAATGGATGCCGTTGCACCTGTAGCGACACCTTCGTCGCGAGGCGAGATGCAGTCTTGATGACGGGGGCGCTGGCAGGTGCGGTACGAGGACCCCTTCTTAACTGCAGGACCCGAGCTACTAGTTCTGCAGGCCCGCTGACGGGAAAGTTGGGGAACGAGTCTGGGAGCCAACGCTGAGCGCTCAAGGTTAACCCGAGGCAAAGCGACAAAGGGGGAAAATGGTGAGGAAAACAAAGGCTCTGTTTATATTCTACAGGTGGGTGCCCCTGGGGGACAGTTTAGGGGTAGGGGCGAGGCTACGGGCTTAGTTTTGAAAGGAGGCATAATAGCATTGATGGTTGTTTTGTTTTAACGCATCATACATAGGTTTGCGGCTGGAAAGTGAGCTTTGTCCTCCCTCGTGTTGAAGTGCGAAGTGAAACGAGAAGCCTGCGTTGCTGGGTCGTAGTGTGATTTCTGGCAGCGCTACGCAGCTGGGCTTTCCTTTAAATGGATTCCTTGTTATCCTGCAGCATGGTAATTGTGTGTGGAGTCATTATCGCCAGCTTCAAAATGAAATAAAAGCAATAGGACCTTGCAGGCCTTATCTAACAATCCAAACGTAGCTTATTATAAAAGTCTGTCGCTCTAAAAACAAGCACGTGAGTGGTGCGCGCACGCGCGCCATAGCGAGCGATCTGTTTTCAATTATCGCGCCCGTGTCTGGGCACGATAATTGAAAACAGATGTGGCCTGTGTGGGTAACCGCAAGCAATAGACCGTGGGCGAAGCAAAGGCGGGACATGCACCCGCCTTTGCCCAATTGCGTGCTGTCTTTCTTAGAAAGACGCACGCAAAGCCCAATAGCCAGGGAGAAAAACAAAAGCACACTCATGAGCATGTGGTGAGCTTTCTGAAGCCCATTACTAAAAGTCTCGCAAGCTGCGCATGCGCGCTGCTATAGGCTCCACCTAAAAATATAAGCTCTTTAGGTTCATTGGGAAAAGTTGTATCAAATTTGATAGGTTTGATCAGTTTATAATTATTATGAAATGTAATAACAAACCCAGTAGGCCTGACCTATGTATTGTGGAAAGCATATGTTTAAGACAATAAGCTTTTAAGGAGGATTGTTATTATACTGTGCTAAAGAATGTACACAGGTATTTTTTTAAATGGAATTTCACAGATTACCGTAGTATACAAGGGCTTTGGTGCTGGTGATCCATCTGATCAAACCATGGGGATAGAATGTATGTACTACAATAATACTTGTTAGGCTCTCTTAGAAGAGATGGCATTTTGCTTTGCCAACTTAAGCTCAGTATAGTAGGCTTGAGTTGGTTTTGGTGGCATAGGTATAGGCTATATGCCTGATTATTTATTATGAAAAGGGAGTAGACCTGACATATTGATTGTGACAAGGGATTTATGGATGGATTGATATTAATCTGAATTATTACTCTAACTTAAAGCCTCCAGATAGCTTGCAGTTTTGAGTGTAAGCTTTTTTTACAAGGCAACTATCACACGCACCCATAAAATGTGAAAGGTATAAAATATTACAGTTGACTAAGTAAAGACCATGGGCCAGATGTATGACCCTTTTTTGCGGCCGCAAAAGGGAGAATCTCCCGTTTGTGGCCGAAAAAATGGTAATAGCATGTACAAGTGCTATTTTGCGAGTCCCTGACACGCAAAATAGCATTTGTGATTCTCGCTATTAGGAAGGGGCATCCCTTCCTAATAGCGAGTCAACATGCTAGGTATGAATGTTTTGCAACCGCATTTGCGGCAACAAAACACTCACAGTTTACCACCTACTCCATGTAGGTGGTAAACCACTTGCAAAGGGGAAGGGGTCCACAGGGGACCACTTCCCCTTTGTGAGCATGTTGGAAAATATTTTTTAAGAGCAGGCAGTGGTCCCAGAGACCACTGCCTGCCCTTAAAAAAATGAAAGTGAAAAGTTTCATTTTTCTTTTTTAAATGCAACCCGTTTTCCTTTGAGGAAAACGGACTACATCTAAAAAAAAAATGCTTTATTAAAAAGCAGTCCCAGACATGGTGGTCTGCTGAGCCCAGCAGGCCACCATCCCTGGGAGGGCTGTCATTCCCAATGGGCTCGCAAATTGCGAGAGGCTCATTAATATTAATGAGCCTCGCAATTTGCGACCCCATTGGGAATTGCAAACAGTGTGAAACACACTGTTGTACATCAGAAATTGCGCCTCGCAAATTGCGACTCCCAAAAGAGTCGCAATTTGCGATGCACAATTTTCTAGGCCGTACATCTGGTCCCATCTCTCCTGAGCCGGCCTAACAAGGATTCTCATAAGCAAATCTCCTATATCCAAGGTTTGTCATATAAAGTAACCAACACCAAAACCTTTACCTATTATGGTAATCTATAAGATTTTATGTAGCAAAATACCTATCTGTAGGCCTAGAGGAATAACAATCCATACTCAAATGGCTATTTACTTTAACATATGCTTTTCACAATAAATATGACAAGCCTAGTAACTTTATAATTAATTTCTTAATAAACAGATCAGACATACAGCCATGCTCATTGGCTTGCCATCATAATAGCCATGAACATATTTTGTGTAATACCACCCCAGATGTTTGCCTTGACTGTTTTTGCAGGATGTAGAACTCATTGGGCCCGATTCACAGAACTAACTTAAGACAAAATCCTAAACTTACTACTTTTGGTATTCACAGAAGTTAGGATTTTGTCTTAAGTTTGTTTTAAGACAAACTTAAGACAGACTTAAGACTGACTTAAGACAAACTTAAGACAAAATCCTAACTTAAGTCTGTCTTAAGTCTGTCTTAAGTCTGTCTTAAGTCTGTCTTAAGTCTGTCTTAAGTTTGTCTTAAGTCTGTCTTTAGTGTGTCTTAAGTCTGTCTTAAGTTTGTCTTAAAACAAACTTAAGACAAAATCCTAACTTCTGTGAATACCAAAAGTAGTAAGTTTAGGATTTTGTCTTAAGTTAGTTCTGTGAATCGGGCCCTCACACTTTACCCCTGCTAGCCAGAGGTAAAGTGCCTGTGCTTCCCCCTTTCAACATGATGAAATGTCCAACCCATTAGTTGGCATATTTAGCTTAATTATATGGTATTACAGTTTACTCAAAGCCTGTAAGTTAAATGCCACAAGTGGACTGCAGAGCTCATTGTGCCATTCACTATAGCGGAATTGTAACAAGCATTGGCATAGCCAATAGGTCTCGCATTTGGGACCTTATAAGTGTTTATCCATGCAACAGTTGCATAACTAAATACTTATAAGGTCCCAAAAGCGAGACCTATTGGCTATGCAAAGCGGCCGTGCGGCCGCAAAAGTGATCGCGATCAAACATCAAAAAAATGAAAGTAATCTCGGTAAAGCTCGGCGCGCGTGCGCACATGCACTGTAGCTCTAGGCTGGCCTGGTAGTACTTTTTGGAGCCCTCTCAATAAGTCTCGCCAGACCAGTGCATGCGCTGGGTCAGGCGAGACCTAAAAATGACCGAAGGTATGCCACCAGTATTCTGCCTGTGCAGGTTTAAACTTCAAATTTGGCCTGCCAAGAAAATCCCTTTTGACAGGCCTGCACTCTCCTTTTAAATATTTATAAGTCACCCCTAGTTGGCTTTACATGCCCATAAGGCAGGGTGCATGGCATACGGAAGTAGAACATGTAAAGTTTTATGTTAAACATGCCCTAACAGTGAAAAAGACCTCAGGGCTAATTTCTCTGTAGCAGGGGTAGCTGTTCTGTTGAAAGCATTGGGATACAATTTTTAAAAGTAATAATTGCTACCTCTGCTCAGGAAATGTATACCGAGTTTGGACTTTTAAAAATATCTCTTACAAACCCATTCATGGATAAAGTCAGATGTGTAATAAATATTTTAAAACAGGTACTTTAAAAAAAGTTAACAGTTTCCAGCCTAAAGCCTTGGCGAATCCATTTGCATAACACAACATACATGTGGTGTACTGTAGGAAACTGCCCTTTTTAGGTCGAGCCTAGCACAATGCGCATTTGCTCCTCTATGGGAGGCGTCTTGTGAGGGCTCAAAACATCTCTGAGTGGGTCGGACTCCTCCCACACATCTGATTGGCCTTTGAGTGTGTCTTTCAATTATGAAAGCACGCAAATGGCCAAAGGTGGGTGCATGTCCCACCTCTTCTTCAAATGTTCACTCCCACAGCGTTTTGCTCTCAGGAGCGAGCAGCGGCGCGCAGGCTGGCAGCTGCATCCCTCCCTCGTCATGGATCAGGTTACTAATTTTCAGCCTGCGCTCCATGTTTGCACCCCTCCCACTCTTCTTTGGTTGTTCTTTGTAGCGCGGTCCAGTTTCTCTTTAGGGATCGCGGACCGCACTTGCTGAAATTGACAATGTATTCCGACAGTGTGATCTTTACTTTCAGTTGATAAATGGCACGGAGAGTAAAGACAGAAAAGCAACCCACCCATGCCGGTCCACTTTTCTACCTGTTGTAACCTTTATACTGTCTATAAACACCAATTTGATCACATCTCTCAAAGAGGCACACGTTTTGAGGTTAACAAGGCTTTCGCATGTTTACATGTTTTCAACCCATCATGTGTTTAATTCATCTTTTGATGATTCCTCATCTAGTTATGAGTTCCATTCTAGTTGTGTTTTTTACATTGTACCTCCCGCTGTGGATCCCTATTAAGGTTCTCTTGAAATAATCATCAATGTCTGTCAACTGGGGCAGTTGTTACCACTCTCTCGCTTATCCTACTAGTTTGCATTCATACTTGCTTCCTCTACTTCATTGTTTTGCCTGTTGTCGGTTCCCTCAGTCGTTCGGGTTATACTTGTCTCTGACTTTCCTCTGTATTCCTTGTGGACTACCCGTGTCTAAATGTACCTTGGTTTTCCCACTGTATATGACAGCACAACACTGCTTCCCAGGTGTAGTGGTATTTCTTTATTGTTCGGTTCTTGAGCAATATTACTGGTTTGGCTGGGTCTAGTTACAATGAGACTCAAATTCGAAAAGAGATTATTAAGTTATGCTGCATATATCTTGTTTGTGACGCTGCGCTGTTCTGTGACCCAGAGAATCCAGACCAGTTCTTCCACTCTCTCACTGTCTCTCTCTCTCACTGACTGACTCTCCTCTCTCACTGATTGACTCTCTCCCACTGACTGACTCTCTGACTCTCTCTCTCACTGACTGACTCTCTCTCACTGACTGACTCTCACTCTGTCTCACTGACTAACCTACTGACTGACTCTCACTCTCACTGACTGACTGACTCTCTCTCTCAGTCTCTCTCTCACTGACTGACTCTCTGACTGACTCTCTGACTGACTGACTCTCTCACTCTCTCTCTCTGACTAACTGACTCTCCCACTGACTGACTGACTGACTGACTCTCTCACTGACTGACTGACTGACTGGCTCACTCTCTCTCTCTGACTGACTGACTGACTGACTGACTGACTCTCTCTCTGACTGACTCTCTCTATCAATCCTGAGGGCAGGGTGCTTGGTTTCCATGTGAGGGGTTGCCTCTGCCTGAGCAGGGCCCCTCTGCAGCTCTCAGAGTCCATTCTCTGGGGTTGTTTGTGAATGTGGTCAAACCATATACTCTTAAGTGCATTATAACCTTGCGGTAAATGCTAACTTTGGAATGGCTGCATCAAAACATGTCATGTTTGGTGTCAAACGCTTTGGAATCATACCCCCACACCAGTAACTGGTGTGGGAGTATGATCCCACCCTTCTAGAGGGATAGACATGTACCTACTGTGGAAACACGGTAGAATCCTGAAGAGCCCTGGCATCACAAAATGGATGCCACCAGTCACAGACACTGGGTTGCCCTCCTGCTGATGACTGAAACTCGCAATGGAGGAGGCTCAACAATAGGTATCCTGTCACAGGGAGGTGTGACCACCTCCCAGACAGGGTTTAGTGTATTGGGGCTGGGTGGGTGCACTCCTAGAGTGCTTTGAAGTCCTGCACTGGGGGAGCAGTAGGCTCCTCTGTACATACACCAGTTCAAACCGGCTCAGGGGCTACCTGCCCCTGCTCTGGTGCAAAACTGGACAAAGGGAATTGGGTGTAGCCACCCACTCCCCTAACCCTCCCATAGGTGGGGTCATAGAGCTAGTCCCTCCCTTCCTTCTAGTATAAGTTAGAGAACCCTTGCCATTGAAAACTAGATACCCCTGGATGATGCTCTGAAGACGAATCCCAGCCTTCGACGTTCTACTACCTCTGGAAGATGGAAGAATCTCCCTTGGAGTCAAGGAGTGACACCCCTGCTTGGCAGGCACCCAAAATGCAATCAACGGTCGCAAACTCCATTGCTACCGCCGGAGCCCGATGTCCCTGCAGCCCAGGATGAGGATTTCCTGACTTCTCCAAGGCCATCGTGAGTCCCCAGCGACGCTGTGGCAAGTGGACCCCACGAGTGACGAGGAACCGCAATTCCTAGGTACTGTGCACTATTTTCAAGTGCAACCCCTTCACGACATTCCACAAACCTGTGCTTTGGGCCACGTGTGGTCCAAGCCTGTAGCAGGAATCCCTCCGAAGATCAGAGGCCTACCCTGTCCCCAGTGACAGTGGGCTCCTGTTGAGTGGATCCTCCTGAGGCGTCTTTGCGATCCCTTGCCGGTTGGCTTGTGGGTCCCGTGAAGACTTTCCTACAATTTCAATGGGCTCCTCTGGTTGCTCCAGGCCTGCCCTGACTTACCCTCGGTGGGTGAGTCCTTAGACCTTGCTGGTCTGCACCCCTGACTTTTTGTCCTTTCCACGAGACTTGCTGTTACTAAGGCTTGTTGGCTCCAATCTGGTCACCGACACCGCAGTAAGCTGCAGACTTTGTGGGACACACCGAATCCAGCTCCTGGTGGTCGTCGACACCTCCTGGACCTAGTGGCTGAAGAGTCAAGACACCCGTGAACTACCTGAAATCACCCGACGACTGTGGGCATCCAGCTTCCTGGCCCGGGTCACAGCCAAGTGACTTTGAACATTGTCCCCTCTGCTTTCAGATCTTCCTTCTTCTGAATCCACCGGACACTTCTTCTGTCTTCACAAGCAGCAAGTCTTCATTGGCTTCCATTGAAACGACGCCGCGAACCGACACCAAAAGACACCTATGCACCCGGCTTCCCTGGGTGAGGTAACTCCAGCACTACGGTGCTCCTGTGGGTGTTGGCTCTAGAACTACTTACCCTGTAAGTGACTTGCTTGTAGACTCTCCCGAAGTATCCTTAAACTCTTAATTTCCAACCGCGACTTGCACCATTGAAGTCAACGGGGATTCGCGGCTGTGTTCTCACACTGCATGCGTCTCCCGTGGGTCCTTTACTTACCTGCCTTGGGTGGTTTCGTGAGGCCCCAACACTTCTGAAGGCCCTAGGCCTTGTCCCTTTGCAAGTCGTTATCTCTAAGTCTCTTTTTTAGTATATGGTCTGGTACGCCCCTAGGGCCCCAGCCATATTTGTGGTTAATTTATTGTAAAACGTTGATTTGTGCATATGTTCCTGATTTCTAATCTCATAAAGAGATTAGTAAAGAGTTGTCTAGTAATAAATACATATATATTTGATATATATACCTGTGTGCTGTCCTTTCATTTGGTAATTCAAGAGATTATCAGGTAAAACAAGCTGCTTTACATTCCTCTAAAGACTTAGCCTGAAGGCTGCTCTCCACAGCTACCACTAGGATAGATTTCTTTAAAAGTTGTCTTAAACATACTACCATAAGAGTCGAATTGTACTGGTGCAAGGTGTCCACGTTAACTAGTGAACAGCATAAACCAGGCCAACTTCTCACACTGACTGACTCACTGACTGACTAAATCTCTCACTGACTGACTAACTCTCTCACTCTCTCTCTCACTGACTGACTGACTCAATATCTCTCCCTCTCACTGACTGACTCTGACTGACCTACTGACTCTCTCACTGACTCTCTCACTGACTCTCACTGACTCTGACTGACTCTCACTGACTCACTGACTCAATCACTGACTGACTGACTCTCTCACTGACTGACTGACTGCCTCTCTCACTCTCTCTCTCTCACTGACTGACTCTCTCACTCTCTCTCACTGACTGTCTGACTCTCTCTCACTGACTGACTGACTCTCTCACTCTCTCTCTCACTGACTGACTGGCTCCCTCAATCTCTCTCTCACTGACTCTCTCACTCTTTCACTGACTGACTATCACTGACACTCTGACTGACTCACTCACTCTCTCTAACTGACTGACTGACTCTCTCACTGACTAAATCTTGACTCTCTTACACTCTCTCTCAATGACTGACTCTCTCACTCTCTCTGTGACTGACTCTCTTAATCGCTATCTCTCACTGAATGACTGACTGACTCACTGACTGACTATCTCACTGACTCTCTCACTGACTGACTGACTCATTCTCTCTTACTGAGTGACTCTCATTGACTGACTGACTCACTGACTGACTGACTCTCTCTCACTGACTGACTCTGACTGACCTACTGACTCTCTCACTGACTCTCTCACTGACTCTCTCTCTCTCTCTGACTGACTCTCAAAGACTCAGTGACTCAATCACTGACTGACTCTCTCACTTACTGACTGCCTCTCTCTCTCACTCTCTCTCTCTCCCTGACTGACTGACTCTCTCTCTCTCACTCTCTCTCACTGACTGACTGACTCTCTCTCACTGACTGACTGACTCTCTCACTCTCTCTCTCACTGACTGACTGGCTCTCTCAATCTCTCTCTCACTGACTCTCTCACTCTTTCACTGACTGACTGACTCTCACTGACTAAATCTTGACTCTCTTACTCTCTCTATCAATGACTGACTCTCTCTCAGTGACTGACTCTCTCAATCTCTCTCTCACTGAATGACTGACTGACTCACTGACTGACTATCCCACTGACTCTCTCACTGACTGACTCATTCTCTCTCACTGACTGACTCTCTCATTGACTGACTGACTCACTGACTGACTGACTCTCTCTCACTGGCTGACTGACTCTCTCACTGACTAACTAACTGACTCACTCTCTCTCTCACTGCTTGACTGACTCTCTGACTGACTGACTCTCTCACTCTCTCACTGACTGACTCTCTCACTGTGACTCTCTCTCTCTCTCTCACTGATTGACTCTTGGACTCTCTCGCTCTCACTGACTGACTCACTCTTTAACTGACTGACTATCACTGACTCTCTGACTGACTGACTGACTCTTTCACTGACTGACTGACTCTCTCACTGATTGACTCTCTCACTGGTTGACTCTCTCATTCTCATTGACACTCTCTCTCACTGACTGACTCTCTCACTGACTGACTCTCTCACTCTCCCACTGACTGACTGACTCACTGACTCCCTCACTATCTCTCTAACTGACTGACTCTCTCACTGACTGACTGACTCTCTCAATCTCTCTCTAACTAACTCTCTCACTGACTGACTGACTCTCACTGATTCTCTGATTGACTCTCTCTCTCTCTCTCTCTCACTGGCTGACAGACTCTCTCAATATCTCTCCCTCTCACTGACTGACTGATTGACTCTCTCACTGACCGACTGACTCTCTCACTGACTCTCTGACTGACTCTCACTCTCTCTCGCTCTGACTGACTCTCACTGACTGACTCAATCACTGACTGACTGACTCTCTCACTGACTGACTTTCTCTCTCACTGACTGACTGTCTCTCTCACTGACTGACTCTCTCTCACTGACTGACTCTCACTCTCTCTCACTGACTGACTCTCTCTCACTGACTGACTCTCTCACTGTCTGACTCTCTCTCTCACTGACTGACTCACTCACTGACTCACTGACTCTCTCTCTCTCTCACTGACTGACTCACTCTCTCAATCTCTCTCTCACTGACTGACTCTCTCACTCTCTCACTGACTGACTGACTCGCTCTCTCTCTGACTGACTGACTCTCACTGACTGACTCTCTCTCTGACTAACTCTCTCTCTCTCTCACTGACTGACTCTCTCACTCTTTCTCACTGACTGACTCTCTCTCTCCCTGACTGACTCTCTCACTCTTTCTCACTGACTGACTAACTGAATGACTCTCTCACTGACTGACTCTCTCACTCTCTCTCTCTCAATGACTGACTGACTCACTCTACCAATCTCTCTCACTGACTGACTGACTCTCTCTCTGTCTGACTGACTCACTGACTGTCTCTCTCTCTCGCTGACTCACTGACTGAGTCTCTCACTCTCTCTCCACTGACTGACTCTCTCACTGACTGACTGACTGTTTCACTCTCTCTCACTAACTGACTCTCTCTCTCACTGACTGGCTCACTGACTGACTCTCTCTCACTGACTGACTCTCACTGACTGACTCTCTCACTCTGTCTCACTGACTGACTCACTGACTAACTGACTGACTCTCTCTCTCTCACTCACTGACTCTCTCAATCTCTCACTGATTGACTCTCGCAATCTCTCACTGACTGACTCTTACTGACTGACTCTCTCACTGACTGACTCTCTCACTGTATCTCTCACTGACTGTCTCTCTCTCTCACTGACTGACTGACTCTCTCACTCTCTCTCTCACTGATTGACTCTATTACTCTCTCTCTCTCTCTCTCCGACTGACTCTCTCAATCTCTCTATCACTGACTGACTCTCTCACTCTCCCACTGACTCTCACTGAATCTCTTACTGACTAACTCTGTCACTGACTGACTAACTCTCTCACTCTGTCTCTCACTGACTGACTCAATATCTCTCCCTCTCACTGACTGACTGACTCTCTCACTGACTGACTCTCTCACTGACTCTCTGACTGACTCTCACTCTCTCTCTCTCTCTCTGACTGACTCTCACTGACTGACTCTCATACTGACTGACTCAATCACTGACTGACTGATTCTCTCTCTCACAGACTGACTGACTCTCTCAATCTCTCTCTCACTGACTGACTCTCTCACTGACTGACTGACTCTCCCACTGACTGACTGACTCTCTCTCTCTCTGACTGACTCACTCTCTCAATCTCTCTCTCACTGACTGACTCTCTCACTGACTGACTGACTCTCCCACTGACTGACTGACTCTCTCTCTCTGACTGACTGACTTTCACTGACTGACTCTCTCTCTCTGACTAACTCTCTCTCTCTCACTGACTGACTCTCTCACTCTTTCTCACTGACTGACTCTCTCACTGACTGACTGACTGTTTCACTCTCTCTCACTAACTGACTCTCTCTCTCACTGACTGGCTCACTGACTGACTCTCTCACACTGACTGACTCTCACTGACTGACTCTCTCACTCTGTCTCACTGACTGACTAGCTGACTGACTGACTGACTCTCTCTCTCTCACTCACTGACTCTCTCAATCTCTCACTGATTGACTCTCGCAATCTCTCACTGACTGACTCTTACTGACTGACTCTCTCACTGACTGACTCTCTCACTGTATCTCTCACTGACTGTCTCTCTCTCTCACTGACTGACTAACTCTCTCACTCTGTCTCTCACTGACTGACTCAATATCTCTCCCTCTCACTGACTGACTGACTCTCTCACTGACTGACTCTCTCACTGACTCTCTGACTGACTCTCACTCTCTCTCTCTCTCTCTGACTGACTCTCACTGACTGACTCTCATACTGACTGACTCAATCACTGACTGACTGATTCTCTCTCTCACAGACTGACTGACTCTCTCAATCTCTCTCTCACTGACTGACTCTCTCACTGACTGACTGACTCTCCCACTGACTGACTGACTCTCTCTCTCTCTGACTGACTCACTCTCTCAATCTCTCTCTCATTGACTGACTCTCTCACTGACTGACTGACTCTCCCACTGACTGACTGATTCTCTCTCTCTGACTGACTGACTTTCACTGACTGACTCTCTCTCTCTGACTAACTCTCTCTCTCTCACTGACTGACTCTCTCACTCTTTCTCACTGACTGACTCTCTCACTGACTGACTCTCTCACTCTCTCTCTCTCAATGACTGACTGACTCACTCTCCCAATCTCTTTTACTGACTGACTCTCTCTCTTGTTGACTGACTCACTGACTGTCTCTCTCTCGCTGACTCACTGTCTGACTCATGGGTTGAAGATAACGGTATTCTCTCACAGTTTCAATTTGGTTTTAGGGCAGGTTTGGGAACAATAGAGCAAGGCCTGAACTTAGCTCTTCTAGTAGCCAAATATGTTGAGGCTAAAAATGAAAGCTTATTTCTTACTTTTGTTGATCTAAGCTCGGCCTTTGATTGTCTTAACCACAATAAACTCTGGCTAATAATGCAGGAGATGGGAGTAGACCCAAACCTCTTGATCTTCATTAGGGAATTATACCGAGGGGCAGGTGCCCGGGTTCGTTATGGGGATAAGGGGGATTGTACCTCCAAATTTGCCATAGGGAAGGGTGTGAGACAAGGCTGCATATTAGCCCCATTTTTGTTTAATTTATATATTAATTCGGTAGCCTCTCACCTCTTGGAAGACAAGCAAGATTATCCCAAAATTGGAAATTCCTATATCCCCATTCTTTTATATGCAGACGATGCAGTGATCATGGCTCGGACCCAAGTGGGACTCCAGAGATCACTCAAAAACTTTTCAGATTATATGGGCAACAGGGGCCTAAAGATCAACATAAGTAAGACCTTCAACATGTGTTGTACTAAAAAGAAGAACATTACTTGTAAAAATTTTCTATCCAATTCAAAAATTGATACAGTAAACACATTTTCTTATTTAGGTATCAATTTAGAAAAAAAGGGTTCTTGGACTGTAGCAGGCGAAACAAGAGATTTGGCGTTTTCTCGAGCAATCGGGGCAGTAAAAAATTTTGCCAACAAGGTGGGAGGACGCCCAGTACCCGTCTTAGTAGACATTTACAAATCTAAATGCGTGACTACGGCGCTATATGGCGCAGGGATTTGGGGGATAGTGAATAACCACAGCATACAGTCTTGTGAGAATGCCTTTCTTCGCTATCTGCTGGCAGTGCCTGGGTCCACTTCCACCTATGTATGCCACCAAGAGCTAGGCCTACCTTATATTATGGATCTTATTAAAGTTGACCCCATTTTGCTGTGGCACAAAGTCTGGTCCTCTAATGAGACAGGCCTGAACAGGGACATAATCATGGATTGTCTAGGTCTTGAGGGGGTTTCAATGATTTCCTGGTTCAAGTACATAAAAAATTTTTTTGCGGCTATGGGTCACCTGGAATACTTTGTCACACCGGATAGTATGGCAGGGATGTCAAGGAAGAAGCTCAAAGAAATATGTTTGCAATTTTTAGAAGACAAATGTTGGCAGATAGAGAAATGCAAGAGCACTGTTATGGCTAATTGCTTACTCATACAAAACCGAGGCATCCAGCCATACCTGATGCAAGTGCCCAGCTGCTATTCCTGTATGTTATTGACTCGCTTCAGAGTGGATACCTTTTTTAGATTAGTTACCTTCCCGGAGATGAACTGCTGGACAAAAGAACTTATCCCTTGTCCATGCAACCTGGTTTCCGCTCAATCCTCCCTTCACTGCATTCTCTTTTGTAAATTTTATTTAGGACCCAGGAAAGGTATTCTAATTCCTGTCTTAAGAAAGTTTGGCTTGAGTCAATGTAGAGTGGCACTGATAAGATTACAAATGTTGGATGACGAATTGCTTATGTCCTCGGTGTCAATGTTTCTTAAAACCATTATTAGATTTAGGACCTCAATGAACTAAGTTTCTAATTGTAATTCTTAAATTGATTCTTAAAGTTTTATCTTTTATCAACTACGATGTACTTATGAATGAAATGTTTTAAAGTGTGCTTTTATGGTTTTTTGATTCCAAAATCGAATAAAGCTGTTTTTTGATTTTTGATTTTGACTGACTCTCTCACTCTCTCTCACTGACTGACTCTCTCACTGACTGACTGACTGTTTCACTCTCTCTCACCAACTGACTCGCTCTCTCACTGACTGGCTCACTGACTGACTCTCTCTCACTGACTGACTCTCACACTCTGTCTCACTGACTGACTAGCTGACTGACTCACTGACTAACTGACTGACTCTCTCTCTCTCACTCACTCACTGACTCTCTCAATCTCTCACTGACTGACTCTCTCAATCTCTCACTGACTGAATCTCACTCTCTCTCTGACTGACTCTGACTGACTGACTGACTCTCACTGTCTCTCTACCTGACTGACTGTCTCTCTCTCTCACTGACTGACTCTCTCCCTCTCTCTCTCTCACTGACTGACTCTCTCACTCTCTCTCTCTCTCTGACTCTCTCAATCTCTCTATCGCTGACTGACTCTCTCACTCTCCCACTGACTCTCTTACTGATTGACTCTGTCACTGACTGACTAACTCTCTCACTCTCTCTCTCTCTCTCTCTCTCTCACTGACTGACTGACTCAATATCTCTCCCTCTCACTGACTGACTGACTCTCTCACTGACTGACTCTCTCACTGACTCTCTCACTGACTCTCACTCTCTCTCTCTGACTGACTCTCACTGACTGACTCTCATACTGACTGACTCAATCACTGACTGTTTCTCTCACTGACTGACTGACTCTCTCTCTCTCTCTCTCTCACTGACTGACTGACTCTCTCTCTCACTCTCTCTGACTGACTCTCTCAATATCTCTCCCTCTCACTGACTGACTCTCTCACTGACTGACTGACTCTCTGACTGACTCTCCCCCTCTCTCTCTAACTGACTCTCAATGACTGACTCACTGACTGACTGACTGACTGACTGACTCTCTCACTCTCTCACTGACTGACTCTTTCTCTCATTGACTGACTCTCTCACTATCTCTCTCACTGACTGACTCTCTCAATCTCTCTCTCACTGACTAACTCTCTCTCTCTCTCTCTCTCTCTCACTGACTGACTCTCACTCTCTCTCACTGACTGACTCTCTCTCTCTCACTGACTCTCTCACTGTCTGACTCTCTATCTCACTGACTGACTCTCTCACTGACTGACTAACTCTCTCGCTATCACTGACTGACTCTCTCACTCTTTCTCACTGACTAACTCTCTCTCTCCCTGACTGACTCTCTCACTCGGTCTCACTGACTGACTGACTCACTGACTGACTCTCTCTCTCTCTCTCTCTCTCTCACTGACTGACTCACTCACTCTCCCAATCTCTCTCACTGACTGACTGACTCTCTCTCTGTCTCACTGACTGACTCACTCACTGACTGACTCTCTCATTCTCTCTCTCACTGACTGACTCTCTCACTGACTGACTGACTGTCTCACTCACTCTCTCTCACTGACTGACTGACTCTCTCACTATCTGACTCTCTCTCTCACTGACTGACTCTCTCACTGACTGACTGACTCTCTCGCTCTCTCTCTCACTAACTGACTCGCTCTCTCAATCTCTCTCTCACTGGCTGACTCTCTCACTGACTGATTGACTCTCCCACTGACTGACTGACTCTCTCTCTCTGACTGACTGACTTTCACTGACTGACTCTCTCTCTCTGACTAACTCTCTCTCTCTCACTGACTGACTCTCTCACTCTTTCTCAATGACTGACTCTCTCTCTCTCTCCCTGACTGGCTCTCTCACTCTTTCTCACTGACTGACTCTCTCACTGACTGACTCTCTCACTCTCTCTCTCTCAATGACTGACTGACTCACTCTCCCAATCTCTTTCACTGACTGACTGACTCTCTCTCTCTGTCTGACTGACTCACTGACTGACTCTCTCTCACTGACTGACTCTCACACTCTGTCTCACTGACTGACTAGCTGACTGACTCACTGACTAACTGACTGACTCTCTCTCTCACTCACTCACTCTCTCAATCTCTCACTGACTGACTCTCTCAATCTCTCACTGACTGAATCTCACTCTCTCTCTGACTGACTCTGACTGACTGACTGACTCTCACAATCTCTACCTGACTGACTGTCTCTCTCTCTCACTGAATGACTCTCTGTCTCTCTCTCTCTGACTGACTCTCTCACTCTTTCTCTCTCTTTGACTCTCTCAATCTCTCTAACGCTGACTGACTCTCTCACTCTCCCACTGACTCTCTTACTGATTGACTCTGTCACTGACTGACTAACTCTCTCACTCTCTCTCTTACTGACTGACTGACTCAAAATCTCTCCCTCTCACTGACTGACTGACTCTCTCACTGACTGACTCTCTCACTGACTCTCTCACTGACTCTCTCACTGACTCTCACTCTCTCTCTCTGACTGACTCTCACTGACTGACTCTCATACTGACTGACTCAATCACTGACTGACTGTTTCTCTCACTGACTGACTGACTCTCTCTCTCTCTCTCTCTCTCACTGACTGACTGACTCTCTCTCTCACTCTCTCTGACTGACTCTCTCAATATACTCCATCTCACAGACTGACTCTCTCACTGACTGACTGACTCTCTGACTGACTCTCACTCTCTCTCTGACTGACTCTCACTGACTGACACACTGACTGACTCAATCACTGACTGACTGACTCTCTCACTGACTGACTGACTCTCTCACTGACTGACTCTTTCTCTCACTGACTGACTCTCTCACTATCTCTCTCACTGACTGACTCTCTCAATCTCTCTCTCACTGACTAACTCTCTCTCTCTCTCTCACTGACTAACTCTCTCTCTCTCTCTCACTGACTGACTCTCACTCTCTCTCACTGACTGACTCTCTCTCTCTCACTGACTCTCTCACTGTCTGACTCTCTATCTCACTGACTGACTCTCTCACTGACTGACTGACTCTCTCACTGACTGACTAACTCTCTTGCTCTCTCTCTCACTGACTGACTCACTCTCTCAATCTCTCTCCCACTGACTGCCTCTCTCACTGACTGACTGCCTCTCTTACTGACTCTCTCACTGACTGACTCTCACTCTCTCTGACTGACTCACTGACTGACTCTCTCACTATCTCTCTCACTGACTGACTCACTGACTCTCTCACTCTCTCTCACTGACTGACTGACTCTCTCACTGACTGATTCTCACTCTCTCTGACTGACTCACTGACTGACTCTCTCACTATCTCTCTCACTGACTGACTCACTGACTCTCTCTCTCTCTCTCTCTCTCACTGACTGACTCTCTCACTGACTGACTGACTCTCTCAATCTCTCTCTAACTGACTCTCTCACTGACTGACTAACTCTCACTGATTCTCTGATTGACTCTCTCTCTCTCTCTCTCTCTCTCTCTCACTGACTGACAGACTCTCTCAATATCTCTCCCTCTCACTGACTGACTGATTGACTCTCTCACTGACTGACTGACTCTCTCACTGACTCTCTCACTGACTCTCACTCTCTCTCGCTCTGACTGACTCTCACTGACTGACTCACTGACTGACTCAATCACTGACTGACTGACTCTCTCACTGACTGACTTTCTCTCTCACTGACTGACTGTCTCTCTCACTGACTGACTCTCTCTCACTGACTGACTCTCACTCTCTCTCACTGACTGACTCTCTCTCACTGACTGACTCTCTCACTGTCTGACTCGCTCTCTCACTGACTGACTCACTCACTGACTCACTGACTCTTTCTCTCTCACTGACTGACTCACTCTCTCAATCTCTCTCTCACTTACTGACTCTCACACTCTCTCACTGACTGACTGACTCGCTCTCTCTCTCTGACTGACTGACTCTCACTGACTGACTCTCTCACTCTTTCTCACTGACTGACTCTCTCTCTCCCTGACTGACTCTCTCACTCTTTCTCACTGACTGACTAACTGACTGACTCTCTCACTGACTGACTCTCTCACTCTCTCTCTCTCTCAATGACTGACTGACTCACTCTACCAATCTCTCTCACTGACTGACTGACTCTCTCTCTGTCTGACTGACTCACTGACTGTCTCTCTCTCTCGCTGACTCACTGACTGAGTCTCTCACTCTCTCTCCACTGACTGACTCTCTCACTGACTGACTGACTGTTTCACTCTCTCTCACTAACTGACTCTCTCTCTCACTGACTGGCTCACTGACTGACTCTCTCACACTGACTGACTCTCACTGACTGACTCTCTCACTCTGTCTCACTGACTGACTAGCTGACTGACTCACTGACTAACTGACTGACTCTCTCTCTCTCACTCACTGACTCTCTCAATCTCTCACTGATTGACTCTCGCAATCTCTCACTGACTGACTCTTACTGACTGACTCTCTCACTGACTGACTCTCTCACTGTATCTCTCACTGACTGTCTCTCTCTCTCACTGACTGACTGACTCTCTCACTCTCTCTCTCACTGATTGACTCTATTACTCTCTCTCTCTCCGACTGACTCTCTCAATCTCTCTATCACTGACTGACTCTCTCACTCTCCCACTGACTCTCACTGAATCTCTTACTGACTAACTCTGTCACTGACTGACTAACTCTCTCACTCTCTCTCTCACTGACTGACTCAATATCTCTCCCTCTCACTGACTGACTGACTCTCTCACTGACTGACTCTCTCACTGACTCTCTGACTGACTCTCACTCTCTCTCTCTCTCTCTCTGACTGACTCTCACTGACTTACTCTCATACTGACTGACTCAATCACTGACTGACTGATTCTCTCTCTCTCTCACAGACTGACTGACTCTCTCTCTCTCTCTCTCACTGACTGACTGGCTCTCTAAATCTCTCTCTCACTGACTGACTGACTCTTTCACTTTCTAACTCTCTCTCACTGACTGACTCTCACTCTCTCTCTCACTGACTGACTCTCTCTCTCACTGACTGACTCTCTCACTGTCTGACTCTCTCTCTCACTGACTGACTCTCTCACTGACTGACTGACTCTCTCGCTCTCTCTCTCACTGACTGACTCACTCTCTCAATCTCTCTCTCACTGACTGACTCTCTCACTGACTGACTGACTCTCCCACCGACTGACTGACTCTCTCTCTCTCTGACTGACTCACTCTCTCAATCTCTCTCTCACTGACTGACTCTCTCACTGACTGACTGACTCTCCCACTGACTGACTGACTCTCTCTCTCTGACTGACTGACTTTCACTGACTGACTTTCTCTCTCTGACTAACTCTCTCTCTCTCACTGACTGACTCTCTCACTCTTTCTCACTGACTGACTCTCTCTCTCCCTGACTGACTCTCTCACTCTTTCTCACTGACTGACTCTCTCACTGTCTGACTCTCTCTCTCACTGACTGACTCTCTCACTGACTGACTGACTCTCTCGCTCTCTCTCTCACTGACTGACTCACTCTCTCAATCTCTCTCTCACTGACTGACTATCTCACTGACTGACTGACTCTCCCACTGACTGACTGACTCTCTCTCTCTCTGACTGACTCACTCTCTCAATCTCTCTCTCACTGACTGACTCTCTCACTGACTGACTGACTCTCCCACTGACTGACTGACTCTCTCTCTCTGACTGACTGACTTTCACTGACTGACTCTCTCTCTCTGACTAACTCTCTCTCTCTCACTGACTGACTCTCTCACTCTTTCTCACTGACTGACTCTCTCTCTCCCTGACTGACTCTCTCACTCTTTCTCACTGACTGACTCTCTCACTGACTGACTCTCTCACTCTCTCTCTCTCAATGACTGACTGACTCACTCTCCCAATCTCTTTTACTGACTGACTCTCTCTCTTGTTGACTGACTCACTGACTGTCTCTCTCTCGCTGACTCACTGACTGACTCATGGGTTGAAGATAACGGTATTCTCTCACAGTTTCAATTTGGTTTTAGGGAAGGTTTGGGAACAATAGAGCAAGGCCTGAACTTAGCTCTTCTAGTAGCCAAATATGTTGAGGCTAAAAATGAAAGCTCATTTCTTACTTTTGTTGATCTAAGCTCGGCCTTTGATTGTCTTAACCACAATAAACTCTGGCTAATAATGCAGGAGATGGGAGCAGACCCAAACCTCTTGATCTTCATTAGGGAATTATACCGAGGAGCAGGTGCCCGGGTTCGTTATGGGGATAAGGGGGATTGTACCTCCAAATTTGCCATAGGGAAGGGTGTGAGACAAGGCTGCATATTAGCCCCATTTTTGTTTAATTTATATATTAATTCGGTAGCCTCTCACCTCTTGGAAGACAAGCAAGATTATCCCAAAATTGGAAATTCCTATATCCCCATTCTTTTATATGCAGACGATGCAGTGATCATGGCTCGGACCCAAGTGGGACTCCAGAGATCACTCAAAAACTTTTCAGATTATATGGGCAACAGGGGCCTAAAGATCAACATAAGTAAGACCTTCAACATGTGTTGTACTAAAAAGAAGTAACAAGAGTTGCACTATCCCATCCAGGGTGGTGTCCCTCTATGCGCACAGCGTTGTGGGGTAACAAAGTTACCAATTTTCGTTCTGGTTAAACCAAAGTTCATTTATTCATGATTAGAAATTAGAAATTCATTGTTCCGTGTAACAAATTATCACATGTTGTGTCAACAAAGGTGCTGGTGGATATCCTCTATGCATTTCGGGTAAAACCCTTCATCAGGAGGAATCCTGTAAACAAAAACAGGAGATAATGTTGCATGTCCCCTCATAGGATTTAACTTCCACTTACAAATTAAAGCGTTAACATAGTTAAATAAGTGAAAACATGTACCATCCAAGATATCAAGCTTCAAAAAGTACACGAAAGCATATCAAGAAACGCTGTTAAGGAGAACTACAAAGGCGTATTAGAAATTGCACCCAAGCTATCCGGTGTCTTTTTTGAAAATTTCCGGCGTGTGAATCGTGCTGTAAAATAGATACGGTGATAGCGGCGTGTTAAATAGATACGTGAATGTTATATGAAGTATGCGTACCGAGATCAAGTGAGATAGTCCAACACGTGTACAAAGTAAAGCATGCAGTGTTAACAACATAAGCCATAAGATAGAACCACGCACCAAAGTCGATTAAGATCGTGACAGTTACCTCAGTTCACCCGTTCGAATGAGCATATCCAAACTGCTCTGATCCGAAAAACCGTTAGTAAACGTGTAGCCATGTTAAGTATGCGGATAGTGAACAAAGAAAGAAGACTCTAATAGTGGCGGCCATCTTAGAATAGGAAACATGTAAATTGTCAGAACATGACAAAAAGCAATAAACAATGACTCGACAAGAAAACCGAGTTAGTCCAATGTAACCAAGGCAAAATACATAAAAGTTGAAATAATAAGTTGTGGTCACCAATGTAAAATAAAAGCTAAAAAACGGTGTTGGAAAAAATTAAATAAAGTTGTAAAGAATCAAATCAAAAAGAAACATGGATGGAAAATACATGTAAGCAGAAAGGTTGAAGATGGGTAAAGAAACGGTGGAGAAAAAACAATAACATTTTAAACATGAAAGATGTATATGAGCTTTAGGGCATTCTTGTGGGCAACAATTCAAAGTCAAATAAAGCAACTCAGTTCGAGACGATCATTCAGTCCAAGGGGTACCATGGAGTTCATTTTGTAAATCCAAAAGGTCTCTCTTTGAATCAGAAATTTTCTGTTGTCACAACCTTCCCTTAGCGGAACTGTTTCACACACTAGGAAATGTAATTGACTGACGTTGTGTTTGTGTTCATTAAAGTGTACTGCTACTGTCGAATTGAGATTGTTGTTGCGGATGTTGCTTTTGTGTTCGTTTAATCGGGTTTTCATTTTCCTTTCGGTTTTGCCAATATAAGGCAAGCCGCATGGGCACTTCAACATGTAAACAACATTTTTGGAATCACAAGTTGCAGAAACGAAAAGTTTTATGTTGTGACCTTTAGTTGGATGTTGTATGTTCGTACCTGTAATAATGTTATTACAATTCCCACAATTGTGGCAAGGTATAGTACCCTTGTATTCAGAAAATGGCTGTGAGGAGCTTGTTGATTTTAATACCTCCATGAAATTTCTACTCCTTTCGTAGGCAAACAGTGGTTGCTGCGAAAAAAGATCTGATTGAAGTCAGATTCCATTTGTAGTAAAGGCCAATGTCTAAGAATGGATTTCCTGATGTTAAAACTTTCTGTTGAGAATTTTGTAACCATAACCATTCTCGTAGCTGTATCTGAGGCTGTTGGTTGTTTTTCCAACAACGTTCCCCTATGTTTATTGGACGATTTGTCAATGGCTGTTGTCAATATTTGTGATGGATAACCTCGTTTTACAAAGCGTCGTTCCATTTCCAAGGTTTGTTGGGTTAGTTGTTGGGGTTCAGAGATGATTCTCTTTATCCTGAGAAATTGGGAAAATGGTAGATGTCGTTTTAGAGAAGGTTGATGAAAACTCGAGTAGTGTAACAGATTGTTTCTGTCTGTGTCTTTCCTGAAGAGTGTAGTTTGAATGTGATGGTCCACGATGTAAATGTGAACATCTAGGAAATTTATGTCTGTTTCACTGATGGTAGAAGTGAACTTGAGTCTATCGTTGATGGTGTTGAGATTCGTAATCGCTTCAGTCAGTATGGTTTTTGCACCTCTCCAAATTAAGAAAATGTCATCAATGTAGCGAACAAACAGTAACAGATGATTCTCCCATGGTGTGGTGTGCAAAATGTGATCCAACTCAAACTTGTGCATGAACAGGTTAGCGTAGCAAGGTGCTGCACAATTTCCCATGGATGTTCCATTCAATTGAAGAAAAAATTGGTTGTTGTGAGAGAAATAGCTGTGATAAAGTGTAAAGTGTAGAAGCTCCATTAGAAAAACCTGTAAATCATGAGAAATTTGTGATTGTAGAAGAAAATGTTCCGTGGCTTCTAACCCCATGTTATGGGGAATTGAGGTGTAGAGGGAAGTAACATCTATCGTGCAGAGGTACATATCCGTGTCCCATGGGATGTTGAACTTGAGAAGAATGTTCAGAAAGTCTGTTGTGTCTTTAACATAGGTAGACATAGACTGCACGAGAGGTTGAAGATGTCTGTCCAGGTACTTGCCAACTGGTTCGTGAAGTGAGCCTCTAGTTGAAACAATGGGCCGCATAGGGGGATCCAGTAGATTTTTGTGGATCTTTGGTAACATCCGTAGGGATGGACTTCTAGGAAATTTAGAGATTAGAAATTTCTTTTCTGTCTCACCAATGGTGCCCGATAGGACTGCTTTATCCACAAGATTCTGTAAAACTTGTAAGATGGTAGTTGTAGGATTGTAATCAAGTTTTGAGTAGGTGTTAGAGTCTAACACATGTTCATCCAGTTTTCGAGTGTAGTGTATGGTATCCATGGCAACCAGTGCCCCTCCTTTGTCAGCATCAAGGAAGATTATGTTGGGATTGTCAGCTAGTTGCTTGAGCAGAGATTTATCCTTCGATGTAAAGTTTGCATGTTTGGGTTTGCGATGTTTAAAAACAGACTGAAGATCTTGCTTCTCCAAAGTCTCAAAGGTATCAAGAATTTTGTGGCTCACCGGGGCTACATAGGTACTCTTGGATGTAAGACCTTTCAGTGTATTTTCTGTTTTAGTTAAAGGCTCAGTGAGAACATTATCGAAAAAGTGTCTAAGTCTGAGTTTCCGCATGAACTTAAATAGACTTACATCTGCTTCCATGGGGTTACTAGAATATGTTGGTACAAATGAAGACCCCTTTTGTAACAATCGTAATTGGAATTTGTTAAGAACCGTTTAGGAAATGTTGATGACCAAGTTATCACTATCATTTACCGCTGGCTCCTTGTCGTTCTTTTGTCCAAAGGTGGAATTACTTTTTTTGCCCCTCCTGGATCTCCGAGGTCTTTTTGGCCTGTCCCTAAAAAAGGGACCGCGGAAGGTAAGGAAGTAGACGTTGAAGTCGTTGGAATCTCAGTGTCTGGAATAGTTTGCGATTGTGGTTGATCCTTTTGTGGGAAACTCCTGTCAAGAATTCCTATGATACAAGGGAAACACGCCCTTATGTAAACAGGAGAGCTGTTACATAACTCAAGGGAAACACGCCCTTATGTAAACAGGAGAGCTGTTACATAACTCAAGGGAAACACGCCCTTATGTAAACAGGAGAGCTGTTACATAACTCAAGGGAAACACGCCCTTATGTAAACAGGAGAGCTGTTACATAACTCAAGGAAAACACGCCCTATAAAGGGAGGAACCGGGAGGTACAAGGCTGTCGGATATTGTGTTTACACCGACGTACCTGCTTCGTGAAGAGCAGTGTTCCGGAGTGGTGCTCCAGTAAGGCAAGAACGGAGGTAGGTCGAGTCGTTACTCCCTGGGCCGTGTCTTGCCCCATCGTCACCTGTGAAGGACCCGGAAGCTCTACCGGTCAACCATTGAGCTTCGCTTTTTGACTCGGCTGAGTCCAAGCGCAGTGGAGCTTTTGCTGGTTGGAGTCGTAACTCCCAGCCCGACCAGAGACACAGGGACTGCCAGCTGTAACGCACACCAGGAGGTGTTTGCCGCGTTACAGACTCGGAAGTCCACAGGATCGATCGAGCGGCTGCTCTCGGTTCAGTCTTCTTGCTTGTGATTGGGGTATCGGTGACGCATCACCAGGAGGTGACTCCGCGTCCCGGTGCAGTCTGAGGAAGAGGTGGAGCGGCTGCTCCCTTCAGGTAGAGACCCCGGCTGGGTGTTTCCCTGACTCCTCGATTCTCCCCAACACTCTTCGTGCCCCTCACAGCCACGGAGAAAGAGTCACGCCGTAAACAAGGATTGTGCCTATATTGTGGCAAAAAAGGCCACTACGTACGTGAATGCCCTGCCAAACCGAAGACGTCACGTTATCGGGCCAACCGGTCGGTAACAGCCGTGGTGGACATACCGGCGGAAAACTAGTGGACTCCAAGACCAGAGAAGGGGCATCTCGGAGTCACTCATCCATCCCTTCACTTTCCAACTCGGTCACTAAGGGACAACGACACCTGTTTATCACGGTGCACGTGGGAGTGCATGACCAGTGGATACCCGTTGTGGCCATGGTGGATTCTGGGGCCACTGGCATGTTTATGGACCACAACGAGGCATGCAGGCTAGTGCTAGTGCTTCTTCCCAAAGCAGTACCCGAAGACGTCTATGCGGTAGACGGAAGGCGATTGGTGACGGGGCCCATCGGACAGCACACGGGGGTCCTTCCGATGAGATATGGGAGAAACCATTTGGAACAAATCGATTTTAACATCATCCGAGCGCCCCAATATGGCGTCATATTGGGATTGCCGTGGCTACAGAAACACAACCCCTTTGTGGATTGGCCAACACATCGCATCGAAATGACGTCACCGTATTGCATCCTGCATTGTGGAATAAGAACGGAATCCCTTGACGCAGATGAGAGCGGGAGTCAGACGGTGGCTACAGCGGCAGAAAAAGATGTGGCTCTCCCCCAGGCTTATCACAGTTTTGAGGATGTATTTGATGAGGTGAAGGCGGAAGTGCTACCACCACATAGACAGTTTGACTGCCAGATCGACCTGGTGCCAGGGGCCAGCGTTCCCAGCGGCAGGCTGTATGCCCTGACGGAGCCTGCAAACGTGCATCTCCAGGGGTACCTGGATAAACTCCTCAAGCTAGGATTCATCCGCCCGTCCAAGTCTCCGGCCGCCTCGCCACTCTTCTTCATCCCGAAGGCTAATGGGGAGCTGAGAGCCTGTGTGGACTTTAGGGCATTGAATGCGATAACCATAAAAAATCGGTACCCCTTGCCTCTCATCAGTGTACTTCTGGAACAGGTCAAGAAAGCTCGTATCTACACCAAGTTGGATTTGAAAGGGGCATACCATCTGGTGCGCATGAGGGACGGAGACGAGTGGAAGACCGCCTTTAAGACCAGGTTCGGCCTTTTTGAGTACCTCGTCATGCCGTTCGGTCTGTGCAACGCCCCGGCAGCCTTTC
Source organism: Triturus cristatus (assembly GCF_964204655.1). Taxonomy (NCBI): domain Eukaryota; kingdom Metazoa; phylum Chordata; class Amphibia; order Caudata; family Salamandridae; genus Triturus; species Triturus cristatus. The sequence goes on from NC_140583.1 coordinate 278,121,454, forward strand.
AGTACTTTTTGAATGAGGTATTCTGAGAGGAGTTGGATATCTACGTGGTCGTATATATCGACGACATCCTCATCTATTCGTCCAGTGTGGAGGAGCACGTACACCACGTCAAAGCTGTGCTCCAAAAGCTGAGGGAAAACATGCTGTTTTGTAAACTCAGCAAGTGTGACTTCCACGTCACATCCGTGGAATTCCTCGGAGTGATGCTGAGTCCAGAGGGACAGGAGATGGCAGAACGAAAGATCAAGGCGGTGAAAGAATGGCCGGTGCCCCAAAGCGTGAAGGACGTCCAAAGTTTCATTGGCTTCGCCAACTTTTACAGGCGGTTTATAGATGGATTTTCAGGAGTGGTGGCCCCAATCACACAGCTACTGAGGAAGTCCAAGGAGTTTGTCTGGTCCCCTGAAGCGAACAAAGCCTTTGAGGCCCTGAAAAGCGCCTTTGGTAAGGCGCCGGTGTTGGCTCACCCCGATCCGGATCTCCCCTACGTGGTGGAAGCGGACGCGTCGGATGTGGCGCTGGGGGCTATCTTGTCCCAACGCAACCACGACACAGGGGTGCTTCATCCCGTTGCGTACATGTCCCGCAAACTCAACGACGCCGAACGCAACTACCATATTGCGGAGAAGGAGCTTCTCGCAATCAAAGACGCCTTCACCGAATGGAGGCATTGGTTGATGGGGGCAAGACATGTGGTATCGGTGTACACGGACCATCGGAACCTACAGTTCATGACGGCCACTAGACACCTTTCTCCCAGGCAGCTGCGGTGGATGATCTTCTTTGCGGGGTTCAACTTCCGCATCACATATCGGCCGGGGACGGAAAACCGGAAGGCGGACGCCCTGTCCCGTCAATCTGCAGTTAAGGAACCATTGCCTGCAACCGAGCGTTCCATCATTTCCCCGAGGATGGTATTGGGGGTTATCCAACCGGATACTTTCCTGAGGGGAATAAAGAGAGGGATCAGGTCATTCGCATGGCGGAGGTGGCTCCTCAGTCACAGAGAATGGCAGCTGAAGGACGGGATACCCCTGAAGGGCAGGTGCCTATTGATACCCACGCCTAGGCTAAGGAAACAAGCATTCATCTGGTGCCATGACTCTCCATGCGCAGGTCATTTGGGCTTTGAAAAAATGGTGGCTAGCATGGGACGGCATTTCTGGTGGCCAACCATGAGAGTGGATGTCAGGAGGTGGGGACAGGAGTGTCCTACGTGTGCTACCATGAAGGCCGACCATGGCCGAACCCAAGGGCTCTTACATCCACTTCCGACCCCGGATAGACCATGGGATAGCATATCACTGGACTTCGTGGTGGGCCTACCGGTAGACCAGGGGATGACGGCAATACTGGTGGTGGTGGATTACTTGACGAAAATGGGGCACTTCATCCTCTGCAAGAGAGTCCCTACGGCCAGGGAATTGGCGTCACTACTCCTAAAGAATGTGGTACGACTGCATGGATTACCTGGGGTGATCGTGTCGGACCGGGGGTCGCAGTTTACTGCGCAATTCTGGAAGACTTGGTGCACTGCGCTGCATGTTAAGACCGCCCTGTCCACCAGCTACCACCCTCAAACGGACGGCCAAACCGAGCGCCTGAACCAAACGCTCAAACAGTATCTGCGATGTTTTGTGGACCAGGGCAGGGAAGAATGGGTCGACTTGCTATGGGTTGCAGAGATAGCCTATAACAACGCCACTCACAGCTCCACACAGTCATCTCCGTTCTATAGCAACTATGGCCAACATCCCAGGTTCTTGCCATTTCTACATCCGTTCAGAGAGGACAGGATTCCCGCCACAGCGGACAGGGTGGCACACATAAAAGACACGTTGATGCGCTCAAGGGCTGTCCTAATAGAGGCCAAGAGAAGATACAAGGCTGCGGCAGATAGGAAGAGAAGGCCCGGGCCACTGTACCGCACTGGAGACTACGTCTGGATATCCACAAGAAACATGAGGTTTCGAAAGAACAGTGTGTTCCATCCCAAGTACATGGGCCCCTATCGAATTACCAAGTGTATGGGTCCCGTGAACGTGAAGGTGTGCTTGCCCCAGTCATTGCGGATACACCCTGTCTTTCATGTATCATTGCTCAAACCAGCACCCTCCAAGCCGTCTGGGACACCTAGGCCGGTATGCGTGGAGTCGGAGGTGGAGTATGAAGTGTCGGGCATACGGGCGTCCAAATGGCGCAGGGGGAAGCTGTGGTACCTGGTTGCGTGGAAAGGCTATGGCCCGGAGGAGCATTCATGGGAACCGGCTGAAGGGGTTCATGCTCCGCGCTTGGTCTCCTTGTTCCATCGGCGTTTTCCTGCCAGCGCTGGACCCGTGGGGAGCCGCTGAGAGGGAGGATGTACTGTCAAGAATTCCTATGATACAAGGGAAACACGCCCTTATGTAAACAGGAGAGCTGTTACATAACTCAAGGGAAACACGCCCTTATGTAAACAGGAGAGCTGTTACATAACTCAAGGGAAACACGCCCTTATGTAAACAGGAGAGCTGTTACATAACTCAAGGGAAACACGCCCTTATGTAAACAGGAGAGCTGTTACATAACTCAAGGAAAACACGCCCTATAAAGGGAGGAACCGGGAGGTACAAGGCTGTCGGATATTGTGTTTACACCGACGTACCTGCTTCGTGAAGAGCAGTGTTCCGGAGTGGTGCTCCAGTAAGGCAAGAACGGAGGTAGGTCGAGTCGTTACTCCCTGGGCCGTGTCTTGCCCCATCGTCACCTGTGAAGGACCCGGAAGCTCTACCGGTCAACCATTGAGCTTCGCTTTTTGACTCGGCTGAGTCCAAGCGCAGTGGAGCTTTTGCTGGTTGGAGTCGTAACTCCCAGCCCGACCAGAGACACAGGGACTGCCAGCTGTAACGCACACCAGGAGGTGTTTGCCGCGTTACAGACTCGGAAGTCCACAGGATCGATCGAGCGGCTGCTCTCGGTTCAGTCTTCTTGCTTGTGATTGGGGTATCGGTGACGCATCACCAGGAGGTGACTCCGCGTCCCGGTGCAGTCTGAGGAAGAGGTGGAGCGGCTGCTCCCTTCAGGTAGAGACCCCGGCTGGGTGTTTCCCTGACTCCTCGATTCTCCCCAACACTCTTCGTGCCCCTCACAGCCTACCGATTGGCATTGTCGGCCATTTCATTTCTGCCCTCTGTTGGCATACGCCGGGATCGGCGTATATGCAGAGGACGGTTAGGACCATCCGTGCTGTGGGCTGGTAACGTACTTAGCCTGGAGGATTCCAGTGACTATAACTTTTGTTTGTTCTTTGTATTTTATTTGCCTTCATTAAAAGAACTAACCCTTCACAAGTGGTTGCGTCCTCATTGTCGTGTCTGTTAAACGATCCTGAGACGTTCAGGGCGTTACAACTCCTCGGTTTACGACGAGTGGTGTCGGAATCACTGGTAGCTGGAGATGTGTCAGTATCAGATGTTCTAAAGGGTGGTTTAAATTGTCTTCTCCTAGCATATACCTCCGCCCAGTTATAAACTTCTCCGAGTTTATAATCGATCGTGTCCCGTCGAAACTTTCTGAGTTTTCTCTCATTGACTTCTTGCTTGTGCTTCTCTAGTTGATCATTGATATCCTTGAGAGTCTGAGATAAATCGTCTGAAGACATTTTAGTGGCCAATTCGTTTTTAAGTTGGGTGATCTCTGTATTTAAATCTTCCAGAATGTTGGATAACTCTTCGATGATCAGCAATATGAGATCCAAGGAACACTTGTTCAGGATACCGTACCATCTATCTACAAATTTCGGGTCGTTTTTACACAGGGATGGTTTGAGAGAGATCCGTAGGCCTCTCGGAATGCGTTGCGCTCGGTGGTATTGAATCATTGTACTCGCATGTAAACGTTGGTTGATTTCACGTTTTGTCAGATAAAGGAGTTGCTTAATATTGCTTTGTATGGTGCCTGTGCCAGAGGGGGTAGCTTCAATGTCTCCTATTAAAGAGTAGATCCTCTGTATTTCTTCATCGCCGAACGCGAATGTTTCGGCGCGTTTGTCTGTGAGGTTGGTGATATCTTGATAGGCCATGGGTGCTGCGATAGTGGTTGAGCGATGCAGAAAGACAAGTGTTGAAATATCGCGCACTCCCGTTTAATCTCTGAGTATATTGAATTTTAACAAGTAGTGGCGTGCTGCTAGAGGAGCGACCCCTAAACCAAGGTCGAAGAAATAACAAGAGTTGCACTATCCCATCCAGGGTGGTGTCCCTCTATGCGCACAGCGTTGTGGGGTAACAAAGTTACCAATTTTCGTTCTGGTTAAACCAAAGTTCATTTATTCATGATTAGAAATTAGAAATTCATTGTTCCGTCTAACAAATTATCACATGTTGTGTCAACAAAGGTGCTGGTGGATATCCTCTATGCATTTCGGGTAAAACCCTTCATCAGGAGGAATCCTGTAAACAAAAACAGGAGATAATGTTGCATGTCCCCTCATAGGATTTAACTTCCACTTACAAATTAAAGCGTTAACATAGTTAAATAAGTGAAAACATGTACCATCCAAGATATCAAGCTTCAAAAAGTACACGAAAGCATATCAAGAAACGCTGTTAAGGAGAACTACAAAGGCGTATTAGAAATTGCACCCAAGCTATCCGGTGTCTTTTTTGAAAATTTCCGGCGTGTGAATCGTGCTGTAAAATAGATACGGTGATAGCGGCGTGTTAAATAGATACGTGAATGTTATATGAAGTATGCGTACCGAGATCAAGTGAGATAGTCCAACACGTGTACAAAGTAAAGCATGCAGTGTTAACAACATAAGCCATAAGATAGAACCACGCACCAAAGTCGATTAAGATCGTGACAGTTACCTCAGTTCACCCGTTCGAATGAGCATATCCAAACTGCTCTGATCCGAAAAACCGTTAGTAAACGTGTAGCCATGTTAAGTATGCGGATAGTGAACAAAGAAAGAAGACTCTAATAGTGGCGGCCATCTTAGAATAGGAAACATGTAAATTGTCAGAACATGACAAAAAGCAATAAACAATGACTCGACAAGAAAACCGAGTTAGTCCAATGTAACCAAGGCAAAATACATAAAAGTTGAAATAATAAGTTGTGGTCACCAATGTAAAATAAAAGCTAAAAAACGGTGTTGGAAAAAATTAAATAAAGTTGTAAAGAATCAAATCAAAAAGAAACATGGATGGAAAATACATGTAAGCAGAAAGGTTGAAGATGGGTAAAGAAACGGTGGAGAAAAAACAATAACATTTTAAACATGAAAGATGTATATGAGCTTTAGGGCATTCTTGTGGGCAACAATTCAAAGTCAAATAAAGCAACTCAGTTCGAGACGATCATTCAGTCCAAGGGGTACCATGGAGTTCATTTTGTAAATCCAAAAGGTCTCTCTTTGAATCAGAAATTTTCTGTTGTCACAACCTTCCCTTAGCGGAACTGTTTCACACACTAGGAAACGTAATTGACTGACGTTGTGTTTGTGTTCATTAAAGTGTACTGCTACTGTCGAATTGAGATTGTTGTTGCGGATGTTGCTTTTGTGTTCGTTTAATCGGGTTTTCATTTTCCTTTCGGTTTTGCCAATATAAGGCAAGCCGCATGGGCACTTCAACATGTAAACAACATTTTTGGAATCACAAGTTGCAGAAACGAAAAGTTTTATGTTGTGACCTTTAGTTGGATGTTGTATGTTCGTACCTGTAATAATGTTATTACAATTCCCACAATTGTGGCAAGGTATAGTACCCTTGTATTCAGAAAATGGCTGTGAGGAGCTTGTTGATTTTAATACCTCCATGAAATTTCTACTCCTTTCGTAGGCAAACAGTGGTTGCTGCGAAAAGATCTGATTGAAGTCAGATTCCATTTGTAGTAAAGGCCAATGTCTAAGAATGGATTTCCTGATGTTAAAACTTTCTGTTGAGAATTTTGTAACCATAACCATTCTCGTAGCTGTATCTGAGGCTGTTGGTTGTTTTTCCAACAACGTTCCCCTATGTTTATTGGACGATTTGTCAATGGCTGTTGTCAATATTTGTGATGGATAACCTTGTTTTACAAAGCGTCGTTCCATTTCCAAGGTTTGTTGGGTTAGTTGTTGGGGTTCAGAGATGATTCTCTTTATCCTGAGAAATTGGGAAAATGGTAGATGTCGTTTTAGAGAAGGTTGATGAAAACTCGAGTAGTGTAACAGATTGTTTCTGTCTGTGTCTTTCCTGAAGAGTGTAGTTTGAATGTGATGGTCCACGATGTAAATGTGAACATCTAGGAAATTTATGTCTGTTTCACTGATGGTAGAAGTGAACTTGAGTCTATCGTTGATGGTGTTAAGATTCGTAATCGCTTCAGTCAGTATGGTTTTTGCACCTCTCCAAATTAAGAAAATGTCATCAATGTAGCGAACAAACAGTAACAGATGATTCTCCCATGGTGTGGTGTGCAAAATGTGATCCAACTCAAACTTGTGCATGAACAGGTTAGCGTAGCAAGGTGCTGCACAATTTCCCATGGATGTTCCATTCAATTGAAGAAAAAATTGGTTGTTGTGAGAGAAATAGCTGTGATAAAGTGTAAAGTGTAGAAGCTCCATTAGAAAAACCTGTAAATCATGAGAAATTTGTGATTGTAGAAGAAAATGTTCCGTGGCTTCTAACCCCATGTTATGGGGAATTGAGGTGTAGAGGGAAGTAACATCTATCGTGCAGAGGTACATATCCATGTCCCACGGGATGTTGAACTTGAGAAGAATGTTCAGAAAGTCTGTTGTGTCTTTAACATAGGTAGACATAGACTGCACGAGAGGTTGAAGATGTCTGTCCAGGTACTTGCCAACTGGTTCGATGATAGTGATAACTTGGTCATCAACATTTCCTCAACGGTTCTTAACAAATTCCAATTACGATTGTTACAAAAGGGGTCTTCATTTGTACCAACATATTCTAGTAACCCCATGGAAGCAGATGTAAGTCTATTTAAGTTCATGCGGAAACTCAGACTTAGACACTTTTTCGATAATGTTCTCACTGAGCCTTTAACTAAAACAGAAAATACACTGAAAGGTCTTACATCCAAGAGTACCTATGTAGCCCCGGTGAGCCACAAAATTCTTGATACCTTTGAGACTTTGGTGAAGCAAGATCTTCAGTCTGTTTTTAAACATCGCAAACCCAAACATGCAAACTTTACATCGAAGGATAAATCTCTGCTCAAGCAACTAGCTGACAATCCCAACATAATCTTCCTTGATGCTGACAAAGGAGGGGCACTGGTTGCCATGGATACCATACACTACACTCGAAAACTGGATGAACATGTGTTAGACTCTAACACCTACTCAAAACTTGATCACAATCCTACAACTACCATCTTACAAGTTTTACAGAATCTTGTGGATAAAGCAGTCCTATCGGGCACCATTGGTGAGACAGAAAAGAAATTTCTAATCTCTAAATTTCCTAGAAGTCCATCCCTACGGATGTTACCAAAGATCCACAAAAATCTACTGGATCCCCCTATGCGGCCCATTGTTTCAACTAGAGGCTCACTTCACGAACCAGTTGGCAAGTACCTGGACAGACATCTTCAACCTCTCGTGCAGTCTATGTCTACCTATGTTAAAGACACAACAGACTTTCTGAACATTCTTCTCAAGTTCAACATCCCGTGGGACACGGATATGTACCTCTGCACGATAGATGTTACTTCCCTCTACACCTCAATTCCCCATAACATGGGGTTAGAAGCCACGGAACATTTTCTTCTACAATCACAAATTTCTCATGATTTACAGGTTTTTCTAATGGAGCTTCTACACTTTACACTTTATCACAGCTATTTCTCTCACAACAACCAATTTTTTCTTCAATTGAATGGAACATCCATGGGAAATTGTGCAGCACCTTGCTACGCTAACCTGTTCATGCACAAGTTTGAGTTGGATCACATTTTGCACACCACACCATGGGAGAATCGTCTGTTACTGTTTGTTCGCTACATTGATGACATTTTCTTAATTTGGAGAGGTGCAAAAACCATACTGACTGAAGCGATTACGAATCTTAACACCATCAACGATAGACTCAAGTTCCCTTCTACCATCAGTGAAACAGACATAAATTTCCTAGATGTTCACATTTACATCGTGGACCATCACATTCAAACTACACTCTTCAGGAAAGACACAGACAGAAACAATCTGTTACACTACTCGAGTTTTCATCAACCTTCTCTAAAACGACATCTACCATTTTCCCAATTTCTCAGGATAAAGAGAATCATCTCTGAACCCCAACAACTAACCCAACAAACCTTGGAAATGGAACGACGCTTTGTAAAACGAGGTTATCCATCACAAATATTGACAACAGCCATTGACAAATCGTCCAATAAACATAGGGGAACGTTGTTGGAAAAACAACCAACAGCCTCAGATACAGCTACGAGAATGGTTATGGTTACAAAATTCTCAACAGAAAGTTTTAACATCAGGAAATCCATTCTTAGACATTGGCCTTTACTACAAATGGAATCTGACTTCAATCAGATCTTTTCGCAGCAACCACTGTTTGCCTACGAAAGGAGTAGAAATTTCATGGAGGTATTAAAATCAACAAGCTCCTCACAGCCATTTTCTGAATACAAGGGTACTATACCTTGCCACAATTGTGGGAATTGTAATAACATTATTACAGGTACGAACATACAACATCCAACTAAAGGTCACAACATAAAACTTTTCGTTTCTGCAACTTGTGATTCCAAAAATGTTGTTTACATGTTGAAGTGCCCATGCGGCTTGCCTTATATTGGCAAAACCGAAAGGAAAATGAAAACCCGATTAAACGAACACAAAAGCAACATCCGCAACAACAATCTCAATTCGACAGTATCAGTACACTTTAATGAACACAAACACAACGTCAGTCAATTACGTTTCCTAGTGTGTGAAACAGTTCCGCTAAGGGAAGGTTGTGACAACAGAAAATTTCTGATTCAAAGAGAGACCTTTTGGATTTACAAAATGAACTCCATGGTACCCCTTGGACTGAATGATCGTCTCGAACTGAGTTGCTTTATTTGACTTTGAATTGTTGCCCACAAGAATGCCCTAAAGCTCATATACATCTTTCATGTTTAAAATGTTATTGTTTTTTCTCCACCGTTTCTTTACCCATCTTCAACCTTTCTGCTTACATGTATTTTCCATCCATGTTTCTTTTTGATTTGATTCTTTACAACTTTATTTAATTTTTTCCAACACCGTTTTTTAGCTTTTATTTTACATTGGTGACCACAACTTATTATTTCAACTTTTATGTATTTTGCCTTGGTTACATTGGACTAACTCGGTTTTCTTGTCGAGTCATTGTTTATTGCTTTTTGTCATGTTCTGACAATTTACATGTTTCCTATTTTAAGATGGCCGCCACTATTAGAGTCTTCTTTCTTTGTTCACTATCCGCATACTTAACATGGCTACACGTTTACTAACGGTTTTTCGGATCAGAGCAGTTTGGATATGCTCATTCGAACGGGTGAACTGAGGTAACTGTCACGATCTTAATCGACTTTGGTGCGTGGTTCTATCTTATGGCTTATGTTGTTAACACTGCATGCTTTACTTTGTACACGTGTTGGACTATCTCACTTGATCTCGGTACGCATACTTCATATAACATTCACGTATCTATTTAACACGCCGCTATCACCGTATCTATTTTACAGCACGATTCACACGCCGGAAATTTTCAAAAAAGACACCGGATAGCTTGGGTGCAATTTCTAATACGCCTTTGTAGTTCTCCTTAACAGCGTTTCTTGATATGCTTTCGTGTACTTTTTGAAGCTTGATATCTTGGATGGTACATGTTTTCACTTATTTAACTATGTTAACGCTTTAATTTGTAAGTGGAAGTTAAATCCTATGAGGGGACATGCAACATTATCTCCTGTTTTTGTTTACAGGATTCCTCCTGATGAAGGGTTTTACCCGAAATGCATAGAGGATATCCACCAGCACCTTTGTTGACACAACATGTGATAATTTGTTACACGGAACAATGAATTTCTAATTTCTAATCATGAATAAATGAACTTTGGTTTAACCAGAACGAAAATTGGTAACTTTGTTACCCCACAACGCTGTGCGCATAGAGGGACACCACCCTGGATGGGATAGTGCAACTCTTGTTATTTCTTCGACCTTGGTTTAGGGGTCGCTCCTCTAGCAGCACGCCACTACTTGTTAAAATTCAATATACTCAGAGATTAAACGGGAGTGCGCGATATTTCAACACTTGTACTAAAAAGAAGAACATTACTTGTAAAACTTTTCTATCCAATTCAAAAATTGATACAGTAAACACATTTTCTTATTTAGGTATCAATTTTGAAAAAAAGGGTTCTTGGACTTTAGCAGGCGAAACAAGAGATTTGGCGTTTTCTCGAGCAATCGGGGCAGTAAAAAATTTTGCCAAAAAGGTGGGAGGACGCCCAGTACCCGTCTTAGTAGACATTTACAAATCTAAATGCGTGACTACGGCGCTATATGGTGCAGGGATTTGGGGGATAGCGAATAACCACAGCATACAGTCTTGTGAGAATGCCTTTCTTCGCTATCTGCTGGCAGTGCCTGGGTCCACTTCCACCTATGTATGCCACCAAGAGCTAGGCCTACCTTATATTATGGATCTTATTAAAGTTGACCCCATTTTGCTGTGGCACAAAGTCTGGTCCTCTAATGAGACAGGCCTGAACAGGGACATAATCATGGATTGTCTAGGTCTTGAGGGGGTTTCAATGATTTCCTGGTTCAAGTACATAAAAAATTTTTTTGCGGCTATGGGTCACCTGGAATATTTTGTCACACCGGATAGTATGGCAGGGATGTCAAGGAAGAAGCTCAAAGAAATATGTTTGCAATTTTTAGAAGACAAATGTTGGCAGATAGAGAAATGCAAGAGCACTGTTATGGCTAATTGCTTACTCATACAAAACCGAGGCATCCAGCCATACCTGATGCAAGTGCCCAGCTGCTATTCCTGTATGTTATTGACTCGCTTCAGAGTGGATACCTTTTTTAGATTAGTTACCTTCCCGGAGATGAACTGCTGGACAAAAGAACTTATCCCTTGTCCATGCAACCTGGTTTCCGCTCAATCCTCCCTTCACTGCATTCTCTTTTGTAAATTTTATTCAGGACCCAGGAAAGGTATTCTAATTCCTGTCTTAAGAAAGTTTGGCTTGAGTCAATGTAGAGTGGCACTGATAAGATTACAAATGTTGGATGACGAATTGCTTATGTCCTCGGTGTCAATGTTTCTTAAAACCATTATTAGATTTAGGACCTCAATGAACTAAGTTTCTAATTGTAATTCTTAAATTGATTCTTAAAGTTTTATCTTTTATCAACTACGATGTACTTATGAATGAAATGTTTTAAAGTGTGCTTTTATGGTTTTTTGATTCCAAAATCAAATAAAGCTGTTTTTTGATTTTTGATTTTGACTGACTCTCTCACTCTCTCTCTCACTGACTGACTCTCTCACTGACTGACTGACTGTTTCACTCTCTCTCACCAACTGACTCGCTCTCTCACTGACTGGCTCACTGACTGACTCTCTCTCACTGACTGACTCTCACACTCTGTCTCACTGACTGACTAGCTGACTGACTCACTGACTGACTCTCTCTCTCTCTCTCTCACTCACTCACTGACTCTCTCAATCTCTCACTGACTGACTCTCTCAATCTCTCACTGACTGAATCTCACTCTCTCTCTGACTGACTCTGACTGACTGACTGACTCTCACTGTCTCTCTACCTGACTGACTGTCTCTCTCTCACTGACTGACTCTCTCCCTCTCTCTCTCTCACTGACTGACTCTCTCACTCTCTCTCTCTCTCTCTCTCACTGACTGACTGACTCAATATCTCTCCCTCTCACTGACTGACTGACTCTCTCACTGACTGACTCTCTCACTGACTCTCTCACTGACTCTCACTCTCTCTCTCTGACTGACTCTCACTGACTGACTCTCATACTGACTGACTCAATCACTGACTGTTTCTCTCACTGACTGACTGACTCTCTCTCTCACTGACTGACTGACTCTCTCTCTCATTCTCTCTGACTGACTCTCTCAATATCTCTCCCTCTCACTGACTGACTCTCTCACTGACTGACTGACTCTCTCACTGACTGACTCTCTCACTATCTCTCTCACTGACTGACTCTCTCAATCTCTCTCTCACTGACTAACTCTCTCTCTCTCACTGACTGACTCTCACTCTCTCTCACTGACTGACTCTCTCTCTCTCACTGACTCACTCACTGTCTGACTCTCTATCTCACTGACTGACTCTCTCACTGACTGACTGACTCTCTCACTGACTGACTGACTCTCTTGCTCTCTCTCTCACTGACTGACTCACTCTCTCAATCTCTCTCTCACTGACTGCCTCTCACACTGACTGCCTGCCTCTCTTACTGACTCTCTCACTGACTGACTCTCACTCTCTCTGACTGACTCACTGACGGACTCTCTCACTATCTCTCTCACTGACTGACTCACTGACTCTCTCACTCTCTCTCACTGACTGACTGACTCTCTCACTGACTGACTCTCTCTGTGACTAACTCTCTCTCTATCACTGACTGACTCTCTCACTCGGTCTCACTGACTGACTGACTGACTCACTGACTGACTCTCTCTCTCTCTCTCTCTCTCTCTCTCTCACTGACTGACTCACTCACTCTCCCAATCTCTCTCACTGACTGACTCTCTCTCTGTGTCTGACTGACTGACTCACTGACTGTCTCTCTCTCTCACTGACTGACTCTCTCATTCTCTCTCTCACTGACTGACTCTCTCACTGACTGACTGACTCTCTCTCTGTCTGACTGACTGACTCACTCACTGACTGACTCTCTCATTCTCTCTCTCACTGACTGACTCTCTCACTGACTGACTGACTGTCTCACTCACTCTCTCTCACTGACTGACTCTCTCTCTCTCTCACTGACTGACTCTCTCACTATCTGACTGACTCTCTCACTGACTGACTGACTCTCTCTCTGTCTGACTGACTGACTCACTCACTGACTGACTCTCTCACTGACTGACTGACTGTCTCACTCACTCTCTCTCACTGACTGACTCTCTCACTATCTGACTCTCTCTCTCACTGACTGACTCTCTCACTGACTGACTGACTCTCTCGCTCTCTCTCTCTCACTGACTGACTCGCTCTCTCAATCTCTCTCTCACTGACTGACTCTCTCACTGACTGACTGACTCTCCCACTGACTGACTGACTCTCTCTCTCTGACTGACTGACTTTCACTGACTGACTCTCTCTCTCTAACTCTCTCTCTCTCACTGACTGACTCTCTCACTCTTTCTCACTGACTGACTCTCTCTCTCCCTGACTGGCTCTCTCACTCTTTCTCACTGACTGACTCTCTCACTGACTGACTGACTCTCTCACTGACTGACTCTCTCACTATCTCTCTCACTGACTGACTCTCTCAATCTCTCTCTCACTGACTAACTCTCTCTCTCTCTGACTGACTGACTTTCACTGACTGACTCTCTCTCTCTGACTAACTCTCTCTCTCTCACTGACTGACTCTCTCACTCTTTCTCACTGACTGACTCTCTCTCTCCCTGACTGGCTCTCTCACTCTTTCTCACTGACTGACTCTCTCACTGACTGACTCTCTCACTCTCTCTCTCTCAATGACTGACTGACTCACTCTCCCAATCTCTTTCACTGACTGACTGACTCTCTCTCTCTGTCTGACTGACTCACTGACTGTCTCTCTCTCGCTGACTCACTGACTGACTCTCTCACTCTCTCTCTCACTGACTGACTCTCTCACTGACTGACTGACTGTTTCACTCTCTCTCACTAACTGACTCTCTCTCTCACTGACTGGCTCACTGACTGACTCTCTCTCACTGACTGACTCTCACACTCTGTCTCACTGACTGACTAGCTGACTGACTCACTGACTAACTGACTGACTCTCTCTCTCTCACTCACTCACTGACTCTCTCAATCTCTCACTGACTGACTCTCTCAATCTCTCACTGACTGAATCTCACTCTCTCTCTGACTGACTCTGACTGACTGACTGACTCTCACTGTCTCTCTACCTGACTGACTGTCTCTCTCTCTCACTGACTGTCTCTCTCTCTCACTGACTGACTCTCTCTCTCTCTCTCTCTGACTGACTCTCTCACTCTTTCTCTCTCTTTGACTCTCTCAATCTCTCTATCGCTGACTGACTCTCTCACTCTCCCACTGACTCTCTTACTGATTGAATCTGTCACTGACTGACTAACTCTCTCACTCTCTCTCTTACTGACTGACTGACTCAATATCTCTCCCTCCCACTGACTGACTGACTCTCTCACTGACTGACTCTCTCACTGACTCTCTCACTGACTCTCTCACTGACTCTCACTCTCTCTCTCTGACTGACTCTCACTGACTGACTCTCATACTGACTGACTCAATCACTGACTGACTGTTTCTCTCACTGACTGACTGACTCTCTCTCTCTCTCTCTCACTGACTGACTGACTCTCACTCTCTCTCTGACTGACTCTCTCAATATCTCTCCCTCTCACTGACTGACTCTCTCACTGACTGACTGACTCTCTGACTGACTCTCACTCTCTCTCTGACTGACTCTCACTGACTGACACACTGACTGACTCAATCACTGACTGACTGACTCTCTCACTGACTGACTGACTCTCTCACTGACTGACTCTCTCACTATCTCTCTCACTGACTGACTCTCTCAATCTCTCTCTCACTGACTAACTCTCTCTCTCTCTCACTGACTGACTCTCACTCTCTCTCACTGACTGACTCTCTCTCTCTCACTGACTCTCTCACTGACTGACTGACTCTCTCACTGACTGACTAACTCTCTTGCTCTCTCTCTCACTGACTGACTCACTCTCTCAATCTCTCTCTCACTGACTGCCTCTCACACTGACTGAATGCCTCTCTTACTGACTCTCTCACTGACTGACTCTCACTCTCTCTGACTCACTGACTGACTCTCTCACTATCTCTCTCACTGACTGACTCACTGACTCTCTCACTCTCTCTCACTGACTGACTGACTCTCTCACTGACTGACTCTCTCTGTGACTAACTCTCTCTCTATCACTGACTGACTCTCTCACTCGGTCTCACTGACTGACTGACTGACTCACTGACTGACTCTCTCTCTCTCTCTCTCTCACTGACTGACTCACTCACTCTCCCAATCTCTCTCACTGACTGACTCTCTCTCTGTGTCTGACTGACTGACTCACTGACTGTCTCTCTCTCTCACTGACTGACTCTCTCACTGACTGACTGACTGTCTCACTCACCCACTCTCTCTCACTAACTGACTCTCTCTCTTTCACTGGCTGGCTCACTGTAGGAGAGTAGGATCTGCACTTATGTTGCCCCCACTTTTTTTCTGATGTATACACTGGTTTCCTGCTATAGTCTGGCTGGGTCCCTGCTAATCAGGGCCCCAGTCTCTCTGTTCTCTCTAAACGACTTTGGGTGCATATTAGATGCACTAGTGATTGGATACTGTGGTACCTTATGAGCCCCTAGTATATGGTACCTTAGGTACCTAGGGCATAGGCACTTCACAGGCCTACCAGGGACTGAAG
The DNA here is from genome assembly GCF_964204655.1 of Triturus cristatus. Lineage (NCBI taxonomy): Eukaryota > Metazoa > Chordata > Amphibia > Caudata > Salamandridae > Triturus > Triturus cristatus. Next base: position 278,137,152 of record NC_140583.1, read on the forward strand.
CATGTATTATGCCACCCCTGGGAAGCAGACTCAATCTGACACCACAGGCCTGCTACTGCAGCCTGGGTGAGGTAGTGTTAGCACACCTCACTGAGGTATAGGTTTCTATACCTCACCATACACACACATATAAGCCACCCCTATGGCAGGCCCTATCAATCCTGAGGGCAGGGTGCTTGGTTTACAATGTGAGCGGAGCCTCTGCATGAGCAGGGCCCCTCTGCAGCTACCAGAGTCTATTCTCTATGGCTGTTTGTGGATGCGGTTAAAACATATACTCTTAAGTGCATTAAAATGCTAACTTTGGAATGACTGCATCAAAACTTGTCGTGTTTGGTGTCAAACAACTTGGAATCATACCCCCACATCACTCCATGATGTGGGAGCATGATCCCACCCTTCTAGAGGGGACGACATGTAAAACGGCAGAAATCTGAAAGAGCCCTGGCATCACAAAATGGATGCCACCAGCAGAGACACTGGGCTGCCCTCCTGCTGCTGACTGAAACTCACAGTGGAGGAAGCCCAACAATAGGCATCCTGTCACAGGGAGGTGTCACCACCTTCCAGACAGGATTTAGTGTATTGGAGCTCGGTGGGTGCACTTCTAGAGTGCTTTGAAGTCCTGCACTAGGGAGTCAGTAGGCTCCTCTGTGCATTTGCCAGCTCAAACCGGTTCAGGGGCTATCTGCCCCTGCTCTGGCATGAAACTGGACAAAGGGAAGTGGACAAAGGGAAGTGGGTGTAACCACTCCCTACCCTGACCCTCCCAGAGGAGTGGTCAGGTACTGCTTCTACCTTTAGCACGCTGTTACGAGCGCTTTGCTCGCCCTGTATTTTAACTGTAGTTTTGTTGTTTTTTTTGCTTTTTATTGTCACTCCGTCTTAGCAGGACCTGGGTATAGATCCCCCCCTCCCTCTTACCGCATGTAAATTGTTGAATCACCGTCACTTGGCGGGTCCGGGTTCCGTGGGTGGTTCGGGGTTGCTGCTTTAGGCGCCATCTTGCTTTGGGCTTTAATATTTGTTTGCGGGCGCCATCTTGGAGCGTATTGACGCTCGCTCGGCTCAAAGGAACGCCTATTTAAGGCGGACTCGGTATCTGGACTCTGGTCAGGTACTGCTTCTACCTTTAGCACGCTGTTACGAGCGCTTTGCTCGCCCTGTATTTTAACTGTAGTTTTGTTGTTTTTTTTGCTTTTTATTGTCACTCCGTCTTAGCAGGACCTGGGTATAGATCCCCCCCTCCCTCTTACCGCATGTAAATTGTTGAATCACCGTCACTTGGCGGGTCCGGGTTCCGTGGGTGGTTCGGGGTTGCTGCTTTAGGCGCCATCTTGCTTTGGGCTTTAATATTTGTTTGCGGGCGCCATCTTGGAGCGTATTGACGCTCGCTCGGCTCAAAGGAACGCCTATTTAAGGCGGACTCGGTATCTGGACTCTGGTCAGGTACTGCTTCTACCTTTAGCACGCTGTTACGAGCGCTTTGCTCGCCCTGTATTTTAACTGTAGTTTTGTTGTTTTTTTTGCTTTTTATTGTCACTCCGTCTTAGCAGGACCTGGGTATAGATCCCCCCCTCCCTCTTACCGCATGTAAATTGTTGAATCACCGTCACTTGGCGGGTCCGGGTTCCGTGGGTGGTTCGGGGTTGCTGCTTTAGGCGCCATCTTGCTTTGGGCTTTAATATTTGTTTGCGGGCGCCATCTTGGAGCGTATTGACGCTCGCTCGGCTCAAAGGAACGCCTATTTAAAGTCGTCCTTTCCCGCGCAGCGGGTACGCGCAGTGGGACGCCGTCGCTTAGCCGGAGTCGTGCCTGAGTCCTGCCCGTCTGCGCCCGTCCGCGCTAAGGGCGCGCAGGGCGCAGCGGGGTTCTTGAGAGTTGGTCTCGGGTTCGGCTCTCGTTACCATGCTGGTGTATTCCGGCGACACTTTGCGGGGTATTGGTCGTTCAATCGTGAGTTGTACCCTTCCCCCTATACACCCACTAGTGGGCCCCTTTCACTGTGCGTGTGGTAGGTGGTCTTTAGATTCCCCTACCCTGAGCGCACACGAATATTCTACGGTTGCCCCCAGTAAGATCCGCGCCAAGCATTCCCTTCGCATCTTCAGCCTGAATGCCAGGTCTCTGGTGCTGCATTATCAGGCCGTGTTTGACCTGATACAGGAAGAGGCACCGGACATCGTAGCCATCACCGAGACGTGGTTGAAGGATGACGATGTGGCCATTATCAACTTGGCATTTCCCTCTGATTTTTCGGTTTTCACCCTTAACCGATCTACTAGGGGAGGGGGTATTGCGCTGGCCTTGCGACCTGGCCTCACTGGCAGCTGGTCTGGTCTGACCATTCCGGGATGTGAAAGTGCGGTGTTTAAGATCTCGGTCACCCCACATTTTACACTCTCGGGGATGGTGGTTTATCGCCCCCCTGGGAGTGATGTGGCGTTTAGAGCGGCCTTCCCCGACGTGGTTAGTTCCTTGGTGGTAGGTTGTTCTAATTTCTCGATTTTGGGTGACCTCAACTTACATCTTGAGAACCTTACCTCCCCCTCGGTTAGCGGTATTCTTGCCGACCTGGAGGCTCTTCAACTGGTGCAAATGGTTCGTCAGTCTACCCATTCAGGCGGCCACACCTTAGATCCTTTTTTCACCAATTTGGCAGACGCTGTTGTCTCCGCCGTTACACCTCTTGGCTGGACGGACCACTCTTTGGTTACCATCTGCACCCCTTTGCCGGGAATGGTTATTGTTCCCCCGGCAAAGCTGGTTACAAGGCGGCAATGGAGTAAATTACGGCTGGAGGACTTACATCGTGTCCTCGCCGAGGAGCCTTTAGAACCTGCGATGCTGGTCGATTCAGGTTACGAGAAGTTCTGCTCCTGGATCTCCAAGGCGCTTGACGCCCTTATCCCTATTGCCGCTTGTAAAGTCAGCTCCAGGGACTCCAGTCCGTGGTACGATGGTGCCTTACGTACTCTCAAGGGTGGTTGTAGGCGAGCAGAGGGCTTGGCGGAAGGCGTACGATAGCGGGAAGAAAGCTTTTTATCTCGCCTCCGTCAAAGCTTACCATCGGGCTGTTTGCCAAGCTCGGGCAGCTTACTACGCTACTGAATTTGGCAACAGCTCCAACCCCTCTAAAACCATCTTTAAAGTGATGAAGGACCTTTTGGCAAAGCGTGCCTGTATCACGACGACTGGTTCCACCTCTCACTGTGAGGCTCTTGCTCGATTTTTCCTGGAAAAGGTCGAAAACATTTATCGGACGTTCCCTTGTACAGGGCCTCCGGCAGAGCCTCCGATCAACATCTATGGTGGTACCACCTTGCACGTGCTGCCCCCGCTGACATCAGAGGGGTTTGACCTCCTGGCTCTGCAGGTCAAATCAGGGTCCCCCGCTGATCCCCTTACTGCGACTCTTTTTAGAGAGCAGTCGTTTGTGGGACGGGCCGTGGTTCACTCCCTGATTAACATCTCCTTGGAATCAAGCACGGTACCCGCTAGCTGGAAGCGGGCAGTGGTTTCTCCCATCTTGAAGAAGCCGTCCCTGGATCCAGATAAACCTGAAAACTATAGGCCCATCTCCTTACTTCCGTGGCCGACTAAAGTGTTGGAGGCCCATGTCAACAAAGTTCTTTCTGCCCACCTTATCCATGCTAACATCTTGGATCCCACCCAGAATGGGTTCCGTGCTGGACACAGCACGGAGACCGCCCTCCTCTCCATGGCCGAACATCTTCGCACGGTGATGGATGCGGGACAGACAGCAGCGCTCGTCTTATTGGACTTGAGCGCCGCGTTTGATACTGTTTCGCATCCTATCCTGTTGCATCGCCTGGAGGAGATTGGGCTGGGTGGACCTGCCCTCCAGTGGTTCCGGTCTTTTCTAGACGATCGTTTCTTTAGCGTTGCCGTCCCACCGTTCCAGTCCCAATTCCATCCTTTGAAACAGGGGGTGCCGCAAGGATCCTCGCTGAGCCCCACGTTGTTTAATCTCTACGTGAGACCGCTGGCTGAGGTCGTTAAGCAATGGGGCATGACTATGGTCTCATATGCTGACGACACTCAGCTAGCGGTTACGATCAGCGGGGATGCCGACCGGGATGCCCCCAGGTTTCAGAGTGGACTTAGGGCGGTGGCGAGCTGGATGAGGAACAACTGTCTCCAGCTCAACGCCAAGAAAACAGAGATCATGATCGTAGGTAAGAGATCGGAGCTATGGGGGGACAGGTGGTGGCCTATGGAGCTGGGGCCGGCCCCCCTTCCGGTCACGGAATTAAAGAACTTAGGAGTATGGATGGATCCCTCCCTCAGCTACGTTGGCCACACGAAGAAAATCGCGGCCTGTTGCTTTGGTATCTTACGGTCACTTCGCCCTGTTTTGAAGTTCTTTGACCATCGCACCAGGCAGCTGATTGTCCAGGCGACAGTGTTATCTCGCCTGGACTATGCCAGCTCTCTTCTGGTAGGGTCCAATGTGGCTGAGGTCACCCGCCTCCAACGTGTCCAGAACTCTGCGGCGAGAGCTATTGTTGGCCTACCCCGTTCTTGCTCTGCCTCCAGCACATTGAGATCACTGCACTGGCTGCCTATCCGGGCCAGAATTCAGTTTAAAGTGCTGTGCATGGCGTTCAAGATTCTGAGGGGGGTAGGCCCTTCTATTCTTGCGGATCTTTTGTCCTGGTATGTGCCTACTCGGCCCCTGAGATCCTTGGGTCAGGCACTCACTGTGATTCCCCGATACAGGCTGTGTCGGGCTGGTGGCCGTTCTTTCCGGGTCAGAGCAGCTGAGCTCTGGAACTCCCTTCCTGTAGAGTTGCGCCTGCTAGATGATCTTTTAGTTTTTCGTAAGGCCTTAAAAACCTTTTTGTTTTAATAAATTCTCTTTCCTCTTTTCTGTTGTGTTTCCTGTGGTGTTGCATTTTTACCTGCCGTGCGCCTGGACGCCCCTTTGCTGGGGCAGCAGTGCGCATTACAAATGTATGTAACATAACATAACATAGAGCTAGTCCCTCCCTTATCTTCAGTATAAGATAGCAAACTTTGCCATTGCAAAACAGATAACTCTGGACGACGCTCTACAAAGAAGAATCCTGGCCCTTCGATGTTCCACTACCTTTGGAAGACAGAAGAATCTCCCTTGGAGTCAAGGAGTGACTCCCCTGCTTGGCAGGCACCAAAAACCTTAATCAACGGTCGCAAACTTTCCCGCTCCCGCCGTAGTTCAAAGTCCCTGCAGCCCCGGAAGTGGATTTCCTGACTTCTCGATTGCCATTGTGAGTCCCCAGTAGAGCTGAGGCGAGTGGACCCCAAGAGTGATGAGGAACAGCAATACCCGTGTACTGTGCACTATTGTCGAGTGCAACCTCTTCACGATGTTCTACGAACATGTGCTTTGGACTATTTGTGGCCCAAACCTCCAGCAGGGTGTGCAGCAAAAATCAGAGGGCTACCCCATCCCGATTGACCGTGGGCTCCTGTGAAGCATTTCCTCAAGAGGCGTCTTTGCGATCCCTTGCCCGTTGGCTTGTGGGTGCCCCAAAGACTTTCTTATCAACTAAAAGGGCTCCCCTGGTTGCTCCAGGGCTGCCATCACTCACCTTCACTGGGTGAGTCCCTCAGACCTTGCTGGTCTGCAACGCTGACCTTCGATTTCCACGAGACTTGCAGTTGCCAAGGCTTGTTGGCATCCAATCCAGTTGTCGACACTGCAGTCAGCTGCAGACGTCGTGGGACACTCCGAATCCAGCTGCTGGTCATCGGCGATCTCTCCTGGACCTCGTGAGCGAAGAGTCAAAACACCATCGATGACCTGAAATCACCGGACATCTGTGGTCAGCCATCTTCCTGGCCACCGGTCACTGGCAAGTGACTTTGAACACTGTCCCTTCAATTTTCAGGTCATCTGCATCTCGAATCCACACTTGGATTCCACCGGACACTTCTTCAGTCGACGCAAGCAGCAAGTCTTCTTTGGTCTCCATAGAAAACAGCGACGCGACCCGACACCAAAAGACAACTATGCACCCGGCTTCCCTGGGTGAGGTAACTTGTGCACTCCGGTGCGCTAGTGTGTGTTGGCCCTCAAATTACTTACCTTGTAAGTGGCTTGCTTGTAGACTTCCTCGAAGTACCCTAAAACTTTAAAAATCAAACCGCAACTTGCTCCATTGTAATCAATAGGGAACCCGCTTCTGTGTTCACACACTGCATGCGTCTCCCGTGGGTCTGTTACTTACCTGCTTTCAATGCAGCAGTGAAGCCCCAGCGACTCTAAAGGTCCTAGGCCTTGTCATTTTGCAAGTCGACTTTCTTAACCCATTTTTTTACTATATGGTCTGGTACGCCCCTAGGGCTCCAGCCATATTTGTGCTTAACTTATTGTGAAACGTTAATATTTGAATGTGTTCCTGACTTCTAATCTCATAAAGAGATTAGTAGAGTGTATCTAGAAATAAATACATATATTTGATATATATACCTGTGTGGTGTCCTTTCATTTGGTAATTCAAGAGATTATAAGGTAAAACAAGCTGCTTTACATTCCTCTGCGACTTAGCCTGAAGGCTGCTCTCCACAGCTACCACTAGGATAGCTTTCTTTAAAAGGTTGTCTTAAACCTATCTACCAAAAGAGTCGATTTGGACTGGTGCAAGGTGGCCACTATAACTAGTGACCAGCATATGCCAGGCCAACTTGTCACACTCACTGACTGACTCTCTCTCTCTCACTGACTGACTCTCTCTCACTGACTGACTCTCTCACTCTGTCTCACTGACTGACTAGCTGACTGACTCACTGACTGACTGTCTCTCTCTATCTCACTCACTGACTCTCTCAATCTCTCACTGACTGAATCTCACTCTCTCTCTGACTGACTCTGACTGACTGACTCTCTCACTGTCTCTCACTGACTGACTGTCTCTCTCTCTCACTGACTGACTGACTCTATCACTCTCTCTATCCCTGACTGACTGACTCTCTCACTCTCCCACTGACTCACTGACTCTCTCACTGACTGACTCTCTCACTGACTGACTAACTCTCTCACTCTCTCTCTCACTGACTGACTCAATATCACTCCCTCTCACTGACTGACTGACTGACTCTCTCACCGACTGACTCTCTCCCTGACTCTCCTACTGACTCTCACTCTCTCTCTCTCTCTGACTGACTCTCACTGACTCACTGACTGACTCTCATACTGACTGACTCAATCACTGATTGACTCTCTCACTCGCTGACTGACTGACTCTCTCTCTCACTCTCTCTCACTGACTGACTGACTCTCTCTCTCTCTCTCACTGACTGACTGGCTCTCTCAATCTCTCTCTCACTGACTGACTCTCTCACTCTTTCACTCACTGACTCTCTCACTGATTGACTGTCTCACTCTCTCTCTCACTGACTGACTCTCTCACTGACTGACTCACTCTCTCTCTGACTGAGTGACTCTCTCAATCTCTCTCTAACTGACTGACTCTCTCACTGACTGACTGACTCTCACTGACTCTCTGACTGACTGACTCGTTCTCTCTCACTGATTGACTCTCTCACTCTCTCTCACTGACTGACTCTCTCAATATCTCTCCCTCTCACTGACTGATTGACTCTCTGACTGACTCTCACTATCTCTCTCTCTCTGACTGACTCTCACTGACTGACTCACTGACTGACTAGCTGACTGACTCACTGACTAACTGACTCTCTCTCTCACTCACTCACTGACTGATTCTCTCAATCTCTCACTGACTGACTCTCACTGACTCTCTGACTGAATCTCACTCTCTCTCTGACTGACTGTCTCTCTCACTGACTGTCTCTCTCTCTCACTGACTGACTGACTCTCACTCTCTCTCACTGACTGACTCTCTTACTCTCTCTCTCTGACTGACTGACTCTCTCAATCTCTCTCACTGACTGACTGACTCTCTCACTCTCCCACTGACTCTCACTGACTCTCTTCCTAACTAACTCTCTCACTCTCTCTCTCACTGACTGACTCACTATCTCTCCCTCTCACTGGCTGACTCTCTGACTGACTCTCTGACTGACTCTCACTCTCTCTCTCTCTGACTGACTCTGACTGACTCACTGACTGACTCTCATACTGACTGACTCTCTCACTGACTGACTGACTGACTCTCTCTCTCTCGCTGACTGACTGACTCTCTCTCTCACTGACTGATGACTCTCTCTCTCACTGACTGACTGGCTCTCTCAATCTCTCTCTCACTGACTCAGTCTCTCACTCTTTCACTGACTGACTGACTCTCTCACTGACTGACTCTCTCACTGATTGTCTCACTCTCTCTCTCACTGACTGACTCTCTCACTGACTGGCTGACTCACTCTCTCCCTGACTGACTCTCTCAATCTCTCTCTGACTGACACTCTCACTGACTGACTGACTCTCACTGACTCTCTGACTGACTGACTCTCTCACTCTTTCTCACTGACTGACTCTCTCACTGACTGACTGACTCTCTCGCTCTCTCTCACTGACTGACTGACTCAATATCTTTCCCTCCCTCTCACTGACTGACTGACTCTCACTGACTGCCTGACTCTCTGACTGACTCTCTGACTGACTCTCACTCTCTCTCTCTGACTGACTCTCACTGACTGACTCCCTGACTGACCTTTAGTACCCTCTGTAAGTCCCTAGTAAATGGTACTCCTGGTACCTAGGGCCTGAGGTACTAAAGAGGGTCCCTAAGGGCTGCAGCACAAATTGTGCCACCTTAAGTGACCCCTCACAAAACTAATGTAAGGCTGTCATGGCAGGTTGCGAGTTTTGGTGCAGAACCTGAAATGAAAACATGACATGTGTGTCATGTCCCCTAACACCACATGTAATATTTGCAAGTCACCCCTACCGCAGACCTTACAGCCCTAAGGCAGGGTGTCTTATATTACATGTGAGGGCAAAGCTGCATGAGCAGATATGCCTGTGTGCTGGTCAGTTCCATTACTGTGAGTACAAGTGAACAGGGAAGTCATTTTAAGACATGTGCTGGACACTGGTGGAAACGAGTTCCCCAGCCACATGATGGCTTCCCTGAAAAGGAGGGTGTTTGGTATCAAACATCTCGTATTAATACATCCACACTGATGCAAGTGTTGGATTTAGTAATACATGCACACCGAGGGCACCTTAGAGGTGCCCCATAAAATCTACCGGCCCCAGGTACTAACTGACCGGCTTTTGTCAGCCCGCCATCAGAGACAAGTGTCTGACCCCATAAGGTTAGGGCTTTTGCTCCCCAGGGGCCATAAACCAAACCTGCTCTGGCCGAGGATGCTTTGTGCTCCCACCCACTGGCTGACCCGCAAATTAACATTCCAAGGCAGGGTAGCTTCAAAGCGCCTACCGCCTTTGGTATGTGAATCTGGTTTCTCTCACAGTAGAGGAAGCCAAATCCCCTAACACACTTAAATTCACTATTTAGGGGAGCCCCTGTACCACAGAATCAGATCCTGATGATCTACAAAGAAGGACAATGAAGAGCAGCGAAAGCAGAAGACTTAAGAAGAGCGACTGACATGACACCAGCCCCGCTGGGCTATCTGTTGCTCCCCGTCAAAACGGCGCCAAAGACGTCTCACCCTGCAGCTGTTGTGCCTCCAAAGCCTGGAAGGACAGTCTATCTTCAATAAAGACTCAATAACTCCTGAGAAGCAGCAGTGGTGCATTCCTGCATCCTGTAGGCACACAAAGAGATCTGTGAGGACTCCAAGACGTGAAAACCCAACACTGGCAAGCATTACTGCACAAGTCGATCCAAGCCAGAGTGGATGTGGGCCAATGGTGTCTGCGTGGTCCCCCAGCCTTCCAGAGACAAAGTCCCCCTGGTCTTTCCCACTATGGACTTTCCGCTGTCGCCTGCAGCCCCTATTTGCAGGCCTCCTCTATCGAGACTGCCCACAGTGACAAAAATTCAACACCTTCAGACACCTCTGCACACGTCACTCCTGACCCGTAGAGAAAAGGACCAAAGGTGCCCCCATGTCGCCTAGCATCGTGAGAGCTGAGCCCACTTGCTGGTTCAGCCTATCTGGATTCACAGTCCAAGTCTGCAGTCTCTTTTCGACCAGACCAATCCTCTTAGGATAACATAGAGCCCCCGACTCTGAAAAGCACCTCTGCACACGGCCGTCCCAGTGCTGCCCAAGGTGACACATTGGTGCTGTCTCGGACCTTGTCCCATACTCACATTAAGTCCAGGAAATGTATATGTGTATATATATATACATTTCCTGGACTTAAAGTGAGTATATATATGTATATATTGCCCCATCTGTCCCTCCCCGGGGGGCATGTATATTGGGGCAATTCCCCCGTTGTAGTTAGTTCAGATAACTATAACTCGCGCGACCGCAATCCACTGCTGATGACGTCACATATTACATCACTCATGGCATGGTCAGTGGCATCACTCATGACATCACTGATGACATCCTCCTTGTGATAGAGTGGCAGTCACGCGAGTTATAGTTATCTGAACTAACTATAACGGGGAAATTTCAATGGTTTTTTACGAGTGAAATGTCCAGCTAACTATAACATGTGTGAAACCTATGGTTTTTTAAGTGAATTTGTAAGGATTTTAAATGCTAATTCCTAACTATAACGTGTGTGAAACCTATGGTTTTTTAAGTGAATTTGTAAGGTTTTTTAAATGTTGAATTATGTATGTTTTATTATATTTTTTATATATTTATTTTACAATCAGCTACCTATGTATATAGTTATAGATTGACTGTATCCTGTAATATGGAATGGCTCGTTTAAAATGTTTTTTTTTTTTTTAAGGTTTTTCACCGTGCGCGCAGCCCGCGATTTTTTGAAAAAAAAAGAAAATGTTTTTTTCACCCTTCGGGGTCCTTCAGGGATCCCCTGACAAAGGCTAGGGGGTCAGGAACTCTCTACCCTGCCCCCTTTTCACGTTCTCCACCTTTCTTTCACTGTCACACACAAAACACACAAAATGGCGGCCGACACTTCCTGATTTCGACCGATTTGAAAGTTGACTGACATGTAACCACCAATCAGAATTACGCTCGCGCACGTTATGGTGCGCGCTTATAGATATTTATGTGCTTTTAAATGCAATTTTCTCAGGAACTACTGAACAGATTGACACCATATATGCAAAAGGCACATGCCTGACCTGAGGACTACCTCTTTGCCAAATTTCAAGTAATTCTGTTCAGCCGTTCGGGCTGTACCTTCGACTAAAGGTCCTATGGGAAAATGCATGGGGAAAACGCGTTTTGGGACCCCCCTTTTTTCTCAGCCCCCGCTTGACGAATCACCCCGAGACTTTCAGGGTAGGAGCTGAGTGGAGCGCCCCATTAGTTTTGAACATTTCGCGAGGATTCGTCATCCGGCGCCAAAGTTATTCAAAACAGAATTTTCAGATTTCCTACGGAAACACGGTCCTAACTATAAATATCTACTGGCGACCGCCAGTAGATAATATATATATATTATCTACTGGCGGTCGCCAGTAGATAGTTATAGTTAGGACCGTGTTTCCATAGGAAATCCGCAACATTCTATTTGGAATAACTTTGGCGCCGGTTGACGAATCCTCGTGAAATTTTCAAAATAGGTGGGGCGCTCCGCTCCGCTCCTACCCTGAAAGTCTCGGGGTGATTCGTCAAGCGGGGGCTAAGAAAAAAGGGGGGTCCCAAAACACATTTTCCCCATGCAATTTTCCATAGGGACCTTTAGTCCAAGGTACAGCCCGAACGGCTGAACAGAATTACTTGAAATTTGGCAAAGAGGTAGTCCTCAGGTCAGGCATGTGCCTTTTGCATATATGGTGTCAATCTGTCCAGTAGTTCCTGAGAAAATCAAAAGTAAAATCACATACATATCTGGGCGGAGCCTAACCACACATCTCATCGTGAGATCTGATTGGCTGTCAGTACTTCATCCAAGAAGTGTTGGCAGCCATCTTGGGACCAATATACATGATAGCACCTCATTAAAAAGCATTGCAGTTAATAGAAGGTTTTAAGACTTTAGTTACATTATAAATCATTTGTTGATGGTACCATACTCATTTTAGGAATTGTGGTGTGTTCTAAGGTGATTTTACCATGTGAAAAAGCCTTCTGCTGTGATATCACGAACCATGTTTGAGAGAAAACTATTTTCTTATACTTTTCCCACAGAGGTTTGGAAGGTGATCTATAAGCTAAACTGAGAGCATATTTTCTGTAAATTCACATTATCTTTCTCAGTCATGTGAGAATGAAGTCTGACATTCTCAGTAAAACATGTACATCCAACAAGGGCAGAGACTGTCAGTTGATTCCTTTGAGTTCTACTGCAGCTTCCCAGAGTGCTCTAAAGAACAACTAGAGCGCTAACAGTCTTACTTATGACAAACGTATGGCACACCTGAAGCCATCTTGATTGGAATAAAGTGGTAACACTTAAAACATTTAATTTACAAAGGAACAAAATGAGGGGGTTCATTTTGCCATATAAATTATGATTAGTGCTGCAGAAAGAAAAACTAGGGCACATTTTGACTTCTGAAATCCTCTTTTATTTCATAAAAACATTCTGACATGCAGACTGAAACATGCACTTTGAATACCAGCAGCAGACTTGCCTGGTGAGCAGTAGCTTTACTACAGTGATCTAATGAGCAACTAGAGTGCTAACATTCAGAATTTATGGAAAATGTGTGACACATCTGAATGCCTTCTTGATGGAATCAAAGTAAAAAACTGAAAGTATTTCCTACTGAGGAGACTGTAGTAAATGAGGAAATTAGGAAACTTCATAACAAATAAATCTCCCAAGATGGCCACCAGAGACAAAAGAGCCCAAATGTAGCCCAAATATCACCCAGATGTAGCCCAAGTATAGCCCAATGACAGAATGTCCCAGAGTGTTCTTAAGAACAACTAGAGCGCTTACTGTCTTACTTATGACAAAAGTATGGCACACCTGAAGCCATCTTGATTGGAATAAACTGGTAACACTTAAAACATTTAATTTAAAAAGGAACACATTGAGGGGGTTCATTTTGCCATAGAAATTATGATTAGTGCTGAAGAAAGAAAAATTAGGGCACATTTTGAGTGACTTCTCAAATCCTCTTCTATTTCATTAAAAAAAATTCTGATATGCAGACTGAAACATGCACTTCTAATACTAGCAGCAGACTTCCGTGCTGAGCAGTAGCTTTACTACAGTGATCTAATGAGCAACTAGAGTGCTAACATTCAGAATTTATGGCAAATGTGTGACATATCTGAATACCTTCTTGATGGAATCAAAGTAAAAAACTGAAAGCATTTCCTACTGAGGAGACTGCAGTAAATGAGGAAATTAGGAAACTTCATAACAAATAAATCTCCTAAAATGGCCACCAGAGACAAAAGAGCCCGAATGTAGCCCAAATATCACCCAGATGTAGCCCAAATGTAGCCCAATGACATAAGTGTGCAAAACATTTATTTTTTGTGTATTTGCAGTTTTATATAGTGCAGACTTGTCAGGTATTGGAGTGCTTTACATGAACATTGGTTACATCACACAAGATCAAATTCATTTTGGTTGTAGACATGGGGAGATTAAGTGATTTGACCAGAATCACAGAATGTTGAGCTGAAGCAGAAACTCCAACCTGGTTCCCCAGTTGCAAAGTCTGCAGCTCTGGAAGTAACACCACACCCTCTCCCCTTGGATGCAACATTTAATCAAGTGGTCAACTGGATAAAAAAACTAAGATTACAAATAATTTAAAAGTTCTTTGTCGCTATTTGAAAACTTCAGAAAATATGTCCTCATTTTAGTTTTTTAGAGCACTAACCATAATTTTGATGCAAATAAGACCCTCTCATATATGTAATTTCTAAAGGAAATGCTCTAGGCATTACAGTTTTGATTACATCAAGATGACGTCAGGCATTCCACACTTTTGTAATAAATATAGAATGTTAGCAATCTAGTTGTTCATTGGGATACTGTTGAGAGGCAGAGGCCAGGGGCACGGACTCTGAAAATTGAAGGTAGGTAGGAGAGTGCAGAGGCAACAATTTGACCACACTAGGCAGGCAGGAAGGGCAGTGGCAGCACAACAGACTATGGAGGGCAGTGGAAAGGGGGGCAGGGGCAACAAACCAACAATACAGGACTGGCAAGAGAGGCTGTGGCAATATAATAGACCATTGTGGGCAGAAGGAAGAGGCAGTGGTCATAAAACCATACATGCCAACAGACCCGTTTCAGCCAGGAAGCGTCCAATGTTTTTAAGCTCAAATGGGCTTTACTTGATCTGTTTCCTGTCTACAATCTTCTCTTTTTCAATGTAACTCAAAGGGGAAAATCAATACCCCAGTTTTATTTCAAAATTTCCCTCTTACCAAGTTCAAAATGTTCGCAAGTATGGTACATTGGATCATGGTAGGCAGGAGGAATTGGGGTAGGGACATGGACTCGGATAACAGAGGACAGGAGGGACATTGAGAGGTGCACCAAACTGACCCTACAGGGCAGGCATCAGGGTTTGCAGCAGCACAATACACCACACAGGGCATGCGGGACGGGAGTGCAGCACAACAATCCATAGAAAGCAATAGGGAGGGGACAGGACCATGCACATGGACAACAGACAACAGAGGGGAAAGAGGCAATGGCAGCTAGATGACCATAATGAACAGACAGGAGAGAAAGCTGCAGCATAACAGACCATAAAGGGCAGGAGGGACGGATCAGAGGCATTACAATGGAACCGACAAGCCAGGAGGGAGCGAATAGGGGTCTGCACATGGAAACAGAGGGCTGGGGGCAAGGGGGCAGGGCAGGAGCAGCAAGATGACCATGGAGGTCAGGCAGGATGGGCACTAGAAACAAGACACACCATGGAGAGCAACAGTGAGACTATGATGGCATACACACAGACCATGGAGGGAAGGTGGAAGGGGGTCAGGAGCAGCTAGCTGACCACACAGGGAAGGTGGGAGGGGCCATGGCAGCACAGAAGACCATGCATGGCAAGCGGGAGGGTTAGTGGCAGCACAATGGCTATGATGGGCAAGAAGGAGGGTGCAGGGGCATGCACAAAGGATCATGGAGGATAGAAGGGAGGGTCAGGACCTGGGCACAGACAAGAGAGTTCAGGGGAAGGGGCCTCACAACAGACCGCGCGGGGCAGGCAGGAGGAGCAGTTGCAGCACAACAGACCAGGGAGGGCAGAAGGGTGTGGCAGTAAAATGGACCATGGAGGACAGGAGGAAGGGGATAGGGGCATGGCATGTGGACAGGCAGGGTGGAGGTGGCAGGGACAGGTTACAGTCATCTGACAATGCTAGGCAGGTGGTAGGGGAGTGACAGCTCAACAGAACACTCAGAGTAGATAGGAGTGGCAGGTCCATGGAACATGGTGGTCAAAAAGGATGGAGCAGGGGCATGCACAAAGACATCGGAGGGCAGGGGGAAGGAGAATAGGGGCAGCAAGCAAAGCATAGAGGCTAAGCAGGAGGTCAATGATGGGCCATAGAATTGGGCAATGGAGGGAAGGATGAGTGGACTGGTACATCATGCTAAATGCAGGGCAGTGGCAGCACATCAGACCATGCATGGCAGGAGGGAGGAGGCTAGTCCATGGATTCAGACAACAGAGGATAGGGAGGAGGTGGATGGGCAGCAAGCTAACTGTTCATAGAAGGTGGGTATTAGGAACTTTATTGTTTTTAAAATGTGTGTCTGTGCGAACTACTTAAAATATGAACAAGTATGCAGCATAATCTCACTTTTATTCAGGAAGAAGAAGACGTTTGGGACTGTGACTCCGGGCTCACTTGGCAGAAACATCCCCTGATCCTCCACCCCCCATCGCAAAATGTAATGCCTGTGAAAAGGGTAGGTGGACGCAGTGTTATATAGAACATAGTCCTGAGAGTACGATTGAAAATGAAAACTAGATATAGTATATGGTATAAACTATGCACCAAAAAGTGTTATATAAGATGAACCGGGGCGTGAAATATAATATGCAATACATTGTGCGCAATGACAGATTCATTGGAGAGCGCGAGATAGCACAGGCACTAGCGCTTGCTATGTGATATGCGCCTTGGAGTGTAATATGCACAGGGCAGTGTTGTGTAACCTAAGTAGTCTCTAAAGTTGTAATATAAAATATGTGCTGGGTAGTGTAACATTGTATATGCACTGTGACAAAGATATGGATCCCAGATTGTAATATGTATGCCATAGCGCTGTGCTTTATAACATAGGCATCGAGGAAGGCACGTGAGATGGGGCAATATAACCCGTGCGAAGGCAAGTGTGGCATGACATATTTACGGGGTGGTGTTACAGTGCACATGGGCTAGAGAGTGTCATAGCATACGCACTAGCTGGTGGAATACAACACAGAGGTGTGTGGCACTCGGCGGGCACTGGTGGGTGAAACACAGCATTGGGCTCAGCCAGGAGCACGCTGTGACTCTCAAGTGAGGTTTGTCTCCTTTCCAAAGAGTAAAATAAAAAGTATTACACATCCGGCGGTGGATGTGTGATTTATTAACCGTGAGGGGGTTTCTTGCATAGTTTGGTCGAATTTTTGTCGAATCCCCTTTGAATGGCTTGGTGTGCATGTGTATTAAATGTGCTCGTCAATAGCTACCCATGTTTGTTTAAATAAACGACAAGGGTGTCTACTTGGAGAGTACCCACCAGCGGGGGCGCCGGGATTAGGCACGGTAGGGTGTCAGACATGTCAGAGCTTCACTAGCGGTGTGAATACATTCTACGTGGATTCATTGTATGCATAGTCGCCTTTTAATGAATATCACGCAAATCGTCATGGTGATAGGTACATACGGTTTGTCCAGCATGTCCTAGGTGTTTCTATAAATATATTTTTTATTTAAAAATAAAAAACAAAGGCGGGCCCCGGGGGATGGGGTCCCCGGGGCCATAAGTGGCCTGAGGAGGGGGGCAACACAGCCCCCCTCCTAAAGAATAAAAATGTTTTAAAAAGGCCATGACCTGGGGGTTGGGGTCCCCGGGGCCGATTAAGGCCTTGGGAGGGCCAAATTATTTTTTTTCAACAAAAAAAATTAGGGTGCAGGCCCTGGGGGATGGGGTCCCCAGGGCTAATAAATTAGAAAAAGAAAGGGGGCCACACAGCCCTCCTTCTTAAAAATAAATAAATAAAAGACCGGCATCGCTCCGGAGGCCACGCCCCCTCCTTGCAGCACTCTGCAAACGCGCCCCCTGGCCAGTTGTAAGTTGAGGAATTAATTCCCCTTCAATACTGAGGGTCCCTGAGGGCCAACTAGCCCAACAGGTATCTCCAGTATGTGCCAGGGAGCTGCGTTGCAGACAGGTGTTCTGAGGCCACACCCCTTTTTACACCTCCATGCAACGCAGCTCTGTGGCGCTTACTGGAGGTACCTAGTGGGCTAGTTTGACCCTAGGGACCCTTAGGATTCAATGGGACTTAATCTCTCAACTCAGAACGCCCACAGGCCCTGTGGCGCGTTTTTAAGTTGCGGAAATAATTCCCTTTCAATCCTGAGGGACCCTGGGGTCCAACTAGCCCACCAGGTGCTTCCAGTAAGCACCACTGCTCTGCGTTGCAGAGAGGTGGGGCAGGTCGTGCCACTTTTTACACCTCTCTGCAACGCAGCTCTGTGGCGCTTACTGGAGGTACCTAGTGGACTAGTTGGACTCTAGGGACCCTCAGGATTCAAGGGGACTTAATCTCCCAACTTAAAACGGCTACAGGGCATGTTTACACAGTGGGGAAGGGAGGGGACGGGGCATGAGGTGACGTGTTCAAACACGCCCTGTGGTACGTTTTAAGAGGTAGTTTTATCCCCTGCCCTATTATATACTAGGGGCTTACAGAGGAGGTCATGCTAATCACAGGGGGACCCCAACACATAGTGTGCCCTAGTGTATGTAGGTGTTTTCACTGTATTCTGAGTGTTTTTTAACAGAGCACTGGCTCTAGGACTGGTTAGTCAGACTCAGTTACCACCAGTATCCGTCTGAAAAAGTTGAGGGTACAGGATGATTTTGCAACAAGGCTTGTTTCTGCTCTTCTGTTTGTTCTTTCTGCACGTTATACTTCTTCCTGCACTTTTCTTCGTCTTTGAGGACTTCTGTTGCTTCTTTCTGCATTTCTTTTTTTTCTTTCTGTGCGTTTTTCCTTCTTTCTTCACATGTCCTATCTCTGTAGGCATAGCTAGAAATTAGCATTTAAAAAACCTTTGAAATTCACTGAAAACAACATAGGTTTCAGGCACGTTATAGCTAGGAATTAGCATTTAAAAAACCTTAGAAATTCACTGAAAAAACCATAGGTTTCAGGGGCGTTCTAGTTAGCTGGACTTTTCACTCGTACAAAACCATAGAAATTCCCCCGTTATAGTTAGTTCAGCTAACTATAACTCGCGCCCCCACAATGCACTGCTGATGACGTCACATATTACATCATGCATGACATGGTCAGTGACATAACTCATGACATCACTGATGACATCACTGATGACATCATCCTTGTGATAGAGTGGCAGACCTCCTCTCCCCCTAATATAACCTTTGATACGCACATTCAAAAATAGAAATGAAAATTTTCAAAACAATGGACATACCAATACCAGTTACAACAACCTATTCAGTAATTGTAAGATCCACATCCACATCCACTCATTCACCAACAATCCTATACAGTCACTCATACATGTACTCACTCATCATATGTACTCATACACCTATACATCCTGTTACACAACGCCACTCATCCATAAAGTTACTCACACACATAGTCACTCATGCTAATAAAGAATCAAACATCCGTTTACTTGCATATACAGTTATACACACACCACCACACTTACTTCTACAGAAACTTACACATACTTAGTCTTTTTAACAATCACTTATAGAAACACATACTTATTCATACAGGAACTCTTTCAATCTCTCACTCTCACATATACTCACTTATATAAACCAATAGTCACATATACTAGTTTAAAACATATGTAGTTACTCGTAGAGACACTATTGAGACAGTCATTCACTCACTAACACACCCATGCACACACTCATCCACCCATACAGTCCTGCACACATGCTGTCTTCAATACATACAAACAGTGAGTCACTCATTCATGCACCTATGCACTACGTAATTCCCCCCACCGAACCATACAGACACTCAGACACTCATACTGATACCCAAAAAACCAACTAATAACCTATATAGACACTCATGTAGCTACTCACCAACCCATGCAGTCACTTATACACAAAGTGAGAGACTGGTACAGCTATTTACATGTTTAAGCATTACTCACTAAGCCATGTATTCACTAAGATACACTTAATCAGTCAGTCATACAATCAATTTTTCAAAAACAAATCATCCATTTAGACACTTATATACCCATTTATTCTTCCATCGACCTTGAGATATACATATATAAAACATATGTAATTTTCAGAAAAACACACATTCACTGGATGATGTCATCAGTGATGTCATCAGTGATGTCATTTGAGATGTCATCAGTGATGTCATGAGTGATGTCACTGACCATGTCATGAGTGATGTAATATGTGACGTCATCAGCAGTGCATTGCGGGCGCGCGAGTTATAGTTAGCTGAACTAACTATAACGGGGGAGATTCTATGGTTTTGTACGAGTGAAAAGTCCAGCTAACTATAACGCCCCTGAAACCTATGGTTTTTTCAGTGAATATATATAGATATATATATATATGTATATATTCACTGAAAAAACCATAGGTTTGTTTCAGGCACGTTATAGTTAGGAATTAGCATTTAAAAAACCTTAGAAATTCACTGAAGAAACCATAGGTTTCAGGGGCGTTATAGTTAGTTGGACTTTTCACTCGTATAAAACCATTGAAATTCCCCCGTTATAGTTAGTTCAGCTAACTATAACTCGCGCGCCTGCAATGCACTGCTGATGACGTCAAATATTACATCACTCATGACATGGTCAGTGACATCACTCATATAGAGGTGGGGCTGCCCAAGAGAGCATTGCCATGCCCCCACTCCCAATATACATAGAAAGATGGGTTGATGTGGGGTTTACCCCAAATCTTCCTCCCGGGGTGCAGGAAGCCCACTAGACACCAGGGCATATTTAAAAAAAAAAAGAAACATAGGGTTGGAGGCTGCCTACAATGGGCATGGCCATTTCCCACCCCAGAAAGGACACAGACAGTCTTTCTGTCCCTCTGAGTGACGGATGGGGGTGATTAGTCGGGGCAGGGGGCAGAAAGTCCACTAGATACCAGGAAAAAAACATTGGGGTGGGAGCTGCCCACTAGAGGGATCACGGACAGAATATCGAGGAGCAAAATATCGACCTGCCAAAATATCGACGAAAAAATATAGAATGACAGAATATCGACTTGCTATCTGCATACAGGTAAGTACAAAAATATCGAATCCAAAATATCGTTGTAAATAATATAGTTTGTTAAAATTTCGAATTTTGTCTTAAAAGTAATGTAAAATAATGAAATAATAAATATAATTAAGTAAAACATACTTAACCTTAAAATTAATAAAAAATGTATGTACATTTAAAAAAAATAAACATCAATCTTAATAATATTTAAAAATATTCAATATTTTTAGTGTTGGATAGCGGGAGGGTAAAATTTACTATTCCTACTCCAGTGAGTGCAACAGTAGGGAAAGCGTTAGATAGTGGGAGGGTATAAATTACTATTCCCACTCCAGTGAGTGCAACAGTAAGGAAAGCGTTGGATAGCGGGAGGATGACAATTACTATTCCCACTCCAGTGAGTGCAACAGTAGGGAAAATGTTGGCTAGCGTAGGGGTAAAAATTACTATTCCCACTCCAGTGAGTGCAACAGTAGGGAAAGTGTTGGATAGCGTAGGGGTAAAAATTACTAATCCCACTCCAGTGAGTCCAACAGTAGGGAAAGTGTTGGATAGCGTAGGGGTAAAAATTACTATTCCCCCTCCAGTGAGTGCAACCGTAGGGAAAGTAATGATTGAATAATTACATATATATAAAGTAATTATCAATACCAATAAAAAATTATTAAAAATTAATTACTAATTACAAATTATTCGATAACTAATTATACATACCAATAAATATTAATTATTCAAAATTAATTACCTATTAATAAATACTTGACAACAAATTATTTTTCAATAGCAAAAATTAATAAGTAATACAAAATGTGTACCAATTGATAATTAATTAACAGTAAATTAATTATCAATAAACAAAAATATTTTCAATATTTTCAATAATTACTTAATTACAATTAAATTACTTCCCACCCTATTCCCCTATAAACCCACAACCCGCTCCGAATAATAAATTAATACAATATATATAATTATCAATTAATAAATAAATAAAAGTTCATTACCAATTAATAAAAATTAATTACCATTAATAATTAATTAACAAGAAATTATTTATCAATACCAATAAATAAAATTAAATAATTACTTAATTAAAATTACATTACTTCCCACCCTATTCCCCCATAAACCCTCAACTAGCTACAGAACTAGAATGCAAAATTAAATTACAAATAATTAATAATTCCTAAATATTTATATTTGATTTACTATAATTAAATTACTTCCCACCCTATTCCCCTATAAACCCACAACCCGCTACGGAATTCAATTACCAAAAATTAAATAACATAAAATTCATTACTTAAAAAAAATTAAAACATACTCTACAAAAATAATACATACTTTTAACACATATACTAACACTTGAAACACTATAAAAAATGCGATATTTTTAACAACTATATTATGACTGTCGATATTACTAACTTCGATATTATGACAATCGATATTTCTCACCTGAATTTTGATATTCTGCACCAATATATTTTGGCGATTCGATATTCTGTCCATTTTATATAAAACACTCCCTATTCTGTCCAGTCGATATTTTTTTCTCGATATTGTGATTAGTTACCCCATTAGAGACATGGTGATGCCCTGTGCCCCAAAAAAGGGCTCAGCAGTCTTTCTGCCCCCCCAGGTGGTGAAAGGGGGCAATTAGCCCTAGTTTGCTTCCCCCAGAGGGCAGAAAGCCCACTAGACACGTGGGACAACATTTTTACTGTATTTTGTTTTGGGGGGGGATTGGGGGGGTGGTCTCTTTGGGCATGTGCCTGTGCGCTCTCCACCATAGGGTCCAATAGAGTTTCTACCCTCTGCCCCCCAAGTTGGTGGATAGGGGTATTCACCCCCAATGTGTCCTCCCGGGCGGTCAGAGAGGGTGGTGCAGAAAGCACAGAAAACACCAGTGATTTCATAATGGTGCAAAAACAAACAAAAGGAGGTAGAGGCTAACCCTGGCATCGAGCCATAAGCACACCCCAGAAGGGAAATCAGTGGGGGGTTTTTTGCCCCCTTCAGTCGCAATTAGGGAAGTTGCCCTAAATTTGCCCCTGGGGTGGTGGGAGTAGAAAGCCCACTAAACACCAGGTATGTTGCATTTGGGGCAAAAGAAAGGGGTGAGGTCATTGCACTCTAGCACTGGTCATGCCACCTCCCCTCCCCCAAAGGGAATAAACTAGTATTTAGGCCTCCAGGGAGGGGAAAAAATGAGTTTGCTTCCAATTTGCCCTGAGGGGCAGAAAGCCCAGGGCTTGACAGAACTACTTTTTTAAATTAAATAATGGGCTGGGTCAGGCCTATCCTGACATAAAGCCCTACCCTCACCCCTAAAGCCTCAACATTCTATCTGCTCTCCTGGGACTATAACATCCAATCCCACAGACAAGAGAAAGGACATTTGATTCTTTTGGGTGATGTTTTTCCATATAGGCCAGGCCAGTAGAACTAAATCCCGATATCTTTCCACTTGGTGAATGGCTCCACGTTTTGGGCTTGGGTAGGTAACAACCTGAAGAAAACTACCAGTCCCAGACATTTCCTAAAACTAGACATATAGGGGAGTCTAGGGTGTTATGCCTTGCATGGACCCATGAAGTTTTCTTTCCCACAATGCTTTGCATACCTCAAACTCTGCTTAAAATCATTAATTTTCATTTCTGTGATGTAAACTTCCGGAATAAACAGGGATCTGTAAAATACCTATTACACAGCATTCCCCACTTGTTTATATAAAAAACTACTAGTGTCCACAATAGGAAAAGCCCCAAAACGTAATGTGGTAACATCAACATTTCCTGTAAAAAAAACGAACCTGATTTGGCACAAAAGAGGTAGCTGCATTAACTCGAGCCTGGCTCGGCCACCCCCTAAGGAATCCGACCAAATCTACACATTTATGAAAAGTGGACGGCAGGGGAGTCCAGGAAAATGTGCTTCGGACAGTTGCAATGAGGTTTTCTTATCAACGATGCCGTACAAACCTAAAATTTTGGCTATATCGACAAATTTTCCTTGCATTTCTGTAATAGAAACTTCCGGAATCAGGAGGAATCCACAAAATTCCTACCACCACGCATTATCTCACTTGTGCTGATAAAAACGCTGTTCCACTTGTGTGGCTGGACCTAGTTCCTGTGACAGGAATGGATCAAACCAATTGAACTTGGTTTGCTGCCAACATTCTTATCCGGAGCGCTTTTTTTCGCCAAAAACTCAAAATGTATCTATATTTTGCCTATTTTCTCAGTTCTCTCCAGCGGAATCTAAAACCCTGGGTACCTTTAGAATCTCCATGATGTTGGTACTTTGTGTGGAATATAAGTTATGCAGTCCTAAGCGAGTACTACCCAAAATAGCCAAAAAGGGGCAGCAGCTAAGGAGTAAAGGCATTTATCATAAGCTTCCATCACAAGAATGATCCCTATTAGAATAGAATAGGGGAGACATCAAAATGGCATTTATTTTGCCTACCTGGTACTCTTAACTATCCTTGAACTGGAGCTGCGTGTTACACTAGCCTTCAGAAGCAGCAGAGCAGCATAGATATAACATTATGATTAGATTAGATTTTTTACAGAGGTTATGTACGGTCTTTACAGGAGGCACGGTGACAGCAAGCAAGGGAGGTGCAGGAATCTGAGATTTCGTCAGTGTCACGAGGCACAGAGAGTAAGGCCTTTATGTAGCACAGGGACCATTACAGGCCCAGCTTCAATGCTTATCATCCCAGGCTCCCACCACTGCCTGCCTGAGCGACCACGATAAAACCTTGAGTAATTATTATTCATTGTGGCGAACGACCACCCTAGCCCCAGGGTCCTCATCGACTGGTCAATTTTCATAAATCTTCTCTTTACTGATCCGTGGACTTAATTTACAAATACTCATTACCAGAAATTCCCTTTTAATCAGCCAGTATTGATGAGTCAGTAAGAGCAGGGCCGCTTCCTGGTGCGGAGCAGTAAAGCTGTCACTGGTGCCAGAGTGGCGGGATTAATGGCTGCCTTTAACCCTGAAACCCTTCTCCACAGTGACACCCACAGGAGCTCACTCAGCCATTGCACCATGAACAAGTGTTTCGGTGTTTTTACTGCCGGGTGAGAGGTGGGGGCAGTGGGGAGGGTGGCGGGTGGAAGAAAGAAGAACATAAAACATACGATAGGAATAGAAAAGTGGCATCTAGACTGTGTTTTTGTTTATTTAATATATTATAAATAATGGCTTGCTCATTTATACACATAGGAACACCTGAAGCCGGTGCCATTAATATGGGTTACCCGTGATATATAACAACTGACCGAATGTAGACGGACAAGTATATGTCACGTGTGTCACCCACTAATCACATAGAAGGGACTCCACTTCAATATGTCATTCCCATGACCCCACAATCCCTCGTTTCAAATGACACAGCAGTTTTCGTACTACTTCAACAGGCAACAGCATTGTGATGTTATTATGTAGTTAATGTACTTCAAACTGTCTGCAGATCATTATCATATGGTAATCTCAAAGTTCTGTGCCATTCTTAAAAAAATAGCTTTTGGTCTTATGTTTTGTTTGTCAAAGAAATCATCTGCAACTTCTTTGCCCTTAAACTACACAAGTGGGGCTAGACAATGCTATATACATTTCCAAGCATTCTGCGTTTCTCTCACTTCAGACCGTTTTGTGAAAAATAAAATGAATTGGGTTCCCCAGCATCCTTGGGTAAGGTAAGGCATTTATGTCTCAGTGAATTATCACAAATGAATAAACAAATGGTCGAGGCCATCTGTGTTCAGTCCAGAGGTGGGTTAGGGCCCAAGCCTAGCGTCTCTAGGGGACCGAATCCATTAATGCTAACTGGCTGCCAGAGGCTTGTCTGAAAAAGATAATTGTTGTTTGTTTTCTACAGACATGATGTGTGGACTGTGTTCTCAACAAAGAAGGTGGATTGCATTGCAGCTTCAGGCTCTTCTACTAATGGCATGCCTCTGTTCTGAATTCTGATTGATACATTGACAGAGTATAGCTAAATCTAAGGTTCCTGGTAGGGGCATTTTAGGGTAAGGAGGTGCTTTTTAGATCGAAGCATACCAGACGGCACAGCTATTTGGTTTGCTAGAGATATCTTGGGGACATTCGGAAAGCTTCCCTGGTTATGCATTCCGCCCATTGCTTACCATTGGCTTTGTGGTCGGTAACTAACATTTGCTTGCTATCTATTTGCTGGCTTTATTTGCTTTAGGCTGTCCAGCTTTAGTTCGTCCCTTGTGTGGAACAATGGCTATTTACTGTGATCTTCGGAGTGCTCCCTTTCTGTAAACAGGCCTTTAAATAGTGTTCTTATCTTGTCACATTTGCTGTAAATTCAAAGACAGAGGTCAAATGTCAGGCTCTAACTTCCATGGGAGCTTGGTGTTTACTTTTCTTTCTCGGACTTCAAAGTGAGAGGATTTATGTGACAATCTTGCTGTGAAAGAAAGGTTTTTTTTAGCACACAACAAAGTTTAAATGTCTGTAAATGAACAGTACAGATATTTCAGAATATATCAGAACTAGGAAAGCACAAATAAAGCAAGTTTTTTTGTAATTCTAAATTGTGGTGGAAATCAAATATTTTAATACAATTGAAACAAATCAATATACTAGGTGATTACATTTCCGCACATTGTTTGTGCTCTGTATACTTTTATCAGTAAAACTGTATGGCTGTGCAAATGTAATGGTCATTTCAATTAGAAATGTGTTGTCTGTAATGGCAGTGTGCTACCACACTATGCATAATCCACTTTACGTGACCCATCTTTACGCCACTCCACTCTACACCACTCCATGGCTCTGCAGTCTACTGTGCACCACTCCACTCTATGGCACTACTCTCTACAAATCTCTACTGTGCACCACTCTACTTTATGCCAATGCACTCTACACAACTTTATGCCAATGCACTCTACACCACTACGCTCTTCACCTGTGCTCTCTACAGCACTCCAGTGTAGGCCACTACACTCTACTGTGCACTACTCCAGTGTAGGCCACTACACTCTACTGTGCACTACTCCACTGTACACCACTGCACCCTACGCCACTCTACTCCACGCCACTGCACTCTATACAAATACGCTTTACTCTGGAACACTTCACTCTATGCCACTGCACTCTATGCCACTCTACTCTACCCTGCACCACTCCACTCTACGCCACTTCACTCTGCTCTGAAATAATCCACTCTACTCCACTCTGCAGCACTCCACTCTATGGCACTCCACACCACACCTCTCTACACTATGCCACTCTACGCTCCACCACTCCACTCTACACTACTCTACTCTAAACCACTTCAATCTACACCACTCTACTCAAAACAATGCACTCTACGCCAGGCTTCTTTGCACCACTGCACTCTATGCCACTATACTCTATTCTGCAACACTCGTTATGTGCCACTATACTCCCCACCATTGCACTCTACATCACTGCATTGCACATCACTCTAATCTGCTCTGCATCACTGCACTCTATGCCACTCTATTCTACACTACTCTACACAATGGCACTCTACTCTACACCACTCTACATAATGCTACACACTCTACTCTACATCACTGCAAAGAAAGGTTTATCTCCAAGCGCTCCCACACAAAAATTCCCGCTCTTGTGTGAAAAGTCTTCTTGTGTTCTTTATTCATGAACCACATTCATCATATCCTGTTGTAATTTTCACCACAAACTAGCCAACACATGTTTAGTCTCTGGATTATTGTATTCAAACTGACTTCCTCAGAGCTGACAACACATTAAATATTCAGATCACTAACATATGATTTCAACTGCAATAAGTTCCAGTGGCAATCACTTGCCACTGTAGTTAACTGATCTTCGTATTTGCCTTAACATACTTAACAAATTTATGGACTGCTTGGCCACTTCAAATATTTAAGTGTATATGGAACTTATTGCAATTGAAATCAGATGTTAATGATCTGAATATTTAATTTGTTGTCTGCCCTGAGGAAGTCTGTTGGAATATAACTAGGGCTCCCGGTTTTATGGTATTTATTTTTTTGCCATTTCCGTCTGTATTTATCCATATTTATTTTTTGGGCTTTTTTTCTGTATTTATCCATATTTATTTTTGCCACAAGCAAAAGGCGACGCTACAGCTAGTATTTTTCCACATTTATTTACATTGACAAGGCACACCTGCGCCCGGTTGTTATTGGGCAACACAATACATTCAGCTGAAAACTTTGCCATTGTAGTACAAGCACATGTGCATTTCAAGAGACTTTGAGGGCATTGAGGCTCTTTCGGGTTTGTTAATGAAGTGAAGACCACTGAAAACCCGTTCAATATTTGCTGATGGTACCGCCTCTGCTGCAGTCCCACCTTCGCCACTACCATCTGCTGAACAGCGGTGTTCCAGAAGAACGTATTAAATTGGTGACATAAAGTAAGAGTTGGGTAACATACACAAAATAATATACATAAACATAGAGGGAAAGATCTGGTATTAAAAACATTTTATGAGAAACGAACTAAATAAATCCTTACCCTGTTCAGACGTGCGTGAAAAGGGTGAACATGGATCAGAGCAAAGCGTCTCTCCCACAAAGCAGAGGTTGAGTGGGAGGCTCTGGGGCCCTCAGACCTCGAGATGTGCTTGGCTCCGGGTTATTCCCCCGTAGAAGGGCGCCTGTGGGATGTTCACATGTGAGGGGTGTCTTTCTCTCACGTTCTTGCAAGCTGACAAGTGGCTGGCTCTGGAGCATTGACACTTATGGGAGGGCCTCACATGTCTATGGTGGCTCTGGGGTGCTGGCTCCAGGGGGGTTCACACTTTGGGCGTGCCTCTTCTGTGCTCGGCCACGCGTTGCACACTTCTTTGCTCCTGCACATGTCCCTCACACAGCCTACACAGGGGCACTTAGGGGCACGGCCAGTTCTATGAAGCCAATCATAAGTCCTGCAAATAGCCAAGGCTGACGAACTTCCACCAGTCAGCACAAGACACAGTTTTAAAGTCAAAGTCCTGCGTAGAAACTAATCGGAGCCCGTTCTCGCCTCTGTGCGCAAAGAAAGCTGCGGTCCCGCCGAAGTGTGAGGTGTCGGACAGTGAGGAGAGGACTGTCTGGTATAATTAAATTCAAATATTTATAAAGCACATAGTTACCGAGGTACTGTTATTCTGGCGCAAGGAGATTTTGATAAATAAAGAAAGAAGGTATTTAAACAAATATAACACATACGTTTTTATTGCTCTGCTGAAACTTTCCTCCATCCGAGTGGTGCACATTAGTGGGAGGGCGTACACGGTGGGTTCAGAAGTGAAAATGAACACGAAAACTCTGGAGGGAGAGGGGACACGGAGCGCAGAGGGAAGAAGGGTCCACTACCCTTACATCTGTAAAAATGTATTTCATCATTAATATTTGGAAACAGTCCCAATGTGAATCATACTACCTTTTCCCGGTTCCAAAGACGTGCGCGGCGCCCCTGCCATGTTCTAATGGCGCACCGGGGTGCCGTGGCGCACAGTTTGGGAACCACTGACTATATCATTGGTTATGCACAATTTTGGGATATTTGAGGCTCGCATTCTGACGCGCGTAGCAGGGGGGGGGGGCGCATACATTGGCATTTGGGATGTGTAACCTTTGACATCACACATCACGACTGGACCACAGGGCGCATGGGTTAGTATACAGAAGGCACAGTGTATGACAATCGGTGTACAAAGGTTTCAATACGGGACCTGTAGTCTAGTCTGGGGCACCAATTACTCTGCGCAGATGGTCACGCCGCCTGTTGCACAAGGAGCATGCATACTAGCCGGGGAAAACTGAACACTCGGACTGAAGCGCACAGGCTCGGGCATACAGGCACAGGCCACTCTGGTGCACAGGCAGAGGAGCCAGTAGCGAGGCTGGGGCACACAGAACGTGTGGTATCACAAGCACACACTCACGGCATGCTTGGGAGGCATCAGGCTGGGGTACAATTGATTTACTTATTCATATATGCATTTTTATATAGCGCGTACTTTACCCGAAGGTGTCGGAGCGCTAAACAATAGAACCAGTTACATTATACAAGTACTTCAGAGAACATGAATTACATAAAAGACACGGCATGCAGCAGGGGTACAAAGGCTGCAGCAGGGCTAAACAGCAGCTTGGGAGGCATCAGGCTGGGGTCCTGCCCCCTTTGCATAGGCCCTATGCAAAGGGGGCGGGAGCGGCAGGACTGGACATTTGAAACGCAAATGCACTTTGTTTTCTTACCATTCAGAAGCATGGCGCGCAATAGCAGAGAGAGGGTGATGCAAGAGTTGTGCACTGGCCTGGCAGGTTGCTGGCAGTGCGTACCTCCCCCCCCCCACGTTTGTGGCAGCTCGGGCTGAAACAGCTTACACACAGCCGCCCCCGAGCACTTCACAGGTCTTTAAAAGACCATTCGCTTGTTAATGGGGCTTTGTTGGTTGTACTCCCCTTCTAGAGCCCCTGCATCGCCACTCCGACTATTGCTGGAAGAATTAGCACGTTACACAATACTGCCCTGTCAGCTGAAACCCAGAGGCATCGGGTTTTTGCTTGCAGGAATCGGGAGGCGGGAGACTAGCGCGGCAACATTTACTCGTATTTTACCGTTTATAAATATAAATACAGACAAAGGAAATATCGATTTCCGTCTGTATTGATATGTATAAATCCGTAAATACGGAAAACCGGGAGCCCTAAATATAACTATCCATTGAGGAAACGGGTTGGATAGTTTGTGGCAAAAATTACAACGAAGAATATGATGATTGTGGTTCATAAATAAAGAACACAAGAATAATTTCCTACAAGAGTGTCGGAGTGCTCAGGAATTAACCTTTCTCTGTATAGACTTAGTCTTCCTTGAAGAAAATGTGGTGGCTTTCCTTCACTCTTGAGCACCCAATTGCTTGTTTAATTGCATTATCTGTCGTTGTTACTCTTGATTCTGGGTCTGTGTGCGCTGAGTCTACCCAGCCACCATTTTCTATAATATCTACACCATTACACTCTATGGCACTCTACTCCACAACACTGCATTCTCCGCCACTGAACTCTATGCCACGCTACTCTGCACCAATGCACTTGATGAGACAACACTCTACTCTGCAGCACTCTACGCCATGCACTCTATGCCATTTTACTCTGTCAATCT
The DNA here is from genome assembly GCF_964204655.1 of Triturus cristatus. Lineage (NCBI taxonomy): Eukaryota > Metazoa > Chordata > Amphibia > Caudata > Salamandridae > Triturus > Triturus cristatus. The sequence continues at coordinate 278,167,767 of NC_140583.1, forward strand.
ACTCTGAAACACTCCATGCCACTTTACTTTGCAGTCCGCCACTCTGCGCCACTGCGTTCTACTCTACACCACTCTGCCCTATGCCGCTATGCTGTATGCAACTCTACGACACTGCATTCCATGCCACTGCACTCTATCCCACTCCACTCTCCTCTGAACCACTGCACTGTACGCCACTTTAATCTACACCACTGTAATCTATACCACTGCACTCTATCCCATTATACTCTGCACCGCTGCACACTACGCGACTGCAGTCTATTCCACTGCACTCTAGGCCACTCTAGTCTACTCTGCACCACTCTAATCTATACCTCTGCATTCTACGATGCTGCGATACTCCAGTTCACGAAGTACCACTCTGTGCCACTCTATGCTACTCCACGCTGCTCCACTCTACGCCACTTCACGACCATCTCTTCTATGCTACAAACGTTACCCATGCTGAAAGGCAGCCACACTGCTGTACAATTTGGATAAAACACATTGGAAAAGCCATTAACTCTTGCTTAGGTGAGACCTATTTGCTTTGTCAATGCTTGTTTAGATAATCTGGCCACTGCCCTAGAAAGTTTAATGTCTTGTGGAGAATTTCTCTGCTTGCTGCCAAGAAGTGCTTTTTAAACTGGCCTTACTGTATTCTTGTTGATTTTTTACAAGACACACTGTGGCCACTTGATTTTTCCTCTTTCACCTATAAATGATGTGTTTTGCGGAGGCCGATCCATATCGAATATATATTCCAGTAACCCTGTCGTGTCTTGGCTAGGGATCTCACCCACTCCATAATTTGGGTGTTGAGAAGAAGGATTAAATATTTTGAATAAAAAATAGTTGGATTATTTAAATAGATTTAAAAACAGAGAAGGAACGAAGACCTTAAAACGGAACTGCAATCTGTAAATTTGCAAGCGAGTAACAGAGGTACATGCTCAAACAAGGTCCAAAATGCTGCAATATGGAAATAAACCGTAAATTCATAATAATTGACCATACGCAGAGACAAAAACAAGGCATAACTGAAAGTAAAAATGATGCTAAGGGCTTGACATGGAAACAGGAGAAGATGCCTTGCACAAACCACTGGAGGTTGAAAAGCGAGGCAAGCCTTAGGATGTAGATATAGAGGCCAGGGTCAATGTTAAAAAGGTCATGAGATGAGCTTTAGACAAAAACAGGTCTTCTTTTTTTTTCATGACATGTCCGAGAGGCTCTGTAGTGTCCTAGTATCCTATGTTAATGTATGCCATTGAGCTACATCTCCCTGCGTGGACCTCGTTACTACAGGCTCCTACTAAAAAGCACCCTCATAGCAATGCCAGTCGAACTTGCAGAGCTCAAGATCCGATAAGTGGGCTCCTGCAATTGTTCTCGACACTCACAACCAGGGGCGCAACTAGACCTGAACTTCTGGGAGGGGGTAGGAGCTAACACTACCAGCCAGGGCTGCCCCTAGCACTGGTCGCACATCGTGCAAGTCTTTTTTGGCGCCCCCTCACCCATTTCCTCCTTCTCCATAAATTCCCTAACTACCACTCACCAACAATGCACCTTATCTCTCTATAGCACGTTTCTGACAAACATTTAATTTTTTTATAGTGCTACTCATAGTTCACTCACACTCAGTTCTGTGATCTGCATGGTACACGTTCTTTGTACCAGGCACATTAACCTTTTGCGCTGTGTGGGTGGCAGGAGGCTTGTTTGGGTGAAATTGCAGATTGAGCAGTGAGGGGGACAGATAAGTGAAGTGTCACATGAGTTCAGGGTGAGTAGTGTGCTCGTGTGACTGCAGGGTGAACAGCGCAAGTGCATTCTGAGTGCAGAGTGATTGATATGAGTGCAGGGTGAGCGTGTGAATGGTGTGAGTACATGGTGATCAGTGTGAGTGCATTGTGATCGCTGTGAGGGCAGGTTGAGCGTGAACATGAAGGACGAAAATGAGGAGTGAATTGTCTGAATGTAGGGTGCATTCCCAGACACTTGAAGTAATTCAGCATGTTATTGACGTTGGCGTAGGGGTTCAGATATAAATTAAACTATTGCTCGTATGGCATTCATCAGGGATCGAGGGTGGAGGAAATACATAATGTGCTGATCCTGCAGCAAACTTCCGATTTTATGATTAGGGTTGCCAGTTCATTATTTTGATGTCCCAGACAGTACAAAAATAAGCTGTGACCTAAACCTGTATTTTCAGCACTTATCTGTGCATACTTCGAACAGCAAATAGAAATAGAAAGCACTTTTAATTGTGTTCTAGGGGCTGCCTGAATGATCCATGACTGATAATTAAAGGCGAAGCTGCTGACACTAAAATTCTGATACCAAGGAAATAATGTGGTTTCAGCACTTGGCCAAACAATTTTCAGATTTTGACAAAATCCTCCTGTGCCCAACGCTGTAAATAAGTATTATGTGAAAATGCAGCCGTGTGCAGTGATTTTTCCCAAATCACGTTCTTTAACGGCTTTCATCATCACGTCTTGATTTATGTAGCAGACCTACCAAGTCTGCCTCCCTCACTCCTAACACACACAATTCTGCCCTGCCTAGAGCTAATTTGGGCACCCTATTATCTGTGCCAGCATGAGAGGTACAGAGTGAACTATGTGAGACCGGCCTCACGGCGTTGCCCTCCCCATCACCCAGCCAACCTGCCACCACCCTCAAGACACGACATCTCCGACTCCGGCCGCCCCAGCCACCCAGATCCGAGGGCCGGCCAGAGCCCTGACAGACTCGACACCCTACCACGCATGTCCGCCCGAGGGAGCGGGAACCCTCGAACCAGACCCAGAGGCGCCAGCCCAGTCACACCTTGGGTCGCCTTCCCCGGGAGGACTCGATCGGCCACCAGGCCCCTGGAGAGCAGGCGCCTCCCCTGCCGAGCGTCTGGGGTCCCTCCCAGACCCACCTGAAAAGACCAAAGAAGTGAGCGGCAGGAAATCCCGCCGAACCCCCTCCGTCACCCCAGTCCCCCCTCTGCGAGGACTCCGGACTTCAAAGAGCCAGCGGAGTATAACAAGGGGTGCCGGAGAAACGAATGCAGAGAAGACCTGGAACCATCCGAGCCTGCTGACGCTGTCGCGGCTCCTGAATGCTGAAGTCACCTGGGCCTGCTGAGTGACTCGCGGCCTCTCGCTATTGAACCATCTGAGCCCTGCTGACGAGGTCGCGGCTCCCGAACCCTGAACCACCTAGGCCTGCTGAGTGACTCGCGGCCCCCAGCTATTGAACCATCTGAGCCTTGCTGACGGAATCGCGGCTCTCGAACTCCGACCACCTGTGCCTGCTGAGAGACTCGCGGCGCTTCCCTTGAGGACGACTCGGTAAGAGATCGCCCAGAGACACGACACCCTCCGGCTCGAGGATTGTGAGCTATCCGCAGGGTATTTCGCAGAGACACTATCTTGAAAGACTGTCCCGCTACCCCCATTCCCCACGACCGATTCGTGGTACTAAGTGCCACTGCTGTACTGCTTGCCTCTTGGATCATAAAGATCCCTTGAAAACATCGATAAAAGAACCTATCGTCCTACAAAGAATACGTGTGGTGTCACTCTGTTCGTAGTGTATATCAGGGTGTGCGCGCCTGGTTCGGCCTACGTGGGAGAGGTGGGTCAAAGGGGTGGGCAAGACGGGCATTGAACCCCCCTCCGGCGAACGCCTTTCCAACATTTGGTGGCAGACGACGGTATCCGAGCCGACACCGAAAGAGAGCGTGCAGTGAACGACTGACGCACTACCAAACAGAGATGGAAGGAGAAACCTCCCTGGGTGCCGCAGGTACCGAAATAAGCTCACCGTTCCGAGAGGATCAATTGGACTATTACACACATAGAGAATTAAAACAGTTTTGCAAAGACCTTGGCATCGCTACCACCGGATTAAGCACAAAGGAAGACTTCCAGAAAGTACTGAAAACCTGGGTCGAGACGGGGGCGCCCCCGACCCAAACGGAAGGAGACTCTGCCCATGAACCACCAAGCATCCCGGCGAGAAACAACGGGCCAGAGGGGAACCTGTCCCCCGAGGAGCTAGCGGACCGAGAGAGAAGCCGCAACCATGAACTTGAACTGGCAAAACTAAAAATCGAGGGAGAAATAAAACTGGCAGAGAAAAAGTTGGCCGTCGAGCAGTTACGGCTACAAGGGGAACTCGAAGAGAAGAGACGCCAAAGGGAGCACGACGAAAAGAAACTCCAGCTAGAACATGAACGCAGCCTGAAGGAGATCGAGTGGCGGGCTAAAAACGAAAAGTCACAGCCACCCGGGAATCCACCGTCCGCTCCCACCGGGGAAACCAAAGTCCACATCCCCAAGGATGTGGTAAAGGAGTATTACAAGAACGACGATATCCAGCAGTGGTTTAAGGCCTACGAAGTCGCCATGACCTCACACCGAGTCCCGCAGAAGGATTGGGGGGCTAGGCTATGGGGCCGGTTCTTAAGCGAAGGAAGAGACACCCTGCTAGATCTGCCCTCCACGGTCATGAACTCCTACAGCCACATGAAGGAAGCCCTCGTGGGCCGGTATGGACTCACCCCCGAAATGTACCGACAACGGTTCCTAGATTGCAAGAAGATACCGGGCACCACGTGGGTAGAATACGTGAACTTTTACAGCCGAGCCTTGGACGGGTGGATCAAGGGCAGCAAGGTCTCCACCTTCGAAGAACTGTTTGATCTGATTGCCTGGGAACATTTAGCGGCCAATTGCTTTGTAGAACTGCGCCAGCATCTCCTGGACAGTAAACTCACCGACCCTCGGAAGCTGGCCGCTGAGGCTGATCGTTGGGTGAATACCCGAGCCACCCGGGGCCCCGTGGGGGACTACGGCCGCCACAGTCAAAGCCCCCCCCGCCAGAGGGGCGGAGGGAACCACGGCTGACCAAGAGACTTCCCCGGGGGGTCCTCAACCAGCCCCCCCAGCAGCCCACCAGCGGCGGGTTCAGCCCCGTCCCCAGCAAGCACAGGAGCCCCAGGACGGCTAGGTCCACGAGCTAGGATCACCTGCTTCCGCTGCCAACAGCCCGGACACTACGCCAATGACCCCCAGTGTCCCCAGTATCAGCGAACCACAACGACCAACCCCACGGCCCGGCAGATGGCCTCCGTGGCTCTGGGGGAAGAGATGGAGGACTCCGAAGAATGGGAACCGGCGGCCATGGCCCTGGTCTCCCTGGGTGACCGAGAAATGGTCCCCGGGACACCCTTGCCCGCCAACACAAAGAAATACCGACAGCAGGTGACCATCAACGGCCACCGAGTCGAGGGCCTCCGCGACACCGGGGCGAGTGTCACCGCGGTCCACCGCAGCCTAATTTCAGAAGACCAGATCCTAACCGGTGCCCTCTGTCCGGTCGTATCCTCCGACAATTCTGAGAGCCTCTGCCAGATGGCGCTGGTGCCCTTCGAGTGGGGAGGGGTCTCCGGAGAACTGAAGGTAGCGGTCCGGACATCACAGCCCGTAGACTGCCTCCTGGGCAACGACCTGGAGAGTTCCCCGTGGGGGCAAGTAGAACGAAGAGCCCATCTGGAGATGATGGGCCTACCGGAATGGGTCTGCGCCACCACGCGCTCCATGACCGCGCGATTGCCTCTCTCCGAGGGCGGTGAAGCCCTCCTACCGAACACTATCCCCGAGAGCCGGGGCACCCTACCAGAAGCGGAAAACCCTCCTTCAGAGGGAGAAGAAGACACTAACCCGGGAGAAGGGCCGGAACCTTCCGCCCCGGAGGCCCTGACTGAGCTCGGAGAACTGCCCGAGATGGCCCAGTGGCGCTGTGAGGGGGGGACCTCCCGTGAAGAGTTCTGCCAGGAACAGGCCACCTGCCCCTCCCTCGTGGGACTCAGACAACAAGCCGAAGCCCAGGCCGCCGGTGACCGAACCGGAACCCATTGGATCTATTGGGACAATGGCCTCCTATACAGCGAGCAAAAGTCCGCCGAGCTAGGCGCAGCCCGGGTACTGGTGGTACCCCTGCGTTTCCGGAGCCTCCTCCTGGGCCTGGCCCACGATGTACCCTTGGCAGGACACTTAGGCCAAGACAAGACATATCAGCGATTGGTTACCCACTTCTATTGGCCCAAGATGCGAGCGAATGTAGAAGTACACTGCAAATCCTGCCTCACGTGCCAGGGCAGTGGGAAGAGTGGCGGAAAACGCAAAGCTCCCTTACAACCGTTCCCCGTTGTGAGTACCCCGTTCGAGCGGGTCGGCATCGACATCGTGGGACCCCTGGATCCGAAGACCGCCCAGGGCCACAGATTCATCCTTGTCCTGGTGGACCATGCCACCCGCTACCCCGAGGCCATCCCCCTCCGCACCGTGACGGCTCCCGTGGTGGGCCGGGCTCTCATGGGGATCTTCTCCCGTGTCGGATTTCCCCGCGAGGTTGTGAGTGATCGCGGCACTAACTTTATATCCCGCTACATGAAGTCCCTGTGGCAGCAGTGCGGAGTCACATATAAGTTCACGACCCCCTACCACCCCCAGGGCAACGGCCTAGTGGAACGCTTCAACCGAACCCTGAAGGGAATGATCCTGGGCCTCGAAGAGCCCCTGCGCCGGAAATGGGACGTCCTCCTCCCTTGCCTCCTGTTCGCATACCGAGAAGTTCCCCAAAAGTCTCTGGGGTTCAGCCCCTTCGAATTGCTATACGGACATCCCGTCCGAGGGCCCCTGAGCCTGGTCAAAGAGGGCTGGGAGACAAGCCCCCGGGGGACACCCCCTGATGTGTTCCGCTACATCCTGGCGCTCCGCAACCAGACGAGGAAGTTCAGAGAACTAGCAGAGGCTAACCTCGAGGCCAGCCAAGAAGAAATGAAGCGCTGGTATGACCAGAACGCGACCCTGGTCGAGTTCCAGCCGGGCCAGCAGGTTTGGGTCATGTCCCCGGTGAAGCCCTGCGCCCTACCAGACAAATGGACTGGTCCCTTCAAGGTAATCGAGCGGAAGAGCCAGGTCACGTACCTGGTCGATGTACAGTCCCCACGGAACCCCCTCCGGGTCCTCCACGTGAACCGTCTCAAGCCCCACTTTGTGAGAACAGAATTAAGTTTGCTACTGGCCACCGATGATGGGGCGGAAGAAGACACCGAACCCCTGCCCGACCCCCTGTGCGCTAAAGACCTGGATGGTTCCGTGGAGGGAGTGAAACTTTCAACCACCCTCACTCCCCAACAGTCCGACGACTGCCGCCAGCTGCTCAGACAATTCGCAGACCTCTTCTCCCTCATTCCAAGGGTCACCGACTGGTGTGTCCACGACGTGGACACCGGCGACAGCCCGCCTGTGAGACACCGAGCCTACCGGGTGCCTGACCGGGTCCGCACCTGCATCAAGACCGAGGTACAGAAGATGCTCACCCTGGGAGTGATCGAACCCTCCGACAGCCCCTGGGCCAGCCCGGTGGTCCTGGTCCCGAAGGCGGCTTCCCCAGGGGTCGCCCCAGAACTAAGATTCTGTGTGGACTACCGGGGGCTCAATGCGGTCACCCGAGCAGACGCTCACCCTATTCCCCGCGCCGACGAGCTCATCGACCGCCTGGGGGCCGCCCGGTTCCTCAGCACTTTCGACTTGACCTGCGGATACTGGCAGATTGCTCTCACGGAGGGAGGGAAAGAAAGCTCTGCCTTCTCCACGCCAGATGGCCACTACCGCTTCAGGGTCATGCCGTTCGGGATGAAGAACGCCCCAGCCACGTTCCAGCGGTTGGTGAACAAGGTCCTGGCCGGACTCGAGGAGTTCAGCGCAGCGTACCTTGACGACATCGCCGTATTCAGCTCTCAATGGCACGAGCATCTCCAGCACCTCCGACAAGTACTAATGGCCCTGCGCCAAGCCGGCCTAACAGTGAAAGCCAGCAAATGCCAGCTCGGGCAAGGCTCCGTGGTCTACCTGGGGCATCAGGTGGGCAGCGGCCAGGTCGCCCCCCTCCAACTGAAGATCGACGCCATCAAGTCCTGGGAGCCCCCCACCACGCAGACGGAGGTCCGGGCCTTCCTGGGCCTTACAGGGTATTACCGGAGGTTCATTAAAAACTATGGTAGTATCGCGGGGCCCCTCACGGAGTTGACCTCCAAAAAGCTCCCGAAGAAGGTGCAGGGGACCACCCCGTGCCAGCAGGCGTTCGACGCCTTGAAAACCGCCATGTGCACCGCCCCCGTACTCAAGGCCCCCGACTACTCCCAAGAGTTTGTGGTCCAGACCGACGCATCCGAACACGGCATCGGGGCCGTCCTCTCGCAGTTCTACAACAAGGGCATTGATCAGCCCATAGCCTTCATCAGCCGAAGGCTGCTGCCGCGAGAGCAGCGTTGGAGTACTATAGAACGAGAGACCTTTGCCGTCGTCTGGGCCCTCAAGAAACTACGGCCCTACTTGTTCGGAACCCATTTCCGAGTACAGACGGACCACCGGCCCTTGCGGTGGCTAATGCAGATGAGGGGGGAGAACCCCAAGCTACTACGATGGTCCATCTCTCTCCAAGGGATGGATTTCACTGTCGAACATCGCCCCGGGACGGATCATGCCAACGCCGACGGCCTGTCCCGGTTCTTCCGCTTCGGCGAGGAGAACCCCCCAGTGGATGGGTAGTTCTCCACGCCTTTCAGCTGGGGGGGACGCGTGTGAGACCGGCCTCACGGCGTTGCCCTCCCCATCACCCAGCCAACCTGCCACCACCCTCAAGACACGACATCTCCGACTCCGGCCGCCCCAGCCACCCAGATCCGAGGGCCGGCCAGAGCCCTGACAGACTCGACACCCTACCACGCATGTCCGCCCGAGGGAGCGGGAACCCTCGAACCAGACCCAGAGGCGCCAGCCCAGTCACACCTCGGGTCGCCTTCCCCGGGAGGACTCGATCGGCCACCAGGCCCCTGGGGAGCAGGCGCCTCCCCTGCCGAGCGTCTGGGGTCCCTCCCAGACCCACCTGAAAAGACCAAAGAAGTGAGCGGCAGGAAATCCCGCCGAACCCCCTCCGTCACCCCAGTCCCCCCTCTGCGAGGACTCCGGACTTCAAAGAGCCAGCGGAGTATAACAAGGGGTGCCGGAGAAACGAATGCAGAGAAGACCTGGAACCATCCGAGCCTGCTGACGCTGTCGCGGCTCCTGAATGCTGAAGTCACCTGGGCCTGCTGAGTGACTCGCGGCCTCTCGCTATTGAACCATCTGAGCCCTGCTGACGAGGTCGCGGCTCCCGAACCCTGAACCACCTAGGCCTGCTGAGTGACTCGCGGCCCCCAGCTATTGAACCATCTGAGCCTTGCTGACGGAATCGCGGCTCCCGAACTCCGACCACCTGTGCCTGCTGAGAGACTCGCGGCGCTTCCCTTGAGGACGACTCGGTAAGAGATCGCCCAGAGACACGACACCCTCCGGCTCGAGGATTGTGAGCTATCCGCAGGGTATTTCGCAGAGACACTATCTTGAAAGACTGTCCCGCTACCCCCATTCCCCACAACCGATTCGTGGTACTAAGTGCCACTGCTGTACTGCTTGCCTCTTGGATCATAAAGATCCCTTGAAAACATCGATAAAAGAACCTATCGTCCTACAAAGAATACGTGTGGTGTCACTCTGTTCGTAGTGTATATCAGGGTGTGCGCGCCTGGTTCGGCCTACGTGGGAGAGGTGGGTCAAAGGGGTGGGCAAGACGGGCATTGAACCCCCCTCCGGCGAACGCCTTTCCAACAAACTAATTCAAGTTATGCGACCACGCTCCCTACTCCTTGGCTTGGCCTATGAGATGAAGTGCTCTGGGCAAAGAGGCGAGGTCCAGTGACTGCCGAAGTGTCACCACCCACCCGTATGAGCCCGAGTGCACAGTCCACAAGCCTCTCCCATTCGCGCGATGTATACCTGTGCCCAGAGGCGCAACTAGAGCCAAGTTTCGGGGGGGGGGGGGGGGTTGAATCTTTAAGCGATATAAGGCCTCATTAACATGCAAATGGCGAAGTGCTCGGGTGCGGCTGTGTGTGCGCCCGGGAAGCTCTCTCATCCCGGGCGCCACACACGACGGGAGGGGCTGAAGCCCTTTGAGTCCAATGGGTGTTGCCCGCCTGTCTGTGCCATACATGTTATACAGCGAATTCGGCAGCGGCACTCTAACACCCTGAGCTGTCTTTCCAGAGCACACGAATACGTACGTCACTGTGTCTTGCGTCGCGCCCCCTTCCCGGAAGCAGCGTCCGAGAGCGGCGGCCGATTCTAATCAGCATTTTATTCCCTCGCTGATGCTGTAATTGCGGCCGCCATTGGCGCCCATCCATCAGGCGCGATTAGTCAGATAGAAAAGACAGGGCTATGAATCAGGGAGCACTCTGCCTGCCAGCGCCCACTGCCTCATTTCCCTTCTCTGCTGTGATTAGACATTTCGCAATAAATGGAGAGAGGAAATTGCCGAGAAGGAACGCTCTAATCTACCATTTGACCAGAACACAATACTAAGCACACACATAAGTGGCCCGTACTATGCTGGAAGGACTGCATCAGCTGCCAAGACTGTGCAGTAAATAGAAGCGGTCACCAGGGAAAGAAGCTCCTGGCCTCTGCGGTGTGCAGACACTACTCTTGGCGCTGGAGCTCGGCATTGCATCCTAACAAGAAAACAAAGCGGCCTGCTGCTGTGGTATGCCGACACTTCATTAGGCTCTGGTGGTGACGGTGCTGAGGTTGTGAGTAACCTCCCCAATCCGGAGGTGTGGGTAACCTCCCTTATTCGCGTGTTGTGTTAGTGAGTTCAGCTCGACTCAGTGGTGAGTGGGAACACTGCACGGCCTCGGGTGGTGAGAGTGGTGTGAGTGAAGTGAGATACCCACCCCTGAGGTGTACAGACACCCTGTATTAGCCCCTGGTGGGAAGGTCAGTGTCAGTGAGATCCCACCAGATTCCCACCTCTAAAGGGTGCATATACATTGAATTTGCCTCTGATGACGGGGAGGTACCAGGTAAAATCCCCACCTATAAGCTGTGCAGGCACTCTGCATTTTCCACCGATGGTGATGGTGGGGTGAGTGCGGTGAGATCCCCACTTCTAAAGTGTGCATACACACTGCATTAGCTTCTGATGGTGGGGTTGGTGCCAGATGAGATCCTTACCTCGAAGGTGTGCAGATACCGGGCACTAGTGTTTAATTTGAGATGGTGGTTTCCAGTGTTTAGCACTGGTACTTATGACAGTCTGCCACATGGTGGTGCAGTTTGTCTAATTTTGAGATGAGCACAGCGGCAGTTATTTATTAATTCAATATACATTAACAAGCATTGGCATAGCCAATAGGTCTCGCCTTTGGGACATTGAGAATAACTGAAAGGCACCGAGGGCAAGAGAGGGCAGATAATGTGAGGGTGAAACAGGCCGACAGCATAACGGAATTGAGAGTGCAGTCAAGAAAGAGGTGGCTAGATTTGCAATAAGCCGACAGCCAGCAAGAGCAGATGCAAGACTCAGACATGACTGTGGCAGCAGAGCGCAGGAAGGGTGATGGACAGGTGGGAGTGGCCAGAGCATAAGCGGGGGAAGCTAAAACTCACCTGAAAGTTTCCAAAAGTTTTTCAGGAAGAGATGAACAGAGGGCCTCAGGTAGGGAGGGGAGTGGGAAAGACTCATGTGGAGGGGAGCCTGAGCGCGAGTTCTGGGATAGCAGAAAAGACCGTCTCAAAGAGAGATGAAGTGGGGCAGACTCAGGTTCAGATGTTTTGGGGGTGGTTGGGGACCGTGTGGGATGGTGTGCGAGGGAGAGAGGGGTGCGAAGACGTAGGGCACAGACTCTGATTAACACTTAGGCGGGGCGAAGAAGAGATGTATGCCCAGGAGCACACTGTGTGCTGGGAGCGAGACATGACTCCACGTGTCACTATTCATGCAATGCGGTGTAATGTGTGGCTCTGAGGCAGAAAAAGAACAGCAGGTTAGTGTGCATGTTGGTTGTGTGTGGATGATGGGTACAACAGCAGCTGAGGCTGGCTCCCCCACCCCTACTCACCGTAGGAGCAGTAAACAGGGTGTAGGCCACTGAAGGGGCCTGTCTGGCTATGGGCAGTGAAGAAGTAACCCCTGAGGCTCTGCAGCTCGCCCGGGGCAGAGGCCTGATTGAATGGTGCAGGCTATGCCAAGCTGTGTTGTGTCTAGTTACCAACTTTAGAGGGGCCACAGGTGAAACGAGCACCGGGAGGTGGGAGGGTTAGGGGGAATGAGGTCGGGGGAGCTACGAATGGTACAAGGGCGAAAACGAACTCCACCTATGCTGTAAGACCAGGGCTTTAAGTGGTCCGGGTCTCACCGGTGCTGATCACGGGCAGTTTTTTAAAGGAGGCCTCAAAAAGGGTCTCTATCGGGCTCTGTCTCTGTTTTGTCCCTGGCACAAGCGGTCCATTTTTTTCAGGACTGCAGTGACAGCAGGCACATCGATGTGCTTGTGCTTACTTCTCACCAGTGGAGAAGTTACGGCATGACGTCATGCCAGGTGAGCGTTGTAGGGGAAGGGAAATCCTTTAAAGAGAGTTATTTTCTCTCCGGATTTCCCTTCTCATTTTGAAACTCAGAAGCAGCAACATTGTGGTGGTGTCACCAGGGCTTTTAGTGGAAGCTTTTTCAATATTATATACAAGCCATAGTTGCTGCTTATTTATCTTATGCAACAACCAACAAGCATTGACAAAGCCAATAGTCCTGGCTGGTTGTAGGCGTAATGCTACTTGCTTATATATCTGGATGCAATGACAGAAATAGGAAAATACAAGTCGGGCGACACACTATGCTAAGCACAGATTTTTTGCTTACGTGTTTATTTAAGCCACACCCTTAATTACATTGGCCACGTCCCTTTGAGAGACCCCGTAGTTTTTTCATCCTACTTAAAGCCCTTTGTAAGACCCCCATTTTTCACAATACCAACTGAAAACAAGTGCATTGTATTGTTTGAGACTTCAGGTTTTAGCCTGCATTGTAATACCTGTATTTTCCGGCGTGCTCTGTGTCAGCCAGTGCCTGGACCACGGTACCATGGGGTACAATGCTTTGTTTAACGAGGTGCCGCCACTTACTTTCGCTTTCTGTCGTAGTGCAACAAGGGTGGAAAGTGACGGGCAGGAGAGAGGCTGGGGATCGGAACTAATGGGGCGGGAGGTTAAAAAATTAGATACAGTTTGTGACAGCAGGGGTACCTCTCCACTGCCACAGCATTAATCAACAGAGTGGTGGTGATCAAAGCACTTTCTTGACACCCCGGGTGGCTGATATGGCAACTGGGAAAGTGCTGCAATATTCAAAAACAAGAGCCCAGAGTGGTCCCGACTCTACTCGCCCACCTCCTCCAAAGAGCAGCTGCATCAGATCAGAGCTGCCGACTCTGGACCTGAGGATCAGTCTTCGAGCCTCAGTGAATCTGGGCAAATCACTTAATCAACCCCGTGCGGTCGCTAAATAATTGTACAAATTGACATAAAAAAGCAGTGATCTCAGAAGGGTGGCCGCGTAATTTAAATAGACGCGGTAATGTAAAACCAAGCTGTTCCAGACGGTGCAGAAGAGCCGCGAGTCCCTCTCCAGCTGCTTGTCCTCGCTCAGCTGCCAGCTCAGCTCATCGCACAGGGACTTGGGGCAACGGGAGGGGGCGGGAACAAAGTAAAGAACAACAGGAGGGAAACTAAAAAAAGAAAAGTGGCGCGCCGCGGCCACCATTACATGAAAGCGCACAACAGGGCGCTTGGTGAACAAGGGAGGAATGCAGCTGCCACAATGCGTGCCGCTGCTCACTCTCTACACCAAAACGCTATGGGAGTGAACATTTTGAGAAAAGGTGGGACAAACACCCCCCCTTTGGCCATTTGCGTGCTTTAATTATTGTAAACCACACGCACAGGCCAATGGAATCTGTGGGAGTTGCCAAACAGACACGGAGAACTTGCGGGGAAGTTTGGAGTGATTACATGAAGCCTCCCATAGAGCAGCGCATGTGCGCTGCCCTTGGCTCAACCTAAAAATAACCAATACCCTCTGCCAAAGCCATTCTTATAGCTTTGGGGCCCTGGAATAGTCTGAACTGTCATACTTGTAGGAGTGTCACGGTTAGTAGTTGTGTTAGTGCTGTCAATGCATGGTGCAAGCCTTGGTGCCCTCCTGACGAGGGCCCTGACAATTCTTTTTACAATTTAAGCACTTCATGGCATTAACCTCTGTTAGGGAAGGGGATGTCAGTGATCCCCGCCACGCCAGAGGACGCACCTCCCACCACGCCGCCAAGTCCTGGAACGCCCTCTACCTCCGAATATTACCCTCACTGACAGACTTCAGGAAGAAACTCAATATCTGGCTTTTTGACTGAATCCCATGGCCCAGAGCCTGGATACCCTCACGGGTGGTAAGCAGCGCTATACAAGTATTTATTGATAGACCTCTAACTTATTCAGTCATACTGCATTACCCTCTAATAGGGACAAGGTATCAGTGAAGTTTGATCCCCACCTCTTCGTTGTACAAACACACTGCATTAGCCTCTGATGGCGAAGGTGGAGTCCGCAATGTGAGAGCTCCACCCCTAATCTACGCAAGCACATTGCATTAGCCTCTGGTGGTGAGAGTGGTGTTGGTAAGGTGAGATCCCTGCCGCTAAGGTGTATATACATGCGGCATTAGTCTGTGGTCATGATAGAGATGGGTGAGCCAAGGAAATCTATAGCCTAGTTTGAGCCGAATGTCTGGTTCTTGCTCAACCCCTACCTTGTGCCATGGAGACTAGTCAGCCAAAATAGAGTCGAGTCAAGCATCCCAGGCACTGCCCTTCCCACTCTCTAACGTTGAGCTTAGGGATCAGATTTAAAAGTACGCTTTTCTTTTTGGAATGTTTCCAGAGGAACTGGCGATCAGACGCTGGCTGATGCCATGATGCACATCGCAAATGTCTTCCTAAAAAGCTGCTACGAAGGGAGCGATATAACCATGCGAATGAGATGACAAAACAATTGGGTCATATGGTTGTCTCTCTTTTTACGTTTATGGACAAAATACTGCATGTTTCTCCAACTGTCCCATTCTGTCATTTTTACTTTTTGCTCCTGAAAGTTGCTCTATTTATTTGAAGTGTCCAGTTGGTCCATCGTTAGATATACCAGCTAGATACTGTATTCAGTGCTCTCTAAGCTGCTGATGATGTTCCCATTTCAACTGGTTCTTGAAGGCCCAGATCCACTCAAATCCTTTATCTAGTGGTTACTGGCTGGTGGCATTGACCCGATCATTTTTCCACAATGATAGCAGTAGGCACATAGGCCCGCTCCATCAAAGTGAAGCAGCAGGTGTGCATGTCCCATTACTGTGCTGGGTTGCTGTGTTTGTTTGACCCACCCACAGGAGCTTTCTGGTTTTGCCATCAGTAGATTTGTAATTTGTCCTGCTCCGAACCATACTGCATCTAAGGAAACAGCACCAGTTTAAACAACACCAGTTTGCCGCATTTCATTGCCACCTAGCACTAACTAGAACAGCAGTAGAAATGGACAACATTGATCTTGACAGGCAATGAAGGCTACTATAAACCAGAATTGGGAATGCCATTTGGTCAAGCTTGTATGGAAAGGTAATCAAGACAATCGTCATTCCCAATGCTTGTGTTCCTCTTTCTTGCTTTCTTTCCCGTTTCCATCTGCCACCTCTTTGCTCCTACCCACCCTTGGACCCTAAATAATGTGCATGCCCCAGATGAGCTAGGCCGCTGCCTCCCATTATATTTGTAGGTTTTGTTTATATGACATCTATTGAGTAATTTGCCTGGTGAGTCTTTCAATGGCTTGGCTCTGGATTTTGCTTTTCTTTCCAAGTCAGAACCCAGGTCCGGCTTGGCTCTACTGACCCTAATTTACTGTCTTCCCCCACCTCTACAATGTTCACACCATTCTTTCCCCTTTAACTTTCTTGTACTCATTTCGTCATACCTTACCATTCTTAACTTTGTTGTAGAACCAGAGTGTGGTCCAACACTATGGGTGGCAGAACTCCACAACCCTCCATTTTTGACACGAGCAAAGGTCAGTCTAACAGACACTCACCATGTCAGGGTCAAGCAGTAAGGCGCTTTACATGTGCAGGCACCTGGCAGCCTGAGCTAAGCTTTACTGGGCTGAATACTTAACAGCATTGGGGGCAGTAGCCTCATTAGCCTGAAAACCCCTTTTACGTCCTCCACCTCATGAAGAGAGATAGCGTCACCAGTACAGTTGCCCCTGGATGCTTTAGGTAAAGTCCTAAAGTGCCCAGGGCTGACTGTCTACCAATGATGACTACAGTCTGGAGGGTTGCCCTATATTTCTTTGCTCTCGTCAGATCGAGAGATCAGTTGCGTGCTCCTTAGTATATCTCTAGAGAATGTAGGATCTGCACCCAGTTAAATTAATGTGATACTAGCATGTCTTGGATATTTGCATAGGATCCTGACCCACAAGTACCACCTGTGGCATGCTTCATCATCCAATCCTCACCCACTGGACCTAGTGTGAGTGGGTAGTTTAACGCAATTTCTAAGCAGACCTCTCAGTCTAAGAGTGAGTTAAAATTGCCTGCTGGATCCTAATTTTCTTTACTGTAAAGGTCCTTAGGCAAGGTTAAAAACAGTGGGATGTCACAAGGGAATGTCCCAGGACATTATTGGGTTGACATGTTTTCAGCCCCTAAAATGCCCAAGGGGTCAGTAGGCTTTTTTCAAGACTAAGAGATTGCCTATGCTGCATGGTTGATAGTTCCTACCATTAGACTAATACAGTCATACAAAGATAATGGAACATGCTCGCAAACATGCAGACCATAATAGGCCTTTTCCTCTTTATGGTCTCTGCTAAGAAAGAGAAAATATACAATTATATTTAATTCTATGAGGATCGTTAGTCCCCTGCATTGTATTGTCTCATGTTTGTGTGCATCAAGCATGCAAGCACGTGTAATTTCCCCTTCATCGCGTCAACAGGTTTCAACCTGTACAAATATATACAATTAAAAGGTACACACAACATAAGGAAAAATATAACGAATAAACAAAGTGACAGACAGTGTACGGCAGACACACACAAGTGTCAACAAAAGAGCGGTCTCATCTGTAACCAACATGTCATACATATTAGTTAAGCACCATGTAGTAGTGGAGGTGGGCGATCCCTGTAGACTGTGGGTCTGATGGCTTAGTGGATTATTGCATCCACTGTAGGGGCCTATGCTCGACCTTATGGTCACAGGTTCAAATCCCAATGGGTCCATTCAGCCTTTCATCCTTCTGAAGTCAATAAAATGAGTACCGTTGGGTAATAAACATTTGTTATTCACTGCCAAGATACCCTTGAGTGAACGTGTGCTTTACAAATACACATGTTATCTTATGTAGTTACACACTATGGCAAAAAAGCAAAATGACCTGTCATTTCCCGCTACAGTGTGCACTTGTTACTGCATGTCCATAAGTAAAACCCCCTTCATTTACTTCATCAAGGGACACCGTCCGTGGAATTGCCTACTCACTCCCCGCACACCTTGCATCTTAGCTGTGCTCACACTAAATCGTGTTTTAAAGAGGAATGCTGGTTGAGTCACATGACTCATTACTGTCTTACTGGTTGTGAGGCCATGGATCCCCAGAGGCTGTATTGGTAGCTGTGGGGGTGTTGTAGACCTGCCTCCCACTCCAGGTGTGCCTCCTATGCTTGAGTGCTGGAAGTGGAGGGCACGGTGAGCATGTCACCATTGTGGTGAGGTCGGAAAGGTTCCTACATAAATATCCAGGCGATGCCAGGATTGCACTAATTTACCTGGGTGTGGATCCTATGTTCTCTAGAGATATACTAAGGGCCACGCAACTGATCGCTCAATCTGACGGCAGATCCTACATTCTCTAAAGATATACTAAGGACCACGCAACTGATCGCTCAGTCTGATGAGATCAAAGACATATGGGGCAACCCTCCAGAGTTTAGTTACTCATAATAGTCTGGGAGGCTGAGGGTTTCACCTTGACACAGCTTCTCATCCGCTTTTCTGGTGATATGTCGACCAATGATGCCTCATCAGAGTTGGGAGTCGGCAAGTGTTACTGACTCTACCCCACTCTGTCAAGAGTTACAGAAGATCCTCCTTTCATTGGCTGACCAATGAAAGGCTAGCCAATGAGAGAAGGTTGCAGGATCTTCAAGTTTACTCAACCGCCCTTAGCCCTATCCCCTGGAAGCGTCCATATCCTTCGGGTGCCTTCTGCTTCTCCCTTCCGCCACTCACTGGTCCGGCTGTTCCTGCAGCGGTCCAGTAAGTGCTTGTTATAAATGTTTGGGTGTGTGCATGTATGAATGAATGTATGTGTATTTGAGTGTGTGCTCGTGAGTATCTGGAAGTGTGTGCATGTATGTGCATGTGACTAGTGAGTGTGAGTATGTGTGCTTGTGAACTGATGAGTGCAAGTTAATATACATGTGGATGCATATATGCCAATAGACCCGATTCAGGTGGGAGACTCCCTATTTTTGAAGTCAGAAATGACTTCATTTTGGCTGTCTCCTGCTTGAAATTGCATCTACTTCAATGAGGGAAATGCATTCTCCTAATTATTGTTTTTCTTTAATCTCCTACTTAACTTCTAAAATGTTGCCATGTATGATGGATGTGTGGGTGTGCTGTGAGTGTGTGTGCACTCTTGAGAATGTATGTGCACTCTTGTGAATGGATGTGCACAAGTCCTAAAAAAAGGAGTGAGGGAACTAACCAAGTTAGGCAGTATGCAAGGCACATCATGGCGCATGACATCACAGCGAGTGACATTGCACGTGGTATCACAGGAAGTAACATCACAACCCATGACCTCACAGGAAGTGGCATCACAAGAAGGGACATCAGACCTCAACACCTCAGACATATGTTTAGCAGTTCTATCATGCGTACATTTGAGTGTGTTACAAGAAATTTACAAGTGAGATTTTGCATTGGGGTTCTGCCAATAAAGTGACACAAACCCAACACAAAATCTGGGCCTCAACTTCTACATTTATATCTTTTTAAAACTCTACCACAAAGAAATTGTCAGCAGGGAGAAATGTGGCAGTAAATCTGCTCTGCTTAATTTGGTTGCAAAGTCTGCATTTTAAAATATCTTATGGGGTTAAGGCACCTGCTGCAGAGATCTTTGTGTGCCCAGTAAATTTCAGGGCATTATAATAATGGTAAGCTAACTCTTGTGGTTAACACTCTTGCTGGAGAGATCTGTGTTTTGTCTAGCCCAGTCCTGCCAAGTACCACGCATAAGGTGTTAGACTAACGCTTTTCAGTGTGGTGCTCTGCATCACTGCACTGAAATTCATTGTCACGCATATGATGCATTCAGCATAGTGTCTCAGCTGAAGCCTGTTGAAAACTCTTATGGTGTGTGAAGCAGATGGGAGCGTGCCGCCCGTGGCCTGTGTGCGCTGCTCCCGCAGGCTTGTGGTGATTGCGGCTAGGCTATGAGGTGCTAGCAGGCTGACTGTGCTGCTACAATGTATCATATTGTGGTGTCCACAGCACCATGCGGCATTGAGTCAGGATGTAATGCGGAGCCTGTCCGCGACGGCACGTCACCTCCAGTCCTGCTGCCTGAGCGGGAAGTTTGTGAAAAAGGGGTCTGGCTGCTGGTTTGTGGGACTTAGGCGCTGGCCTCGTAGCGCTGCCTGCTGCCCGCACTGCCCACCCTGCTGTGCCTGTAAATATGGCCACTCCCTGCTGCAAATTGAATTATTGCCATGCCAAGCCTGGGAGGGTGGACATCACAGAGTCAGTGACTGACCCGGTTGCGCAGTGACCTAAAGAGCCTGTCTGCTGCCTTGCAGGCGATAGGCTGTGGGGCGCTGGCAGGCGGTGTGGAGGCAAAAGGTAAAAGCAGCACCTGCAGCAGCCAGCGCCAGTTCTAGCCCTAGTCGGCTGAAAAGCCAACTTGCTGCCAAACAACAGTATACAGCTATCCGCCTACAATTGGTAGCCTACAGGCTCCAGCTTACAACAACAGTGTAGACTGGTAAGACTGCAAAGACGCGTTGCTGCCGTATTCTATACAGACTGATGCACCTTGTACTTGTGCTGGCTCAGTGATAGTTAGGCAGCTCGACACCAAGTTGATCTCTGCTCATTAATGTGTGTTGTGCACTGTGACAAATTCGTTCCCTGGTCTCACTTGACTTGCATGATTGGTGTGGGTTAAGAGGTGGAACAGGTGGTTCTGGGAGGGTGGAGGGCTCACAGTCATGGGCAGTGATAATGGGTTGCAGTGGAAATTATGGTAGCCGGCGACCAACACGTTGTACACAAGGGGCCTATGTGCACCAGGGATACGTACTATAGACTTTTGTTCCGTCACTGTTGCAGCCTGCATTGGAGAACGTAATTACCATATTGGGCACGACATTATCACCAGGATTCTCCTTGAGTGAGAGTAGCAAGAAGAGAGAAGGGGTCATCCTTTGTAATTTATATCACCTGAACCCTTGCAGACTACTCGCCGAAGCAGTCACGTGAACTGCTCTTTAAGTAAGTAGTTAGCAGCCACCCACCCAAGTGTATGTCAGCCATGTTACTACACAAATTCCAATGGAAGTGCGCAATTAGAAAGGTGCTGCTTCCTACATCAGCGTCTCTGCAATTCACTGCAGCCCCCCAGCGGTGGAGGTTCTGAGGCAGCACGTGCTCACTGTAACATTGGCTGAAAAGGAACAGCCAGTCAACAAGCCCCTATAGGACCGCACCTTAGCCTGCAGAATAACTTTTACTAAACACTTTTATGCCTCCCCTCCCCGTGGCCTACGCACAACACTGCATCTGAAGGTAACGGCACTTACCCTGAGTAGGACGTATGAAGACTCAGCGACTGGTCACTGTGACCTGCGCTGATTTTGAAGTTCAGGGTGGTTTCAGAGGCTCCGGCAGTGCCCGGCAAACAGAAGCCAAGGTGGACACCAACTCACCGATTAAATCAGACGCCGCCAGTCACAGACTAGAGCAGGATGTTTACCAGCATTGGGGAGAGATGTTTACCAGCATTGGGGAGAGCAATCACATGGCTCCCCCCACTTATTACACCTGGTCCTCAGCCTCTCCCCAGATTACACCGGCTAGATTAATTAGTTGATGCTAACTTCCACAACATTTTACTCGTCTCGGCACATATGCGGCCTGTGCGAGGGGTGTTCCAGGTGCTTCGCTTTGCTCCCCTAGCCAAGCAAATAGCACTGTTTGTGTGACACACAGCTGATGAGGACAGTTGGGGGTCAGGAGTCTGCAACTGTGGTGCACCTCTTCACAAGCTCTTTTACTTAAACTGGTTATTTGGCATCCATTTATCACAAGGAGGGCTTCCTGCAAAGTTAGTGTCCTTCTATTCCTGGTGTTTTACAGTAGTTTTAAGATGATCTTAGAGTTTCTCATTGCTCAAATGGGTGTAATTTCTGATATTTATGCTTCCCTTATCTTCATTGCATGATTTTGCTTGTGGGACAGTGTCACTCATGGTTGTTGAATGTCTCTCATAAGTACACTGAAATTATGAAAATGTCACACTTAAGCAATCTGAAACCTTGGCAGCTATGCTAGCCCCAGTTTTGAATCCAAGTGGCATAGAGGGTTAACGTGTCTCCTGCACAGCACATCATGTAACATGCAGATGACACATTTGTATTTCATGCCGCCAGGTACGCGGGTTACTGCTTTTAACACAAAGGTCCTTTTGTTACAGTTCATAAATTGTAATCCTTCTTATATAGCACAGTGATCTATGAAAGGGCACGTGACTCCTTCACCTTCTAACGCTCACTGTTTTATAGAACACATCCTGTACATTGATTTACACACATGTGATTTAGTATCAGTGTATAATATTTGCGTACGATACAAAGTGCTTGGACACCCTGCATTGGGAGTAGTAGCTCTATAAAAGAAACACAACAAAATAGTAGTATTGAAATTGTTATTTTTAAAAATACTGGAACAGACCAACACATTTGACATTCTTCCAGTACTTGCACATCTCTTATATACAGGGACTGAGCAAAGCCAAAACCATGCCTCACCTAGGTACCTTAGAAGGGATAAGTTGTGTGCCTTTGTTTCCCCTTCACTGCATTTGGGTGTGAGGCTCCAGATAGCTCCCAGTCGGAATACTTGAACAAAAGGAGGCCTGGTGGCCCCTTAACTTCGTCCTTTGTCTTGGGCCAGCAGGAATTTAAAACAAGGGAGCCCCTTCCATGCCTGCACATTACTGCTGGGAAGAAAGGAGACACTGTGCAGGCGCTGCTGAAGGTGTCCCGGTGTCTGAAACCTGCACCAAAGAAAGCAGACAACGTGCGGGGGCCAATAGTGTCCTAGTGTCTGAAACCTACACCAAAGAAAGCAGACAACGTGCGGGGGCCTCTAGTGTCCTAGTGTCTGAAACCTACACCAAAGAAAGCAGACAACTTGCGGGGGCCACTAGTGTCCCGGTGTCTGAAACCTACACCAAAGAAAGCAGACAACGTGCGGGGGCCAATAGTGTCCTAGTGTCTGAAACCTACACCAAAGAAAGCAGACAACGTGCGGGGGCCAATAGTGTCCTAGTGTCTGAAACCTACACCAAAGAAAGCAG
This sequence comes from Triturus cristatus, assembly GCF_964204655.1. Lineage (NCBI taxonomy): Eukaryota > Metazoa > Chordata > Amphibia > Caudata > Salamandridae > Triturus > Triturus cristatus. The sequence goes on from NC_140583.1 coordinate 278,190,385, forward strand.
ACAACGTGCGGGGGCCTCTAGTGTCCTAGTGTCTGAAACCTACACCAAAGAAAGCAGACAACTTGCGGGGGCCACTAGTGTCCCGGTGTCTGAAACCTACACCAAAGAAAGCAGACAACGTGCGGGGGCCAATAGTGTCCTAGTGTCTGAAACCTACACCAAAGAAAGCAGACAACGTGCGGGGGCCGATAGTGTCCTAGTGTCTGAAACCTACACCAAAGAAAGCAGACAACGTGCGGGGGCCTCTAGTGTCCTAGTGTCTGAAACCTACACCAAAGAAAGCAGACAACTTGCGGGGGCCACTAGTGTCCCGGTGTCTGAAACCTACACCAAAGAAAGCAGACAACATGCGGGGGCCACTAGTATCTGAAACCTACACCAAAGAAAGCAGACAACGTGCGGGGGCCACTAGTGTCTGAAACCTACACCAAAGAAAGCAGACAACTTGCGGGGGCCACTAGTGTCCCGGTGTCTGAAACCTACACCAAAGAAAGCAGACAACGTGCGGGGGCCGCTAGTGTCCCGGTGTCTGAAACCTACACCAAAGAAAGCAGACAACGTGCAGGGGCCACTAGTGTCCTAGTGTCTGAAACCTACACCAAAGAAAGCAGGCAACGTGCGGGGGCCACTGGTGTCCGAGTGTCTGAAACCTACACCAAAGAAAGCAGGCAACGTGCGGGGGCCACTAGTGTCCCGGTGTCTGAAACCTACACCAAAGAAAGCAGACAACGTGCGGGGGCCACTAGTGTCCCGGTGTCTGAAACCTACACCAAAGAAAGCAGACAACGTGCGGGGGCCACTAGTGTCCCAGTGTCTGAAACCTACACCAAAGAAAGCAGACAACGTGCGGGGGCCACTAGTGTACTAGTGTCTGAAACCTGCACCAAAGAAAGCAGACAACGTGCAGGGGCCACTAGTGTCCTGGTGTCTGAAACCTACACCAAAGAAAGCAGACAACGTGCAGGGGCCACTAGTGTCCCGGTGTCTGAAACCTACACCAAAGAAAGCAGACAACGTGCAGGGGCCACTAGTGTCCCGGTGTCTGAAACCTACACCAAAGAAAGCAGACAACGTGCGGGGGCCAATAGTGTCCCGGTGTCTGAAACCTACACCAAAGAAAGCAGACAACGTGCGGGGGCCAATAGTGTCCCGGTGTCTGAAACCTACACCAAAGAAAGCAGACAACGTGCGGGGGCCACTAGTGTCCTAGTGTCTGAAACCTACACCGGGACGAATTCAGCATATTTTAGTTGGGCCCAACTTCTTGTCAGGGTGGAGGGCGTCGACTCTGTGAAAAGAGTTGTCGGACGCCGTCTACACGTGTGTGCCCCCGACTTGTGGCCTGATGTGTGTGCTGTAGCGAGTGGATGGGTGAAAGTGTGTGTGCCCACTATCGGCAAGAGATACGAGCGGGCCAGTGTGGAGCACGCTTTCTACGCCTCTTATTCCTTTGCTTTCTTCTCCCAGCGTAATTTCCTTCCAGTATAAATGGCTATGTCGATATATTATCTCACCCCACCTTCCCTGTGAGCCCTTCTCTCTTGTCTGCAGATTTCCCTGCCCACCACCTTCTCCCACCACGCCCCCTATTCGTTTCCCACCTTCCTTTCCCCTCTTTTTGTTATCCCTGCTACCCGCACATCTCTTCTCTCTCTCTCCACCTATTATACACCTTCCAATCACAACCACCCTCCGATTTCCACCTGTCTTTCTTCACAGAGGCTGCATTTCTCGGAGTTGATGACAGCAGTTATTTTCATATTTTTTTTCAAATTGGAAGGAGATGAAATCTCTTTGCGCTCTTGGTTGGAAGGCAGCAAAACATACCAGCGAACGCTGCAGCCGCGCGCCCCCTCCTTTTCCCTTTCAATCCCATTCCGATAAGTGACATTCCCGCTCCCTCGGTGCCGCGTCGCCTCGGGGGTTTTCTTTTAAATTAAACACACACTGTAGAGCGCGAGGCTTTAACAACTGTGATCTTTAGCTGTAATAGGCGGCGCTGGCGTGCCTGGCAGGGCGAGTACATATATACATTTCGAGCAACTCCCGGCCCCCACGGCTGGTGGAGCAAAGGGAATGCTGGACAAGATCAGAATCATGGTGGCGGCACCCAGTGGTGGCTCCTCCGCTAAGTCGGAGGAGCATTGCCCCACTGCGTAAAAAGGAAAAATAAAATGACAATACTTATAGTTATTATGTTTTTTTTCCCCATTGCATATAGTCGGTGGCCTTGTTCAATGTGGGGCTGGCCAGAGCAGGGACGGAGTGGTTTGCACTCCCTAAGTGTTGCATGAACTGATTGGCTGGCCTTCTTGGGCCGACCAAACAGTTCATGCGCACTTTGCATGTTCCTACCAGGCTGCATTGCACACCCTGGTGAGGAACATGCACAGGTCTGTTGCTGTCTGAGCGCTGAACTAAGGCGTTCAGACAAATCACAACGCTGCATTGCAGAGTTGGGATTGGCTTAGGTGAGACTGTGTGCCAGGTGCCTCCTGCTGCCGAGTGGACTGGAGAAAGCAAAAGGACGCAGGGGAGGCGGCGGCTGTCCATTCCCAGGTAAGTGTTTTCTTTCTTAATAAAACTGCCCCTCCCTCCCGGCCCACCACCTCTGTCCGGTAGCGTAGCAGCCGCTACTGCACGAGGCGCCAAGTGCGCTTGTGTGTACGAAGAACCTGACACTGTGGCTATTGGCGGCAAACAGCCCTGTGTTGCCTCACATCACTTTACATTACCTCTATTAGGCCTCATACTCACCACTAGGTTCCATTTCCCCCATTAGACGCAGGGACAGCTGCTACCAAAATAAACTGGTGGAGTAGTGCGGGGGGTATGGTGCTAATAATGATACTAAAAAAACACTTACCTCATGCTGCCGCTCCCGCTGCCAGCTGCCACAGAGAAGAAAAATGAGGATGTCCACAGGCCACTCCCACCCAAACCAGACGCTGCTCTTAGGATGACGCGATACCAAAGGGGATGATGGACGGAGCGTTTGAGCAAATCAAACACTCACCCCAGTCAACTGATCTGGGTTTAATCCATCATCATTCTTTAGCTCACTCCACCACCCCAGTTCAGACATGGCCATATGCAAATAAGTCTGACCCTGTGCCTCATGGGAACAGTCCAGCCCGAACTGCCAATCCATCTCTTCCCTGGACCGGAAACAAGCATCCTGGGACCGGTTTCGGGTTCATAACTGCTCTTAGGATTACAGCAGTGCCAGGATTGGTCTGAGCAGGCTAGTTAGGCGCTCAGTAAGTGAATGGTAGTCTGTGCCGTTTCTCCACCCAGCTATACAATACAGCAGGGTTGGAGAAATCAAAGTGAGCATGATGGTTTGGCCGGCCTAAGACAGCTGGCCAAACCGTCATGCACATGCGTCAGTGCCCAACAACTCCTCTTCCCCCTGTATCACTCAGTAGGCCTAGGCTGTCCCACCCTTGAATCGGCAGCATTGCCTATCAGAGGAAAATAAAACAATAATAAAATTATTTTATTTTTCGTCTGCAGTGAGTGGGGCAATGCCTCTCCGTCATTGCGTAGGAGCAGCCGCTGATTAGACCTCATATTTCTGGACAAAATATCACTGCATGGGTCCGCACAAACATCTTGGGGCCAACACGCTAGAAAACTTTGTGACACCGTGTGTAAGTTACACAACTACTTGTTGATGCCACTGTAGGTGACTGTCAACTAACTGTTTGTGGATGAACTAGTTTGTGCTAGCATAAGAGCTGTCAATCCTAAGGACACTTGAGGAGTAACTCTGACCCTCATCTATCAAAGACCAATCTAGATCACACTCTCTCTAATGCTTATACTGGGAAAACCAACATAGGTCACTGGAGGCACTTCCTACACAGAAATGAGTGTAGGATGGTACTTTGTGCCTAAAAAAGTGATTAGCGGTGACTGCACCAGGCTCTGTATAATAAGCTGGTAATACACCGGCTGACCAAGTTGATGGATAGCCAGGGCTGGACTGGGAACTCAAATCAGCCCTGGCAATTTTCTCGGACCAACCCCTGGCAAAGCATTGCCTGGCCCGGGAAGTCTGGAAACACTTGCTTGCTGCTTTTGTTACTGAAGACCGATATTGCAGCACTGCTGCAAAACTGGCCCCCACAAACAAAACTGCCCCCACCCTTCCAGCCTCCCAGGGAAATGTCTGATGCCTTGTAGAGCCAGTCCGGCCCTGGGGATGCCTGCAGAAAGGAGTGGTGACCTCTTGCAGCCACATTATCTAAACAAAAAGTAACATGGAACTCATTCAGATAGGGGGACCTCATCTGTACGTTTGAGGAGTCCAAAACAAATTGGTAATGCAATCCTATTCCAATTAAATTGTACTACAAAGACAATCTGAGTGTCTGTCAAAGATATATTGAATCAATCCATGTGCAGTACAATATAAGCTAGAGTGAAACGTGAATCTGGGGGACGTTAAACAAAATTGCAAAAACTGCAAATTGAATTGTTACAATAAACCTTTTTGACAGGACAAAACCTCCCTTTTCAATATTAGTAAGTTACCCAAATGTAGGCCTTGCAGCCCACAGGACAGGGGGCATGGTATTTAAAAGTAGGACATGTAGAAATTTAAGGTTAAGATGCCCTTACAGTGACTAGCACCTAAAAGGTATTTCTCATTGCGGCAGGCATCTTTTGTAGAAAACCAGAGTACAGATTAATATCCTAATACTGTATCTCAGGAAAAAGACTGGATTGAAAAATTATTAAGCAACAAACTTTAATAGTTAATTAAAATCCAATTTAATGGTGAAGTCCATTTCTATTAAATATTAAGGAAAGGCAATTTTTCAAAAGTTTTCTGAAGCATAATTTGCATTTGGTCACCAGCTTCTCCAACTCAGTGATTAGCATTTGAAAATTTGTCAAATGTCGCTACGGAGAAAATAATAGACTGACCTAAATGGGCAGAGATGACACCTCTGAACATCAAATAATATGAAATGCTGCAGCTGCGGGCATCCTTTTATCACTACAGTGTCAAATCCTGCTAGAGTGCGAACGCCACTGTGGCAGGTGTGCTGGGTTTACATATCAGCATACATAGAAAGTGGAAAGCACCAAATGGAGTATTAAAAGCTGTTAAGACTGAGAAACTTTATTACGTTCAACTTGATGGTATGCTGCCCTGAGATCCAACATGGAGAAGATTCTTGAACCACCAAAACTATGCTAACATCTCCTGGATTTGAGGTAAAGGGAAGCAGTCAACCTGAATGTGTTTATTAAGTGACCCAAGGTCAACACAGAGCCTGAGATCACCATTTTTATTTAGGGCTACAACTATTGGTGAGGGTCCATAGCGATGAATGCACTGGTGCAATGACACCATATTTGCAAAGTTTACCCAAGTGTGTTTTCAGTCTATTCATTATGCTGAATGGCACATTGCTTAGCTTATTTACTACGGGTATGGCATTGGGTTTTAATATGATTTTGTGCTCAAAATCTCTCACCACCCCAAGCTTATCCTCAAAAATGGGCTTATGTCTGTCTAAAACCTCCTCCAACAAAGACATCTCCAATGAAATGGGGTGAAGAGATTGAAAGGCAGACATTCCATGAATGAATTATCTACGTGTTGGCTGGTGGATGAAACTTAGGTGGACAGAAAAATACCTGGTTTTGAGTTGATTAAGAAGCATGTTGAAAAGTCCAACGAGAGATGTAGAAGCAGGTGTAGGAAATTGGCTCTCTGCATAGTGTACTACAATGAAGTACACTATGCAGAGAGTCCAGGGAATCCCCAATTGATATACAGTGGTAAAAGCAGATAATTCTAATGCTCTTTTTGTGGTTGTGTGGCCTAGCAGGTAGACTTATTAGAGGGTAGTGTTAAGCATTTGTTGTACTCACAGGGGCGATAAATGAGGCACACACTCAAGAATAAATCAGAGACCAATTTATAAAAATAGTATTGATTTTTATATAATTTTTAAGACTACAGACACAGTTCTAAGGTAAGTGCTTTCAGAGATACGATTTTGCAGAGTTCAGAAAATATATCACTACTATGCAGAATTAAGCACCATAGGAAACAATGGGGGAAAAGTAGAAAATGCATAGAAATTCAGGAAATGCTTTCACGAAGTTCAACTTCTCGCTTTAGGTAGATGTCAGGACCAGATTTAAAGTTGCAGCAGGAGAAGTTCAGGAGCGTCCCAGATCGGACAGGAGCAGAGTGGTAAGAGTCTTGCAAGCTGGTGAGCAAAGACAAAGGGGGCCACTTGAAAGCACACTGCACAGAGGGACTTACAGGTTAGTCTGTTGGGTCTCCTTGGAGAGAGGAGGTTGCAAGTGCTTGAGGACCACAGGTGCACAGCTGGTTGGTTGGTGCTGGCGCCAGCGGAGCTGGGTGCAGAGCGAACAGATCAGCCAGGTGTTGTGCGTCTTGAGGTCCTCACGGTCAAAAGCAGGCAATTTGGAGAGGTGGTCTCGGGACAGCTGTGCCATTCAGGAAGTGGATCTAGGGATCTCAATGTACCTTGGCGGGTGTTTGCTTCTGGTGCTTTGGGAGTCCGGTGTGGACTCTTTTTCTCAGTGTTTGCAGTTGGGGATCCAGTAACCAGGTGTTTTTACGCGACGGCTCCGGTAAGTCCTGATGTCTCCAAACTTGGTGGGGAGGCAGATCTGACTCTACGGAGCCTCTTTACCTTTCCTTGCTTCGGTGCAGCATCAAGGTCGTCGGGATCAGCATGTCGACAAACTGGATTTCAAGGGATCAGTACCTGGGGAGTGATACCTTCACTCCAAGAGAGCTTCTTCGCTATGTTTTAAAGACTGGGGGTGCTCTGGGGTTCTCTGAGTCCTCTCAGGTTCAAGATGACACAGCAAGCAATGATTGTTGAGTCCTGGGAGCAGCCAACAGGGGTTGGCACCTTTTTTCTTTGCAGCAAGGCTTCAGGTCTCATGCAGTTTCTCTGCTTTGTCCTGGCCTTCTTTTGCCCATCAAATCTGATATTCAGGTCTTTGAGTGCCACCTAAATACTGATTTTAGGGGTGTTGCAAGGGGAGACATCTAGTAGCCAATGGGCTATCTACCTTTAGGGTGTCTACACCCTCTAGTGACAACTTCCTGTAGGAAGGGGCCCTTCCCTAGCCCTGATACATTGTTATTCCAACATCTCAAGATGGTGCAATTTCAGGAGAGGGTTTCACATTGCCTGCCCCACCCTAGGCTAAGTGGGGACCCTCCTCCTGATCTAATTTTCCTGCTATTCCTTCAACCAAAAGTTGAGGAGGAAGGGAGCTCAGCCTTCTTCAGTATCTGGAGGTTCCTGTGTTAGACTTCAAAGGTGGCATCACCTTTGTAGTCTGTCCTGGAGGAGGTGTGAAGCATTTCCACCTAGAGCAGACTTTGTCTCTGTCCTCTGAGAGTGCTGGCTCTCACCCCATGAAATTAGAAATATGTCTGGTGGTGGCAGACTGGTAAAAACAAGTCAGAGGCCACACCAGTGCTTTGTAGGTTTTCAGAGGACCCTCTAGAAGGGTTTCCTGTGTGAAGGATTAATAAATCCATCACTGGTATCAGTAAGGATTTATTAAGACAAGATGTTTGTTACCAAACATCCCAGAAATCAGTGAAGCCATCATGGAGCTAGGAAACTTGTGCTGACATTTTCCAGCCCATTAACTTTTTATGCCTTCCCTGTGCACTTACATCTCAGAATAGACTGGACATTGTACGGGCATATCTGCTCATGCTGATATATCCCCACATAGGATATAGTGCACCCTGCCTTAGGGCTAAAGGCCTGCAGTAGGGGTGACTTTCCTATACCTTATGCAGTGCATGGGAGGCATGGAACACAGGGCTGTGTGCCATGTCAACTCTTCAGATTTCTCTGCACCAAGATATGCAGCCTGCAATGGCAGTATTCAAGGCCTTGATGTGGCACGAGTGCTGCAGCCCCAAAGGACCCTCTTCAGTATCCATGCCTTAAGTACTAGGGTACCATGTACTATGGACTTACAGGGGTAACTGAAGTGGTGCCAATCGTGATACCGTTTTTGGGAGGAAGATGTGGCACTGGGAACCTGGTTAGCAGGGATTCAGTGCACTAAAAGTTTGAAACCACATCATGCATCAAGTAAAAATTGGGGTCTAACCATGTCAAAAGAGCCACTTTCCTACATCAGATATGATGACATAAAGAGGATCAAGAAGGTTGATTTGTGTGTGGAGGAGCAGGTCAGGGTAAGGAAGCTGCCAGGGACTGAAAGAGCTGGTTCCAAATTTTAGCCCAAAACAACTATCATTCAAGTGGCCAAACATTCTGTGCGATTGGATAATGGCAAATGGTGGAGCAAAAGAAGTGTGGCCGTGTTGCAAAGTGGACGGAATGGTGACATGTTTGGGGATGGGATTTCTTCATCTACTGAAAGGCATGAAAAGCTTGAAAGCGGCGACAGGAATGCTAGAAGTGGATGGCAGCCTATGGTGTCTGATTTGATGCTAGGAGCAGGGGAAGGAAGCTGAGCTTCATAGGTGGCTAGTAATGTTTCATTCCCTGAACCAACAGGCACATGCATCATCATAGGGTTTTGCGATTCCTTAATTGCGATTATTAAGGAATCGCAATTAAGGAATAGCAAAACCCTATGCATGTAGGAATCGCTAAAGAAATAGCGATTCCCACAAATTCCTTAATTGCGACTAGCAAATTGCGAGTCGCAATTAAGAAATGTCTTCCCATTCATTCCAATGGGCCTCCAGGCCCATAGGAATGAATTAGAGATTGCGGGAGCAATTTGCGAGTACCAGTAGGTACTCGCAAATTGCTCCCGCAATTTCGATGGTGCAAGGGTGTCAAAATGACACCCTATTGCACTCATGTATGTTAACTCTGCACATATGTTGCATACACACATGCTCTAAGGGCATGTGTGTGCGCAACATGAAACTTAGAAAAATGCAAATAAGTGCATTTTTCTAAGTTTTCGCAAAATACCATGAAGTCCAGCCTCATGGTAATTTGCTCACGCTAATAGTGAAATCGCTATTTTTAAAACTGTAATGCATTGCATTTAAGGAATCTCAATTAGGGATTCCTTAAATGCAATCGCTATTTAAGGAACCGCTATTTTGAGATTCCTTAAATAGCGATTTGTGCATTTGGGATGATGCATCCCAAATGCAAAAATACCGGTCGCAAAGGGGCAGATTCTGAGAATCTGCCCGTTTGCGACTGGTTTTGTGCTTGATGCATGTGCCTGCAAGTGCATTATGGAGAGAAACTAATAGAAGGGAGAACACTTGGGGCTCTCTTGAAAGGTAGAGAACTGGATGCCAATACAATTCTTGTGTATCCTGTGTCTGGTTCCTAGAGAACCCTGTTTTTGTTCAACCAGGCTTTTGTCTCTGGGTTCTACATATAACTCTTGGCGTGCACTTGAAATGAAGGGAACATGATGCTAACACAATTATGGTGTATCCACTGTTTGGTTGCTGATGAGTCCTGCTTTTGTCCAACCGGACTTACATCACTGGATTTATTGGGGGTACAGTGGCTGCTTCAAGATGGATTTTGGTGTTACATGTGGGAGGACATTAGGAACACAATAGTACACCCCACCCACAGCCCCAGTTTAGTGTGCCCTAAGACTTTCACCATCTTGAAAATTCCCAAAGTGGGTCTGGTTGGCAACAGGAACTTTACTCCTTTGGTTCAGCCATGCCAAGGAGTCATTCCCACCCATTAGGTAGTGCCAAGCATAAATTTGCTATCATTAGTCACCAACTTCACAACCATTCCTGGACCTGTCGAAGATCAGTAAATGACTGGACCTGCTGTCTGTGACTTGGGAGCAGACCCGAAGAACTGGACCTGCTCCCTCTTGTACCAATGACAAAGGGGTGCACTCCAAGGACCATAAGGCCAGGCAGTTCAAGCTACAGGGACACAGCAAGCTACAATAGGCATTCCCTGTAACTGCCCAATTGACCAGTGGTAATTGTACCTGGGATTCAGCCTGATGTTGCCCAATCTCTGTGTGTCTCTAAGACCCACCCATGGAGTCTTGGGTGCTTCAGACATGTCCCCTTGTGGTGGGTTGGGACTTAATGGACTAAGTCAGGAAATACCTGGTTGGTATTTCCTCCTTGTGCTCCATCGTGGCCAGGCTCAAATTAAACCTAGATCCCAGGCTACCACAACCATTGACTGGACTGGACTACAGGAACAGCCTCTATTTCTGGATCAACAAAAACTCACCCAAAAACTGCATGCAGACTATTCAAAACTTGGCAGTCAGAATCACTCTTAACCTCCCGTGCCGCTCCCACATCACACCATATGTGAAGGACCTCTACTTGTTCCCCATACATAAACAAGCACTATTCCAACTTCTCACCCACAGTTTCAAGGTACTAGATAACACAGCCCAACATGCCTCAACAATCACAACTGCTTTCACAAACCTTCCAGACACATTGACTTGTTCATACATCTACTTGCACACATCCCCCGCATACTGAAAACCAGATCTAGCGGTCGCGCCTTCTCCAACATTGTTCCTAAAGTGTGGAACAATCTGTCACTACACATAAACATAACAGCATTGGCACATGATGCTTCTTGTCACTATTCCTATTTAAAACTTAAAAAAATCATATCTCTGGTTCCCATTATTGGATTTTGATCATTTTGGGGTCATTGTGTTTATTACATTTTACTCGATGTCTCTTATTCTGTTTGGTATATGTATTGCTTTGCATTTTGACTTTAATACGGTATTGGTACTGCATAAATACTTGCCCCAAGTTAAGCCTGTCTGTTCTGTGCCATAGCTACAAGATGGTTGAGCTCAAGTTAATTTAGTGACTGAGGGTCTACGATGACAAGGGATGTGATTATTCCTTGAGGTAGGTAGTCACCCACTCCAAATGATAATCCAGTTTCTTACAGGAGTAAACCGGGGAATAAATGAGTTTGAACTGAAAAGAAAAGACACTGACTTGTTTGCAATGTATTTATTTTGATCCAGTGTCTTACCTTTTAAGTGATTAAGTGCTATATCCTGCACTTTATTACATGGTCTCAACGTGTTTCTGCGATACAGTGACATCAATCACAGGCTTTATTACAAGTATTATGTGCGTGACCATTTGCCACATGCATACGTGATACATATATTTCCTCTCTTTAGGAGCAACAGCTGCTTTTAATGAACACCAACATACCTCATTGAATCAGTGTACACATGAATTACAAGTATCAATCAATCAATCAATCGCATTTATAAAGCGCGCTACTCACCCATCAAGGGTCTCAAGGCGCTGGGAGGGGGGGGGGGGTCAGTGCTCGAAGAGCCAGGTCTTGAGCTGCCTTCTGAAGGAGAGGTGGTCAGGTATGGCGCGAAGGTGGCTGGGCAGAGAGTTCCAGGTCTTCGCTGCCAGAAAAGAGAAGGATCTTCCTCCGGCGGTGGCTTTGCGGATGCGGGGTACGGCTGCCAGGGCCTGTCCGGTGGAGCGCAGAGTGCGCGGGGGAGTGTAGAAGGAGACGCGGTTGTTGATGAGTTTGGGTCCGAGGTTGTGAAGGGCTTTGTGTGCGTGGGTGAGTAGTCGGAAGGTGATCCGCTTGTTGACGGGTAGCCAATGGAGTTTTTTCAGGTGTCCGGAGATGTGGTGGTGGCGAGGGATGTCCAGGATGAGTCTTGCGGCAGCGTTCTGGATCCGTTGGAGTTTCCTCTGCAGCTTGGTGGTGATGCCGGCGTACAGGGTGTTCCCGTAGTCCAAGCGGCTGGTGACGAGGGCGTGGGTGACAGTCTTCCTGGTGTCGGTGGGGATCCAGCGGAAGATCTTGCAGAGCATGCGGAGGGTGTTGAAACATGCCGAGGTCACCGAGTTCACCTGTCTGGTCATGGTGAGGGAAGAGTCCAGGATGAAGCCGAGGTTGCGCGCGTGGTCGGTAGGTTGGGGAGTGCTGCCTAGGGCGGGGGGCCACCAGGAGTCATCCCATGCGGTGGGAGTGGGGCCGAGGATTAGGACCTCCGTTTTGTCTGTGTTCAGTTTCAGACGGCTGTCTGTCATCCAGTTCGCCACTTCCTTCATTCCTTCATGTAGTCTGGTCCTAGCTGATGTGGGGTTGTTAGTGAGGGATAAGATGAGCTGGGTGTCGTCGGCGTATGATATAAGGTCGAGTCCGTGTTTGCGTGCGATGTTCGCCAGGGGGGTCATGTAGACGTTGAAGAGAGTGGGGCTGAGGGAGGATCCTTGAGGTACGCCGCAGATGATCTCCGTGGCTGTGGATCTGAAGGGGGGAAGGCGGACTCTTTGAGTCCTTCCGGAGAGGAAGGAGACGATCCATTCCAGGGCCTTGCTTCTGATGCCGGCGTTGCTGAGGCGGCATATCAGGGTGCGGTGGCAGACCGTGTCAAAGGCTGCAGAGAGGTCCAGGAGTATGAGGGCCACGGTCTCTCCCTTGTCGGTCAGGGCTCTGATGTCGTCCGTTGCTGCGATCAGGGCGGTTTCGGTGCTGTGGTTGGCCCTGAAACCGAACTGTGTGGGGTCGAGGGAATCGTTGGTTTCCAGGGCGTTGGTGAGTTGAGTGTTGATGATTTTCTCAATCACTTTGGCGGGGAACGGCAGGAGAGAGTTGGGCCGGAAGTTTTTGAGTTCGGTGGGGTCTGCTGTAGGTTTCTTTAAGAGGGCGTTGAGCTCTGCGTGTTTCCAGCTCTCCGGGAAGGTGGCGGCGGTGAGGGAGGCGTTGATGACGTCTCGGAGGTGCGGTGCGATGATGTCGTCGGCCATGTTGTAGATGTGGTGCGGGCAGGGGTCCGATGGAGATCCGGAGTGGATCGAGTTCATTATGCGGGTGGTCTCCTCGGTGGTGGTAGGGTTCCAGGTGAGGATGGTGGGGGTGTCGGTGGCGGGTTCCGGAGGGGGGCTCGTGTCACCGGTCGGGAAGCTGTTGTATATGTCGGTGATCTTGTGGTGGAAGAAGGTTGCGAGGGAGTCGCAGAGGTCCTGTGAGGGAGGGATGGAGTTGTTTTCTGCTTCCGGGTTGGAGAGCTCTTTGACGATGCCAAATAGTTCCTTGCTGTTGTGGGCGTTGTTGTCAAGTCTGTTCCGGTGGGCTGTTTTTCGTGCGGCGCGGAGGTGTTGGTGGTGTTGGCGGGTGGCGTCCTTGAGAGCTGACATGTTCTCTTCGGTCTGGTTAAGGCGCCACGTCTTCTCGCGGGCGCGGCATTCTTTCTTGGAGTTCATGAGGTCGGGGGTGAACCAGGAGTTTTTCTTGTGGTTGTTGGTGCTGGCTTGAGTCTTCAGGGGGGCCAGGAGGTTGGCGCAGTCGGAGATCCAGTTTGTGAGGTTGTTGGTGGCTACGTTGGGGTCGGTGGTGCTGGTGGGTTGGTTCTGGGAGAGGGTTGATGCGAGCTGTTCCGTGGTGATACGATTCCAGTGTCTTCTTGGTGGTTGCTGGGTGTGGTGGGGCACGGTGGTCTTCTTGAAGATGAAGTGGACGCAGCTGTGGTCCGACCAGGTGAGTTCGGTGGTGTGGCTGAAGGTGATGTGTTTGCTGGAGGAGAAGATGGGGTCGAGCGTGTGTCCGGCGTCGTGGGTGGGGGTGTCGCCTAGCTGATTCAGTCCCAGGTTGGCGAGGTTGTCCAGTAAGGTGGTGGTGTTGTTGTCGGTGAGGTTCTCCAGGTGAAAGTTGAGGTCTCCTAGGAGGATGTAGTCGGTGGATGAGAGTGTGTGAGGGTTGACGAAGTCTGCGATGTCTTCGCTGAACTTGGTGCGAGGTCCTGGTGGTCTGTACATGAGGGTGCCTCTGAGGGTGGTTTTGGGGTCGCTGTGGATCATGAAGTGGACGTGTTCGGCATCGGGGAGTGAAGAGTCGGTGTCGGTCGAGATGCGGATGGAGTTTTTGTGTGCGATGGCGATGCCTCCTCCGATGCGGTTGGTGCGGTCTTTCCGGATGATTTTGTAGCCGTCGGGGATGGCTATGGCGATGTCGGGTGCCGAGGAGGGGTTCATCCAGGTCTCGGTGAGGAAGGCGATGTCCGGGTTCGTAGAGTTGATGAGGTTCCACAGTTCGATGGCGTGTCTGTGGATGGATTGGGTGTTGACCAGGATGCAGTGGAGGTTGTTTCCGGGGGAGTAGTTCTTGGCGGGAGCGGAGTGGGTTCGGAGGCAGGTGAAGCGGCAGTTGCTGCAGGTGAAGGGTCCGTGGGTACGTTTCGGGGTGGCGCAGTAGCAGCCCGGCGTGCGGCCGGGGTTGAGGTTGGCGAGGAAGGCGGAGTCGTAGGTCAGGCGGGGGGCGCGGGGGCCAGAGGTTCGGGTGCTGGGCGCGGTCCAGGCGCGGACGGGCGCAGACGACCTTGCCTTAGGCGCGCCTTCGGCGCACCAGCGGCGTGCCCGCTGCGCGCGTCCGCTGCGCGGCCTCGCAGCGGCCGCCATATAAGGGGTAGCCGGGGAGGCGGGGACAGCTGGGAGGCGGGAGGAGGGCGGGTAGGGGGGAAAAAGAGCGGGAAAAGCGGCGAAGTGCCTCGGGGAGGCGAGGAGGCCCGAAAAAGCGGAAAAGTACCTAGAAGGGGTACAAAAGCCGGAAAAGCGAGAAAAAAACGACAAAAAGCGGCGGAAGGACGGAGGGGGACGGCGGGGGCACGAGGGGCAGCAGGCAGTCAGGGATACAAAAAGCAAGGGGAGCGCGATCACAACGGGGAAAGCAGGCACTCAGGGATACAGAAGGCAAGGGGAGCGCGATCACACGGGGAAAGCAGGCACTCTGGGATACAAAATAGCAAAAGGGGACGCGATCATACACAGGGGAAAAAGACAGACACTCTGGGGGACAGTCGGCACAACAACAGAGCAGAAGGCAGGCACAGAGGATCTGGTGGCGCCGCGAGGGCAGGGGAGCGACCTACCCTGGGGTCAAAGGTCGCTACCACTGCCTCGCAGCGGCCGCCATATAAGGGGTAGCCGGGGAGGCGGGGACAGCTGGGAGGCGGGAGGAGGGCGGGTAGGGGGAAAAAGGGCGGGAAAAGCAGCGAAGGGCCTCGGGGAGGCGAGGAGGCCCGAAAAAGCGGAAAAGTACCTCGAAGGGGTACAAAAGCCGGAAAAGCGAGAAAAAAACGACAAAAAGCGGCGGAAGGACGGAGGGGGACGGCGGGGGCACGAGGGGCAGCAGACACTCAGGGATACAAAAAGCAAGGGGCGCACGATCACAACGGGGAAAGCAGGCAGACACTCTGGGGGGTAGATTTTTCTACCAGAATATAATAACGTGGCTTATACTCAGAGAGGCTGTGGTTCAATCCATTATTTTTAGATCCACAGTCCATCCACAGATTCACACTTGGCATTTAATGAGGAACCTAGTACCCCTATATTTCATTTCTGTGACTACACTGCATTTTGTCAAGTTTCTCTTACTTCACTTCAGTTGGAATTGAAATGTGGAACTTGACACTTATACTTAGACATGGAATGTGGGACTTGAAGCAATATCGCTATTTCTTTTTTATTTGATGTAGCAGGTCATATAGTGCCCTCTGTATTTGTTACTAAACTGTACATATATAATGTATGTTACTGAACTGTCCGTATTTAGTGTTATTGTTTTGCCATATATTGTGCTAACAGTGATATTTTTTTGTTTTATTCCCCATAAAGTTCCTGTGTCCACTAAGCTTCTTAACCGCTCTCACCATCACTTCTATGTGTTATTTTTTTGCAAGGACACCCAATAAGGCGCACCACATTGGTGAAATGTTATTTGGAAGATCCTTTTTATTAGTCAATGAAACTTTCAGACTCACTTCCGCTGGTGTTCATCATTTGGTAAACGTCCCAGTGGAGCTTAAGTCACAGGTAATGTCACTACAGTTAAGTCCAAAGGGTAGTCGTACTGGTCCCATTGTATATGCCATTTTTCCCTGAATGCTCCATCCCTTTGTAATGTAAATATGGCCTTCAGCAGTTGCCTTCTGCTAATATTTAGAATGTAGCAATGTCAGAGGATACGCCTACAGGTTTTCTTCAATATGGTACAGTACATGGTCCTATATGTGGAAGTCTCACCTACCTTTTCATTCCTTTCCATTAGACATTTGGAGGTAAAAAAGATGTTTCCAGTGCAGGCTTGTTGTGTCTCAGAGTAGCTCCACACCTGATTTGTTTTAATCAGTAATCATTTTTCATGGGGTATAGAGTGGTTTCAATTAGCAATCCAAAATGCAAGCATTAATGGTGGCGAGGTTTAATGGTTCAGTGGAAAAATGTACCCATGTCAGTAATCTGCATTTG
The DNA here is from genome assembly GCF_964204655.1 of Triturus cristatus. Classification (NCBI taxonomy): domain Eukaryota; kingdom Metazoa; phylum Chordata; class Amphibia; order Caudata; family Salamandridae; genus Triturus; species Triturus cristatus. The sequence goes on from NC_140583.1 coordinate 278,206,670, forward strand.
CCCTCATCATCAGAGGTTTGAATCCTGGTGGGTCCATACATCTGATACTCAGCTTGCCATCCTTCTGAGTTGATAAACTGAGTACCGCTGAGATAGGTAATGTCAGAACCCCTTTCAGAGGACTACGGGGCAAGCATGAGTTACTGGGTCCACCAGTGGTGGTTGACACCATTTACTCCTGATGTTCCAGGGCTCAGCCTGATATGGGCTCTGAGTATTTAGGCCAAGTACCCCTTCAGCATTTGATTCTCAGTGGTAACACAAGTTGAGTGGTCCCAAGCTTTTCGAAGGGGAGGCAGGATGCAAGGATAACACACGCTTCCAATCAATGTACATTCAGCAGCCTAAATAAACAAATCTCCAGCCAAATACTCCCTTTTCTAAAAAATACACCCACACCCAAAGTGAAATACAGTACATACTAAATAATAACACACACTTCATAAAGTCTGTATTATAGCACTGTCTGAGCAGGCACCAGTGTCCCACTATTCTAGCTACGGACTGAGGCTATTCTCCGTTTACGTAAGACAACATCCAGGCTAGGCCCCGCTAAAGAATACAAGTCTTAGAAGTCCCACTATGGATATTCAAAGTTCAAGTGGCCCAGCTTCTTTATCGCTTCATTCAGAGTGGATTCTCCCCCAAGGTTTCTGCGACTGATGCTCAGTCTTACCCTCTCCCACTGGAGATGAGAAAGAAGGCCCTGGAGCTCTCAGCGCTCTTGGATCATTGTCAATTGAAGCTGTTTCCAGCGATGAGCAGTAGTCTCATCACAGCTGACACGAGGTCTGGACCTTCACAGCGCTCCTCCGTTGTTGCAGTATGTATCTTTGGTCTCCAATGGCAGACCTCGGGTGCTGCTCGAGTTAAGATGAAGAAGTAGCAACTTTGAGTTCACATTTGCACACTTTTCATGGGCAACAGCCATCTGCTTCCACCGCAGCCCCCCATAACGGGATCACAATCTGCACAGTCACCGTGGCATCCCTTTTCGGGTTGCAATACTGCATGGGCAACAGTGCTCTTTTCAGCACTGCACCTGGGGCCAGCCCCAAAGCTTCACCGTGACCCCCCCTGGCATACAGGGATCACGAACAACAAACAAAGGTAGATAACCAGATTAGTGCGGTGGTCCAATGTTCTCCTCAACCCCAAATCGGCAAATAGGGGTCGCCACAGTACACAATGGTAGCTAACCAGTTCGGTGTGCTGATTCCGACAGACCAGAATCTGGCTTCAGGCTCCAGGTCAAGTGTTCTTGATACTCTTGGGTGATGTTCCCTAACCCAGCATGGTAGACTGTTATACAGTTAATCCCCAGTCCTGGTCACAACAGGCAGAAGTTGTGCTGAAAGTCTCCACGTTGATGTACAGCTGCAGTTTGACAGTTTCGGAGTATCAAGCTTTTCAAGACACAAATGTGATTTAGTATCTCTGTCTTTTACGTTTGTGTTTGGGAGGGTGCCCACTTGGAAGTTGCCATTGCTCTGCGTTGCAGTTCCTCCAGTGAGTACTCCATCACAGCAGGAGTATCTCCAAACTCCAAACTTGATGGCCCCAAACACAGACCATGGGAGTGAATAGAGGATCACACCTGGATGCCAAGCTCACCAATATATGTATCAAAGAGTTTCAAAGGCCCACAGCCCCTACACTTTATGGCAGCCCCATGTCCTTCCTGATGTGTGCCCAGGCCCCTTTGACCAGTAGCCTCTCTTTAGAATCACAGAGCCCCTTTTAGGGTGTGCTGAGGAGCCTCCACAAATCTGTGTGGGAGGCTCCTCTAACTCCACAAGCCTCTCCAGCAAGTCCGGGGTCTCCCACAATGGAACCCAGATACTTCCATGTGATGTGCCCTTCAGGCACACCTAAACCCCAGCACTCACACGCAACTGCGCGTGCTGACTCCGATCTACAGTACCACTTCACAGGCACACATACATTCTAGTGCGCACAAGGAACCATGCGCGCTGTCAGGCACTGCATTCAACCAGCAGGCCAAGAGTGTCTATGGCAGCAGAATTTTACACAAGTGGGCCACCCCTGCATTCTACCTGCCAATCCCTTGTCTCTGTCTGGTATGTCGTGAACATCAGCCTATCAGCAGCTTTTTGTCTGGGAGGGGGGAGAAGTGGCACTGAACAACACATGGAGTCCCATGGATGTACTGGGCTGAGCTGTGGTCCACTAGCTGGAATGCTCACTGTGCCTGCCGGGCCCACTGAACTGTGCCTTTGCGGTCCCTCAGTCACTCTGGGGACACCCCTCTAATTCAACTCTGAAGTAAGAGCAAGCCCTACCCCTGTGCCCCACACCAGCAAGAGAGACTCCCAGAGGTTGAACACTTTTGCCTCAAGGTCACCATTGTGAGCAGGGTAGAAGCAAGCCCACTAAAGTTGCGAGAAACCATCCCAGGGCTTACTTTGACACCCAGCATTTGAATGTTTTGACAGAGGCTAGCAATCAGTAAGGCCTCTTAGACTTCTAAGGTTCGGGGATTACCAGGCCTGGTCAGCAGGGCAGCTAGAGGCTATTGTGGGCCAAAGGAAACAAAATGTGTTCTATCTGACTGGTGGATTCAGCAATATGAGACTCAGTAGCTGAGACTAGGGTCGGATTAAGTGCTGGTGGCAGACAGTGCGACAATATTTTTGGCGCTCCCCATGACCTCATTCTCCATGAAGTCCCTCATTAAAACTCTCCAACAGTGCCCCCGAATCTCCATAGCCCCTCCCTGACATACATTTTTTTCTTTTATAATGCTACTCATAGTTCACTTAATTCTGTGATGTGCATGGTATGAATTCTTTGCAGCAGACACATTAACCCTCTGCACTACCTTAGGATGAGTCAAAGCTGCCACTACACAAAACTCCGACCTCTCTCCAGCAGGAACATTAACCACCAGAGTTTTCTTGACACTTTTAGTGTTGCCTGAAAACAGCGGAACACATAAGAAACTCTCCAGCACATGCTTTTAAACTCCTAAGTTATTTTTCAATACAGCACCCACCCTATTTCCAGGTCAGCGCCAGGTGCGGCTGCACCAGTCGAACCCCCCTAAAGCCGGCCTGGGCTGAGACACTATGAACAGCGATAAAATTCCAACCACATCTGGCAGAAACTAAGATACCTTAAATGCATCATTATAAACTAACGCAGATAAACTGATCTGGACTTGAACTTATTTGTTAAAATTATCCCTTAAGCGGCGAGATCTCTACATACTGGCCACATTCAACATTCACGTATTCACTCCAAGATATCTGGTATCTTGTTCAGCTAACACGTTAATAGTTTTTTATATAGCTATCCTCTTCGAGAATCTGCAGAATGCTAAGAACCTAAAGTGAACACACGCTCTATAATATCAAAATACAAATAGGCATCACTATTCAAATGTTTCTGTGCTCTGTTCTGCCAAACTGAACCATGGAGCAGAACAGCCACTCCAAGAACCGAAGGAAAAGGGATCCTGCAAAACACTTACAATCAGAACAACGCTGGAATGGTTAGGGCTAGAGGCGCTTGATTGCCACCATTCTTTCAAACTGGTACTGCTTAATCATTTGAAGGTGTTTATTAAAGAGTTATTCCTTGCTGATTACACATTCATATTTATTCTGATTGCACTGCACTTGTGATGTGCAGACTCCACCTTCAAACCCTTCCCATGGACAAGGCCTTGACTGCTAGATCACCCGACTCAGGAGAGATCTGGAGATCCACCTTTTCACTGGAGACCTAGGGGCAGATTTATGAGGGACTTGCGCCCCTTTTACGCCGCCGTTGCGTCACTTTTGTGACGCAGCGGCGGCGTAAACCCTGCGCCATGTTGCGCCCCATTTACATCGTGACGCATCTATGGAGATGCGTCACGGTGTAAAGCCCTGCGCCACATGAAACCTGCGTCAGGTTTCATGTGGGCGTTGCTACTCAGGGGGGGCATTCCGTCGCAGGAACGCCCCTGAAAAGTGACTCAGTGAAATCTATAAGATTTCACTGAGTCACTTTCCCAACGCGGATGCGTCAAAACCCTGCGCCTGCTTGAAGCAGGCGTAAGGCTTGACGCACCATGGGGCAGATTTATGAGGGACTTGCGCCCCTTTTACGCCACCGCTGCGTCACTTTTGTGACGCAGCGGCAGCGTAAAGCCTGCGCCATGTTGCGCCTCATTTACATCGTGACGCATCTATGGAGATGTGTCACGGTGTAAAGCCCTGCGCCACATGAAACCTGCGTCAGGTTTCATGTGGGCGTTGCTACTCAGGGGGGGCGTTCCGTCGCAGGAACGCCCCTGAAAAGTGACTCTGTGAAATCTATAAGATTTCACTGAGTCACTTTCCCAACGCTGATGCGTCAAAACCCTGCGCCTGCTTGAAGCAGGCGTAAGGATTGACGCACCATGTTAGGGATAGGGTAGGTTGGAACAGTGCTGGAGTTGCGTCGCGCTTGCGACGCAACTTCAGCACTGCGCCAACCTTACGCCGGCAGATGCGTCATGTATCTGCTTGTCCTTACGCCACGATGTGCCGCATTCTAAATGCGGCGCATCTGCGGTGGCGCAAGGGCAAACTTGCGTGACGCATCTTCCCTGGCGCATCCATGCTGATTTGCAGGGATGCGCCAGGGAACATAAATCTGCCCCCATGTTAGGGATAGGGTAGGTTGGAACAGTGCTGGAGTTGCGTCGCGCTTGCGACGCAACTTCAGCACTGCGCCAACCTTACGCCGGCAGATGCGTCACGTATCTGCTTGTCCTTGCGCCACGAATAGCCGCATTGTAAATGCGGCGCATCTACGGTGGCGCAAGGGCAAACTTGAGTGACGTATCTTCCCTGGCGCATCCATGCTGGTTTGCTGGGATGCGCCAGGGAACATAAATCTGCCCCCTAGTGTCCAGCAGCCTAGTCAGTAAGGTAAACATGCAATCTCTCAAATTTGACTCTGCTCTACAGACACTCGTCTAGACAAAGTCATTAGGATTCAGTCTAATATCATGCCCCCATTTAAAATTGTTAAGTAGGCCATACTTTGCAAGAGGCAACACATAGTCAGTTCAGGAGCAACGGTTGGAAAAGAGGTCATATTATGTAAAGATGAATTTCAGCGCTGAATGAGAATGGCTCCTTGGGGCATGGTCTATTGACATATTAATAACATTATTTAGCTATCCATATAACTATACATCTAGCTACCTCTCTATTCATCTATCTGTCTAGCTATCTACCCAACTACCCATCCATCCATCTGTTCGTTTTGTAGAGTGTAACCTTCCACCTGAGAGACACTTTTGGCTCTTTAGAAGACACTAAAATAGATTCCAGATGTTCACTGCCCAGCCAACAGGTCTACCATTGACTAGCAGATGAGTAGGTTTTAAGGAATGCCCAAAAATTCAGAGAAGGCATAAAAAGTCTCAGAGAAAGCATGAGTTCTACTAGTAAGCTCCCTAAACTCTGAAGCCTCTGACGCCCAATTTATAGTTCTGGAACGTGGGTACAGACAACTTTAGTTTAGAAGACTAGTGCAAATTGGCTGAAGTAACACATTTTCCTTGACCATAAAAGATAACGCTTTAAACAGAAGTTCTTAAAGGTGATCATTTTATGGATGATTGATTCATCTACGGACCGCCCCTTCTCTTTCAGCGTTTTGAAAGTCCCTGAATACCTGGATATTCAGCTAATCAATTAGACCCTGCCAGTGCCTGGAAACCTTCGAGGGTGACAAGAAGCGCTCTAACATTTACTGATTAATTGATAGACACGCAAACAATGAAGTTCTGAACTGTTGTCTTTACTAGGGGTGCTCACAAAAATTTGCTAAGGGGCTACAGGTAAAGTTTTAGGGTTTGACCAGAGGCCACATTGGTGGGGAGAGAGGGGTTGGGGGAGCAAGCATAGATGCAAAGTAAGATTGAAAACAACAACTGTATGCTTTCATATGAAATCTACTTAAGACGTACATTTCTGAATATTTCGTTATTTCCTCTTCTTCTTTGTGTGTTTTACAAACCAGAGAAAATAAGTTGAGAAAAGTTCACCTAGGAAAACAATCCTGAAATAAAACAATGTTTTACGTTTTAAAATGCTAATATGATAAGTTAAAGTGCCTTAAGAAATGTGTTAATTTCCTCTTATGTACCTTGCTGTAGTGTCCCTTGTGTGTACTGAAATGTATCTTTACATTTTGATAATAAAACAGTGAGGCACTCTGAAATGAAAATGGCTGCTTTCACTGGCTTAGGCTTCAAATGGCAATGGCCTGCTCACAAGGAGGGCCTCAAGAAATGGCATGTGACCCCCAGGCCATACACTGTATCAGTGGTCTAGACCTTTCATTGAGGAGAAGATGTAGCCTAATGGCTAGAGTGGTCCATCTCAAATCTGGAGGAACTGGATTTGAGTCTCGGCAATGACGCTCAACCTCTTGTGATTCTGGGCAAATTACTTCATCTCCCTGTGCCTAACAAATAAGAAAGTGTCCTTGTGTAAAGCAACTGGTGCTTGCGGAAAGCAGGTGCTTGCCTAAAGCACTCTGATACCTTTGGGTCAAGTTCGCAATATATAAATCTATGGAGAAAAATAAATTTAAATCGTGAAACTTCTAGGAAAAGAGATGCATCAGAGCTGGGCTGCCTATGAGAGTAGGTTGATTCCTTTATAGTGACCACACCGTCATCCGCTCCACTCAACACGTATGCACAGACATCACCCAATGATTACACTGACACATTAGTTATGGGTGAAGAACTGCTGCAGGTTTATTTCATACAACATAAGTATGACGATAGAGTGGGTTATCTTACGGGCGATCCAGGGCAAGCAGCCCCTCGCTGCTCCGCCCGCCTTGCGAGCCAGCACGCACGGTGGGTCGATGCCCGGCAGTGCGGCATATTTTTTAGATCCTCCTTTGGATCACGTGATCTGTCTAATACTCCCGCCCCTTTTAACGGGGGCGGAGAGTGTTATGGCACACCCCCGGTTGGTCAGGCCCCCCAACCGCCCGAAGGACTAACGGGGCACCGTCGCGGTCTTCCCAGAACCTCCTTCGGCTCCCAGATCTTGGCTCGGGCACCCTTACTGTGCCGGACAGGGGTACCCTTACTGTACCGACTGTTGCAGAGGTACCCTTACTGTACCCTTCTGCCTCCAGATTGCCCTGTAACTCCGCCTGCAACACAAGAAAAACATTATAACATTCCAGTTGCGCGCTGCCTACGCCGTGCAGGGTAAGCGGAAAGGGTGGGAACTCGCGCGGCCCAGGAGTGTACCCCAGGAAGCAGAGGGCGATCTGCGGGGGCGGAAGGCATATATAGGGCCTAGCCCCGCCCAGCACCAGTGGCCCGCCTCCCCCAGCATATGCCTATTGGGGCCTCCCCTCCCCAAGGCGCGGCCTCTCGGGAGAGATGGAACAGGGGGGGGTGGGGGGGAAGGATGCTCCGATGGGTGGCCACTAGAGGGCTGCCCTGCTGATGTCCCCCTGCGTGGGACGCGGGCAGCGGCATAGTGACCACACCGTCATCCGCTCCACTCAACACGTATGCACAGACATCACCCAATGATTACACTGACACATTAGTTATGGGTGAAGAACTGCTGCAGGTTTATTTCATACAACATAAGTATGACGATAGAGTGGGTTATCTTACGGGCGATCCAGGGCAAGCAGCCCCTCGCTGCTCCGCCCGCCTTGAGATGTCCACTAGAAACAGGGGTACCCCAATTTGGATAATAAGGAGAGCAAAAGGGGAAAAAAACACATCGACAACTCAAGTGAAAATGCTCTACCTTGACGTATATGGATGGATCAAAGAGATCTCTCTGATTAAACAGCCAAATCAGCCACCATTGGGAGAAGAACACAAACACATGAATGGCAATCAGGGATTGATGATAAACTTATTATATTTTTATTTTTTTGATACAAAAGTTCAATTAGTGAATCTACAAATAACTCATAGGTTAGAAATAAACAATACAAAAGATATAATAATTGATAGTGATATATACACAAAATAATCAAAAATGGGCCCCCATCAGGGATTGAAGAGAGTATATGTACAATTAAATAACAATCGTATAATCAGGCACACTATACATTCATACACAGTCAATCTTAAAGGGTAAAACATACATTTACTCTTCTTAAAACATAAGAGAAAAGAGGTGAGCAGAGGGAAAATCTCCTCGTAATGTAATGGTGTCTCAGAGTTAGACACCGCTAGGTAATTAAGGGGGATGCGTCAAATCAATAACAACAGGACACGCCGACGCGCGTTTCGGTGCAATCACCCACTTAATAGGGTGCCACCTTCTTCAGGGCGTTTTCTTTAGTTTCAGGGGGCCTGCAAATAAGTAACAATAGAAAAAGTAAAAAAAGAAGAACAATAAAAAAGAGGATATATAAATCAGGATAAATCACTATTAAGGCTCACATAGTCAGAACTCTAAATTTCTACTCAATAGTAGAGTAATGTTTGGGGTGAATCATATTTCTTAATGGAGCAGATAAGTTCACTGGTCACCGATAGACCTCAGTTTAGGTGGCATACAGACACTCACATTGGGTGTGATGTAGAATGGATGGATACTAAACATTTCGACCAAAATTAGATAGACAGTTTAAATCTGGAGTAAAAAATGCACCAGGTTGGTCATCTCTCATGGGATGGGTCGCCCATGAGCAAACCAAAGACAGAAATCTAAGAAACTGAACACACAAAATACATCAGAAAACATACATGGGGGTAACAATCCCTGCTTGAGATGAATATAATAATTTAATACAAATAAAGATGTTTGCAGTGTATTGTGAGGTCACACCCAGCTCGAGTTAGAACGAAACCTCAAGGATGGTAGGAATCGGTAGCAACAGATGCGAGGGATAGTTCCACTTGCGATGGGTATCCTGAATGGTAAAAACAATTCAAAAGTGGGACAAAATAAGTCGTTGTAGAGCTTACTAGATGTCCGATCTTAAAGCCAGAGTCGTAGGACAAATGAGGAATAATGCTTGCCTTTCAATTTAGGCGGCCGAGTTTATAATAGGAAAAATCTTCGGAGTTCATAGGAATTCCACAAGGTGAGTTGAAAGCGGTAATTGGCTAGGTAGATACCTACAAAATTAAGAACACAAGCTAGATAGTGCCAATGATGATGCCGGCTCAAGGTGAACAAGTGTGGAGCATCAATTCACAGTTATAGATAAAAAGCGTGAATTAAATGGAGTGTAGCTCAGTGGGAAGAGATGCTAAACTAGGGAATTCGCTGAGTACTGATGGTTTAAAAAGAATAATGAAACCAATTAGTCTTACCTAGAGGTAAATATAGAAATAGTTAAGAGGCGGCTGTGTGCTCGATGATAAAAACTCTTAAATCCTGAAGGGAATATCCCCCTGTGTTTGGAGGTCGGCTCCGTGAGATCCGGAGATAGCTGGAAAATTACATCAACAAGAGATAATTAATTGATTAATTAAATTCGAGAAAACAGAAGAGTTACAGGTAAGAGGTAGCTGAACAAAGTCGGTGGATTGCCAAAACGCTATGTAGAATAATTAAATAGTTTCGTAATACCTTGTGGGAGGACGTACGATGTTCAACGGGCAATGGTAATCGTGTTCGGATCGCAGTGGAATTGATGCATAGACAAACCGGGGGACGGCCACTCAAATAGCGGATGATGTTAATTATCGAGAACGATGAAACTGTCACAAAAATTAAAAGAAAAAGATATGAAAGAGACATAATTGAAAAGAACCTCGATGACGGGAAAGACTTATACACGGTGAACACGGGTAAGATGATGGACTGTATAGCAAAATGCGAAGGTAAAAACAGCCCAAAATCATAAAGAAAACGACTACGCTTATAATTGTGTACCTGGATTTGAGCTTCATGATATCCAGAGCCGACGAGGGGCACACGGGCCGAGGTTCAAGTAGAAAGGTTACCGTAGCCGGGAACCGCGGGAAACGCAGATCGCAACGTCAGAACTTTAAATATACCCGTCGGCCAATCACAGGACAGCAGAGCCTTGACGAGCAAGGGCCAATCGGAAGAAAGCATTTACAATGCCGAAATGGATGAAAACTTTAACTAAATCGACAAGAATGCAAGTGTCAAAGGAGAGGATGTTTAGAATGAATGCAACAAGAGCAAGTTATAACTAGGGGTGGGCGGAATTTGCGGAATTAACCTTCGCAAATTATCGCGAGAATGTTTAAAATTATCGCAAACAAGCAGAAATATCGCAAAGATGCGGAAGTTTTTTTCCGGCATGTTCGCGAGATTTTCTGCATGGTTGCGGGTCGCCAACTTACCCATGTGGTTGCTTGCGGGCGCGGCCATCTTGTTTTGAGTTGTTCTCGCGGTGCATGATCGCGAGAAGAAAGACGTGATCGCGCGACGCATGACGTCACTGCGGGCGCGAACTGTCGCGAGACAGCGCAAATGGCTAAAAACAATACAACATCTCATGGAGAACGCGACCGGATCAAGAAAACTTGTCGGCGAACGCAGGGATTCAGGTAAGGCGATCGCGCGCGCGCGAGAATGTATCATTTTACAGCGCGAGCAAGAAACAAATTATCGCCAAGCTGCGGAAACCGGAATTTTTGACATTTTCGCGCTCTCCGCGGAACGCAAAAATGTCAAATTATCGCAATTTCCGCGAACGGAACGAAATTTTTGCCCAGGCCTAGTTATAACCCTACTTGCGGAGGTAAACACATGGAGGTTGATCCTTCAAAGAGAGCGCCGATAAATCTGTTTCTACATAGGCAAAGGCGCGATTACCGAACTGTGATAGAGAAACAGTCTGAGGTGGCGCATAATACATGAACCCTATTGCGTAAAGCCAAATTTGCACAAAATTACATCACAAGGGAGGAACAGAGGGATGGAATTATAAAAATGTGCACAGAATAGCCACGCTAGAGAAGAACAAATAGATGGAATTATAAAATTGCTTTTCCCATGGAAGGGATTCATTCAGGCCGTTTTTCTGGGAGTCTAGAAGAAAAATCCAAAAGACCTCCCTTTTCTTACGAATATTGGTGATATTGGCGCCCTTATGGCATTGTATTTTTTCCAGAATTGCATAGCGTAAGTCGCTTTCATTGTGGTCGGCCTCTTTCCAATGGGAAACAAGTGGGGCTGAGAGATTGTTTCGTCTGATGTTAGATTTGTGCTCTCCAATGCGTATCCTGCATTCCCTACCCGTTTCCCCAACATAGGGTAATTCACACGGGCACAGGATAACGTAAATACAATTGGTGGTGCGGCAGTTGGTCATTTCTCCCAATTCAACTGAACGATGGCGGAAGTTGATCCTATCGCCTACCATGGTGTTCGCACATGCATGGCATGTTCCACATTTGTGGTGGCCACGGATTTTGTTACAACAAAATCCGACATATTGTAAATTCCCAATGGCATTTACTCAATCTTGATGCCAACTCACCCAGGATTCCCAAACCACTATTTGCCTTTAGACGCAATAAAAATTTGAGGAATCTATTGGTCAAGGCCAAATACAACAGCCCTAAGCCATCATTTGTACAGCGATCCATCACGGGCAACCAACCAGTCCGTGGCCACCACAAATGTGGAACATGCCATGCATGTGCGAACACCATGGTAGGCGATAGGATCAACTTCCGCCATCGTTCAGTTGAATTGGGAGAAATGACCAACTGCCGCACCACCAATTGTATTTACGTTATCCTGTGCCCGTGTGAATTACCCTATGTTGGGGAAACGGGTAGGGAATGCAGGATACGCATTGGAGAGCACAAATCTAACATCAGACAAAACAATCTCTCAGCCCCACTTGTTTCCCATTGGAAAGAGGCCGACCACAATGAAAGCGACTTACGCTATGCAATTCTGGAAAAAATACAATGCCATAAGGGCGCCAATATCACCAATATTCGTAAGAAAAGGGAGGTCTTTTGGATTTTTCTTCTAGACTCCCAGAAAAACGGCCTGAATGAATCCCTTCCATGGGAAAACGCAATTTTATAATTCCATCTATTTGTTCTTCTCTAGCGTGGCTATTCTGTGCAAATTTTTATAATTCCATCCCTCTGTTCCACCCTTGTGATGTAATTTTGTGCAAATTTGGCTTTACGCAATAGGGTTCATGTATTATGCGCCACCTCAGACTGTTTCTCTATCACAGTTCGGTAATCGCGCCTTTGCCTATGTAGAAACAGATTTATCGGCGCTCTCTTTGAAGGATCAACCTCCATGTGTTTACCTCCGCAAGTAGGGTTATAACTTGCTCTTGTTGCATTCATTCTAAACATCCTCTCCTTTGACACTTGCATTCTTGTCGATTTAGTTAAAGTTTTCATCCATTTCGGCATTGTAAATGCTTTCTTCCGATTGGCTCTTGCTCGTCAAGGCTCTGCTGTCCTGTGATTGGCCGACGGGTATATTTAAAGTTCTGACGTTGCGATCTGCGTTTCCCGCGGTTCCCGGCTACGGTAACCTTTCTACTTGAACCTCGGCCCGTGTGCCCCTCGTCGGCTCTGGATATCATGAAGCTCAAATCCAGGTACACAATTATAAGCGTAGTCGTTTTCTTTATGATTTTGGGCTGTTTTTAACTTCGCATTTTGCTATACAGTCCATCATCTTACCCGTGTTCACCGTGTATAAGTCTTTCCCGTCATCGAGGTTCTTTTCAATTATGTCTCTTTCATATCTTTTTCTTTTAATTTTTGTGACAGTTTCATCGTTCTCGATAATTAACATCATCCGCTATTTGAGTGGCCGTCCCCCGGTTTGTCTATGCATCAATTCCACTGCGATCCGAACACGATTACCATTGCCCGTTGAACATCGTACGTCCTCCCACAAGGTATTACGAAACTATTTAATTATTCTACATAGCGTTTTGGCAATCCACCGACTTTGTTCAGCTACCTCTTACCTGTAACTCTTCTGTTTTCTCGAATTTAATTAATCAATTAATTATCTCTTGTTGATGTAATTTTCCAGCTATCTCCGGATCTCACGGAGCCGACCTCCAAACACAGGGGGATATTCCCTTCAGGATTTAAGAGTTTTTATGATCGAGCACACAGCCGCCTCTTAACTATTTCTATATTTACCTCTAGGTAAGACTAATTGGTTTCATTATTCTTTTTAAACCATCAGTACTCAGCGAATTCCCTAGTTTAGCATCTCTTCCCACTGAGCTACACTCCATTTAATTCACGCTTTTTATCTATAACTGTGAATTGATGCTCCACACTTGTTCACCTTGAGCCGGCATCATCATTGGCACTATCTAGCTTGTGTTCTTAATTTTGTAGGTATCTACCTAGCCAATTACCGCTTTCAACTCACCTTGTGGAATTCCTATGAACTCCGAAGATTTTTCCTATTATAAACTCGGCCGCCTAAATTGAAAGGCAAGCATTATTCCTCATTTGTCCTACGACTCTGGCTTTAAGATCGGACATCTAGTAAGCTCTACAACGACTTATTTTGTCCCACTTTTGAATTGTTTTTACCATTCAGGATACCCATCGCAAGTGGAACTATCCCTCGCATCTGTTGCTACCGATTCCTACCATCCTTGAGGTTTCGTTCTAACTCGAGCTGGGTGAGACCTCACAATACACTGCAAACATCTTTATTTGTATTAAATTATTATATTCCTCTCAAGCAGGGATTGTTACCCCCATGTATGTTTTCTGATGTATTTTGTGTGTTCAGTTTCTTAGATTTCTGTCTTTGGTTTGCTCATGGGCGACCCATCCCATGAGAGATGACCAACCTGGTGCATTTTTTACTCCAGATTTAAACTGTCTATCTAATTGTGGTCGAAATGTTTAGTATCCATCCATTCTACATCACACCCAATGTGAGTGTCTGTATGCCACCTAAACTGAGGTCTATCGGTGACCAGTGAACTTATCTGCTCCATTAAGAAATATGATTCACCCCAAACATTACTCTACTATTGAGTAGAAATTTAGAGTTCTGACTATGTGAGCCTTAATAGTGATTTATCCTGATTTATATATCCTCTTTTTTATTGTTCTTCTTTTTTTACTTTTTCTATTGTTACTTATTTGCAGGCCCCCTGAAACTAAAGAAAACGCCCTGAAGAAAGTGGCACCCTATTAAGTGGGTGATTGCACCGAAACGCGCGTCGGCGTGTCCTGTTGTTATTGATTTGGCGCATCCCCCTTAATTACCTAGCGGTGTCTAACTCTGAGACACCATTACATTACGAGGAGATTTTCCCTCTGCTCACCTCTTTTCTCTTATGTTTTAAGAAGAGTAAATGTATGTTTTACCCTTTAAGATTGACTGTGTATGAATGTATAGTGTGCCTGATTATACGATTGTTATTTAATTGTACATATACTCTCTTCAATCCCTGATGGGGGCCCATTTTTGATTATTTTGTGTATATATCACTATCAATTATTATATCTTTTGTATTGTTTATTTCTAACCTATGAGTTATTTGTAGATTCACTAATTGAACTTTTGTATCAAAAAAATAAAAATATAATAAGTTTATCATCAATCCCTGATTGCCATTCATGTGTTTGTGTTCTTCTCCCAATGGTGGCCGATTTGGCTGTTTAATCAGAGAGATCTCTTTGATCCATCCATATACGTCAAGGTAGAGCATTTTCACTTGAGTTGCCGCCCGCCTTGAGAGCCAGCACGCACGGTGGGTCGATGCCCGGCAGTGCGGCACATTTTTTAGATCCTCCTTTGGATCACGTGATCTGTCTAATACTCCCGCCCCTTTTAACGGGGGCGGAGCGTGTTATGGCACACCCCCGGTTGGTCAAGCCCCCCAACCGCCCGAAGGACTAACGGGGCGCCGTCGCGGTCTTCCCAGAACCTCCTTCGGCTCCCGGACCTTGGCTCGGGCACCCTTACTGTGCCGGAAAGGGGTACCCTTATTGTACCGACTGTCGCAGAGGTACCCTTACTGTACCCTTCTGCCTCCAGATCGCCCTGTAACTCCGCCACAGCTCTGGGAAGGCTCCCGTCGCTGCCAGAGCCCCCCCTTTCCCCCTTCACTGTTAGTGATGCCCTGCCCCTGCGAGCGCCTCTTGCACATCCAGCAAGAACATGTCCATCCCTACCCTGGACAGGTGTACCCCATCAGCCTCATAGAACCCCTCCACCTTCTCTTGGATCAACGCATGTCTGATGAAACCCAAGCCCCTGTGCTCCATGAATTTCTGCATGGACCTGTTGACCCTCCTGCACGACCTATTTACTGCAGCCGGGGACCTGGCTCCCCTCCAAATCCTGCGGGGGACAATCTCCGACCACCAGAGTTTACACGGACCCAGTGCCTGACTGATGGCTGAGCCCTCCTCCCCCTGGCAACAAGGTCATTCCCCCCAAGGTGCAAGATGAGGACCGACGGCTGGGCCCCCCCGGCCGCCAGGCGCTGTTCGATTGTGCCCCGTGCTTCGCTCCATTTCATCCCCGGGGAGCCCAACCATACGAACTGTGTGTTAACGAAACTCTGCGACCAGTTCCTGTGTGCTGCCCAGCGTTCCAACCTTGTGATGTAAGAGTTTCCTGGTGGCCTGCCAAATGAAACGATGAAGCAGCTTTAGGCAGTTGTATATTTATTTGCACACAACCCTCTTGGGGTATACACGTTATGGAACACTCGGTAATGTACATATACTGTGCACCTATATTTCGCCCCACGCCTGCAAGAATGCCGCGGCCTCAAGGCCGGATATATTTTTTGAAACAGTGGGAGCTCCAACGCCCCACACCCTTAACGCCCTCAGGACCCATGCCGGCCTTAGCTGCAGAGGTGGCGGCGCCAATTCGGAAAGAGTGGGAGGAGAATCTGCGGCCACTTCCTGCCAAACCCCCCTTGGCAAGGGCGGCCCCCAAGATGCGGTCAAACTGAAACCTGGTGAGGGGGGCCCCGTCCGCATTTATCAGGAAGGGCCCCGGGGCCGCTGGGCACATGGCCAAGTACTCTCTGACTGTAGGGACCGGGCAATACCTGGTGTCCCCCAGTGCTAGTAAGACTACTGTCGTCCCCCTCCCCGCCTGGTCCGTCTTGGATTTCCGGATGCGGAGCTCCAGTGCTACATTGAGACAGACATCTGCTATTCCCAGCGCTGCCCCAGACAGTCGACCTTGGATTTCGCCACCAGTGCGCTAACCCTGAAGGCCCCAAAGAAGGCCAGGCAGAATGCCGTTGCGAAGAGCCTAGCTTCAAACGGGGAGTGAGTAACCAGGGGCACTGCGTCTAGAATGTGCTGCAGGTCAACGAATTCAATGGGTGCCCTAGTGTCCGGTTGTCTGATCTCCTCCCTGGCCCACCCCTTCAGGGCCGCCCTGATCTTGAACGACCCCGTTGGGTCGACAACCCCATCTAGCCTGGTATCGTGGCGCACGGCAGCCAGGTGACCACATGTCCATGAGTGGCTTTTGCCGTTCTCTTTGGCCCACACTACGAAGCTCTCTACTTGTTCCTTGCTCCCCAAGGCTTGTCCCCCTTGCGCCTCCAATACTGCTCTAAATGTCGCTAGCTGGGAGCTGTACTTCTTCTGTGTTGCCGGCGCCAGGGACCTCTCCCCCATCTTCCTCAGTCGTTCCCCCACCGTAGCAGGCGCCAAAGGGGTTCTGGGAACGGTGTCATCTCCGCCTTTGCCCGCGGCCATGCCTCTCGGAACCGGAGCCACTGAAAGCGAGAAAGAGCGTCAGCTGCCACATTCTTGACACCCGCGATGTGCCGCGCCCTAAACTCGATGTTGTTGCGCAGTCCTGCCTTCACTAATTCCCTAAGCATGCTTAAAACTAGCGGGCAAGAGGCGGTAAGGCCGTTTTTTGCGTGCACCACTGCCATGTTGTCCGACCAGAACACCACTTTCCTGTCGCTTAGCGTTGCCCGCCATAAGTGTAGGGCTACAAGGATGGGGAAGAGTTCCAACACTGCAATATTGCTCGTTACTTTCTTTTTTCGCCATGCATTCGGCCACCTCATTGCACACCACTCCTCGCCCAGGATTACGCCAAAGCCTTCCCTCCCTGTAGCGTCTGAGAACAGGCAAAGCTCCTGGCTAGCTATCCAAGGGGCCCTCCAAATCACCGTACTATTGAAATCGATGAGAAATTCCGCCCACGTCGCTAGATCCGCCTTCAAACCTGAACCCAACCTTACAAAGTGGTGCTTCTGTACTACCTTGGCCGTGGCCCCCGCCAGCCTCGGTGAGAATACCCTGCCAGCTGGTATTACTCTAGCTGCGAAGTTCAACTTGCCCACCAGGCTCTGGACAGCCCCTAGGGTCGCTTTGTCCTTGCCCAGCAGTGCCTGGATGTCCTGCTGCAAGCCCTCAACCTTATCAGCGGGAAGCCTCGGTTCACCTTTAACCGTGTCAAGCTCCACACCCAAAAATGTCAGGACCTGAGCCGGCCCCTCGGTCTTACCTGGGGCAAGGGGAACCCCTAGGTACTCAGCCATCTCCTCAAAGCGCCGCAACCCTGCCGCACACTCTCCTGTTCCTGCAGGGCCAAAAAACAAAAAATTGTCTAGGTAATGGGTCACCTGCGTGATCCCATGGAGGTCCGCCAATGCCCACTGAAGGAACGAGCTGAAGGCTTCGAAGTAGGCACAAGAGACTGCGCACCCCATTGGCATGCAGCAGTCATAAAAGAACAGCCCCGCCCACTTGAAACCCAGCAGGTGCTGGCTGGAGGGGTGAACCGGCAGCAGGCGGAATGCAGACTCAATGTCCGCCTTGGCCAGCCACGCCCCTTTTCCAGCTCTTCGTATCATGTCAATGGCCATGTCCAGTGAGCAGTACGACACAGAACATGCCCCTTCATCTAACCAGTGGTTCACTGAATTGCCCTCCGGTTATGAGAGGTGGTGGATCAAGCGATAGGCGGCCTGCTGTTTCTTTGGTACCACCCCCAGCGGTGAAACCACGAAGTGGTAGAGGGGAGGGCTGCTGAACGGCCCCGCCACCCTCCCCGCTGAAAACTCCTTTTGTATTTTTTGGGCTACCACCCCGGGCAGGTCCCTGGCTGACTTTAAGTTCAATGCGTCCCTGAACACCAGTGGCCCCTTGTATGGTATCTTAAAACCATCGAGGAACCCTCCTGCTAGCAAGGCTCTGTCTTGTACTAATGGATAGCGCCTGATGAGTGGAATGAAATTATCCATGATGATGGGGGGTGGGCCCTTGGAGGTCTCGGGGCGCTGCGCGGGGGGCCCAGGTGCGCGTGCGGTGGAGGTGAGGGTCCATTGGGGGGGAGCACCGGCCCTTGTGGCCTCATTGGCGTTGTGTATCTGCTCTGTTGTGTTGGGTGGGTTGGGGGGCGCCCTGGCTAGACGTGCAGGAGTTCGCTGGATGCTGTGCACCACACTTGCTGCAGCTGTGTGTAAATTTGCATGCCCTGCCCCAGGTGCAATTGCCCCCGTTGTATAGCCGGCACGTGCCTGAATTGAAGCGCCTGGAGCCCTGCCTCTGCCCTCTCCCCCAGCACCCCCCGAAAGGACTGCTTGGAGGGGCGCCTGGGAAACTGATCCTTTCTCCAGCTTTCTGTCTCCCCTTGCCCTTTGTACGACTGCTCCTTCCCCTCCTGGGTGGGCCGGCACATGTGTTGAACCCAGAGTTGGATCTCCTTCTGGTCCCACCCCAGGTCCAGGCATATGGCCATTCTCTTCCGGAAGTCTTGATCATAATAAAACCAGCCCAACCCCCCAGAACGCCTCGCCTCTTCCTGAATTGTACTGGCGTATTGCATGAGGGCCTCACTCTGGTCTGGGAATTTCTGTACAACCACTGCCGCTAAGATGTTGAATGCTGCCGTCCAGTTCTCAATTGTCCTATCCGGCCAGCGTTGGTGTCTGACCTTTTCCTCCTCCTTCCGACCCATCTTTCTAGTGTCCATGCCTGCCGAACCGTGCATAAGTAGTGTAAGGATATCTATGTACTCCCGCCTCCATATCCCCTCCTTCGCGGCCTGCGGTACCAGCCACGCCAGGGAACAACGGCCAGATGCCAGTGGTGCCTGGGTGACAAGGGGTCTAGGTCGGGAGCAACGTTAGCGGTGGCTGGACCACTTGCAGGAGGGGTGGGTGTGGAAACCGGTACTCCACCAGGAGGTACGACCGGTGTTGTAGTTGTGGGGGGGCTAACATTCTCTGTGGGTGCCAACACCGGGACCCCCCCAGGCTCACCAGTAAGTGTTTCCAAAGCCGCGGTCTGGCCTGCCCAAACTTGGAGCACAGGAGCTTGTGCTGCCGCGGAGACCGCCGCTGGAGTCACCTGTGGCGGGGCAGATAAAGCATCCAATCGACCCTGAAATACAGTCATGAGGCTCAGCATGTGATCCATGGCCTTACCCATTTGCGCCATGTCCTTGATGCCCGTGGCGGAGTCATGCACCCCCGATGTTCCAGCAGCCGGCACGGTGCTGCGTGGCACCGCCCCCTGCCGTTTCTTTGTTGGAGGGGCCTCAGGCATGTCTTTGTTTGTGGGCTTGCGTACCCGGGTGGACCTCCAGGGCTTCGCCCCCGAAAATCCGGGGTTACCCTCGGAAGGGGGCGATGCAACAACCACGCCCGAGTCGTCCTGCCTGCGAGCTTCGATAAAACCCTGAACCCACGCCGGCCCCTTCTCTCTAACGATCGCCATGAATTCTGCCCACATCCCGTCTTGCGACGCGCTCGTCTGCGTCTCGTCAATCGATGTTTCCTGGGAAAAGAGTGGACTCGGGGTCCCAATATCATCCATGTGCGCTTTGCTCTAACCCTTGCGGTCACAACTTGCACTTTTGCCCCTTCGCGCCTTTCCTGTGGTCCCTCGCTCCTTATACTTGCAAGCTGTCCCCCCGGCGATCTGTTGGGAGAGAGAGAAACGTCGTTAGCCTGGTGCAGCGCCCTCCACCCAGGGCTCTAGTTTGCCCCGAGTTTTCCTATGCCTCACCCCCCACCAATCTCATGGTACTGTCATTTGCACCCATACAATGGGTACTCTAGGACGAACTGACAGTGCAGCATACATGTGCTAAAAGCGTCCTAAGCACTAAGGGAGGCAGAACAACATGACACCGTTCATGCCGTTAATAACATCGGTCGAACAGCAGCCCGACCACACAAGGGACCCTAACCCCCAACCTTCTCTTAGGAAGACGGCGCTTCCCGAACATGCACATGCTCGTGTTCCCAAGCACACTCTGGCACAGGAGGCACCGTTAAACCTCGGCTCGCGAGCCCTCAGAAGAAACTATTTGGCCCAGTAAAGGCGCGCTTCCCCCCCCCCCCGACACAGGAGAACGGGCGAAAAGCAGAGCTAACCCCCGACCACCATGCCATCCCTACTGGCAGACAGTACCGAAATTGAAGGGCCCATTCAAGGTTGCTTGGTGTGAACAATCAGAAGCTCCTAGTCGATCTCTAGCCAAATTGACCCTTCCTGCAACATAATCAACATTCTAATAATGTAAGCTTTGTGCGGTGTGTACGCATTTCAGATGAACGCTCGTAGCTCACTGTTGCATATTAGGACCTTAAATTATAATTTGCAAGCAACAAGGATGCCTCTTCCGAAAACAGCAACCCGCTGACCCACGTACGTCACACGCACTCTGTAATCTACTCGGCACACGCACTTTGCAGCAGCACATTGACCCTCTGAATGAAATCCACCTAAGTCAAAAACTCAACTATACAATAAATCCCGCTCGCTCTCCAGGAAGATAATGAGTCACACGAGTTATCTTGGAAGGGCCTAATGAAGACTGCTGGCCGCGCGAGCGGGCCGTTAACTTTAAATTGAGGAGCCCATTTCCTGGCAATTTTCAAGGCAAACGTCCGACAGATAAACGGGTCCACATCCCAACAACCAAGCAAGCAAGCAGAAGTCCGGAGATGCCAAAAGCTGAACCCTGGGCCTCATACATGCAAAGCACGAGCTCTCCCTGAGCTCCATCCACCGACTCTCGCTCTCGTCCCCCCAAAAACTCACCGGGAACCGGGATCGTCACAACCCGACGCAAGCAAAGGAGGAGCGACCGGCATAAGGCGTTCTTAACCCGCCAGGCCCGCTCTGTGCCGGCGGCGAACACGTCCTGCGGCGCCATGACACGCGCTCTGTCTGGATGCCCTGAGCATATCCCGCTGTGGCCGCGCACCCGGACTCGTTGCTGTGCCCGCCCTTACGACGCTGTTCTGCGACTACTGTGCCCCGTTGGCCTATGGCGGCGCTTACTTAGCGTCCCTGCATCCGCCCCTGGGAGCAACGCCTGTCCCCGAAACCTGCCTGCCACCTTGCCGCCCCCGACCTTGTGCTACCACCTCCGCCCCCCCGTGGTGTCCGACCACAGGGCCCCTGTACTACCCGGGCTTAACCCAGGGACGGGGCCGGGGGGGAGGCAAGAGCATGGACATACCGTAGCAATGCTGGCACGACGACGACGACGACGATGGCGACGCTGTTGACCAGCAGGAACTCGAGGAAGCAGACCGGCAGGAACTCGCGTGGCCCAGGAGTGTATCCCAGGAAGCAGAGGGCGATCTGCGGGGGCGGAAGGCATATATAGGGCCTAGCCCCGCCCAGCACCAGTGGCCCGCCTCCCCCAGCATATGCCTATTGGGGCCTCCCCTCCCCAAGGCGCGGCCTCTCGGGAGAGATGGAATGGGGGGGGGGGGGGAAGGAGGCTCCGACGGGTGGCCACTAGAGAGCTGCCCAGCTGATGTCCCCCTGCGTGGGATGCGGGCAGCGGCATTCTGTCCGTAATTTACCAATCGGCCACTGGCTAAAGTCCAGAATCAATCGCGTAACACACCATATACCTAGAGGGCTGGACCTGTACCAGGGTTTATTACACACCAGATTCAGGTGCCTCCGGAAGAACATGGCTTTTATCCAAGGAAAATATGAGAGTTGTTTATCTGACCTCATTCGCCCCTGCGTTTGCTGAGCAGTACCACATCAATAAACGGCATCATCTCTGTTGGTGATCAGAAATTTGAAATCCCAGCTCAAAAGGCCTGTGTCATCTTTGCGGCCTCCCGTGGCCAGATGCAACGGCCCCCTGCACCCTTCAAGATGGAGGCCTTGGATCGCTTTGGTCCCTGCGCATGGTTGCTTGTCGGGAGCAGCGAACCACCGAGGCCCAATGACCGTCACCGGCAGCGACGCGACATCCTCGCTGCCTTCGGTTGATGTCTGCATCTCCACCGCCGCCTCCTTATCGCACCGGCACAGCCCGAGGCAGCAAATTGGGAGCAAGACGTCAGGCCCACTACAGACGGCTTGTAATCCGGAGCGTTTACGACTTAATCTGGATGCTTTTTATGTTTGGATTTAAATACGATATCAGCGTCCGGCAGCCAAGGCGGCGGCACAGTGGAAGCCCTGCCCCCTCCCCCCCCCCACACCTCCGTAGAAAATCTCCCTCTTTAAAGGAGCGATTGTGTCTCCATTAAAGGGACGCAAAACCAATTAACTCCTAAATTGAATTGCAATCGCTGTTCTGACATACCTGAGCTCATTCATACCTCTCCCCCCTTCAATCCCCCCCACCCCACACCACAGACGATAGTGTAAGCAGGGAGCAGGGGTGCGGGTTCATCTCCAGTTTAATCAGATAACAGGACAATCCGTGTACTCAGTGCCAGCTGAGACAGGCGTTCAAAATTGGCACTGCGGAGGGAGGGGAAAGAAAAAAAAACTGTATTCTTCCGTCTCCGTTATCACCACCGGAAACAACTGTCTATTCCAGGCCTGAAGGGACACCACACGTCTCTGTCAGTGAACCTCAACCATGCCCTGTCTATCCCTGCTATGTGCGGATCGCATGAATACCAGTCACCTTGGATTTCCCTCAGAGCATGACTTGCACTGCCACAGAGCCTTCACTCCTTCACTCTCGCAGTGTCAGCCCCTGATGACCCATCTCGGGGTGCCTGGTCGTGGCACGGTGGTGTGCGAGGTCTTTTTAGTCACTTGTATTCTTCTAATCTATCTATCTATCTGTCTGTCTGTCTGTCTGTCTGTCTGTCTGTCTGTCTGTCTGTCTGTCTGTCTGTCTGTCTGTCTATCTAATAAATGATTCACACAGGTAATCAAGCATTCTTCTTGTCACTCGTAGATGACCTTCTATTTTACAAGAGCAAGGTTCTAGATTCAATCCTGTTCTCTCTTTGGGACTTGTCCACCACCACCCTTCAAAACTGATGCTAGCCTTCATCTGCTCAGGACATGAGGACTCAGTAATTCACTCCTGGTTATAGTAAAAAAACACTCATTGAGACAAACATAGGGACAAGTCAGCAGTCTGAGAGTCTAGCCCTTTTATACGCCCCATGGGTTCACCAATTGGTCAGTCAATCCTAGGCTCTCTTTTTAATATTAAGAACTTCAGGCTGGGTACCAGGCCGGAAGCCAACCTACCACCTGGATATGGAAGTAGAGCAACACCTGTGCCCGCTCTCACCACTCAGGCTGGTGGACCTTTAGTGGTTGGTTACCTGCCATGATGCGCCCAGGTCATGCCTTGCTAGGACTCCAGTTTGCGGATGCGTCAACGGTTTCAACTCTATCTTCAGCATTGTCCTGGATGCAGAGACCTTTCAGGGCCTGGGAAGGTCTGAAGAATCTGTCCAGCAGTGGCTCAAAACAAACTAGTGCTTCTCTGTCCATCATTTAAGGACCACGATGTCCTGTCTCATTTCCTGGGGTAGTGGTCCTCCTAAGTAGAAGCCACTCAAGGCAATCATCCCACCTCAAAGGGGCTGGGAGGGTTGTGAGGCCTAAACTCGCAAACAGGTCTGCTTTGTACAGTGGCTGCCCACAAATCCCACTACCTCTTGCTGGAAAATTCCTTTCATATACCAAGTTCACAGTGGCTGCTGGCTTCTGCGGGGCGGAGGGGGGTTGTTGGGTAACACAGGAAAATAAAATAAAAAAAGACCTACCTTATGAATCCTGCACTCTGGACCTCTTCTTTCTCGAGAGCGGGGCTATGGGAAAGAGCAAACTCCCTTGACAAATCCTGGCGCTACTCACATGCTGTTAACCAGGATGTGAGCAGCACCCTGATTGGAGGGATTTGCCCTCACTCGGTGCTCCACAGCACTCTGGAGGCCTGCACTTATTCTCAACCCAGCTGTCTTCATACAGCTGGGTTGAGAGGTTTAAAATGCTCATGGCTGGCATGCAGGCGCGGTGTGTCCATTGGGGCGTGGGGGCATTGCCCCCCCGCCCGCGCCCACAGCTCCCTCTGTGTCTCTGAACTTAGTTTACTTAGTTTACTTAAGTTCAGAGACGCCGAGGGTGGGGAGAACTGACAATGCATGTCAGTCAGCATGACGTCGGACCGTGGGCAGTCCGGCGTCATGTTGACTGACATGCATTGTCAGACCAGGCAGCACTGCAGCACAAGTGTGCATGAGTGGGCATGGTGAGCTAGTTTTTAGCCCGTGCCCAGTCATGCGCACTTGTGTTTTCACGGATTTGCACATGCCCATTAGGAGCCCCTCAGTCTCCTAATGGGCAGGCGGCGGGCGAGGAGTAGGCTGTGCCCTCAGCCAATCCTGGCGCTGCAGCAGCGCCAGGATTGGCTGAGGGTTTGCCACTGCAGTGCTGACGTGACGTGCTGTTCCATCCAGTTTGAAGAGGGCAGAGGCGCCAACGCGGACCAGGAGCAGAGGCGGTCAGGTAAGTTTTCCTTTCAATTTTCATAGTATTCTCCCGTGCAACCCCCCCCCCCGCTCGTGACCCCCCCCTCGCGACTGCTCACACGTTCGTTTGCTTATTCTCCCGTGCGACCCCCCCACCCCCCTGCGCGTGACCCCCCACCCCTCCTGTGCGTGACCCCCCCCCTCACGACTGCTCACACGTTCGTTTGCTTCCTTTGCAATCATTTTACGCCCCGCCACTTTCAAATGTCACCAGCCGCCCCTGCTGGCATGCCATCCCAAGAGGGCTGGCCAAAGAGGCGTGCACACTTTAAAAACAGTGCAAAGGCAGCTTTCTGCTTACAACTCCTCCCTGCTGTCACTCAGCAGGCCCGCCCCATCTGAGGCTCAGTTCAGGATGGGACGATGAATAATAAAATGGTAATGAATTACCATTTTATTTTTCGTTTCGGGGGCTTTGAGGGGGGGGGGGGCATTTAAATGGGGCAATGCATCTCTGCTCGAACGGAGGAGCCTCTCCCCTGAAGCTACACAACAATTACTCACCTGCAGCACTGTCATCAATACCACAGTCTATTCATACGATGGATCCACCTTCTGTCACTCAAGCAGGCAATAATATCTTTTGGGCACAGTAGCTGTGGCACCTCATAAACGGACTGCAGGAGCATCACACGGCACCATGCCCAGACATGATGCATCATACACATACACACTCTGACCAACACTGTACAAAAGAGAAACAGCACTTATACCACTGAGAACCATGGAGCAAAAAGGGCGGAATCTACCACAGCAGGTGCATGAATGGAAATACTCCAGTTAAGTACACTACCACCGATGTCAATGGTGTAGTGTAAAATAATGAGGCCCCGCTGTACAAGTTGCAGGGGGTCTCCGGGATCTATATTCATAGGTCTTGAAGGGTGGGGGCTCCCTACACCACAGGCACTGGAGAGGCTTGCATAATGTCCATATATTCGTTATTATATATATTGCCCGGCGGATAGGGCTCCGCATTTTTAGCTTCAGCAACGCATGCAAAGAGTAAATGGTTAAATGTATTTTTTTTACATTTAAGTTTAATTTGCTTTTATTTATCCACTTTTCATTAGGATGGAATGTATTCCTCACTTACTGAAATAATTGCCTTCATTTCCGGAAAGCCTTCAGTAATGTTGGATATTTGTGAATGTTTTATTGGTTTAACCGTTAATGAATTTTGTGAAGCAGGAACCAGGCTATATCCGGCATAAGAGGTACAGGTCATATTTCGCGGAAGCATTATTTAATAGCCATGTAGAATTCCATGGACAGTTTCAATTTTAAAATAATGGCGGTTCTGCATGGCAGTGTTTGACGTGGTGAGTTGTCCTTTTTGTGGTAGGGAATAGTGTAGAGGAGCAGCTTACTTGTTCTTAGTGCTCAAATTATAAAAGAATAAGAGCTGGTGCCCAAGGTTGTGCTCAAAGTCCAAGGCCGTAGGGGTGAATGTCGGGGGGGCCAAAGGATGCGTAATCTTCCGCCTCGTTACCCTTTCATTCACAACCAAACACTCCACCCCCCTTTATCTCACTCCTTCAGATTCTTTTTCATTCTTACTGTCTTTCTATTAAATGTTTTTCCATCTATCTCTTCCACTTTCTTTCCGCTTTTTGAATTTTTCTCTCACATCCTCTGGGTCAAGCTCTGATAACAAAAAGTAAACGCTTGTCCCCAAATATAAGTGCTGGTGGGCCCCACCTGCAAACGTATTAAGCACCACCTACCATCTCCACCCTCCTCCCTTTATTTTAGGAGGGCCTTTGACATCTCCCTAATAATCATTCCAGTCTCTTTTCAGTTTTTTAGATCTTCACAACACAACAGCTCCCTTATTGTTTGCTGTAGCCATCAGCAAAATCTCTCTGCAGACATTTTTGCCAAAAATTATTAACAGTCACCATTTTTGTAGTTACTTTTTCCTAACTGTTTTTAGCCGATTATTTGACAGCACTAAAGAAAGGATCGAATTAATCATGTGTGGTAAGTAAATGGATGGATGATGGGTGGGTGGATGACTGAACGAATGGATGTATGACTGAAAGAATGGATGTGTGAGTGAAAGGATGGATGGATGGATAAGTAAAAGGGTGGGTGGATAGATGGATGGATGAATGCATGCATGACAAAATGGATATAAGGATGGATCAGTGAAATAATGGATGGATAAATGGGATGGTGGATGGGTAAATGGACGGATAAGTGAAAGGGTGGATGAATGATGGCAGAAAGGATGGGTGATGAGTGAATAAAAGGATTGATGGGTAATTGAAAGGATAAATGAATGGATGGATGAGTGAAAGGATGGATAGATGAGTGAAAGGATGGATGGCTAAGTGAAAGTGTGAATGGATGAGTGAAAGGATGGATGGATGGATGGAGTGGAGGGGTGGATTGATGGATTAGTAAAAGGGTGGTTTGATGGATGAGCAAAAGGATAGAGCAATGAATGTATGCATGCATAGATGGATAGATCAGTGAAAGGATGGATGAGTGAAACGGTGAGTGGATGGATGGATAAATAGAAGAGTCAATGGATGATGGGAGAAAAGATGGATGGATGAGTTAATGAAAGGATGATGGATAGATAAGTTAAAGGGTAAATGGATAGTTGGATGAGTGGTTGGATGGGTGGATGAAATGATGGATGGATGAGTGAAAGGGGGTGAATAGAGTGAAAGGTCGATGGATGAGCGAAAGGATGGATGGAGGAGTAGACGGATGGGTGAAAGGATGGATGAATGGATCGCTGGGTTTGATGGAAACCATGTTTGATGGAATTATGGGTATGCTGGATAGGTTTGGATATGGTTTGGCAGACAGATGGACAAACAGCCTAAATGGTGAAATATTGAGTGATGAATTAAAGAATGAATGGATAACAGAATATAAAGGCGAATCAGTGGATATCAGCGGATGGATGGAAGGATAGATGCTTGGATGGAAGTGACAAGAGAGCTCTTCACAGAGGGTTGTGATGAGTTGTTTCCCTTGCATGGTGCCATACGAGCTTTGGTTCAAAGCGGGTGGTATTTTAATTTTTTGGCTACTCTCTTGCTTATGTGCATCTTCCACCAGCTGTGTCCTCTCTTAGTTACCCCCATTCATCACACAACACATCCAATCCACCGATCATCGCATTCTAAAACTTACAGATGTATACAGGAGTTAAATACTCTTAAGAGCTAAATAATCTACTAAAACAAATGTTGTCTGCCTCACTCACAGCAATACTCTTACCCAGCACGCATGACATTGAACAGAGTATTTACTATGCCTCCCTCTTTTCATAAGACAAACAAGAGCCACTCTTTCCTTCTTGCAAAATCAAAAATAATAATTTGCAAAACTCAAGATCTGTCTTTCTCAGGATTATCCCAACTGCTTCTCTGTGGAAAGTTCTTGCTATTGAGGTCCATGCTATGAGCAATGTAAGTGACGGTAGAAAAAACAGTGACCATCTTTTTTTCCGACTTTCCGGGAGTTTATACATAACTCAACTGCCTGACAAAAAAACCCAATTTTAATTTGCCTGCTGGAGTGACAGATTATACTGCCTCAGAAGCTGTTCTCCACATGTAGTGTGACAAAGTAGTGCATATTCTGAGCCTTTCTCGGTTATATGTTGGGTATAAATGCTATAATAAACAACACACAATACCAGCTTGCTGGTTGGCGTGATGTGCATTAACAAGCCCTTCACCAAAACTGCCAGACAGAGGAGGACAGGTGGAGGGTGAATGTCATCCCCTTATCAGTGGCAGTAGGACAACTACACCATCACTGCTGCCTTCTCTTCTCACTCTCTGCATCCTCCTTCAATTAATAGTTATTTAGCTGTTTATTTTTCTTTCACATTTATTTATTTTTAAAGTGTGGTTGAGCCTATTGAGGCTTGAGAGATTTCTGGTCACATCTCATCTCTGCAAACTCCCTATATATATGTTTACCATGAAAAGCACAGCACTGTAAGCACCACTGTTCAATACCACAATTAAGAAAGTATTTAGTGATTAATTTAGCCGCAATATTATTCAACACCCAGCACACAATTTTGATCATGTTTATTTAATAGCTGCTCACTTAGAGAACCAAAGCCAGAGGTTAGACTGCAATATGTAGAATATTAGTGTGATCACAAGTTATGAACTTCCAAGGCCTCCCTCAAATAGCCTATAGCTAAGCATTAATATAATGTTTACAGGAACATTCCACTAGTTTCCCCTCTCGCTCTCCAATTCCTGCACTTGGTCATTTGTGCTCACATTCTACTAGGCAGCGCATGCGCTGTCTGTTGCGAGATGTATTGTTAGCTTACAATGGACTTAAAGCCCGACCACTGCTTACCATTGGCTTCATTATCTTTCTAATTTGTTTGCTTCTTATTCATTAGAATTTGTTTGATTTTCTTCCTTTCCTTGTGGTTGTCCCTCTGCTGGAGCATGAAAATATTACTGTGGGCTTACACTTCTCACTTTTTCAGGTGCTAAGTTTTTCTTTTTTCTTTATCACTCTACAAGAGTACATGTGCATCCTAACTGTCTCCGTGCCTGTCTTGTTGCTCTCTCTCGCCCATGTTCTTCTCCCCGAGCCCCTCTGTGATGTGCTTGCCCATGTGTGCTACACTTGCTTGCGTTCCTTTCTTGCCGGTGTGCTTCTGTCCACTCCCAACTCCCTATGCTCTCTCTCTCTTTCTCACCCGCTGACTTTAGCCCCCAGCAACTGGCGCTCCATGTTGTTCTCCCTCTCACCCATCTGTTCCATACCTGTCAACTTGAAGAACACTCTCACTTAGTGAGGATGGGGGGAGGGGGTGTTTGAAGGGCGCAGGGCCTTGTGCCTAGAAGTATTTTAGCACTTTTGAACCCCACCTTGCCCCAAGCAACCTACTCCTAAAAACAAAATGCTTGCTGCGGCTGGTGCCGATGTCCTAGAGTGTTAACACACCCCTTAATGGACGTCAGCAGTTCAAAGCCTAGGAAAACGAGCTCGAAAACCTCTATTTACAGTGGTTTTCAACTTGTTTTCCATGCCACCGTGTGATATCAGCTCCTCACTTGGCGACCATGTGATGGGAGCCAATATCATGTGTCACACCATGGCACCGTGTGCTGCTCCCTCCACCCCCTTTGTGTTGCTTCGCCCCACTCGTGTCCTCTGGGTTGCTTCTGGATCCCTGTGTTGCTTCAGCCCACACTAGTCTCAGTGTTGCTTTCATGCCCAACTCTCATGCTGTTTTCCCTGATCTGCCTTGCCCACATGTTGCCTTGTGCCCCCACCCCTTTTGATTCTCCCTCCTGCATTTCAAAACAATAAAGAACACCCTTTCAAGTGTTTTTTCTTTTTATTTGGCAATCCGAGTTAGATGGGGAAATAGAAGCAAAGAAAAAAAGAGGCTGCATCAGTTTGTAGACACGCTCCTGTGTAGGCCTTACAAAATAATGCAATAGTCTTTTTTTTTTAAATCTAGCTATGCAGCACAACTTTAAGCATGCTAAACAGTGTGGTTAAAACCATTTACAAAGGCAGTAGATTCCAAAGGCGAGACCTACTGGCTTTGTCAATGCTTGAGTCAAAGAATTGCTTAACCAGCTACCTAATCCCAACTCCTTCAATCCTTCCCCCATTTGCTCCCTACTTGATTTACATTATCAACCTTTTCCCAAATTACTATTATTTGTCCAATCATGCTAGCTTTTATCCAGCTTAGGATATTGGCTAATATGAAGGACCCCAGAATTGACTGGAGGAGAGAGTGAAACAAGCATTGGCATAGCCAATAGGTCTCGCCTTTGGGACCTTATAAGTGTTTAGCCATGCAACAGTTGCATAACTAAATACTTATAAGGTCCCAAAAGCGAGACCTATTGGCTATGCCAAGCGGCCGTGCGACCGCGAAAGTGAAAGTAATCGCGGGAAAGCGCGGCGCGTGCGCTCGCGCCCGTGCACTATAGCTCTAGGCTGGCCTGGTAGCACTTTTTGGAACCCTCTCAATAAGTCTCGCCAGACCAGCGCATGCGCTGGGTCAGGTGAGACCTAAAAATGAGCTTTATTGAAACAACGCTCCCGTCAATTAATCTGTCCCTTTCAAAACCTTGCAGTAAATGCATGAGATCTCAAGAGCACAAACTTAATTAACTTACTATAACTAATCCAGAAGGAAAAAGGAAGCACATATTACTAATTCTACTATGTTTTTAACTGTAACCTTGGTTCCGGAGTAGTGCGTTAGTCACTGTAAAGTATTTTAATGCCTCGACAGGGGTAGCAAACACTATATAGGTACAATTACTATTGCAATTTTATGGGAGATGTTGCTCATGGGTTAAGAGCAGAGCTGATACTGGGTGGCAGAGTCCAGCCTCCAGTGCGGCTCTGATGATTACCAGCTTTGATGGTAAAGGCAGTGCCAGTTTGTGATGTGTCTGAGCCCTGAATTCTCTCATCCCCTGTCTGATGCCTCTCCGCAGCGACACTGCCTTTCATGCCTCTTTTCCACCAGATGCTCCTCTGTGGGAGAAAGCAATATACCGCTCAGCAGCTTGTGCTCTGATGTCTCAAGGCGGAGTGAGGGGGATAGAATGTATCTCATGGCTCAGGATTTGGTACTAGATGGGCAAGAGTTCATATCTAAGTTTTTTAAGGGCTCCGAAGATGAGGGGCTTCGAGGATGAGGGGCATTGGGCGCCTCACTGTGCCCCTCTGTGTTTCTCTGAGGCACCTAGACACTCGGAATGTGGATGATAGACAATCTAATGTCTCCCCCCACAGTAAAGAGGGTCTACAGTACTCTGAAATAGTTAATGGAATAGACATAGCATTTAATGACTATATCCTAGGTCAGGGACTATGGCAAGCAACTTTCTGCCGAGACTGGCCAACACTGCAATGCTGCTTTTGTTGTAACAGGGTGTATCTGAAGGAAGCTTGCAATGCCTCTGCCTCCTCAATGCCTGTCTGTATATGTGTGTATGAATTTTATAATACTGCAGATTATGCTGTAGTTGCTCTGTGTGAGGAAAGCTTTCTCTCCTGTTGCTTCTCTTATGCTGGAGTGTGTATGTATGAATGTTGTGATGCTGTAGCTTATTGCATAACTTCTCTGTGTGGATGAGGAAAGATTTCACTCCAGCTGGTCCCCTATGCCTGAATGTGTATGTATCAATTTTGCAATGCGGTAGCTTATGCCCTAAGTGAGGGATGCTCGCTCTGCTTCGGTGTCTCCTATACCTGTGTGTGTAAGTATACATTTTGCATTGCCCTAGCTTATTCTATAACTGCTCTGTGTGAATGAAGGAAGCTTGCACCACTGAGGCCCACACAGTAACTGGCCACTAGGTACAAAGAAAATTGGAATGATGATGTCCATGTGGTGCCTGTTTTGTGCGAAGTAAGATAGGATTACTATTGCCTGTTTGTTACCTTAATAACGTATCTTACTGAAGCTTAAGAAAACCTTTTCATTATACAAAATCGAAACGATTGACCTTGTCTTTGGTTGTATTTACCCAAAGTCAGTGCGATGATCAAAAGTGGACTTTATTGGTTCCACTCTGGAGCACTCCATTGTCCCACATTTTAGAACATAGAAACCATTCCATCATTAAGATAAGTCACAAGGCTCGAAAGAATATAATACAATGTAGGATATAACACAATTCAGTGTCATTTGTCCCCATTAAATTATACTACAAACCTGATTTCATATCCAAGATATCGAAACAAAACACATTGAGGATTCATCTATCTTTGAACAACTCCAAAATTCAGGCCATTCAAATTCAGCTTGACCCGAGGTACTAAGAACTACGCATTGGCAACGTGTTTAGCTTCACTCTAAGTCGAGTGAATTTGGGAACTTTGCTTGGGTGAAGCAGCAGAGTCAAATGTTTCTGTTCCTCCGAATTAGCCAATGTGAATTTTCAACACAGTCAAGCCCTCAATTGTTGTTTGGTTATTTTTCACTCAGACTTATTTTTACTGTGGAACAACTATTTTAAATATGTAAAACATGTATTGATATATATATGTGGAACCCTGCTGAACCAGGCATATCATGAAAAGCTCCCTCAGGACCTGTATTTCTTCTTTATCATAGCAAACCTACATTCAGTAAGGGCTTGACAAAAATTCAATCATATTGACAAAACTAGCAAAGAAGACTTTATCATTATTATTTATTTGCCTTTTTTGTAATTTTTTTCTTATGAATATCAAGTATAAATTCATTTCTTTTCTTTTTTTCACGTTTTTTTAAACTTTTTTTATATATATAAAAATCAACAGTGTTACCACAATGGGTTCAGAAGTACATACAATATACTGTTGAACAAGTGACCCCCAAGAAACAAACCTTTACATATACCAAAACCCTAAAATACACTACTCATGCAGACTCATAAGGACTCGTACAGCATTCACATAGAAACACATCTGAAAAGAGGGGAGACCAAGGATTGCAAAAATCTCCACGACCAAGTATGTTCTATATGCTCACCAGAATCTGAACATTGGGTCGACGCGCGTTTTAGTGGCATAAAAAGAATGGAACGGCCACCTTCTTAAGGACCTATTCAGATACCCACAAGAGTCACAAAACACCCGGGGGGTCGGAGGGGGGGACAAAATATAGGACTGCCTAGTAAACTGCTGACAACATGTATAATCACGTCTTATTGGAATGATATAAAAATCTAGACCACTTTCATGCTGTGTCCAGTGGATGAAGACATCATGTTTAGTAGGGACAGTGTCCTAACAGGGCTCAAATTTCTAATTCATTGGAGTTCGCTTACGCAGGATGGTTGTGTTTTAAAGTACAAGTAGCTGTCGGTTGCACCGGACCCTGCAGCTCTCAGCTAAGTAGGGTTTCAATATCTCACTCCTACCAGCACATTGCCGAAATAAATCAGAGAAGTCTGTTGTCTATTGATACGTGGTCCACCGATCCTGCACGCAGGTCTGCAGAACCAGGGACAGGGAGGAGTGCTAGGGACAGAAGGAGTGCCAGGGGCAGAGAGCAGAACCAGGGACCGGGAAGAGTGGAAGGGACAGAGAAGAGAAGAGTGCCAGGGCTAGAGAGGAGTGCCAGAGAGGAGTGCCAGGGACAGAGAGAAGTGCCAGGGACAGAGAGGAATACCAGAGACAGAGAGGAGTGCCAGGGACAGAGTGGAGTGTCAGGGGCAGAGAGGAAACCCAGGGACAGAGAGGAGTGCCAGGGACAGAGAGGAGTGCCCGGGCCTGAGAAGAGTGCCAGAGACAGAGAGAAGTGCCAGGGACATGCCAGGGCCTGAGAAGAGTGCCAGAGACAGAGAGAAGTGCCAGGGACAGAGAGGAGAACCAGGGCAGAGAGGAGAAACCAGGGACAGAGAGGAGAACCAGGGCAGAGAGGAGAACCAGGGACAGAGAGGAGTGGTGGGCACAGAGAGAAGTGCCAGGGACAGAGAGTAGTGACAGGGACAGAGAGGAGTGCCAGGGACACAGAGGAGTGCCAGGGACCGAGAGGAGTGCCAGGGACACAGAGGAGTGCCAGGGACCGAGAGCAATGTCATATGGGAGGAAGGAAAGGGTCCGGACTGGAAATCTGCTTTATTACTAGCAATGACTATTACATTAGCTGTCTTGGCAGCCTTTCAGTGTCCAGCTAGAGACAACGTTTTAGCTTTCTGTAAACCTCACATCATTAATTCTTCAAAAAAATACACTTAGAAGTACAAAGCAAGAGTGAGCTTTAGGCCAGTGTCCTTTAGCCATTTGTTTTCATTTGTTTTTCATGGTTTACTATTGTTTGGGTGGGCTGTGCATCAAAGGCATTTTGTGAATGGGTTTGTCAATGTTAGTTTAGCAAAGCATCTGGCCTGCGAATTAACACTGACATTTGTTTCCAAGCATGGCTCCAAATGATTTTCCATGCTGTGATTAAGTATGCATTAATTTGATTAACCATGCAACATTTAAAGATTATCCAACCAGGTATTTATGTAATATACTTATCCAGCCAGGCACATAAACGTACCCCTAAATTTGCTAGTGTAATCAACAATATTAGGTGGATTAATTGCTAATATGTCTAAAGTGAATGATGTATCAGTGAAATTAGAAATACACTACAAGATGAAGAAGTACGGATTACGTAAAGATCATGTCACCACCACATCCAATTTGGTGTAATATATTTTAACCTGTGTTTGCTTTTCTTTTTGGATCAAACATTCCTTAATATTTACAATAGCTATTCCTCTTCAAAGTGGTTATTAGAGCGTATTACTTTTATAAAGAGGGGTACAATGTAGGTTCAGGGCTGGACTAGGAAACATCAGTAGCTCAGTCAGTCCCTTCCTTCCGTTCTACTCTTCCTGCCTTCTTTGCTCCCTTTCTTTCTTCCATCCTCCTTCAGCCAAATGCCAGGGAGATGGACCCTGCTTCAGTCGTTTCAACTGTTCACTGATAGCTGTGATACTTTCTGTGGCTGAGTCTCCGCTTGATGCAAAACCAGGTACATTGAAGTGACATAGTAGAAGGAGCCAAGTCATGTTAGGTTCTTCACGGTTTTATCTGTCTCTAAATTACTGCTCTGTTCCCCCTTCGAGTACTTTCCCCCTTCAGGTCTTCTTAACTCTGTCTGCTTTCCCCTCCCCTGTTTACCACTTCCCCCACTTCCCCCACGCCTCATAAAACGTGTGTCTTGGATATGCTACTCGCTAATATCTTTTATTATTGTGTAAGATCACGTTTCTTTTTTCTCCTAAGCACATACTGGTAACTGCAACTGTAACTGATGTAACAATGTTCTGAAACTATGTCCATTCTCATGTAAAGCGCTCTGATACCTACGGGTCTAGCCAGCGCTATATAAAACTTCTCAAATAAATAAATGTTAGGGGTGGGGACAAGAATTAGCAAATATTGCAACCACACAAAGCCTCTATGGAAAAAGAAAACGACGACAGATGAAATATATCACCTGGTCATCTCAGACATCTCCAGGGCATCTGATTACAGCCAAGTACAAACCTGGAAGTCTGTCCTCATTGATTGGTCTCTCTAGATATCACATGCAACACATTGCACCTTCTCTTCAAGTCCTGTTCTCAGACTCTTGCTGGAGGAAGCACAACATTTACTAAGTCACAGAAGAAAAAGTTATCCATAACATCCCAACCTCTGCCAAACATCAGTGTGAGCACTGCCTTTCCAGCCTACAGAGTCAATATTTTTGCTGAGCCATATAGCACACACATGTTGCACCAACATAGGGCCTTCTTACCTCCTCTAAGACATGCTTTTCTGTGTCCTGAGGCCCAGAAACTGGATCTTCCTCTCCACCCAGCAGATGTGGTAAATCAGGACCAGAGTCGGGTCTGGAGCTTTCTACCCCTGGCTCATGGAACTTTTCCAAATGGGCCAAGATCTCTGGTTCCAATGCGGGAAGATGGCGAGTGTTCTCCTCTGTAATGATCAGGTCAGGTCTCTGCAGGTAGACAAATCACAGCAGTCACCAGAGAAGACAATCATCATGAGCAAAAACAGCAGCACTACCCAAAATATGTAATCAATCTTCAAAAACAAGGGGCACTCGACACAGCAGGCTTCCGTAGATTCAAGAGGAGAAATACACACCAAAAAGGAATGATGTCACTGCCACATTTCAGATTTCTCAAACAACAATGATCCCCTTTGCTGATAATTATTTTGTCCACCCAACGTTTAGAAATGATCAAGTTCTTTAAATTTTCTTGACCATATTTATTTTTCCTTCTAAACCTTGTTATTTTGAACAATAAATCAATGCACTTTCCATGTTCCTTGGACAACATTACCAAACCATGAATTTTACATCAAATTATAAACTACACATAGTATCAAAACACATTACGTCAGAATCAATACCATTGTACCAGTGATGGAACTTTCTTGTTCAAGTCTATTTCTTAAAAAGAACTCATAATTTGTGCACATTTTAGGGGTTGTACCAAGACCTTGTTTAGGTAAAGCAAGGAATCCAATGTTCCTTTTAGTGCTGCCTAAATGTAGTTGTTAATTGTCACCAACTCCCTAGTGCATCAAGGTCAACACGTTTCAAATTCCCCTCATTTTGGGTTATCATCAGGACCAAGACTGGTTTCTGGACCAAAGCTGGTTTATAACTCTCTTTTTCATTCAAGGGGCTTTATGTCGATGGTAGCTAAACACTGCATCGAGTATTTAAAGTAAATCATGGTGTGGCAATTCAAGATATCACTTTGCCAAGAGTAGATGTAGTACAAAGAGTCAGGAGAGCAGATAAAGGTTCAGGTTTCTTTCTTCACAGATCCCAGCCATCCATCAGCAGGTCTCCTTCCAACTGTCCACCTCTTTCAAGGAGTCACATTCCATCCCCATGGAAACCCCCCACATATGACATCATAGTGAGACCCACAGCTGTGCCTGATAAGACACAGCTGTGATTACCAATGCAGCATGCTCAGGAGGGAACACCACGCTCCTCCCTCCTCTGATTATTAACAGAAAAACAAAACAATAAAATATACAGGATAAAGATGAAGACAATAAAAAACATACTACGGTAAATGCACATCACCTTTAAGAAGTATCAGCCCACCACAGAGATCAAACAAAATCTTTTTGGTTTTCTCACCATCCTGCCCAACCTTCTTGTTACAACCCCACCATCTGACTTGGATGAGTTATCAACATTACCACATGCTCCTTTGTATAAGACAACTCTGGTCATATTCCAAATACGATGATCCTGCGTATGTACAGCATTGTTCAAGGTTTTGACCACTAAAATGGGTTTAGAATACTTCATAACGCCACCAAATCCAAGACGTTTAATCATGGGATAATCCCCAACCTGCACATTTAACCTCTTCACAGACTGTTTAACATCAAAATATGTTTTCCTTTGCACTACTTTCTTCTCTTCTCTCATGCGCCAATTGTCATCATCACACATTTTGCCTATTTCACATTCATAGTCATTGACCCACGGAGGTTCCACAAATGTGTTTTATAACCTACCTCTAAAAAGCTGAACATGCATTTTCCCTGTTGGGGTGCAATGAGAGGTGAACCTATAGATTTCTGTCTGCTTCAATATCTCCTCTTTCCAATTAAGAGCGTTAGATTTGGCTAAAGCAATAGTTTCTTTCAGAACTCTGTTTAGTCTTTCCACCATTCCATTTGCCTCTGGATGGTACAGTGAGCACGTCTTGTGTTCAATGGACCTATTTGAAAGACATTTTGTCATTTCTTTAGAGAACAATTGCACCTTGTTGTCGGTGAGACCGTTCAAGTGCAAAAAGAACTTCCAATAATTTGATTACATCTTTGCTCTCAATGGAATTAGAGATACAAATTTCTGGCCACCTGGAGAACATATCAATCACAACGATGACAAACTTCTGCAAAACTTCTCCTTAATTGGTCCTAGATTGTCCAGGGCTATCTCACACCAGGGACCCTCCGGTAACTTCCTAACTTCCATTGGTTGAATCCTTGTTTATTTTGTCTTATCACGGGGTGCGCACAACAAACACTCTCTGACCACCCTCTCGATCATTTTATCCACTCCTGGCCACCAGTAGGATCAACTTAGCCTCTTCTTACATTTTGACATCCTCTGGTGAGAACCATGAGCAAGTTCAACAAGCTCTTCCCTCAGTTTCTCTGGAGGAATCAACTTTGTTCCTCTGAAAAGCAGCTGCTTGTTGGTACTCAATTCATCCTTAACAGTCCAATAAGACTCACATCCAGCTGTACCTGTCTTCTTAGCATTCCAACCACATTTCAACAAATGCATCACTTCCTTGAGAAGGCTATCCATAGATAACATATTTTGCCACCTATCTTCAGAACTGGTTTTGCAATTAACCAAGCACACAAAGTTAGCTTCTTCGTCAGGACACTCAACATTTTCAGACATCTCGTCCCCTACTGAGACCAACCTCGAAAGGGTATCCGCCACTGTGTTCCTCACTCCTGGTAAATACTGCATGTGAAAGTCGTACTCTTATAGCACATTCACCCACTTTGTAATTCTGCTAGAAACAAGATCCAGACCCTTCTTCACAAAGAACTCAAAGGTTTATGGTCAGTTCGCACTACAAATTTCAACTCCCCACAAAAATCTCCTAGGTTTCCAGACCGCCCAATGCACAGTCAAGGCCTTCCTTTTAATCACAGAGTACCTGGATTCTGCATCTTTTAATCCGCAGGAGATAAACATGATGGTGTTAATGCTGTTTTCACCTATCTGTTGCAGAACAGCTCCAAGACCTTTAGACTTGCATCCGTGGTAACAAAAGATCGTTTCTTAGGAACAAAACTCTTGAGTTTGGGAGCACCACTCAGAAATCTTTTTGAGTTTCACAAACTCCTCCTCACATGCCTTATCCCAAGTATACACAACTCCTTTTCTCAAGAGGCACCTCATGTTGACACTCATGTCAGCAAAGTTTCTGAGAAACTTCCCGTAAAATTCCACCATACCCAGAAATGTCATCATTTCCTCGCGCGAGGCAGGTGAACTCATTCTTGTGGCTTGCTGCTATTGTAGCTGCCAGGAAGGCTAATGGTAGCCTGCGCCTGTGCGTGGATTTAAGGCATCTCAACAAGTGTGTTTTTGTTGATAGGTATACTCTGCCTAATATAACAGAACTGGTTCTTCTATCCTGCCGACTACGTCAGTGTGGCAATTCAAGATATCACTTTGCCATGAGTAGATGTAGTACAAAGAGTCAGGAAAGGAGATAAAGGTTCAGGTTCCTTTATTCACAGAAGATCCCAGCCATCCATCAGCAGGTCTCCTTCCAACTGCCCATCTCTTTCAAGGAGTCACATTACATCCTCATGGAAACCCACAGCATATGACATCATAGTGACACCAACAGCTGTGCCTGATAAGACGTTTGCCTGATGCCTAAGCAGTAAAGCCCTTCACCAATGTCCATGGTAAAGCTGCCATCTTGCAGAATAGTGGGGCACAGCAGGAGGGAACCTCACGAGGGCCTGCAGTCTCTGGCTCTTCGGCTGCAGGGCCAGGGGGCGAGTAGGCTAGTGGTTTTGTAAGCGGGTCAGTTGCAGCGAGTTTGTCAATTTACCAGCACACCGGGCCTGTTTTCCTCTTTTTTGCAGGTAGATGTAAATAAAGGAGGGGGGGCTGACTCTCGGAAAGTCTTGTGTGGCTCATCAACCCCGAGTTGAAGAGAAGGCACGGCCCCAGGCGGCCAGCTGGACCTTGGCGAGGGACTGTGACACCACTGTCCCAAGAAGGTTTAGCGTAACCTTGGCAGTGTAATACCAGGATGTGTTGGGAGCAGCCTCCAGGTCGGAAGATCAGCAGTGGGGAGGGCGAAGTGCACCCAACCCACCCAGGTAAGTTGGTTCTAGATGCTTTTTGGCAGCAAAGGTCACATCTGCAGAGCTGGATGGATGATGAAGTCCAGGACATGGGCAGGTTACATGCCAGCCAGCAGACGGTATTTGACTATGATGCTGAAAGCTTAGAGGAAGGGGAGTTGAGGGACGAAGACGAAGTTCAGGCAGAGGAGTCTATCTGGTGGTAAAAGGGGGAGGTGGGGGTTCATCTAATCTCTCTGCCACTAGTGTTTTACAGGCCACCGGCTCACTGCAACATCATGGAGATCGGAGCAGAACCTGGTGACAAGAAAAGGTAGCAAAGTGGCGGGCCCCCGTGAGGACACCGACTTTGGCGCCAGGTAAGCTGTTGCATAGCAGTGCGTACCCCTCTTGCATGGTATCTGTGGGAGGGGAGGCGAAGGAGCCTCAGGAGAGGGAGGAGGGCCGCCTCCCGAAGGGGTTATACATAAAAGACACTGGAGTGGGTACGGACAAAAGCATAGTGAAACCCAAATGTTCAGCTGTAGAACGAAAAGCAATAAAGAGGTAACATCCGGGTCAGGGACAGCCAGAGTGACTAGCAAGGAGGTAGGTACTAGCTCAGACCGGGGAAGGGGTCACAGGTGAATGGCAACAGGAATCCACAAATACAACAAACCCCAGATTAAAGAGGTAACATTTAAAAAGTTGCCCTACATGGGGACATCTAAACCACTGGGGCGCAACTCATGGTCTCAACTAAAGAGAGGATTTGGAAGGCCGAATACGATGAAATGTTGATGCACCTACATTTGGAAGTGAAGTCGAAGTAGGGTTCAAAAGAGGAGGAGGTGGAGCTTTCCAAAAGACCGAGAGTGCTGGTAACCATTGAGAATTTGACGGCAGCTTTCTTCTTCATAGAGTATATTGCTAGCGGTAACCGGAGCAATCAGTAGCACTCTTTAAATACATGGATGTACTAAGGAAAACACAGTTGAATTACGGAGGGTATACCCGGGCGCAATATGATGAAGAGTTCCAGGCCTGCGTGGCGGTTGACCTGGAGACACAGTGGGGGGAGCTAGACAGAGATTTGTGGCAGCACACAATAGGCCCGGCCAAGTTTGGCAAAACAGTCTTTACAGATAGTTGGCTGCCAATTGTAAATTGGCCCTTTCTGGTCTGCCCCAGGAGGGGTGGGAGTGTCAATTAATGGACAAACTACCCACTTCAGAGCATGCTGGGACTATAATAAGGAAGTCTGCATGAGGGAATTATGTAAATTCTGCCATGAATGTTCCAAATGTGCAGGCAGGCATCTCCTGGTTAACTGCTTTGGGGAGGTGGGCACCAAGTGCAGAGGGGTATGAGCATCATCAGGGGTCTACAGGAGGTCAACAGCAGAGGTGGCAGCAGTATGGGCAGGGTACAAGGCAGGAAGAGGAGGACAGAATTGTGCAATCAAAAGTGAGGAGATCAACATCCTAATGACTCTTGACGTCGAGGCGCTTTACACGAGCATTCACCAAACTGAAACACTAAGGGTTGTGGAGACACGCCTACTAGCTGAAGATTGGACTTCACAGACTCTGGTGGATTTCATCATGGACTGTGCTACAATAGCAATGTGTAAGAATTTTTAGCAATTTCAGGATTAACTATACCACCAAACCCAGGGGACATCCATGGGCAGCACGTTTGCGCCTAGTCTGGCCTGCCTCAATGTGGGCGAGTTCAAACGTCTCCACATTATCACCAACAACCCATACGCGGATGATATCCTTATGTGGAGACGATACATATACGACATCCTTGTTTTCTGGAAAGGTGATGTTAACACATGCGATGCTTTCTTCACATGGGTGAACACTCTGGACCCCTTCCTCAGATTTACCAAGTCTTTCTCACAAACCGAAATCCACTTCCTGGAACTGACCATCACTTTAAAGAATGGGGAGCTTGCCACTCATACTTTCAAAAAACCCACAGATTGCAATAACCACCTACTCTACGGGAGACACCATCCTAAGGCACTACAGGACAACCTCCTATTTAGACAATTTCTGAGACTCCGTAGAAATTGCGACACCACCTCTGATTTCAAAAAGGAGGAAGCTTCCTTGAGCAAGAACCTAGTAGCCGTGACTATCTGACATCAATCATCAAGAAGTAATGCAAGAGAGCGCTCAACAACAACAGAGAAGCACTGCTGGAACCCAAACATAAAACAGTTGAGGACATCATAACGTGTGTCACCACATACACTCCTGACTCCAACAGGATACAAAGGATAATAAAAAAACTGGAAGACAGTACTATCAGGGAACCTTTCTATTTCTATGCCTCGTTTCGCTATGAAACGTACAAGCAACCTATGAGATTTGCTGGTCCACACCAGTCCCAAACCTAGAACACCCAGAGTACACTATGGAACACCAAGCCGGTGAGAGGCCACTATCCCTGTGGCCAGTGTGGGGTTTGCAGTCTGACCAAACACACTAAGGAGATAATATTGAAGGACGAAAAAGTGTGGACTCAACACACCCACTCCAACTGCAATACCAAGAATTGTATCTATCTCATTGAGTGCCCCTGCCAACTGAGATATGTTGGCATGATGACCCGTCCCGTCAAGACAAGAATCATGGAGCATCGGAGCAACATTAGGTGTGGGAGAAACACCACGAAAATGAGCACCCGTTTCCTCTCCCACCAGCACAGACCAGAAGACATACAATGGACAGTGATTGAAAGCAACAATTCATGGAGAGCTGACTTAGAACAGATGACGTAGTTCAATTCATTATGTCTCTCATAGAGAAAGGCCTGTCGAGGGTGAGTATCACAGGTTAAATGGTGGGCATAGCATTCATTGGTAAACTCTTTTGGGGTTACGCGCCATCAGCCGGTGAGCTAGGCGTGAGGATTCTGGAGGGTTGGGCTAGGGAGGCAAGGCTTCAATGACCCAAGAGGAGGCCCCTGACGCTGGATATTTTCGGGAAGGGGAAAGGAGCCCTCTCAGCAGTTTGTGCATCGGAGAGTGAGTCAACACTATTTTAAACACTAATTTCATGGATGTTCTTTGGGGACTTTAGAGTGTTGGAATTGTTGGGGGTATGGGGTATAGAGAGGTCATATGGGAAGCGGTCTGTAGACATCACGACGGCCTGCAAATATGGGTATACAAGTCGAAGACAGACCAGAGGGGCAGGGGTGAAATTCTTAGGGAGTATCCGGTAGCACGCTTGTGCCCAGTGCGTTGGAGAGCAACCATCCAGCAGGGACAGTGCCCGGAAGGAAAGGGTTATTCAGCACGCATACAGTAGAATAGTCACCCCCTTCTAGCTGCTGTCGATGATACACAAGGCGCTCAACATGGTCGGCATAGATCCACATGGCTGTTTTACCCATTCTTTCCATATTGGCATGGCTACAGAAGCAGGTAGGTGGGATTGGGAGCCTCCATGCTGCAGGTTTGAAGATATGAATCGCAGGGCCACTCCTTTGTGAATTGGGCAAAAACGGCACACCAAGTCAACAGGGCAGGGGACAAACTTGGGGTTCAATGTGTCCATGTATGATATTAAGTGGTATGGTAAAGGGGGAATTAAATGGGGGGAACTTCTTACTTGTCTGAACAAACTTGTGACAGGGGGCATTGCCCGGACATCCTGTTGATTCATCTAGGTAAAAAAGACTTGGTGGTGCAAA
Organism: Triturus cristatus; assembly: GCF_964204655.1. Taxonomy (NCBI): domain Eukaryota; kingdom Metazoa; phylum Chordata; class Amphibia; order Caudata; family Salamandridae; genus Triturus; species Triturus cristatus. Next base: position 278,250,446 of record NC_140583.1, read on the forward strand.
AAGGGTTGGTGCTGATAAAATGTTTGAAGCCAGATCTGAAAGAGATACTTAGCTTGTGGGCTGGCTGCCATGTGACATGGACCGATTTCATACCTAGGATAGTGTGGAGGGGGGGCTGTATAACCAGCGGTTATAGATAGAGCAATGAGGAAACTGAATATGGAGATGTGTTTTTTTCTGCAGGGATTTTGGGATAGGTAGATTAGAGCATTCTGACCTCCGTTACCATGATCAGGAAGGAGTCTTTCCGAGGGACGGAGTCAATCTGTAATTCATGGGCAAGGAGCTTTACCTATTATGGATTAAGCTGTTCTTGGGAAAAGTACTAAAGGTCAGTTAGCCCGGAGGTACACTTCAAATGAGACATGTGGGGAGGGTGGTGGCAGAAAAAGCCTGAAAGGAGCCATGAGGGCTAAGCACCTCACCTTTTTCCGGGTGGAGGTTGGCAGAGAAGTTGCCATAATTTACCGAAATTTATCGTTGCTGTCCACAGCATTTCAGGCTGAAAGGAAATGGGTAGGCATCACGCCTAGTTGTGGCAGGAAGTTTAATATTCAATAGAAGATTTAGTGGGCTAAAACATCAATAGATGTAGGAAAGAGAGAAGAGATTTTAGAGGTCTCAGTTACATTCACACAGCCATTGATAAGATACACTATTAATGTATTAAGTTGTTATGAAGGGGGGAGTTATACCTTAAAGGTGGGGGTACAGTAAAATAGGCTTTTAATTTTGTATAGTGAGGTTGTAGTTTTGTAATCCGAAGACCTTTTTTATTTGTGATGTGCACCTGTTTCAACATAGTGGCTTTTTTCACACAAACCTTATGGTCAGTTGTCTGTGCTGCTCCCCTCTTACCCTATATAAAGTGTTCCATTGCAGCTTTAACTCTGTTGATTCTCTGACTCTGTGCAGACTTTACCACTGTCAATCCACGGCTTCGTGCTTTGCTTAAGTAGCATTAGATACTGGGCAGGGCGTGTTTCGGAAACCAAACTTCATTCTATGTTGGCCTGGCGCAGTTCGAAATTCAACCTACATACGAAAAAGTTTGGTTTCCGAAGCACCTTCAATTCTAGCATTTTCAGTACAGGTCACAAAAGGTGCAGAATCCAAATAAAACATGATAGCGTCTGAAAACACAGAGCAGCAACATCAGGGGAGATTTTAAGATGAGCACGGTGCTGCCGAATATCAGGTGCACACCATTTATATGACAAACTACAGAACAGCGCAGATGATAACTACCTTTGTACAAGGAGAGTCTAATTCAGACTGCTCTGGGACTTTGGACTCCCAGTTTTATTTTTTCCTCTTCAGTTATGCATATGCCACCTCTAGAATGCAAGTGCTACTGATACTATAACAGCGCTAGCTGACTGTCACCATAATAGCATGGGTCTATTGACGACTATGGTGCAGGAGAGCCCAAAATATGTATTCCTTTCTAAAATAAAAAGATAATGAAGGGAGTGATTGAGAATCCCGAATGACAATACGGAATGTGACTTTACAAAGAAAATTGACCTGGAATAGCAAGTTAATGCATACTAGAAACCTTTGGTCTGAAGCTAGTAGTGAGAGGGTACAAACAGAGCTTAGAAAGAACTGCATTCACAGATACTTCTTGACTAGTGACAGAGTTTTGTGTGGACGGTTAGATCTAAAATGTATGTTTATAGATCACTAAAGGAGAAGTGGCTAGACATGACCATTATCTGTAGGTCTGCTGGCTGGATCCTTTACTCTGAGCCCCTGTGGCATTCGCTCAAATTGGTGCTCATGCATCCTTCTTATAGATGTTAGCCAAGGAGTGTAAGTGTGCTCACATTCCTAAACGTTAAAGAAATACCTAAGGGATGTGGAGGAGCTCAACAGTGCCTTGGTGTCAGATACATTTGCTGAACTATAGTCCTGGCTAGCTATGCACTTTGTTCTTGGTTTGTCCGTACAGCATATACAGACTCATTGAGGGCACAATGGGTTGATAATTTAGTGAAGAGGAATAGAGAGGCAGAGTAATGTTGACGTCTTCAATACGGATGTGTGAAATTTATAGGGTTTTTATGCACAATTTTTATTAAATTAAGCATATTATGTATCACATACTTAAGTTAACTCTCATCAGTGTAAAACACATTTTGCCGGTGTCGTCTTCCGAGGACAGCTAACAAACAATTGCTGCATACTGAGCTGTGAGTAAACTGTAGAGTCATAAGGAAACTTCAAGAAAGTGTGTGGCATGCAATGGCAAAGAGTGGTACAGTTGACACAGTCAGCACAGTGAGGAGGCAAGAGCTGCACACATACAGGTGAAGGAGGCTGCTCTCCCCAGCTGTCGGCAAAGTATCTAGCAGTCAAACCAAAGGTCAAACAGGTAACTCCATCGCAAACGTGACGGATATCCCATCTGCCTTATTATAAATACCATGGGGTAGAATGCACTTGTAATAAAATGGGCAGGATATCTGTCATGTTAGTAATAGAGGAACCCGTCCACCAAACTTTATATCAGGCCTAAAGTCTCTAACTAGGCTAGAATTTTTCAAAGATGAAAAAGTCTTTATATTGTTTGGTTGATAAAAACCTTTACAAAAGATAAAAGAAAGTGAACAACATACAGATAAGATCAAAAATAGATGTCACAAGTGCCTATAGCCCTGCTTCATGTTGGTGGTGCTGCTTCTGATACAATGAAAAAAAGGTTATCAATGAACCAAAATGAGGCCTCGGACCTAGAGCAGGACAGGGCGTACAAAGAGACTCAGGAGAGTAAGCAAGAGTCTTTAGATATTTAAAAGCAAGAGTCAAGGTTCTTTAAAATTAGTTAGGACAACAGACAAGGCACCAGGGAGGACCGGCTTGGCAAAGACGCTGGGGGCAATGTGCAAATGTTGCATGACACAGTACTTAAAGTGCAATAATCATCTGGGCGGTGGTGGTCAGCAGGCGTGTTCTCTTGCTCAAAGTGTGCCTTGTACAGTCCGAAGGGAAAGGTGTGATGCAATTCAGAAATGTAACAAGATCAGCCTGCCACTTTTATACCGATTGTGGTGGTGGACGGCACAGGGGCGAAGTCTTTGATGTTTGTGGGGTAAATACTTCAGTGTTAGTACAGTTGACTGAGTCCAGTTTACTTGCTGCGGTTTGAAGAAATGTAACAGTTTTAATGTTTAGTGATGTATTTGCTGGGTTCAGACTGGCGATCACTGCATGCTGACAAGTGCACACCCCTAGCCGAAGGAAGTCAACTCGTAGGAGAGTTCTCCTTTGCTCCATGAGTTGAGGACAGATGCATGAGATATGGCTTAGGGTTTCTTTGCCTTGTCCGCACAGGCAGCAACTGATGTCATGGGTAGCTAGTTGGTGCAGGGCTAGAAGTGGACATGGAAGTTCCACTCGCCCATTCTTAAAGCCACAAGCAGCAGTTTCATCTTTATGGAGTAGGTGCAGGTTATGCAGCACTGCTGCTTGGGTTGGGAATATGAGTTTATGACTGACCACGCATGGGAGTGCATACACAGAGTTGACATTTCTTCTAGTTTTGACAGTTTTTTGGCTGTTTGAGCTGCTAAGCTCTTGAAGACCTGTTGCAAGAGGTGTTTGCTACAGGCTTCTGCTAGAGAGAATTCAGACAGTTTGGCTTCAAGGTGTTGTTTATATGAAGAAGATCTTGAGTCGCAATGCACGAGTTCACGCCAGATTAGGCCATGCATTGTGTTAGGTGGTGCCTGTCCGAGCCTGTGACAGGCGTTGAGGAAGCAGCTGCCTCTGGCCCAGTACTGTCTTCTAATGTTGAGCTCAAGTCTCACTTGCGCTGGGGATGCTCTGTTAGGGAGACGTAGAGTGGATTTGTATATCTTGGCGACTAGTTTGTCTACGGTCCCTGCTTCCTTGCCAAGGGTGACTTTGCTCCCGTTGGTGTGATTTTTGCTTTTATCACCTGGAGGACGGGGTCAAGGCTAGGGCCTTGAAGCTTTGGCGCAATGGAAGACAGGGCAACCATTAGGCTCTAGCCCTTGTTCTTTATGGTGGATATGTGAGACATGAGGGACCATTTGCCATCTAGCACGATTCCTACGTATTTGTAGTGCTTACTATGCTGCAGCCTGATGCCCTTGAGCAGCTGTCAATGAGCCTGGTGTGATTTTTGGCTGAATACGACAGTTTTTGTCTTTTCCTGATTAATTTCCAGAGTGTTCTTGCCTGTGTAGTCATGTAGGATGGTCAGGAACCGTTGAAGGTTGACCTTTGTCTGACTAAGGAGAACCAGGTCGTCTGTATAGAGCAGATGTGACATGCTATGGCCTCCTAGCTTAGGCAGGTGGCAATTTGTTTTGTCGAGTTGCTGTGACATGTCAGCTATGTATAAATTAAAAAGCTGGGGGGCCAACACGCAGCCTTGCTTCAGTCCAGAGCTCGTGGGATCTGCCTTGAGATGTGGGAGCCATCTTCTAGTTTGACTCGAACCGAAGTGTTGATATGGAGCTGTATTATTGCTTTCAGTAGGTCATCTGGATTCTGGAAGCCCCCAGTCCTGCAGTTTACGCCAGAGGGGCCCTCTTGGAATACTGTTGACTGCCGCTTTAAAGTCCACAAAGCAGGAATAAAGCAACATTTTTCCTTTAACTGCTTTGTCCCACATGAGGGCCAGAGCCATCAGATTTGAGAAGATGCCACACTTGTCCCTGAAGTCGCATTGATTATTGGGTATGATCTGGTGAAATTCTGCCCAGGCTTTGAGATTATCAAGCAGCAGGCTGGCGTACAGTTTGGCGTCGTTTTCAAGTAGTGCAATTAGATGGTAGTGGTTAGGGTTTGATTTCGAGCCCCGTTTGAAAATTGGTTTGATTATGGACCCTCTCCAGGACTCATGGATGGTATCTGATTGTATCTGTTGCCAGGTAGTGTTTGAACAGGGAAGTTAATACCTCGGACCAGAGAGCTGGAACGGAAGCGAGAAAAGCAGTGGGTAACCCATTAGGGCCAGGGGCTTCGTCTTTACGCAGCGTTTCCAGTTTTTGTCTATTGCGTTACTCTAGTATACTGCAGGCTTCCGGAGGATCTTGCTGGCCATTGGGGGCAGGAGTCTGGTGCTGCAAGGGCCTTTTCGAGCTGCTGTGATAGGCTGAGCTTCTGGGCACTGATGAGAAATGGGAGGACAAAAAGGCGACCCACTCTGATTCTCTGATTCTGAGATGTTGGCGTTGGTCCCCCTCCTGTTTCTAATTGTGGCTTGATTATTCACAGACCAAAACTTTCTTGGGTCCCTTCCGTTACTGGCTGCTAGCAGGTCAAGCCAGAAGTCCTCATTTCTTTCTCTTTTGGCACGCTAGAGGTCTCTCCCGAAAAAGGATCTTGATAAGTTCAGGCTGTTTCTTGCGGCCATAGAGGAAGGTTGCTTGATGACAGCTCTCATGGGTCGGTTGACACGACTTTTTTCCGCTTCAGATCTTCTGTTAGATTGAGTTTAGAAGAGGACGGGTTGCGTCTGATTTTGCCTGTGGGTGCGATTTGACTAGGAGTTCCTGCATGATTTGTTCGATTATGAGAGACCACTGCCTAATAGGGGAGTTGTTTTGGGCTATGACTTCAGCGAGTAGAACTCTGATGCATGGCATTTTTTCCTGGCTTATTTTATCGTCCCATGTCATTCTTTTTAGGTTTTCTGTCCATACCCTTGTGCTAGTGGTTCGGAGTGGCTTCCAGCTTATGGCATAGCCATAGGGAGAAGCCTCCGATGTTATCAAAAAGTCCCACTATGCTGAGGGTAAAATCTATATAAGAAATAGACTTGCCAACAGATCTTGTCCAGCCGGGTGGGTTGTTGCCACTAAAGTGGCCCTTGAGGAGCCTGAGCCTAGAGAGTCACACTGGTTTAGGAAGAAATCCGGCAGGTTGTTCTGAAGAGGAAAATGTCTGGTAAAGGAACCCATAGTCTTAGAGGAGTTTGAGATAGGTCATGTTCTACCATTATTTTCTCCACAATTTCAGGTCTTCGAGGAGGCCTAGATCAGCATACAAGGATCTCTGGCACCAAGTGCCTGAAACGGACTACTTCAGTTCTTGGTAGCTGTTTTGCAAATTTGGAGGCTTTCTTCTAGCCTTCGCATAGGCATTGGAGTTAAATCCAATATTCATCTCCTGTGCATGCTAATCAGCCTTATTCTGCAACTTTGAAATATCTTTCCTTTGTTTTCCAACGAGCATCTTGGCTTCACCGTGAGTAAAGATTGGGCCATTAGACCTGGGCCATGTTGCACTTGCCTCCATTACCTCACCTCTACTGCCTAGACAATCAGTTAGCTTTCTGTGGACTGTTTCTACTATTCCATCCCTAGTTTGTCATCTTGGTGCACACTTTAGGCAATGTTCATCCTAGTAAGGATACCTAATCTTGTGTATATACAATAGCTCTTTTTCTTCTGTGACTGAAGTAAATATGTGCCAAGATATTCTAGAATGGACAATCGGATGTTATTCAATTCCCAAATACAACGAAAAGGGCCAGATGTACCTAATGTATTAAAAGTCACAAACTATACACTATATAGTATATATACGAAATCTATTTTAGGAGTTGGTAAAGTTTTACCATCTTTTAAAAGGGTTTTAGAAATGTATTACAAATTGTAACTTAGAAGGGGGTATTATGGGCATCCCTTCCAAATTGTAATTCCAATCCATAATTATCCATTTTTTTTACAGTAATAGAGGTCGCAAAGAACTGAAATTTACCATCTCTCAAGTTGGTAACGGATTCGAAAAAGGGAAGGCATCCCCTTTGGGTCCCTTCCCCTTTGTGATTGGGGTAAAGTTTAAAGGGAAGCAGGCAGTGGCCCAGAGGACCGCTGCAAACTGTCACAGAAACATTAGATTTTTTTTTTTTAAAGCATACCAGTTTCCTTTAAGAATATTGAGCGGCTTTTAAAAAATAGGTTTGCTTTATTTAAAAGCAGTCATAGGCATTGCGATCCGCCGACCCTTTTAGGGCACCACCTCTCTCATTGCAGCCAATCACAGAGGATCCATATTGTGACATGCCTAATGAATATACATTAGGCAGTTCGTTCTACGACCCCCTGCATTTACTTACTCTACAAATTGAACTGCTGGTATGTAGGTTGGTTCAGAAAATAAAATACTGGTCACAAATAGTTGGTGTGCAGTTTTAGGCAACTTTATGCTACGAGTATGTAAGTACATTTGGTCCAAAATATCAATCTTTGGAAGGTAAAGTCCCCTCATGCTTCCATTTTTAATTGTGTCCATTTGTAATCAATGGTTGGCCATGTGGCATTGCCCTACAAGGATAAAGATACAAATTAATGATAATTTAGAAAGAATGTATGGACATTCATGTTTGTATACTCCAGACTTTGGCAGCTCAGCACTGCAGTTCTACATATTTCATGAAATCCACTGGACACGGAATCTTGAAAGACGAGTTACAGGAACAAAAAAGAGAGAACACAGAACGAATGAAGCAAAGAGGGATCAAGGGACTGGGTGTTCAGACATAACAGAAATGCTGCATGCTGGCAGAAAGAGTGAGGATGGGTTACAGCATGGTGGTGTGAATGGCTGCCCATATCTCGGTTCTCACACAAGCAATATGGGGACTGGCGTGGAAGGGAGGGCACTCTAAACCTTCTCAGGAAGTGGGAACGGTTGCTACTCCCACACCCTGGGATAACACTTCAGAGGCTGATGAGCACCTAACCAGGGTGAAACCCATCCTGGGTTGCTTGTGTTCAGGTTAAGGGAGGACCTGAGTTGGCAGTTCAGGCTGGACGGTTCCGATTGGACAGGATCAATACTGATTTGCATATAACTGGGTACAAACTGAGGTGAGATGATGTGCAAAATAACGATGGATTGGGGTGGGGCCCTGAGTAATTACCAGTGACTGAGACAAGCATTCCTTCCTTCACTTTATTGTATATTTTACCACTTCGGAGTGGTCTGTCCACTCTGCTACAGTTATTCTGTTTACTTATTGCAAATCCTGCATCCAAACGCACATGCTGCTCTCCATCTTTTTCAGCCAGGGCAGGTTTTTGCAAAAAAGGGCCCCAGGAGGGTCCCTTGTTGTCCTGATTGAGTGGTTGATTGCTCCGTTCCTTGTGTCACTCACCAGGGTCCAAGTGTCCCTGTCTCTAATCTGAGGCATAGACCACTTTGGCTCAAAAGACGGCTTTGAGGTCTCGGATCTTGTATTCTGCATTGGAAACACAGAACATGCATGGGGGTAGTGGGGAACAGCACGCATTGCACCAATATCTGCACATCTATATCTGCATTTTACACGGAAACCTGGTTACTCAGCATAGCATCCGCTGTAACTCTTCCTGCTCCTAAAGCCTCGCCTTTCACCATGCTCCATTACACAGCAGGTTGAAGTGACGGAGCTGTTGACAGGTGTGGAAGTGCACATCACATATTTCAATTCCCATCCCAGCAGCGCAGCTGAAGCACCGACCGATTTGTTCTAAACGGCAATTAACTTTTACAACGTGTAATTACTCATGTAAGGGAAGGGAAAGCAGCCTTCACGGCGATAAATTCTAAGATGTTTGTACCGTGTAACTCGGGTGATTGCTCAATTGTAAGCAAGCATTTCAGAAGGGCACACTATGCACAAGCGCTGTGCACTAAACATCACCAGGTGCGCCGCATCGTGGGTTCAGGGAGACAGAGAAAGTTAAGTCTGCTGCTCAAACGAGTGCTCGCGCTGCTATAAGCTCTTTAATTCAAGCTGTTGAACCCTGGTGAGGACATTGACTGGTTTCAAGCAGGAAGTACCAAAGGGCCCGTCCTACGGCCGCCCTCTAACTCAACCATACAGAATACGAGGATACCCCTTTATTTCTTTGTCCAACCTCCTGAACCCAGCCCAGGGCCCATACAGACAGCGCCACTGGAAATATGTGGCAGGGAGCAACAAATTATGCAACAGGTTTATTAAATTATGCGGCAAGAAAAGGCAATTTATGTGCCTTGATGCTGCACATTTTGAAATAGCATTAACCCATTATTTCATCAATTTGACACATTAACACTATCCAAGCAAAGGTTTCCCGTCATTAGAACCAGACTAATAACAAAATACAGCAGTAAGTTACAGAAACAGGACCAGTTGTTAAAACCCAAAAAAATCTGCCTTCCTTTCAATAAATGAAAAATATGCGGTCTAACTATGTGGTCCTGTTGTTAGATCTCTCATCCAGCCATACTGTCCATCCAGATCATTGAGTTCACAAAAAAACCACCTTGTCCTAGTTCCTACTATAAAGAGGATGCGTAGCGGAGGACGCTGCTATGGGTATAATGCAGCGAAACTTTGGAACAGTTTGCCATTGATGATTCGGTCTGAATCAAATTATCTTCTGTTCCATAAACGTTTAAAGACTTATCTGTCCCCTTAAATCTTTTACCTGCTCAAAAGCTTGCTACAGCGCTAGGACGCTCTAGGGTATCCATGCGCTCTATAAATGCCCTTTCAATTCAATTCAATTCACTTGTTAAAAAAATATGTGCACATGCTGTTGCAGGGATTCTGCACATACACAGAACTATGCGCAGGAATATGGGACCTCGGTGTATAGGGGCTAAGCCTTCCTACCGCCTCAGTACCCACAATCCCAGGACCAACTAGCTATAGTGTCTTACTCGCTCTCCTAAATAATCATGAAGATGCAAATGATTAGACACCCCAGAACACAACACTCTCAGGAATCGGGGTAACAAGATGCACCCTTTCGCTCACTCACTCGTACTTGTCCACAATAAGAATTGACAGAGACACTAATATAGTTTAAAATGTTTATTTTAACTATCATGCTCTATAACGCAGTATACGAGCCACTACCAGCAGCAAAATGCATAAACCTAAAACAGTTAGCATTGCAGCAAGTCCATATATTATGAAGGTAGACGTCATCTTATAAAGACAGTGGATAAAGGACTAAAAGGCCTAACCACCCTCCCCTTGGTAAGAAGAAGTATTATTATATAGTAGAAGATTTCTGGGCTTTGTCAGCAGACCCCATACTTTAGTGCCTAGATGGTAAATCTACATCATAGGAACCGCATGGCTCTTCTCCCTGGAAAGGTCCCTCTCCAAGTGTGTGTTAAACCAACATGCATTTATTTATTTATAAAGTTGTATATAGCGCGAACAAGATCCCGAAGGGTATCATCCCCATAATATCAAAGCATGAGTTTTCCAGCAGCCGCAGCTGTGTTAGAATGTTCTGTCTAGTTGCTAGGTACTGACCAGGACAGAATAACAGGGGGCATTGTTTATAGACCTTGCTCACCGTGTTTGGACTAAACTCCAGGAACAGACCGAGAATGCACAGCGCAGACGGTTCTCATGTGAAAGGCATAAACAGAGTCTTGCAAAATAAAGTACGTGCACAACAGCAGCATCATGGCAGTAGAGTTCATGCTAACTTAGCGATATTGACAATGACCCTATCGGCCATATGACAATACACCATCAGCTTTGAAAGAATCCGTCACCCAGTTTTCGATGGAAGGCTAAAAATATATATATATTACCCAGTGACAGTTGCCACAGGATAGTTATAGTTAGGTCAGCATTTCCATCGGAAATGCTTTTTTGTGTGTTGATAATAACTTTAGCACTGTTTGGCAAATCTTCACAAAACTTTCAAAAAAAGTGCTATTTATTGCCTAGTCTGCGTATGTAAAGTCTCGAGGTGATCTGTGAAGCGAGATGAGTAAAAGGGGGGTGCCGAAACACAAAATCCCCATGCATTTTACATAGACTTCTTTAAGTAGTGGTACCACAAAAACTGCAGAATGAAATTGCACCAAATTTGGCAGGAAGATAGACCTTGGTATGAAGACTGTGCTTTTTGGGATTTGGTGTAATGCGTTCAGCAGTTTTTGAGAAATTAAGGTTCAAATATATTCGTATATCTTGGCGTTTGTGTCTCTTGAGAGTATCATGGGACCGCCAATATAAAACTAGAGCATTTTGATTCTGCCGGAGAGCTTTTCTTCCATTGGGCCAGCTTGCTTCTGCAGGAGTCGGATACCTGCAGAATCAAGCGCTCTGATTGGCTGCCAGCAACATGAGAAACATTTTTCTGGTAGCCCTTACAGAACTCAGAGATTTAGTCCTCTGTCTTGAAAGTTTTAAAAAAGAAAATGATATAAGGGGTAGAGATACACTGCCATCCTAGGCCCCATGGTGGGGACCCACAGGGATCCGCACCACCTCACAGGGCCCAAATTAAATAAAATCAGCAAATCGTAGAAAAAAAGCCCACCTAGGACACAGTAGTTACGCAGCAGGGACACAGCAGGGGCCCGCACTATCGCAGGCAGGATAACATGTGTTTGCTCCGTCTGGCGTGAGTATTTTCCACCAAACGGGAGCAAATACTGAGCCAGCAGGAGCTTAAAAAATGCTTCCAGCTGCTGGGAGCAGACTTGTGTTCTGTTTCCGAGCCCGCATTGATGAGGGCAGGAAAACAGAATACATATTGCTGCGGCCTGGAGGGAACAGCATAAATAGCTGCTCTCTCCGGGTGGGAGCAATACCATATCCTGCACCATGCGAGGACCCGACTGGGGCCATAGGGGCCCTGTTGCTGTCCGCCGACCCCCAATGTTGTGCTTGGTGGAGGCCCTGGGGGATCGTGTCCCAGTGGCCAAAATTGGCTCAAGTAGGGGGGTTGAGCGCCCTCCCTCCCCTTTGAAAAAAACAGATGGCCCCGTGGGGGTGTGTGGTCCCTAGGGCCAAAATAGGCTCAGGAGGGGGGCTGTGCAGCCCACCTCCCCTTTTAAATAAGGAATGACCCCCGGGAGGTGGGGTCTTCGGGCCAATGAAGGTTCTGGCAGGGGCCCCTCCCCTTTTTAATAAAATACAGTCCTCAGGGATGGGGTACCTAGGGCCTTAATAAGGCTCAGGTATGGGGGCACCTTTTACAAAACAGACATCCCTGGGGGACGAGGTCCCTGGCGCCAAAAGAGGCTAGAGGAGGGAGGGCTCCTCCCAAAACCCGGATAACAGCCCTGTGGTACCAGGGGCCTAATAAGGCATGCATCCCCTTCCCTTTTCTATTATATTTGACGCAGTGGGATGGAGTTCCTCTGGCCTATTAGGGCTTGGGGAGGGGATAGCATGTCTAAGTTGGGCTTAGATTTTTGCCCATGGAATGGGATCCCTGGAGCCGAAGAAAGCTCCGGGAGAAGTGCTGCATGCCTTCCCTCCCATGTTTAATTGTATTTGGCCCCAGGGGATGGGGTCCCAGGGTCATTTTAAGGTTTGGGGTGGGGGCCCACATTGCCCCCTGCCCTATTTATTGTATTTGGCCTGGGGATGGGGTCCCTGGGACCAATTTTGGCTCAGGAGAGGGCTACATGTCCCCCCTCCCCTAAATATATGTGGTTTCGCTTCAGCGGACGGGGTCCCTGGAATCTGAAGGCCAGCCCTACGAAGTGCACACCAAAGGCTGTGCACTGCGTGGGTTTGGCAGCCTGCTGGGTTCGGACACAGGACCTGGTGCCAGGCAAAGCCCTGTGGCTAAACCCACTGCATGCACAACCAAAGGCCATGCACGGCATGGGGTTGGCTGCCTCTGAGTAGCTGCTTGCGGTGAGTTGGATGCAGGGCCTGCAGCCAACACCATGTCGTGCATGACGAAAGGCCGTGCACTGTGTCAGGTTGGCTGCCTGCAAGGGGGGGTTGACTGCTCCGGGTGAATTGGCCAGAGGGTCTGCCCACAATCCAGGCCTTGAGACCAACCTCCTGCTGTGCACGGCCAAAGCCCGTGCTCAGCTCGGGTGGGATGCCCGAGAGAGGGCAATATGCCGCACGGCCTGGTTGCACATATGGTAATAAAATAATACTTTACATTTAAAAAACCCTACACATTTACTGAAAAAAACAAGATTAAAATAACATTTTAGTTAGGTGTGATAAAATTATCTGTTTTTGTTTTTTAAAAACCTTAGAAATTCACTGAAAAGCCAAAGGTTAGAGTTTTGTTAGAGTTAGGTGAATGTTTCAGTGGCAACATTAACGGTTTGAACTAAAAAAACAAGAGAAATCCACCAGTTATAGTTAGCAGGTAATTAGGTGGAAAAGTGATATAGTAGTTTGCTGCCACTATGTAAAATATAAAGCAAACAAACACACTCTTTGGATGATGTCATCAGTGATGCCATGGATGATGTCATCAGTGATGCCATAAATGATGTAATAGAACATGTCATGAGTAATGTAATATGTGAGGTCATATATATATATGTGTGTGTCTATATATAAATGTGTCTGTGTGTCTAAAGGAGCACGTTTCAATACGAGAGTGAGAAAGGTGTGTGTGTGTGTGTTTGTATGCACATACATCGCCTGATAAAAAACACTCCAGCCTCATTGCTCCACCACATCCCTCTTCCTGGCTTCCAGGCGTCAGATGAACCTGAGCTGACAGGGCCAGACCACCAGGACATTTGTCGAGGGGCGGCACTGTCTGTCAGTAATTGAATTTTCCTCATCGGTTTCCTGACAGTGGTCCTGTCTTCCCTCCTCCTCTAGCTTTTTATATTCATGATTTGGAATCTCGTTACATTCAGAAGTGGGGAGCGAAGCAGGTGTATAATGAAATGGACATGTCCCGGATTGCTGCTCTGGGGCAAGGGTCACCGCAGTGACAACAGGAATTAGAGGAGACATCACTTGTCCAGTGCACACTTATGTTCTTTTAATTTCCTTCCCCACGCTATACCATTCCCTTTGCATTCAATTATGTACTGTGGAGGAGGCTTCATTAGCCCACGTCCCCGTGTTTCGTATCACCATACCTCGGAGGATTGTACCCAAAACTGACTGGGGCACCTTCCATCTGCGCCCAAAACCCAGAAGCAGTCATTATGTTGTGTTATGGCTGGTTCTTGTTTGACCAGAGCAGGCTATATTATGGCTGCTATATTGGGACTGGGCGCAACAACGGTCCTCTAGTCTATAGACTGACATGGTGTCTGAAGCTCAAGATTCCGCTTAATGGGAATCAAAAATGTGTTGACTTGCTGTGACGGGAACAAAAGGTGCTTTTCAGATGTTTGGCACTTGTACCTAAAATTATCCACCAGTCCTCTCTCCCTTCTTTGCTTCTAAATTCTAGCTCCAGGTCGGACTTTGTGCGCACTGGGCCAATGGTTACAGCAGGTCCAGGGAACCCCATTTAGACCCTGGGGCAAAGGGAACTCCCTTTCTCCCCATCATCAGGACTGTCTGTCCTCCCAATTTAAATGCGGGGATCTTAGTATAGAGAATACTTTTTTTAGGTTTGGCTATATGGACGTTCGCCTTAGTTAAGTGGGCCGATCTATAGGCAATTTTCAGTGCCCGTCACCGCCAGGACAAACCTGGTAGGAAGGAGCACTGAAAAGCGCTCAATGCACCCATCCTTTGGAGGAAACTCTTATGACAAGGGAAGTATTGTTTTTCATTTTCAAAATAAAAATTCCGTCTTTGGATTTTCTTTTTGAAAAGAAAAAACAGTTTATAAGTTTGCCCCATGGTTCCATCCTGTGAACTGAGCCTCACGGCAACATTAGAATGCATGGACAGGAACCGCCGTGACGGCGATTCCAACGATGGCAAGAAATGCCCGCTGGGTAAGCGGACATTTATAAAGTCGGCACGGAGGGGCACGGAGGGGGACTCCGGCAGGGTGATAGAGTCATTTAGTACATCGCCATGACGGAGTTAACTTTATCCGCCAAAACATAAATTAGGCCCTAGATGTCATTCCGAGTCTTTTCTATTCCTACTGCCAAGGACTGAAACAAGCTTCCGTTTGAACTTCGCACTCTGACCTCACTTACAGTCTTAGAAAAGAAGCTGAAAACTTAAAATCTCTGTTTTAATTTCTCTGTTCTCAGATATGTTGTTGCTTTCTAAAGGGCTTTGTACGTGTGCATTATGAATACAAAAAAACACAATTACATGTTCGAAGAAACAACAGGGCTTGAACAGGGTTCAAAGGTCGCACTCCTTGGATCTGGCTTCATACCCCGGTCTCTGCTGGCTGATCTTAGCCCGTCCAACCACTGGAAATGAGTGAGGTAGGAAATGAGAGACGGCTCAAAAGAAGCATACAATGAAAATGAGTCAATATTCAATAAAAAACAATGAGATGTCGAAAACTGGAGTCGAAAAAGAGTTCTTGACCAGGCAGGGCAGAACTCCAGGTGCAAACCCATACACAGGAGCGAGTGCCCTTTATGATGTCTGAGATGAAAAGAAAATCATCATCTTTAATACTATCGTTTTCATTCAAAAGGTAACAAAAATTATAACTTGCAATAAAATAAGAAAAAAAATGCTTGTGCTTGACTGCATCTTAATGATACAAAAGGCTTTTGTGGCCATAGACATGAATCCACAATCAACAAAAGCATTAGATTTTTTGCAACTTCGAAGTTTACTCACAATCTTCCATCATTGCAGACAGTACATTCTGCGTCGCAGTACTAAATACAACACCAAGACATGACTACTAAGACAAACCATACCTCTCGTTTAAAAACTCACAGTGCCTACAGCATCTAATTGCGCAGTACCAGCATGCCTCATCAAATCATGGGCCAATACCCTACCTGATGGAATATATGATCATCTAAATTAATCTCTTTATTTGGGGTAGATGAACCTACTGCCTAAAACATGGGTCATAGAGACACTATTTAAAAAAAAAGCTTTGGAAACCCATAGTATCTGTAAAATAGAGATTCAGCGATAAAACACCTCCTCCAGCCGAATTCACTGAGAAAACTGCAGGCACCCAAACACAAACCTAAAATTAATACAAACAGTTGTCTAACAGCTGATCTGGGTGCCACTCTAACAGCAATTGGCACTGTAGGGGATAAAATAAGCGAACTCCTAATACATTTGGGGTGCCGGTGGATCTACTGCCTTGATAGTCCATTACAGGTTAGTAACAGGCGATGTTTTTGATTACAAAGTTCTGATCAACAAACTTTACCAAGACACTGGCAATACAGGAATTGTCTTGCCCTAAAATAAATGCCTTACTGCGTCCAGTAGGATGATTCCCTCTAGTGGTATTTGGCATTCCACAAGCAGCTATAATCACTCCAATTATTTATTTACCACCTGAACGAGACCCCTTAAATCTCTGATTATTAACCATGATACACAGTTTTAACTATGCACGGATGGCTCTCAACTTTACTTCAAACTTGATGGAGCCTTATGGTCGGTCACTCAATTGTTTTCCTATCTCTTTTCAATTCAATCTTGAAAGATACAGAATCTGATGTGTTGCTACTAATATGAACTTCAAATATTCCTCAGTGAAGATGTTGGACCTGTCAGCTCTAGGGTAGTCTCCCCCTCTATTTTTGATCGTGCCTCATTTTTTCCACCCTCATTTTTGATGTTGGACTTAGGTCTCCGGGCGCCTTTTCATTGCCAACCAGTGTTAAGGTGCAGGTGCTCCCTTCTCCCAAGATGGCTGCCACAGACCCCTGCTACTGCAGAGTGGTCTTTCATAGTAGCACCCTAGCTGCCAGGAGCTGGCTGGAACCCCACAACAATGTTGCGACACCAGCCCGCCTTTTTTGTCCCATAGGTAGAATGGGGAAGCTCCTGGAATGTGCTGGAACCTTCTAGAAGGGAGGTGTGGTTTTTACTTTTGCCGCCTTGGCTAGAGGTCACCTGACCTAGGGATACATAAGTGAGGGAGGGACCTTTTTCTAGTTAGTTGGCCAGTTGGGGGGAAGCAGAGCTGGAGAATCCATGCCGGAGTGTAGGCGGTAGGGCCTAGCCAGGGACTTATGCCTCTGAGAGTGACAGGGCTTAGGTGCTGCCTCTTAAGTGAGTGAGGGATCCTGTGAAACCCACTGATCTTGCCCAGCAGTATGAGGACCCAGGGAACCTCTGCCCAGCCTGACTAGGAAGGACCTAGTCGCCAACTCATCCCCTATCCCCCAAGGAACAGAACCCCAAGGGCGCCAGTATCATCTGCGCCACAAAGACTGAATATTGAAACTGCAGAAGTGACATCCTGAAACTTCATGCCAAAGCTGAATATTGTAACTTCATGAAACGACTGATTGCCTGACTGCTGGGGATCGACCAGGTACTGGCGCTGTGTTTCCTGCGCTGCCAGACCTGACCTGTGACCCCCCTGTGCGGATCTGCTGTCGAGCGCGGAGCTGGCCGAGCTCCCGCTTAATTTGTGACCCCCCCCTGGTGCGAGGACCCGCAACGCGATCACCGCCGGGCCCGTAGGCCTCAGGGACGTGTCAGTGCCAAGTCGGGGCCTGCGGAGAAGCCCGGGGCCCCGCCGCTGCCGTCGCAGCGTGAGAAGGAAGAGCGAGTGTCCGGGAGTGTCCCGCGCCGTTGCGCGCATCGGACGAAGGGCCCGGAGCGGAACCGAGCGACGAGACCAAGGTAACCCCCGGGGGCTGGGAGGTAGCGCTGCCGTGTGGCGGCCTGAGACTCGCCCCCCCCCTGCTCCCCGGGAGTCGTGGGAAGGCCCGGTGCGCCCCCTGCCAAGTGGGAACGACACCTCATGCAGAGACTGCGACTTTCCACCCTCCATGGGATTTCCCGCCGTAATTGTGAGTCTCCCATCCGTGGGATTACCCTCTCCTGGGGACTGCCATTCGCAGGACTCAACAGTGCTCAATGCGTTGTATGTTCCAGTAGCGCTGATCATTCCTTTGTGTTCAACAGTGCTCAATGCGTTCTATGTTGGAGTAGCGCTGATCGTCCAATTGTATTTACCAGTGCTCAATATGTTCTATGTCCCAGTAGCGCTGATCATTCCATTGTATTTAACAGTGCTCAATGCGTTCTATGTTGGAGTAGCGCTGATCGTCCAATTGTATTTACCAGTGCTCAATGCGTTCTATGTCTCAGTAGCGCTGATCATTCCTTTGTATTCACCAGTGCTCAGTGCGTTCTATGCCTAAATAGCGCTGACCGTCCATTTGCATTCGCCAGTGCTCAATGCGTTCTATGTCGCAATAGCGCTGATCATTCCTGTGTATTCACCAGTACTCAATGCGTTCTAAGTCTAAGTAGCGCTGACCCCATGTGTTGCATCCACAAGCGCTCAGAGCGTGCTAAGTCCAATTAATGGGTAACCTCAGTTTGTGGTCTCAAGCGCTCAATTCGCCAGTGAAGGTCCCAAGTGCAAAGCGCTTCCTGTACCCACAACGCTTATGCTCAGGGTGCTAGGCAGACATTATACGACCTCAAGTTATGCTCATGTGCCTTTGTTTCTTCGTAGACACCAGTAGCGCCACGTGTGCAGGCCCCCGGCCCGCAGCACTAGGAAGTTCATACTGCAGGGATTGCTGAGGTAACCGTAATGAGATGCTGTAATGCACATGTTAAAGTGTACAGGTAATGAGAAGCTGTAATGCAAATGTTAATGTGTACAAGTTAAGATACATTGCCCTCCAAGATTACCGTGTGTGCTCCTTTGATTAGATAAAACCTGATTAATTTGCATTCACCTTATTGTGTGGCGTCCATTATTGTGTGCGTTTACTGCTTCAGAGGATGCGTGTGTTGTATGGTCGCTTAACACACAGGCCTTTGGGTGCCCAGCCGCTCGTGTCACGTTACCCCCTTAGGGCCTGGAGACCCCAGGTCTTACATTGGTGGCGAGCGGTGGGATATTAGGACCTGTGACCATACAGCACCCTTCCGTGAAGCGGAGGGCGCCACAATTAAACGCCTGTTGTTTCAAAGCTCTGCAACCATTATTTGCTGCAGGTCAGGTATACCCCCATGAAAGAGGCTCTACTGAAAAAGCTTGGTCTTAACCCCGAGAGGTACAGGCAGAAGTTCCGTGGCAGCCATAAGCTGTCCACACAGACATGGGTGGATTTTTTTGATTATGCGAGAAAGGCACTAGATGGTTGGGTGCGTGGCAGCGAGGAGCACCTCTTGGATAAGTGCTTTCCGGAGCTGCGCCAACATCTGGTGGACCGCAAGTTGATGGATCCCCGTGAGCTTGCGGAGGAGGCAGATATTTGGGTGAGCACCCGGGTGTCTCACAAGGGCCCCGGGGGAGATGGCTCGAAAGGCGGACAGGGTTTCCCCCAGAAGAAAGAGGGGGGAGATAAAAAGGTGGAGTTCTCTAAAGGCCCCCAAAATAAGTTTGGGAAGAGAGTAGGAACCCCACCCCTGTCCAATTCCACAAGACCCACTTACCCTGACAGGAGTCAGCAGCCAAGGATTGTGCGGTGCTACGAATGTGGGGAGATTGGACACTACAAGGGAGATCCCAAGTGTCGCAAGCGACCCCCAGCCCCAACGGGCGGGAAAAGTCCCGGGGTGAGTAGTATAGCGCTTGGGGTGGAGCTGCCCTTAGATAGGGAAGGGGAGTGGACAGGCCTGACCCTGGTTTCACTCGGGGATAGAGAGGTGGTCCCCGTAGTGTCCCTGCCCCCGAACACTGCTAAATATCAGCAGAGGGTGAGAATTAATGGGGAGGAGGTGGAGGCTCTGAGGGACACAGGTGCCAGCATGACCACTGTAGTGAGGCGGCTGGTGTCCCCAGACCAAGTAGTCCCTGAGCAGTTCCATCCGGCCGTATTGGCTGACGGCAGTGTGAGTCACTATCCAGTGGCTCGTGTTCCATTTGAGTGGGGAGGAGTCAAAGGCCTACTAAGAGTTGCGGTGAGCCCTGCCTTGCCTGTGGGGTGCTTGCTAGGGAACGACCTGGAGCACACCAAGTGGAAAGATGTCGAGTTTCGAGCTCACACCGAGATGCTGGGATTACCAGGGTGGACTTGCGTAGTCACGCGGTCCATGGCTGCCCAGCATGGAACTCACCCTGGGTTGGAGCCTGGAATCATGGCCCAACCCAACGCCAGAAGAGGAAAGAAGAAGGTGGTAGAGGACACGCCCTGTGAGATGAATGGGGAGGCCGCAGAGGTGCCCCCGGAGTCCGTGGAGGTGGATGTCGTTCCCGTGGAGGACTTGCCGACACTTGCTGACTGGCATGTGGGAGGAGGCCCTACCCGGGAGGAATTTTGTCAGGCACAAAGGTCGTGCCCCACGCTTGAAGGCATGCGGCGACAGGCCGAAGCCCAAGTGGCCAGTCAGGAGATGGGAGGATATCATGTGTATTGGGAGGATGGTCTCCTATACAGTGAGCCCAGGGTGCCGGTACATGGATCTTCGAGGGCCATAGTGGTCCCCCAATGTTACCGGGCCTTCCTGCTGGAGTTAGCGCACGAGATTCCCTTAGCCGGACACCTGGGCCAGGACAAAACCTTTGCACGGTTGGTCCCTCATTTTTATTGGCCCAGGATGAGGATTGCCTCAGACACCTTTTGCAAGACCTGTAAGTCTTGTCAGGCAAGTGGCAAGACTGGGACTAAATTGAAGGTCCCTTTGGAACCGCTCCCCGTGGGCGGGACCCCTTTTGAGAGGGTCGGTATTGATATTGTTGGGCCATTGGACCCTCCGACCGCAGCGGGACACCGGTTCATTCTGGTTTTGGTGGACCACGCCACAAGGTACCCAGAGGCTATTCCTCTGAGGACCATCACTGCACCGGTGGTGGCGCGGGCACTATTGGGGATTTTTACCCGTGTGGGATTCCCCAAGGTCGTAGTGTCGGACAGGGGCACAAATTTCATGTCGGCCTACATGCAGGCCATGTGGAAGGAGTCTGGGGTGACCTACCGGTTCTCCACTCCTTACCACCCCCAGACTAACAGACTTGTAGAGCGCTTCAATAAGACATTGAAGGGTATGATCCGTAGCCTGCCAGAGGGCTTGAGGCGTAAATGGGACGTCCTCCTCCCCTGCTTGTTATTCTCCTACCGGGAGGTACCGCAGAAGGGAGTCGGGTTCAGCCCGTTTGAGTTGCTCTATGGCCATCCCGTTAGGGGTCCCCTCAGTTTAGTGAAAGAGGGGTGGGAGAAGACTTCACAGAAGCTTCCCCGTGACATTGTCAGCTACATGCTGGCGTTCCGCAGCCAGATGGCCAAGCTGTGGAAGGCGGCCTCAGAGAACCTGGAGGCTAGCCAGACCATGATGAAGGAATGGTATGACCGCAATGCTCGGACGGTCGAGTTGGACGTGGGACAGAAGGTGTGGGTCATGGAGCCTGGAGAGCTTTGCGTCCTCCAGGACCGGTGGACTGGTCCATACGACATTGTGGAGCGACGAGGCCAGACCACATACGTAGAAGACTTGAAGACCCCCCCGTCAGCCCCTCAGGGTGTTCCATGTCAACCGCCTGAAACCGCACCATGAGCGATCAGAGCTTGCTTTCCTTATGGTGACGGATGGGAGCGAAGAGGAAGAGAATGAAGCTCTTCCTGACCTTCTAGCGGTACAAGAGAAGGATGGTTCGGTGGAAGGTGTAGTCCTCTCCCCATCCTTGACCCCAGAGCAACAGAGGGACTGTCGCCATGTCCTGGGACGGTTCGCCTCGTTGTTCTCCCTCACGCCTGGAATCACTCATCTGTGTACCCATGATGTGGACACAGGGGACAGCCCCCCGGTGAAGAACAAGTCTTACCGGCTCTCTGACCGAGTGAAAGATAGCATCCAGCGAGAGGTGGCAAAGATGCTGGAGCTGGGGGTGATAGAACCTTCCAGCAGCCCGTGGGCTAGTCCAGTGGTGTTGGTGCCGAAAGCGGCCCCACCGGGTACGACACCGGAGCTTCGGTTCTGTGTGGACTACCGGGGGTTGAACTCTGTCACGAAGACAGATGCTCACCCCATCCCACGTGCAGACGAGCTGGTGGACCGGCTGAGAGCAGCCCGGTACCTCAGCACCATTGATCTGACATCCGGATATTGGCAGATTGCCATGGCCGAAGGAGCAAGGGAGAAGACAGCGTTCTCCACCCCCGAGGGCCACTACCAGTTCCGAGTGATGTCCTTTGGGCTCAAAAATGCTCCGGCCACATTCCAGCGGTTAGTGAATCAGGTACTATCTGGCCTGGAGTCCTTCTCAGCGGCCTACCTGGACGACATAGCTGTCTTCAGTGGCACCTGGGGGGACCATCTGCAACACCTCCAGGAGGTATTGCAGGCGCTGCAACGTGCTGGCCTAACAATTAAAGCCAGCAAGTGCCAGATTGGACAGGGATCTGTCGTGTACCTGGGACACCTGGTGGGCGGAGGTAAGGTGCAACCCCTCCAGGCCAAAATAGAGACCATCTTGGCTTGGGAGCCCCCCAAGACCCAAACAGAGGTCCGAGCTTTCCTCGGCCTCACTGGGTATTACCGCCGGTTCGTCAAGGGATATGGTACCATCGTAACCCCCTTGACGGAATTGACCTCGAAGAAGCAACCTCGCAAGGTCAAATGGACAGCTGCTTGCCAAGAAGCCTTTGACACGCTGAAACATGCGATGTGTACCGCTCCAGTACTAGCAACACCGGATTTCAGCAAGGAATTCATTGCGCAGACAGATGCCTCAGAGCACGGCATAGGTGCGGTGCTCTCGCAACTCAACACTGAGGGTCAGGATCAACCAGTGGCCTTCATATCCAGGAGACTCCTCCCTCGGGAACGGCGATGGAGCACCATTGAGAGAGAAGCCTTCGCGGTGGTCTGGGCTCTGAAGAAGTTGAGGCCATACCTCTTTGGAACTCACTTCCTTATCCAGACCGACCACCGCCCCCTTCGCTGGCTCATGCAGATGAGAGGCGAAAACCCCAAGTTGTTGAGGTGGTCCATTTCCCTACAGGGGATGGACTTTCGGGTGGAACATCGGCCCGGAGTTGACCACGCCAATGCTGACGGTCTCTCCAGGTTTTTCCGCCTTAGCGATGAGAACTTCCTAGAGGTTGGGTAGCTCTCCCCTCTTTCGGCTGGGGGGGACGCGTGTTGGACCTGTCAGCCCTAGGGTAGTCTCCCCCTCTATTTTTGATCGTGCCTCATTTTTTCCACCCTCATTTTTGATGTTGGACTTAGGTCTCCGGGCGCCTTTTCATTGCCAACCAGTCTTAAGGTGCAGGTGCTCCCTTCTCCCAAGATGGCTGCCACAGACCCCTGCTACTGCAGAGTGGTCTTTCATAGTAGCACCCTAGCTGCCAGGAGCTGGCTGGAACCCCACAACAATGTTGCGACACCAGCCTGCCTTTTTTGTCCCATAGGTAGAATGGGGAAGCTCCTGGAATGTGCTGGAACCTTCTAGAAGGGAGGTGTGGTTTTTACTTTTGCCGCCTTGGCTAGAGGTCACCTGACCTAGGGATACATAAGTGAGGGAGGGAACTTTTTCTAGTTAGTTGGCCAGTTGGGGTGAAGCAGAGCTGGAGAATCCATGCCGGAGTGTAGGCGGTAGGGCCTAGCCAGGGACTTATGCCTCTGAGAGTGACAGGGCTTAGGTGCTGCCTCTTAAGTGAGTGAGGGATCCTGTGAAACCCACTGATCTTGCCCAGCAGTAGGAGGACCCAGGGAACCTCTGCCCAGCCTGACTAGGAAGGACCTAGTCGCCAACTCATCCCCTACCCCCCAAGGAACAGAACCCCAAGGGCGCCAGTATCATCTGCGCCACAAAGACTGAATATTGAAACTGCAGAAGTGACATCCTGAAACTTCATGCCAAAGCTGAATATTGTAACTTCATGAAACGACTGATTGCCTGACTGCTGGGGATCGACCAGGTACTGGCGCTGTGTTTCCTGCGCTGCCAGACCTGACCTGTGACCCCCCCTGAGCGGATCTGCTGTCGAGCGCGGAGCTGGCCGAGCTCCCGCTTAATTTGTGACCCCCCCTGGTGCGAGGACCCGCAACGCGATCACCGCCGGGCCCGTAGGCCTCAGGGACGTGTCAGTGCCAAGTCGGGGCTTGCGGAGAAGCCCGGGGCCCCGCCGCTGCCGTCGCAGCATGGGAAGGAAGAGTGAGTGTCCGGGAGTGTCCCGCGCCGTTGCGCGCATCGGATGAAGGGCCCGGAGCGGAACCGAGCGACGAGACTAAGGTAACCCCCGGGGGCTCGGAGGTAGCGCGGCCGTGTGGCGGCCTGAGACTCGCCCCCCCCCCTGCTCCCCGGGAGTCGTGGGAAGGCCCGGTGCGCCCCCTGCCAAGTGGGAACGACACCGCATGCAGAGACTGTGACTTTCCCCCCTCCGTGGGATTTCCCGCCGTAATTGTGAGTCTCCCCTCCGTGGGATTACCCTCTTGTGGGGACTGCCGTTCGCAGGACTCAACAGTGCTCAATGCGTTCTATGTCCCAGTAGCGCTGATCATTCCTTTGTGTTCAACAGTGCTCAATGCGTTCTATGTTGGAGTAGCGCTGATCGTCCAATTGTATTTACCAGTGCTCAATACGTTCTATGTCCCAGTAGCGCTGATCATTCCATTGTATTTAACAGTGCTCAATGCGTTCTATGTTGGAGTAGCGCTGATCGTCCAATTGTATTTACCAGTGCTCAATGCGTTCTATGTCTCAGTAGCGCTGATCATTCCTTTGTATTCACCAGTGCTCAGTGCGTTCTATGCCTAAATAGCGCTGACCGTCCATTTGCATTCGCCAGTGCTCAATGCGTTCTATGTCGCAGTAGCACTGATCATTCCTGTGTATTCACCAGTACTCAATGCGTTCTAAGTCTAAGGAGCGCTGACCCCATGTGTTGCATCCACAAGCGCTCAGAGCGTCCTAAGTCCAATTAATGGGTAACCTCAGTTTGTGGTCTCAAGCGCTCCATTCGCCAGTGAAGGTCCCAAGTGCAAGGCGCTTCCTGTACCCACAACGCTTATGCTCAGGGTGCTAGGCAGACATTATACGACCTCAAGTTATGCTCATGTGCCTTTGTTTCTTCGTAGACACCAGTAGTGCCACGTGTGCAGGCCCCGGCCCGCAGCACAAGGAAGTTCATACTGCAGGGATTGCTGAGGTAACCGTAATGAGATGCTGTAATGCACATGTTAAAGTGTACAGGTAATGAGAAGCTGTAATGCAAATGTTAATGTGTACAAGTTAAGATACATTGCCCTCCAAGATTACCGTGTGTGCTCCTTTGATTAGATAAAACCTGATTAATTTGCATTCACCTTATTGTGTGGCGTCCATTATTGTGTGCGTTTACTGCTTCAGAGGATGCGTGTGTTGTATGGTCGCTTAACACACAGGCCTTTGGGTGCCCAGCCGCTCGTGTCACGTTACCCCCTTAGGGCCTGGAGACCCCAGGTCTTACAGAAGACATACCCAACAATCTGTCATTGTGGCCCTAAACCAGACGTCCCTTCTACACCACCTTTCAAAGTTGTAAAGGCTTTCAATAAAAACAATCTGTGCTGTCCCACTGGCTTCCCCAATGCCCGAAGCTTAAAATAAGATTGAGATACTTTAAATAATAAGGATAACCTTTTCTTTTATTCTGTTGATAATTAACCCCCTTTCCTGTATCCGGATTCTGGATGGATCAAATAAAACACTGTACTGCTATTCTCCTGCAGACCACAGACCAAGTCTCTGTCGGAGTGTAGTAAAGGCTCCTGGGGTGAAGAAATTACTCCAAAAGTGTCTCCCTTAGTGAGGGGCCAGTTCTGAAGTTAATGGTTCTGTAGTCAAATAAGCCTTTCCATTGTGAACATAGAAGCTTGGTAAGAGGTAGGTGCTTAGATGTCTTCATTTATTAATAAACAATAATATTCCCTATACTTTTCAATAAAGAAATCTCCATCATGGTGGTGGAGGTCTGAAACTATGTGTGAAAATTACTAGTAGTAACTTTACATTCGTATATTCATGTTGTAAAAGGCACTACTAGGAAGTGGAGTCCTGTAAGTCTGCACTAATGTTGAATCTACACTTGAAAACGTTCAATAGCAAAAAAGTGTACATTTACATCTGGCTGCAGTAGTAGATTTGCACATGAGTAAATATCCAGGTGTAAATTTACCTTTGTGAATAGGCCCTAAGGTTTATGGAAGATGGAGTGCATGCAAAGGTCTTCACTAGACCAGGCAGAATAATTTTTTAGACTAGCAAAATCTTGCGTAATTCCCACTTGAATTTTGTAAAATTGCTACTACCTCCTGTCCCTCCTTTGCCTTTCTTCTTAACCAGTGAGAGGCCCCCTTGCCTCCAAAAGACCCCTCCCCTCTGAAATAAAACACCCCCTACCTCCAGCTCCACATCGCCATGATCTTTTTTGTCTCCCAAGAGACTTACCCTCCTTCTCGGCTGGCCTGGGGGACTTCGTATGTCGATCCCTACCGGGAGTGGAGCTCCAGGCGAAGGTCTCCTGACTTGGCAGCGTCTTTCTGGGTGGCGCAAGGCTGGTGCTGGAGTCCTGCTAATGGTTGCTGTGATGGAGTAAGGTACTCCTGCTGCGGCTGGGCTTCTAGGTCGGAGTCTCTGTACTACGGGACATGTCCTCAGCAGCATGGTGGCTTGGATTGGGAGGTGGGAACAGGTTTTTCAGCCCGTGTTTATTTCATTTTGTTGGAGAAACATTTTGTGCTAGACATTGTGGCCAATGGTTTTATAATAGAATTCAATCATGTTACCCTCGAAACTGGCATTCGACTGACTCTGGTGCCTGTTGCAGAGGGGAAGAGGTTGGCTCTGATGGAGGTGGTAAGGGACTTGTTAGACAGATGGCCCATCTGCCCGGATTCCAGTGGCAGAGCAGAGGACGGGGGCCTATTCCATTTTGTTTCTGGTCCTGAAGGTGTCATGGGCTTTTCAGCCAGGATCTCAAGTGGGTCAATTCCTCAATAAAATCTATTTCTTTCTGGATGTTGACTGTGAAGGGTATTATTCTGCTGCTATGACCTGAAGAGTTTTTGGCATCCCTGGATTTGCAGGATACCTACCTACACAACTATGTCGCATTTCCCTCTCAGCGGTTTCGGAGGTTTGTAAAAGGGGGCAAACATTTCCAGTTTTGTGATTTTCCCTTTGGGCTAAAGACTTCCTCCTGGGTGTTTACCAAGGTTCTGGCTCCTCTGATGGCCATTCTTCATGCAGAGGGGGTATTCGCGCAGCCCTATTTGGGCGATCTCTTGATACAGTCCGCAAGTGAATCACAATTGGGAGTTTATTGATGTGGGTGTTACCTTGCAGGCTTCACAGTGATCATCTATTCTGCAGTCTTATGCCAGACATTGGAGGGCCTTTTCGACTTGGTGTTTGAAGAAATAGATGGATGGTACAGGTGCTAATATTTTCCTAGCTATGCATATACTGTAATTTTTGTTTATTCTGCACCACAGTGCCTTTTGTTGCAAACACTTTACAGCAATATCCACAAAGTCCTGAAGAAGGCTGCCACACCTCTTAAGAGGGTACTTGGCTGAAACATGTCGGCCTATTTTTTGACTCTATGATGGATGGAATTCCCTCCCATCATAGCTTGGTTTTTAATTATGGCCAAGGGGTGCCATAATAAGTTTATAGCGCACCCTGGAGTTAGTTTTAATTCACACTCATCTTTCCTTTTCACTCCTCACCACACCCTGCTCACCTAAGCTTTAGTGTACTACTTTTCATCAAATACAAGTTTTCTGAGCTCCTCCCTGTCAGAGAGGGGATTGTAGCCTGCATTATTACTAGGTTCATAATGTGAGAGGTTTACCTTATGATGAGGCATGCCACCTTCGGGTGGGTGAGGGAAACCGTCCTTCAAAAGGGACACCCCCTTAGCACGCATCCGTATTTTGTAGGCCCAGGGTTTTTGTTCCCAAAATGGAACCAGGGGTCCTCCATGTAATGTACAATTGGAGGCACATCTGCACTCAGTGTACATTCATAGCACACTTACTCTCCAGTACTGTTACCGCCATGTGTTGTGCCAGTACAGATACATACATTCAGCACACACATTCTGCAACCACTGTTCAGTACTGTAGCTTTTCTGTATTGTACCAGGGTGTGTTATTTACATACACACTCCATCAGTACTCACGCTCACCATGTGTGCACTGAACAACACTTCACCCTCCATGTATTATTCTTAACACAATCACTCATACACCCAGAAAATGGTTTCATTGCGCACGAACTGCACTACATCTCTTATATAATGTATTCTCAGCAGGCATACATACACTAACCACACATGCACTGCACATCACTACATTCTGTGTCATGTATCCTTTACAGGCAAACATACACTCAGTATATGTACCAAATGCACAAGTTACTTACCTTCGGTAACAATATATCTGTAAGAGACATTAGTTAGTGATAGATTCCTTACCTTAGAATAACCCCCAGGCGTCAGACTGGATCCGGAAAGTTTTTGTCAGCAGTACCCCTGCGCGTCGGAAGGTGGCATCGTGCGGCTCCACATCCGTAGTAGGCGTCATGATCGCCAGGATGACGTCGCAGCAGCTAGACACCGCCCTCGCGCGCTGACGTCAGTTCTGTACATGACTTTCCGCATCAGGAACGCAGAGCCATGCAAGATACTGACCACTTGTGCATTGAAACTAGGGCCCTGAAAGGGATGACCTTAACCCTAGAAATCAGTTCATAAAACGGGGAGGATGGGTGGGGCGGTAAGGAATCTATCACTAACTAATGTCTCTTACAGATATATCATTACCGAAGGTAAGTAACTTGTGCATCTGAAAGAGACACGTTAGTGGTAGATTCCTTACCTTAGAATAGATACCCCAGCAATACCAACCCCGGTGGTGGGTCTGAGGTCCAAGATCACGCCAGAAAGTCACGGAGAACAGAACGGCCAAAGAAGCCGTCTCTCCGGACTTGGCTGTCAAGGCAATAATGCTTAGTAAAGTGTGCAGCGAGGCCAACGTGCCTGCCTGACAGATGTCTTGCAGGGGGACACTACGTCCCAATGCAGTAGTAGCTGCTGTCGCCCTGGTCGAATGGGCGCGCAACCCCACCGGAGTTTCCTTTTTAGCCAGAGAATAACAGGCTTTTATACACAAGATGACCCTGCGGGACATAGTCCTCTTGTGTATAGCACGGCCTTTCTAGGCGCCTAGGTAGCCAACAAAGAGCTGATCATCCACCCGGAACTGTTGTGTGCGATTCAGGTAAAATGAGAGCGCACGTTTTGGGTCCAGATGGTGGAGCCTCTCTTCCTCTCTGGAAGGTTGCGGAGGCAGAAAGAAAGTGGGCAAGGTTAGAGTTTGCCCGATGTGGAAGGAAGTAACGACCTTTGGCAAGAAGGAAGGGGGAGTGCGCAGCACAACCTTGTCTGGATGAACAGACAGAAAAGGAAGTTTACAGGAAGGAGCCTGAAGCTCACCGACGCGCCTAGCGGAGGTGATGTCAACCAGGAAAGCAGTCTTCAAAGTTAGTAAACGAAGAGGACAGTTGTGAAGTGGCTCAAAAGGAGCGCACATCAAGTAAGTAAGAACCAGATTCAAGTCCCACTGTGGCATCACAAACGGAATAGGAGGGAAAAGGTGAGTAATGCCTTTGAGAAATCTACTTACAACAGGGGACTTGAAAAGAAAGGGCAGATCAGGAAGCCTGAGAAAGGCCGAAATTGCAGAAAGGTAGCCCTTAATAGTTCCCAGAGCAGAGCCCTGCCGGGCCAAAGAGGGAAGGAACAAAAGGACTTCTGAAAGAAGGGTAAAAAGGGGATCCGCAGCCTTTGCTGTGCACCATGCCACAAACTTGTTCCACCTACAGGCGTATACCGATTTAGTGGAGGGACGCCTGGCTGCCAGAATGATATCACAGACTTCAGGAGGCAAGTCAAATGGAATCAACTGTCGCCGCTCAATCTCCACGCATGGAGGTGGAGGCTGGACAGGTTCGGGTGGAGGACCGTACCCTGCTGCTGTGACAGAAGATCCTCCTGAAGAGGCAGTCGGATCGGGGGATCCACGCTCATACTGAGTAGCTCGGGATACCTGTTGGACTTGGCCCTTTTCTCTGAATTTTTTTCGTTTTTTAATGCATGTTAGATGCAAATAACCAGTGTTAAGGTGCAGGTGCTCCCTTCCCCTAAGATGGCTGCCACAGGCCCCTGCTACTGCAGAGTGGCCTTTCTAGTAGCACCCTAGCTGCCAGGAGCTAGCTGGAACCCCACAACAATGTTGCGACACCAGCCCGCCTTTTTTGTCCTATACTTAGAGTGGGGAAGCTCCTGGAATGTGCTGGAACCTTCTAGAAGGAAGGTGGGGTTTTACTTTTGCCGCCTTAGAAGGTGGTCACCTGACCTAGGGCTACTTAAGAGAGTGAGGAAACTTTTTCCAGTTAGTTGGAGTAACGCAGACCTGGGGAACCCACGCAGGAGTTTTAGGCGGTAGGGCCTAGACAGGGACCTATGCCTCTGAAAGTGACAGGGCTTAGGTGCTGCCTTTTAAGTGAGTGAGGGATCCTGTACTAGCCCACTGATCTAGCCCAGCGGGAGGGGAACCCAGGAGCCATCTGCCAAGCTTGACTAGGAGCGAACTAGTCACCAACTCAACCCCCCCCCCCCAAGCAACAGAACCCCCAAGGGCGCCAGAGCCAACCGCGCCACTAAGACTGCTGAGACGGAATGCTGAAGTTGACTGTTGAAACTCAATGTTGAAGCTGATTGCTGAAACTTAATGCTGAAGCTGATTGCTGAAACTGACTACTGAAACTTATTTCTAAAGACTCACTACTGGACTGCCGGGGGATCAACCAGGTACTAGCGCTGTGACCCCTGTGCTCCCCGACCTTGCCTGGGATCCCCCCTAGTCAGTCCTGTCACGGGCGCTGGGCGCCGAAGTCACCCCTTAATTTCTGCCCCCCCCGGGTGAGGGAATCGGAGGCGCACTCACCGCTGCGGCCCAGGGCCGGAAGGCTGACCCCTGTCGTCACCGGGGCCCGCGGACAAGCCCGAGGCCCCGCCGCTGCCGCCGCAGCCGAAGAGTCGCGACCCCCAGCGCCGAGAAGGCCTCGTTGGGCCCAGACGCCTTGCCGCGGCCGCGTAGGCCTGAAGCCAGATCCCCAGTCACCTGACGGGGGCGGACTGCCGAGCGCCGCCCCCGCCGTAGCCCCATTGGTCGGTTGGGCCGCACCCCCGCAGACCGCACTGCCATTGGCGGCTGCGGGCGCAGGCCCTTGAGGCCTCAACGAAACCCCCGCAAGCTCCGGTGAGGGCGGCGGAGCTCCCCGGTCACGTCCAATCCGACCGGGAGCCCCGCGCTTGGCTCCCCCACTGCCGGAAGCTACGAGGGAGGCCCTCAACCCGGAGATCGCTGGGAGGTCTCCGCCGGGGAAGAGGAAGACTAGCAACGCAGGTAACCCCCGGGGAGGAGGGCTGGAGGCCCCAAAGGCCCGGAGCACGCCCCTCCCCCGGGGCGATCCCCCGCAAGGCCTCCACTGTCCCATACGCATGCCAGAGACTGGGCGGACTCCTGACTGTCTTCCAAGGGCAGTGCGAGGTTGAACTGCCTCACGTAAGGCTCCAAGGGATAACCCAGCCGAACTCACCGCCCGACTCAGCATGCCCATGATTCCCTGATTCTAAGTGTCATTCAAGCGTTATGATCCGAGGCCCGATTTAAGGTGCTATTCAATCGTTATGATCAGAGGCCTGATTTAAAGTGTTATTCAATTGTTATGATCAGAGGCCGCTGTAAAGCATTATTTAATCGTTATGGTCATAGGCCTACTGCAAAGCGTGATGCCAATGCTGCGTATCGCTCCAGGGTACTAGGCCTGATCTTAAGCGCTAGTCCATGGCTATGCGCAGCGCTATGACCCTCTGCCTAATGTTAAACGCTGTTTAAGTTGCTACGTGCAGCGTTATATCTAACTACTGTGTCTGACGCTCCTCCAGGATCACCAGGTGTCGCGTCTTGGCCCCATACCCGTCCAATGTATTCAGGTATTGCCCATTGAAGTGTGATGAGATGCTTTTGAACCGAACGTTCAATGTATTCAGGTATAGCCAAATGAAACGTAATGAAATGCTTTTGACCATAACGTTTAAATGTATTCAAGTTGTGCCAATTGAAACCTAATGAACTGCTTTTGACTCTAACCTGGTTTAGATAAAACCTGATTGATTTCCATTGAACCTACTGTGTGGTGTCCGTTATTGCGTGCGTTTCCTGCTTCAGGGGATGTGTGTGTTGTATGGTCGCTTTACACTTAAGCCTTCGGGTGCCCACCCGCTCGAGTCACGTTACCCCCTGAGGGCCTGGTGACTCCCGGTCCTACAATACCAAACTCTTCAAACCCACAAGAATGACTTGGGCCCGGTCGCGCCTGATCTTCTTCAGCACTCTGGGTAGAAGTGGTATAGGCGGAAAGGCGTACAGCAGACCGCAACTCCACTCGTGACGAAAAGCGTCGAAGAGCGAGCGCCGCCTTGGAAATTCCAACGTGCAGAACTGCTGACATTGACCGTTCTCTTCGGTGGCGAATAGATCTAACCAAGGCTCCCCCCACTGTTGAAAGTGACCTTGCTCCACCTCCGAGTGAAGACGCCATTCGTGATCCATCATGCACCTGCAGCTGAGTTTGTCCGCCGTGGCGTTCAAAGAACCTGCCAAGTGTTGAACCACCAAGGAAATACCTTGACGTTCCAGCCATGTCCAGAGACGCAGAGCCTCCTGAAATAGGGTCCATGACCCACCCCGCCTTGCTTGTTGCAGTACCACATGGCGGCGGTGTTGTTCGTGAACACCTGCACTACTCTCCCCTTCTCAGAGGAAAGGAAGGCCTTCAGTGTAAGTAGGATCGCCCAGAGATCCAGAAGGTTGATATAGAGCCTGGACTCCGCCGGAGACCAGAGGCCTCTGATCTCCACCTCTCCCATGTGGCCGCCCCATCCCAGGAGGGACGCATCCGTCACCACTGTGTGCTCCAGTTGGGGAATGGAGAGTGATCTGCCGCTGACCCAATGCTGGTTCGTGAGCCACCACTGCAACTGTCGTACAGTGCCCTCCGAAATCTGGACGTACTCAGACAGGTCCCCTTTGTGCTGCGCCCACTGGGAGAGGAAAATGGGGTCGCCCCGGGCCTGGCAATGGCATCCGGCCACTTTCCTATCCACAGGAGCCGCTGAGTTGGGCCTGGACCAGGTGCCCAAAAGAACGTCCGAAAGCGCATCATTAACGGGCAGCAGCTGCTTAGCTGTGGAAGCCACCCGCCAAAGCACTTCTGTCAGGAGGTTAGTCCTGACGGCCACTGTAGGGAGCTCGAGGTGGAGAGCCTCAGCCGCCCTAGGCAACACCATTGAAAAAGTACCACCCTCCTCCGTAGCCACGGTAGGAGAAGACAGTGCGCCAGGTTCTGGAGAGAATTCCAGATCACCTGCGTCCTCCAATTCCTCTGCCCACTCCGGGTCTAACTTGCATTGGCTTGCGAGAGGGTCTTCAGACCCCTCCCAGTCCTCCCCGTCCTCCGTAACCTGCTGGGCAGGTGAGGAAGAAGGAGGATGGAGAAAGGGATAGAAATTCCCCATCGGCGTCGGAATCGGCGTCGATCGACACCAGTCCAGCGCCGTCCTCATGTGGGGGTGGAAGCCGGGGACGGCGTTGGCCGGAGGACTGGCCAACGCCGGTGGTGGTGCCGTAGATGTCGATGTCGGTGGAGGTCGTACGAGGTCAACCGACATCGGCTGGGATCCATGCATGGAACCATGGGGGTCTCGCGGTGCCGAGGCCGGAACCGCCGATGACATCGGGGCCGGCGACGAAGAAGGACCCCCAGTCGGATCCGCGGGCCCAAAGGCGCGCCCGTGGGGCCCGACGGGCCAAAAAGTCAGGCCATGGCTGACTGAAATTTCTGCAGCTGGGCTGGAGCCGCTGACGGACCCGGAAAGGGCGAGTAGGCCTTCGGCAACTGCGTAGGCTCCGCCGGAGCCACGGGGGTGGCACCACCCATACCCTCAGCCATGATGCGCGGCAGCCTAGGGGAAGGCGAAGAGCGACGTCGCATCTTTGACTTCCTGTGCTTCATCTTACCTTACCCAAGTGCGAAGACTTCGTCGAATGTTGTTGGCGGCCCCACGACCAGTCCCTCAACCTCCCACAGGACCGGGACCTTGAACAGCATGGAACCGACTCCTGGGCCTCAAGCAACTTTCGGGACCGCTCCAGCACAGTTTTCGGAGCCATGGCCCGGCAGTCGGGGCACGACGAGGGGTCGTGGTCGCGCCCCAGGCATTAGAGACACTCGCGGTGCGGGTCCGTCACCGACATCATGCGGGGACAAGCCTCACAAGACTTGAAACCTGGCATCCCTATACACCAGGGGTCAAAGACTCAAAAGAACAGAGACAAAAGTCCCAAAAAACACAGTCAAAAATTGACTGCGGGTACCGCTCGCTCCGGATCTGCGCTTGCTGGTGCGGAAAAAGAAAGAACTGACGTCAGCGCGCGAGAGCGGCGTCTAAGTAGCTGCCGCGACATCATCCCGGCGATCATTACATCTACGACGAACGCTGAGCCACACGACGCCACCTTCCGACGCGTAGGGGTACTGCTGATGAAAACTTTCCGGATCCAGTCTGATGCCTGGGGGTAATTCTAACGTAAGGAATCTATCACTAACGTATCTCTCAGATACAGATGTACTACACAGTACTGCTCTGTCCCTGTACTATTCCTTTCCCAAGCACACATACATCCAGCCCAGAGTCACTACTCTTCTGCTGCGCAGCACTCCACATCTACCTAACTTAGGCCAAGGGTGTGTTAAGCATACAACAGTGGAAGATTTAGAAAGGTGAGTGAGCTTGTAGGCCTCACTCCAGTGATGCAAGGTAAAAAAGACCTGTGTACTACTACTGATCACTACACTGTATACTGCCACCACTCCACTTGTACTGCTAAACTTCTGGTGAAGACTTTAGCCTACCCCCTCTATGAAAGCAGCACTTTGGGCACCCCTCCTGTCCAACAAGACCGCAATTCATGAGACAGTTCTATGTCATGGCGCACACCCATTATCCTTGTTTACGTTGACAAAAAGTCAGCATTAGTGATCCATATATTGTTGGGCACTCAGGGCAGTTTACATGTCCTTAGCCATTCAGAGAACCTTTCTGTCCCAACAGTGCCGTAGTAGTTAAATATGTTCTGATTGATCCATCTCCCCCCAGTAGCTTCCGTGAATTTCGAATGTGAGAAAGACTTGTGTACGGTAGTCACGCAGATGGCCAGCGAAATGTATTTTGCAAAATACACATTATTTTCACAAAATTACTTGCATTATGTGAGGAAAAATGTTACCCAGCCCTAATCTTCTCCCCTCAGGATAATTCGCTGTAGTAAAGCGGATCTAATATGAGAAGTGTGTAGAAGCAAATATGTTCACACTTGGATTCGTCATGGGTACTGGCACAGGGTCGTATTGGTAACGCGGGCACTCGGACTATGGCCGAGGCGCCGGTATCGAAGTCCCAGCTGTGGGCTGCTTTTTTGGCAGCCTGGGGGGCCAATTTGGGCTGTGTCTGGTGTGTTCAGATGTCGCCAGCGGCCAAGTGGGGCCCTGAGTGGCCTTTTTGGAGGCAGATGGACGGCCATTGCCTCCCTTTTATCAAGGGGCAGAGGTGTCATTCCTTTTCTCTTGCTGGGCCGGCCCATTAATGTATGCATATTGATTGGGGGCAGAGGGCCTGAGCATAAACGGCCTCTCTTGTTTTCAGGTGTTTATAAAACTTCACCGAAGCAGTGTTTTGAGGAAAGGCAATACGCAAATGTGGCCCACTTTTCTTTGCGTGCCCGGGCCGATTTCCAATCCCAATCCAACCCTATACCGGCAGCTTTCTCGGGTTAGTTATCCTGACAGAAGGCCAGAATCAGAAGTCCTCTTGCGTTTTCGGAGTCTCACCATAACATGAATGATAACGGGGGCTGAGGGGCGTGAACTGTTCGTATTCACGCACAGCTCATGGCTAGCACTGATCATACGCTATAGGGAAATGCCGAATTATCTCAGTTCTTAAGCACAGAGAGAGAGAGAGCAGTTCCATACAGTTAACACTACTTCAGCTGTGTCACATAGGGCCAGCACACTATTGAATACCGTATCAGGGCCGGCTCTAGGGCGGTGCGACCGGTGCCACCGCTCCGGGTGCTGACTTCGCATGGGGTGTCTGTTTGCTAGTTTATATTGTACTTAAAAGCACCTGCTGCCGGGTTCCTGGCCTCCAGCAATTTTCAGGCAACAATTAATATGTCAAGAAAACTCCGGTGATTAATGTTCTTCCAGGTGATCAGAGTTTTGTCTAGTAGAAGTTTTAACTCATGGAAGTTTTGATTCATGGTAAGGTAGCATAGAGGGTTAATAGGCCTGCTGCCAAAAACATGTACCATGCAGATTACAAGTGAATGTAATGTAAACAGGTCAGTGGGTTACTGCTTTTGTCAGAGACCTCCTTTTGTTAGTTGCAGTTTACAGTGAGCTATTAACTGTCAAAGAACTGCGTGCAGACTTCAAGGTATAGATTAGAGCGTATAGATTTTTTTCCCCAGACTTTCATTATTCTAATGTTTCAAAAAGGGTTCATTTAAGTACAAATCAGTTCTTGTTATTAAAGAGACATTTTAAATTCAGAGTTTGTGCTTCTCCAGACCAAGTACTCCAACTATACTGCCTACCTGTATGGATAATATGTGAATCCACCCCTTGTTGTCCTCTGTCTAATGTAACATTTCCTATACACCGACTTACACACCTATAGTGTGTAATGTGTATGTTATGTAAAGTGCTCTGACACCCTTCACTTTTATGATTGATGATATAAAATTAATTAAATGCATCTTAGAGAGTCGTTCTGGAGACTGTTAAAGGGTGGTGCGGAGGGAATCCGTGGTGGAGGTGGTCATTGGGGGGCGCCAAAAAACATTGTCGCACTGGTCGCCACCAGTGCTAAAGCCGCCCCTGTACCGTATCAGCAACAAAATAAACGCAATTCGAAAGTGATGAGCAGTGTTGAAGCGTATTGTATATCAGAACAGAGTGTGTCACTGTGATCCAAACGTGCTAACAGAAAAGCAGTTGCCCACTTCTCACTGTGAGGTCCATTCTGAAATAAACATAAGCCAAACTCTCTTTGGGCTGCTCGGCTGATGGCCGTAAAAAGAAGACCTAACAAGGCCTTGGGTTTAGAGGCGAGAAACACCTCCCGCTTATACACAAGGCCAGAACAAACAGTCTTTGCGTAAGAGAGGCAAAGGAGAGCTCTAGCCGGCATTTCCATCTTTTTTAAAGTTTCATTTACTAATTTTATCTAAAATCACAAGGAAAAGAGCGAGGATACTCGAAAGAAACAGAGCACGTTGGGCTAAAAAGGGAGCGCCCCAGAGTTGCCTCCACACCTGGACACCCCACAGTCTGTACAGAAACACACAAACAAAACCAGGGGTGGGCACGTTCCGGGTACACCACTGTGAACAGGCCGTTCCCCGGCCGCCTCTCTCATTAGAAGCCCCGCAGCACATCCAGGGATCAATGTATCTGGTGCATTTGTAGGGACAGCGGAATCATTGGCTGTAATCAGGTAAATTGGCTGGGCCGGGAGAGGCAGTGAAATGGTCTCGGCGGCGCAGGCTCCGTGCCTGGGAATCCCACCGCCTTGTTAGCAGGGTAATGAGAAAGGCTGCTTGAGCCCGCAGAGCGATGCGCGGCCACAGCCGGGCAATGGGATCACGCCTGTCTCTTGCTCCCGCAGAGACCTGCCCGGCTGTGCTCTTTTAAAGCCCGGGACTGTCGCGCGACCAAGAGACCCTTAGGTTAGTCTGTTTCTGCAGTAGTTGATAAATGAAACAGAGGTGTTGTGTCTGCATTATTAGTGTGAATGATGTTCATTTAGCTAGAAAAACCATGTTCAACACCCTCCCCTGATGCACCCCTGACAGCCCCAAGACGGGGCATACACAGCGGAATTAGAGAGCCTTGTCTGCCTCCATCATGTATTTCAAAATGCTACACCCCATCTGTAGCCACCAACTGACCCTGTGCCATGAGCAGGGCTTTTGGCCGCTCGTGCTTTTGTAGCATAAGCCCTAACTTTGCTGGGTTTTGTAATTTCACTTTTCTCATAGTTGGTACAAGCATACCGATGCGACGCGCCCAGAAAGCGCTGCCAGCTGAACAGCCAGGACGAGTTGAAAGTCAACCTTGAGAAACGAGACAACTGACAACTGTTCTGCTTCTTCCTCAGTCCTGGCATTGTAGAAGTAATATAGGTATTTGAAATGTGAGAATGCATGTATGTTATCTGTGGAACAGAACGCTGGGTAGATGGTCTAACAAGGAGCGCGGGCGTGCAGGCCTCCTCAACTCCCCTGGGCAGGCTGTTCGAGGAGTCAAACCCTGGTTCAAGAGAGGTGATGTGAAGGTTGAACCAAGTACAGTGTGGCAAAATTGTGAGCTACGTAATTTCTGTGTCTCAGTAATTCCTAATTTCTAATGCTTCAACCTGCAATCCAAATTAAACCAAGAGAGGAGTGACTATCAACATACAAGGAACCATCCTAGTATTGGTTCAGAAATAGAATTAAATACACACTCATCCAAGAAAATGAGCAAAAGGCAAAGAAAATAGCAAAATAAATGACCAAGAGATGAAAGAATAATCATGAAACAATCCCAAACAGCATTTAGAAAAAAGTACAGGAGAGATGAAGTAAAAAGGCTGGAAAAATAACAGTGGCAGCAACCCACAGAGAAATAAACTGAAGAAAGAAACAAGAAGCAAGAAACAATCGAGCACACAAAGAAAAATTATGGATGAGAGTCAGAAATTAAACTGATGAAGAGTCATAAAAAATCAAAACAAAGTGATGGATGACATTTTTGAATTAATCTCAGTCACTGGCCATCATTTGGGTCGTGCCCCAATCCATTGTTTTACCAAGAACCAGGCTACACCTCACTGTAGAGCCCCAGTGAGAGAAAAACAAGCATTGGTTTGCTTGTGTTACGGTTCAGAGAGAGCACCTGGCTTGGCAGTTCAGGCAGGGCTGTTCCCATTGGAGCTGGACCAAGACTGGCTTGGGTGTGGCTGGGGTTAATCTGAAGTGGCATGGTGTGCGAAATAACAATGGGTTGAAATGCTACTCTCAGTGATTGCTAGCAGTTAGACTTATTGCAGGCATCCTTCCATCAAACTTTGTGTGTTTGATGTACTGCCCTAAGTGGCTAAGGTTATGCACAGACGTCGGTCTTATCCTCACTGTGTCACTTAAACCAAGCTACACCTGACTGAAGAGCCCCTGGAAGGGTGAAATCAGTCTTGGGTTGCTTGTGTTCTGGTTCGGAGAGGACCTGGCTTGGCTGTTCAGGCTAGACTATTCCCATTGGAGCAGGAAGAAGATTAATTTGCATATGGCTAGGTCTAATTTGAAGTGGCATGGTGGGCAAAAGAACGATGCATTGGAATGCTGCCCCAAGTGATTGCCAGAGGTTAGACTTATTACAAGCATCCTCCTAGCACCTTTGTGTGTTAAGAGTAGGCCTGGGCAGGGTTCGGCAACGCAAATTTGCTAAAAAACTATGCTGAGCTATGCAGAGTTCTGCAAGCAGCAGAGTTTGTTAGGTCGTGCGCATTCGTATGGATTTTGAGCGCCGGGTGTTTGTCCTTTGCTGTGTGGAAAACGTTTAATATTTATTTGGCATAAGCCTTAGCCATTTTGGCTGAGGTGTCCATTTTGTTTCCTTCGTAATTCTCCTGTCCTCTGCTGCTCGACTTTTTTCCTGCCTGTGCTATCTATTTTAGTTGACTTCCTGACTCAGCTAAAAGCATTTGTATGTGCTGAGAGTTTGTAGCTGCCAGTACACCCGTTAAATGTCAATCATTTGCTACTATTTCTAAAACTTGTCTTCCTATTTCTGTACACATGCTTACAATGCACAAAATCTGTAGGTAAGCTCTGTGTTCTGTGACTTCAGTGTACTACCTCAGGTAGCACTTGAGAGTGCTGTGTGGATGTGGTTCCACACATGAGAGAATAATAAACTTGTTATTTATTCCCAACTCCAGTGCTGATCTCTACTTTG
Organism: Triturus cristatus; assembly: GCF_964204655.1. Lineage (NCBI taxonomy): Eukaryota > Metazoa > Chordata > Amphibia > Caudata > Salamandridae > Triturus > Triturus cristatus. The sequence goes on from NC_140583.1 coordinate 278,290,366, forward strand.
TTATGCGCAGGCCCATAGTTAGCATTTACCGCAAGCATGGAGCTCCTTGGTGGGGAGTCCGGTCATTGTTGTTGTCATGAGACGGCGTCCTGCGTGGAAGCTGCATTCCCTGCTGTCTCCTGCCTGCTAACTTCCAGTATATGGGATGATGTCAGCAGCCACTCAGCAGATGCTTTAGACTACTGCAGCCTGGAGCTTGTCCTGAATGCTAATCTGATGGCGCTCCCTAGTTCCCCTGGGGTGCAAAGGCAGAGCTGCTCAGTTTATGAACACATTTCATTTGGCAGCCGGTAAGTACACTGCGGTTTATGATGTCCGGTCATACTCTTTTGATGTACGTCCTACCAGCTTATGCTCTTATTTTAGGTCTTATTCCTGATTCTGCTTCATGTTCCTTACTTAAGGGGGGCTGGCCCCCTGCCTAGCTGCTGCTGATGTTCGATCTCTCAGCAGCCTTTGATATGGTCTAACATGACCCAACAAATTCATCACAGTCAACAAAACTGATATTTATCTAGATAAATAGGTATTTATGTGCAGGAGATTGCATGAAACTGCTGAGGTGTGGGACGTGAAGCAACTGGACCCCAGAATAAATTGCCTAATTTCCAACAACGTGACTAGGCAGGGCTGAAGGCTGCACTACCTTCCTGCCTAAAAATGTGGCTGACTGTACATCAGCGTACTCGGATCCTATAGTTTTGGACCTGCAAAATCACCAGTGGGGTAACAAAATCCCTTGCGGTGTGGGGGGGGGCTGAGCCCCGGAGGGCCCTCCGGCACTGGCAGGCCCCTGGCCTGAGAGCTGTGGAGTGGGCCTGTAGCGGGAGTGCCCCCATAATGTACTTTGCAGGGGGGCCCCTTCACTTCCCCGACAATCTGGTTCCTCCACATGTTATGCCACAAACAGATTGATTAATTAGAATGGCCACCTTGCAAACTGATACTCTGGCTCAGAGAAATCAGGGTTGCTGATTGTAACTTGCAGCTTGGAACTGCGCTTGTAAAGCATAATGTAAAGAAACTGAATGTTACGTATTATAACAAGTAGTGCTAGAAATGGAAAAATAATGGTGCAGGTACTCTGTACCAGAGTACCTGCTTGTTTCTGAGAAGTGCAGGTACTCTCCAATTAAAAGTATTACGTTTATCTTAAGAAGTGCAGGTACTCTCTGTCTCAAAATAAAAAAAGTGCCAGTACTCAGTGCAGGACAGAACCGGCCCATTTGAAGCACTGGTAACAAGTCCCATGTAAAGTGCTCTGGTACAGAGCAGTCCCAATTTGAGAACTATAAAACTCCAAAATAAATTAATATTCATACAATTTTTAAATATGCAATACTTAAAACGTCTTATTGACTTAACAGTTGTAACACTAGGTAAGTATAAAGTTGCAAAGTCTGTGGACTCTCAACTTCACTGATTTTATTTCTCAGAACTTCAGCCAAGTTCAGAGCTTGAAAGTTAAAACAAAGAGGGACAACATCAGCAGCAATTTACAGCAACATTACATTGTTCCTTCTGCAATCAGGGACTTAGGATGACAGTCCTTTCCCGACCCTCACATTGTCCCAAGCCACATTGAGCTCTCACCTTTCTCTCCACCAAGGTCTACATATAGTTCCAGGAGAAAAAGAATCATGAGGCTATTTTATGGTGACTTTTGGCAGACTTTGCACTTTCCTCTTCCAGGTGGTAAACTTGGCATGTGTAGCATCTCTGGGAAGGAAGTTCCATACCTTAATGACACGCCCTAATACAAATTTGAATATGTTTATTTGGTTTCTGAAATGGCTGTTTCGGTGTGTACTCAGTCTTTTATGGGTAGTGGCTTTCTGTCAAGAGATGGTTATTTTCCAGGCTGGATATTTTGCAGTATTAGATTAACAGCTTTTTAGGTCAAAAAGCCTACCAGACAGTGCAGCTGTCTGGTTTGCTAACAACATCTTGAGGTCATTTGGAAAGCTTCCCTTGGAATGTATTCCACCCATCGGTTTTTATTGGCTTAGTGGTTTGTTACTCACATTTGCTTGCTATATGTTTGCTGACTCTTTTTGTTTTAGGCTGTCCTGCTTGAGTTGTCCCTTCCATTGACCAAACTCTATTTACTGTATTCTTCCACCAGTACTGGATTTCTTTAAACCGGCCTTTAGAACATGTTCTTATCGTGTCACATTTGCTGTGCATTCAAGACAGATATAAAACATGTTACGCTCTGTCTTCCAGGGAGCTGGGTGTTTACTTTTCTTTCTCTATCTTCAAAGTGAGAGGGTTTATGTGACAATCATGCTGGCTACTGGGGGTGTGCTTGAGGAAGGCTGTACTATGTTTTTAAACATTTTCTAGCACACAACTAAATTTAAATGTCTGTAAATGAACTGTGAACTGTGAAGATATTTCAGAATATATCAGAATATATCAGAACTACAAAACCAGAAATGTAGCACATTTATCGGTAATTCTGAAGTGTGGAGAAAACAAATATTTGAATATGATAAAAAAAATCAAAACACTAGATGATATTTCTACACATTATTGTTTGTGTGTTGTACACTTTTATCGGTAAAACTGTATATCTGTGCAAATGTAATGGCTAGTTCAATTCAAGATGGGTTGTATGTCATTGCATTACGCTACCACACCATGCATACTTCACTTTACCCAACTCCACTCTACTCTGCACCACTCCATATCACTGAAGTCTACTCTGCACCACTCCACACTATGCCACTCTATTCCACTACTTTAGGCCACTTCACTCCACGCCTCTCTACTATACACCACTCTTCACTATGCCAATGCACTCAAACCCACACTACTCTACTATGCACCACTGCACTCTTCGTCATTGCACTCTACACCACTCCAGTGTGCGTCACTCCACTCTGCAACACTGTACTCTATGCCAATGTCCTCTGCGCCAATGCAATCCACTCTATACTACTCCACTCACAGCCAATGCACTCCATACTGATCCTCTCTATGCCACTCTAATCTACTCTGCCTTCTACACCACACTACTGTACGCCACTGTACTCTACGGTCCACCACTCCACTCTACTAAAACAATCTGCTCTTCCCCACTGCACGCAGTACTGCTCCAGTCTGTGCCACTCCACTGTGCGCAACTGCACTCTACTCTGCACCACTCTACACTATCCCACCCTACACCACTACACTCTACGTCACTACACTCTGCATCACTACAATCTACGCCAGTCCACTCTACCCTGCACCACTCCACTCTGCTCCACTACACTCTGCACCATTTCATTCTACGCCACTCTACTCTGCAACACAGCTCTCTATGCCACTGAACTCTACGCCACTCTACTCTTCACTATTGCACTCAGCGGCACTGCACTCTACTCTGCACCACTTTACACCATTCTATATCACTCTACACCAATGCGCTGTGCACATATACACTCTACGACACTCTACTCTGCATTGCTTTACTCTACTCCACTCATCTGTTTTGCACCACTGCACTCTATAACACTGAAATAATCTGCTCTACACCACTGTGCTCTAAGCCACTCTATACCACTCTACCCTACTGCAATCTACCCTGCGCCATCCACGCCACTCTATTCTAGGTCACTGCAATCTACACCACTTTACTCAAAACCAATACACTCTACGCCACTATACTCTCCGCTAATCTACTTAACTCCAATCTACCCTTCACAACTCCACGCCACTCTAATCTACTCCACTTAAATCTACACCAGTGAATTCTACACCACTTTACTCAAAACCAATACACTCTGCGCCACTGTACTCTACGCTAATCTACTCTGCAGCACTGAACTGTGCCACTCTACTCTATAACACTCTACTCCAAACCACTGCACTGTTCACCACTCTACTCTAAACCATTGCACTTTACATCACTTTACTGTGCACACTGTATGCCACTGCACTCTACACCAATGCACTCTATTCCACTCTACTATACACCACTGTACTCTACCACACTCTACTCTGAAGACTGCACTCTCCGCCACTGAACTCTATGGCATTCTTCTCTGCACCACTGTACTCTGAACCCCTTAACTCTGTGTCACTTCATCTACGCTACTTCACTCTATGCCACTTTACTCTTCGCCATTTACTCTGCAACACTGCATTTTCTGCCATTGAACTCTGACATGCTTATCTGGACCGCTGCATTCTATGCCACTGCACTCTACTGTGCACCACTCTACTCTGTGCCACCGCACTGTATGCCACTGTACTCTACTCTGCACCATGTTACTCTACGCCATTGTACTGCACTCTACACCAATGCACTGTATGCCACGCCACTCTTCTCCACTCTAATCTACTGTGCACCATTGCCCTCTGTGACACTGCACTCTACGCCACTTCCCTCTATGACTCTCTACTCTGCCTACTCTATGCCATTGCACCCTACCCCACTCTACTATGCACCAATGAACTTTTTGCCACTGCATTCTACACCACTCCAGTCTACTCTACTCTGCACCACTCCACTCTACACCATTCTTCTCTACACCAATGCACTCTACGCTACTACTCTTTGCCACTGCACTCTAACCTGCCCCATCCCACTCTACACGCACCACTCCACTGTACGCCACTTCACTCTACTCTAAAACAATCTTCTCAACGCCACTACACTCCGCACCCCTCTATTACCCTCTGTGTCATTCCACTCTACACCACTGCTACTCTATGCCACTCTACTCATCACCACTATACTCTATACCTCTGCACTCTACGCCACTACTCCATGCCACTGCACTCTACCCTGCACCACTCCACTCTACTCTGAAACAATATACTCTATGCCACTACACTCTGTACCACTCTACTCAGCACCACTCCACCCTATACCACTGCACTCTATGCTGTGCCACTCTACGCCACTCTACTCTGCACCACTGTACTCTGTCTGCACCACTCTACACCAATGCACTCAACACCATTTTACTCAAAACCAACTCACTCTATGCCAAATAATCTGAAACAATGCACTCCACGCCACTATGCTCTACTCAGCAACACTCTACGCCACTGAACTCCATGCCACTGCACGCTACGCCACTGCATGCTACACCATTGCACTCTAAGTCACTGCAGTTTATGCCACTCTATTCTACTCCGCACAACTGTACTCTGTCACTGCTCTCTGCACCACTCTTCTATGCTCCACTGTACACTTCTCTACTGACCACTATGCCACTCTACACCTATGTCACTGCACTCTATACCACTCTATTCTATTCTGCACTACTGTATACTACGCCACTGCTCTCCACACCACTCTACTCTATACCACTCTATGGCACTCTACGTCAATGCACTCTTGCCTGCACCAGTCCACTCTATGTCACTTCACTCTACTCTGAAATCTACTCTACACCACTGCACTCTGCACCATTGCACTGCACACCATTGCAATTTACTCTGCACCACTGCACTCTACACCACTCTACTCTGTCACTGCATTCTGTGCCAATGCACTCTCCACCAATTTACTCTAAAACAATGCACTCTATGCCACTGCACTATACGCCAATATACTCTACACCACTGTGTATTATGCCACTTAACTTTAGGCTGCTCTCATCCACTCTACAACACTCCACTCTACGATACTCCACTCTATGAGGCTCTACTTCATTAAACTGTACTCCACTCTGAAACTCTACTCCATTGTATGCCACTCCACATTACAACACTCTACTCTTCTCTTTGCCACTCTACAACACTCTACGCGACTCCCTCTATGCCTCTTTACTCCACTTTATTCTATGACACACTACTCCACTGTACTCCACTCTGTCATTCCACTCCACTGACATTCTATGCTACTGCACTCTCTCTACGCCACTCAGCTCTGCAACACTCTACTCCACTCTGCCATTTCACTCTCCTACAATACTCCACTCTATGCCACTTCACAACAAAACTACAACTACAAAACAATGACTACCTACTTCGCTCTACTCTGCTCTACGCTACGCTACTCCACTCTGCACAACACCCTGTATGCCACTCCGCTCTTTACCATTCCACAATGCTCTATGCCACTCCACTCTATGACCCTCTACTCGGCACCACTAATCTCTACTCCACTATATGTTCTTCCAATCTACGACATTCTGCTTCCTCCACGACACTCCCTAGCACTCTACACCACTCCACGACACTCCACTCCACACCACTCAACTCTTTTCTACACTGCTCTACACCACTCCACAACACCCCACTCTACTCCACACCACTCTCCTTAATCCCACTAAATTTTAGACATATTGTTACACCAGCCACGCTGGTGTACAACATGGCTAAAACATATTGGCTTTGCCAATAGCTCCTGCATAGGCGAAACCGATTGGTTTTGCCAATGCTTGTTAAACCAAGCAGTCAGTCTGTATCTGTACTCAATCAAGAGTCAATTCAGTTAGCATAGGACATATTAGCAAGTGCCTGAAACAAGTGATGATACAGCATGAAGAGCAGCTTTTAGGGGATAGACTGGTAATGGGGCAAGTAAGTAGGGAGCTTAAGTAGTTCTGTTTTGACAATACAAACAGTTCATTAAGAGATTTGCAGTCCTTTTTAGGGGGTTTAAAAATTCATGGCTGCAGTTGTGCTCTTTTGGATATGTGAGGACAATTCAACGCTAGGCCACCTCCCAGCAAGATATCATAACGCGGGTGGTCACAGATGGTCGCGACCTCTCACGGTGAGAAACCATCCGTTCGTGTTGGAGAAACTGCTGCTCGAGTAGAAAACCTACTCGAGAGGCAGAGAGAAGCAGCGCCCTCTTACGCTTCACATGGTGTTGTTCGCGCTGATTGTCCAGCTGTGGAAATATACCTTTTTAGGGGTACACTGGTGCAGGGTCACCCTTTTGTCCACGGGTTCAAAACCCTGTGGAGGAACCACATTGTTGGGGAAGTGAAGGGGCCCCCCTGCAAAGTACATTCTGGGAGCCCTCCCACTACAGGCCCACTCCACAGCTCTCAGGCCAGGGGCATGCCAGTGCCGGAGGGGCCCCCGGGGCTCAGCCCCCCCACACCGCAGGGGATTTTGTTACCCCACTGGTGATTTTGCAGGTCCAAAACTATAGGATCGAGTACGCTGATGTACAGTCAGCCACATTTTTAGGCAGGAAGGTAGTGCAGCCTTCAGCCCTGCCTAGTCACGTTGTTGGAAATTAGGCAATTTATTCTGGGGTCCAGTTGCTTCACGTCTCACACCTCAGCAGTTTCATGCAATCTCCTGCACATAAATACCTATTTATCTAGATAAATATCAGTTTTGTTGACTGTGATGAATTTGTTGGGTCATGTTAGACCATATCAAAGGCTGCTGAGAGATCGAACATCAGCAGCAGCTAGGCAGGGGGCCAGCCCCCCTTAAGTAAGGAACATGAAGCAGAATCAGGAATAAGACCTAAAATAAGAGCATAAGCTGGTAGGACGTACATCAAAAGAGTATGACCGGACATCATAAACCGCAGTGTACTTACCGGCTGCCAAATGAAATGTGTTCATAAGCTGAGCAGCTCTGCCTTTCCACCCCAGGGGAACTAGGGAGCGCCATCAGATTAGCATTCAGGACAAGCTCCAGGCTGCAGCAGTCTAAAGCATCTGCTGAGTGGCTGCTGACATCATCCCATGTACTGGAAGTTAGCAGGCAGGAGACAGCAGGGAATGCAGCTCCCACGCAGGACACAGCCTCATGACAACAACAATGACCTGACTCCCCACCAAGGAGCTCCATGTTTGCGGTAAATGCTAACCATGGGCCTGTGCATAACTCTCACCGTGCTGCTGTGCCACATTTGTAATCTTCTGTGAAGCAGAGAACCGCAGCCGTTTGTAATCCATCACATCTTTTACAACATTATCTATAGTGTAGTAGACACGTCTCTACGCACACATCACAACACTCATTAAAACTTGGATGAATTAAATTTGGGGATCCCAGGGGCCGGAATCTGAATTTCGGGTCGGATCACCATATGAAACCCAGCTGTTATGATTTTTAGTTCCCGAATGGGAAATAACTGTGCATGGACGTCGGTTCACCAAAATGCCAGAGGTAGCAGAAGTGACATCATGTGCTTTTTGACTCTCACAGACACCGCAGGAAGTGAAGTCACTTGACCCGAAAGACACCTCAAGAAGTGACATCACATGACCCTAGACTCTGATGTTGAGACGTCACAAGAAGTGACATCACTCAGTTTTGAAACAGAGAACATTACAGGAGTTGACATCATGGATCAAATACTGTGTTATATTAAAGTAAAACACTTTGAAATTTCATTGGAGCACCTGCAAACATCCCAAAATATCCTCCATTAAATATAATAAACATAAATCTTATCAAAGGTGACTCTCAAATTTCCCAACTAAAAAAATGAGTGTGTCACAGTGTGAATGCGTGAGGCGACTACGGTTCAAGATGGACTGTTCCCATGAGGATTAGGGTCAGTACTGTCTTGCATTAGCTGGGTCTCTGGGGCTGTCTTAGAGTTTGGCAGACGAGTACTGTGTTGCAAAGACAACGGAGAACACTGTCCACAAAACTCAACACCTGCCTGATTTTGAGTCTGGCGAACCGCAGGTTTTACGATGACAGAGTAAAATTTACTCCAACAGTATATAACTTCCTCTGATGGAATAAGAGCCATCGAAAGTAAACCATCCAACTTTCTGCCCTAGTTAGAGCAGTCAGTTAGATTTAAAAAAAAATGTTTTTACTGTCCGTCGATGCCAGGAATAACCAGGTGGAGAGGGAGAGTACAAAAAAAAAAAAGAAATACCCCCATACAATGGGAGAAAACTGGTCTGGGGTAATTTGTTTTTGTTATTTTTAAAAAACAAATTCCCGCTTCAGGCCTGCTATCGTGTTTGATGAAGACGCTCATTACACTTTTCTTACATTGAAAGGAAACACTATGACATTGTTCCTGCAAATATATAGCGAAGTCTGCCAGGTGAAGACTTGGGCACCATTTCAGTGAACCATGATGACTTTTCTCTGCTCTACATTACTTTTGTTCTCTACTGATGAAGGGTTAAACCCAGAAACACGTGTCTAGAGATAGCGGCACTACCTGTACCAACTTTGGTGAAGAACTACAGCAACTTTGAAAGTGAGCGTACTGCATTTACCAGGATGCAATGGGGAGAACTGTGCTGGGATGAGAAGCAGTGTGCTCCCAGCCCCCCTGTGTGTAAATAAAAATCAACACCTGTCTCTCAAAGCATGCCCTAGTTCCATAAGGGTACCTGAAGGCTCAGTCCTCTGTCTAGCCCTATTTAATCTATTCATGGAACCCCTCATAGTGTTCCTGATGCCAACAGGGATCAAATATCACCTATGTGCGGACGACAAACAACTCTACTTCAAAATAACATCAACAAGAGACATCGGTCATTTAAATGGCACACAAAAGAAGATACAAACCTGGTGAAGCACCAATCACCTAAAACGTAACCCCAACAAGACAGAACTTCTACTACTCTACCCATAAATTAATCCCTTACCAATCCAAGAATGTCTCAAACATTTAGATGCACTGGACTGTTCTCTCACACTATCTAACTCCATAAAGAACACATCGACAACTCGGCCAAAGGAGAGCTCTACACACTAAAGCGGGAAACAACCTTTACATAGCAGTCATTACATCGCAACATCCTTTACATCGCATGTCATTACAACGCAGCCATTACATCGCATGTCACTACAACGCATGTCATTACAATGCATGTCACTACAACGCAGGCCTTACATCGCAAGTCATTACAATGCATACCATTACAATGCTTAGTGCCCTTACACTATCCAACACTTACCCTACTGTTGCACTCACTGGAGTTAGAATAGTCATTTTTACCCCTACACTATCCAACACTTACCCAACTGTTGCACTCACTGGAGTTAGAATAGTAATTATTACCCCTATACTATCCAACACTTACCTTAAATGCAATGTAATGGTATGCGTTGTAAAGGTATAATGCGATGTAATGAAATGCATTGTAAAGGTAGTTTCTGAAAATGCGATGTAATGGCATGCGATATAAAGAATGCGTTGTAAAGGATGTTGCGATGTAAAAACTGTGTTGTAAAGGGATACGTTGTACATGTATGCGTTGTAACGTCATACATTCCACTAAAACATCTCAAGAAACTCAAACCGCTCATTCCCCGATTATCTTAAGATAGTAATACAATCATTAGTCCTCTCGAAACTTGACTACGGTAATGACATCATCAACTGTAAACCCAAAAAGTCACCTTGCACCTCTAAGAGCAATTCTCAATGGGGCTGCCAGACTCCTCACAGGAATCAAACAGTTCAACCACTTCTCACCTGCCCTCAAGAGTCCTAATTGGCTTCCCATTAAAGGAAACTATACCTTCAAGACTTATTGTATCACTCACAAAGCCCAGCATACAAAGAAGCCCAAATACCTAAAAGCCAATCTACTGAAAGCAGGAAGAGGCTATACACTGAGACGCTCCAACACACTTCTCATACCTCCAATCCCCACGGACGCGCTCTTTCTCAGGAAATGCTTTTAGGATTTGGAACTCACCACCCAAGGATCTCCGCTGCAACCCCCCTTCTCTTACTTCTAATGGGATCTCAAATCTTTACTGCTTAACAACTACTTCGAGAATCTCTCAAACTGATCTATGTTTACCGACTGATCCCTGAATGTGGTCGCCTGACTCACTCAGTCTCTAATCTATCGCTAACGCTGTTGCCCTAACAGGTGAGGGACCGTCACAAGACCAGTGTGCTGAAAAGAAGACCGAGATTGCCCTCCCCAGACCAAAACAAAATGCCGCCGTTCCCTTCATATGAAGCCACAACAGACAACCATACTTGCGTTAGAGAATAAACACGACATTAAAATTCAACTGCTGTCTTCATATTGCATACCATTTTCATATATATATACAAAATTAATACAATCTTGTTACTAATACGAGCAATCTCCTGCCTGTATATTCTCACACTCAATTAGGAGTCATGATTGACCACCTATCGGTTCCTAGTGGCATCGTTTACAAGGCAAACTTTCCACCCACTCAAGATAGAGGGAGCTAGGACCAATGAAGTAGCTGCCCTGCCAAAAAAGAACCATGCCAGAGCAACCCAATAAAGGGACACCCCCTGGCATCCAATCAGGGTGGGGGGGGGTGAGCCTGGGCAACCCGGCCATACCTTGGCCCCAAGGCACAGCCACCATCCTCCCCCACTCCCATGGGGCGTATCATCATGTACCTTCTAGGGCCATGTACAATTGCGGTAGCAGATGCCCCCAGCCCTTCACTAGTGACCGTGTCACCCCTGCCTCGGGTTATTAAAAATCCAACAACATCTTGTATTCCCCTGCGCTTAGATCTTTGATGCCCCACATTTACAACCCGTTTTGTGGTCAAAAACATGACTCCTTAAACGCCACAGGAATGGTTGGTTTCCCGACCAACCATGACTCCCCCCAAACGTGACCACCTAGCCATGTGAGAAATGCTGCATTGCAAAGGCAACTACATTTCCAACAAAAAGCTTGTTACCCTGGGCAGACAAATGGACCACGTCCCTGTGAAAAACATGCCTCCCCCCACAGGCAATCATGTGGAATTGTCTTTAGCTGTGCTGTGTTAAGTAAATGTTTTAATCTGCTATTCAAACGCATAACTGATTCTTTCAAGCACTTCACAGACAAACCAAATTTCCAGACTCTCCTCGGAATGATATGTGACCATGCTATAGTTGCATTTGGGAATTTCTTAGCCAACCATGCGACTTCCACCAGCAGGGCCTCGAACAGGGTCCTTCTGCCCTCTGCCGCCAAATCATTGCCGCCGATATGAAGAATGATGAGTGCCGGTGGCGGTAGCCCCTGGGTTGCGACCTCCTTGTCGAGCCCACGTAGGGCCTCCAGACAAAGACCGCCACTAATGACCCAGTAAAATTAAAGACCTGCGTCCCATGCCCGTTTGCACAAACGACTCCTGCTGAAAGTTGACTTTGCACAGCACGCGAAGGAATGACCAATGACCCACACACTGGCGGTAGCCATGTGCCCTACTGCAAATCAACAGGAGGGAAAAATTATTGTTACTTCAATGGTCAAGTGAGAGCCCCTGTGCCTATAACATATTGAGCCACACATAGCATTTGTAGCAATCTGACTTCCACCTGCCAATCTTCTTGACTACTTCTGTGTTAAGCCCCGCTCCCACTGCAGATGTTCCTGCATCTATCCTAAAAGAATGTGTGCTGAAGGTACCCTGGATGTCCGCTGCCACGAGGGCTTTGCGCATAACATGAGCAAACTGCTATTTTATCAAGGGAACACCAGAAGCATGGATCAATATTGAAGCTGATGCCACCCTAGGACGTTTCTCCAAGTATGCATATGCCGCCTTAAAATACATTTCTGTCGAAGTTGGGGGAAGCATGCACAGGCAGTCCTGAGGGGCAGGCAGGCAGCAAGGTGCTCACTAGGCTAATCTTCAGCCTTTTAAGCTGTCCTGCCGCCCCTGCGAGGTGCCCAGGTAACCCCAGGCAACCAATTCTTGCCACACTGAAGGAAGTGACCCAAAGTGGGCCACCCGGGTCACTCGTGACCACCTCTCTGCCTTCCACAAGAAATGAAGAGTTGGTGAAACAGTAGAAAATACAAACCAAGTTATTTATTAATAATTGTGTTCGAATGGAGGACAGTCAGACTAGCCTCCTAAGATGGTACAGAGGGGACTGACTTCATAAGACTTGGTAAAACATAATATGCATTTCCAACACCCCCAAAGATCTGCACAGACTGGAATTTTCCAGCTCGGGCACTGATGAACAAAGGAGGTACAGAAAGATGAGCTACCACCAGCAGAACAGGTACATGTTATCACATTTCCAAGGTTGCCTTGTTCAAGCTCAGCGCTCTCTAGTGTGGGAGCAGGGCTACGGTAGAGGAAAGGCATGCGAAGGCAGATTAAGCTATTCATTAGTACATTCGGATTCAATCTTGAATACGATAAGAAGTAACTCGAAGAAGTTTTTCGCTGAGGCCGACAATTAGATGAGACAAACGCGTACTTTCGATCATATAACAAAATGGCGGATAAAGACAAAATGGCACTGCAAATGCTAACTTAACTCGTACAATGCTAGAAGGCGTCAGCTAGAAGCATTTGCAGTCCAACAGACCCTCGTTTTAGCATTTGCTAACAATTTGTTCTAGCAAATGTTCTAGCATAATAAGAAAATCGTTTGAGGACAATACACACACTGCTAATATTCAAAAATACCCTCATCTATATTCATTAAATCATTGACAGCTTGCATCATCATAGTTGAGGGCTTAGTATTATGCCCTGGGGCCTTGGATGTAGGTGTTAACTTGCTAACACAATATGTACAGCAAGCAAGAACACAATTAATACACAGGCAACAGGTGAAAACGACACCCGCAATGGCTACTAGGAAAAGCAGTATTTTCCAACCCCAAGATGCTATCAAACCCCAGAACCAACCAGAAAGGGACCAGGTGCCATTATCTTGGTGAATATCGGATGCAAGTCGGTGCAACTTTTATATACCTGCATAGACATTCGGAGCATAGTCCGGTATGTACACACAGCAACTACTACAGATGACGCGACAGGCCCCACCCTGTTCAGCAAGGATGACGTGTAACACCATCCGGTTCTGAACGGCAACAAGTCTCGTAACCTGAAGCACAGCTGTAATGTTGGTCAGTTCTCCTGCCGTGGTGTTAATAACTCCCTCCACAATCCTTGTGAGTCTGCGAATATTAAGGCTATTGGACATAAGACCACATCAGGGCAGAAAACCCTTCAAAGCGTTAGTAAACTGCTGCAGAGTAGTGTCTGTTTGATCTATGTCTTCTGTGTTGATGACCCTTCTATTACGGGACAAGTGTACGCTCCTAGGCTGCAATCGATGGTCTCTGTGATAACTGGACGGTGCTATATATACTGGGGGTAGGAGGAAAGAGACATAAAATATACCAGACCATCCCCTGGGAAGCCATACATAAGCCTGGGACCCAAAAACAAAATACACATTATGGGGTGGTAGTAAAGGTGGACTATTGGTCGTGCTCAAGTCATAAGTATAATTGGAAGTACTCCTTTCCACCTTAACACTCGCGAAACCTTGAACACATAAACTAGCTGTCATGTTAACCATTGGCACTGGCATTGCTTTGTCCTGAGTAATTTAACGCATCTGAAAGGACCTGAAGTATTTGGTGACATTAAAATCTTATAAATCCATCATGTCATTTTGGAGCTACGTTACATTTTTTTTGACTTCATAAATATTCATACAGGCATTTGGATGCAAAGTATCAGGGGCCCCTGGTGTACACTGATATATTCCAATACAGTCTCATAATCGGCATAAGTAATATTCATTGCATCAGCATGGAAATGGATATAGACCATGGTAAATAGTTGAAACCATGCCTCACAACTTCCTAAATATTCGTTTTTATGCATCACAGAAGGGAGCAAACCGCAAACCCAACAATAAAGTATCATTAGCGTTATGATGCGCCTGATGGAGCATCTATAAGAAAAAATATTGTTAACATAAGTTTGTCTGTGCCTCTGATACATGCTCAGGGGGTACATAAGTAGTACCAATCAAAGAATACACAAGTTATTTCTCTTCAATGAACCACATAATTCTGATTGCAGTTATTAAGGAGCTCAGATCAATTGCTACAAAGTCTATCTTGCTTTTAGTAGATCAACCAGGACCACTTTGCTCAAAACATGGGGCTGCCAAGGCCTGTTCTTCTTCCATAATTTGGCGGCCAAATGGTACTTTCTTTTCTTTCAAATCGGACTACCAGAGTCTACCAGAGGAAAGGTCATACAATGGAGCCAACAATGATAAAACAAAGAAGAGAGGCACAATGCCCACCGTCCGTCAGAGCCTCACTGACAGACTCCTATTGTTCGTCTATGTAGTGCAATTGAGCACTTCTCGGTGGAGCTGCACGATCGCAGCTCTTTCTGAAGAAGTCCACGTCGCTCAGGATAGGGCACCCTCCCTCCTGGAAGACACCCTCAACTTATCCTGCCCAGTGTCTCAGACAATGCACCAATCTCCCTGTCCCTAATCTATTGTTGGTACCACAGACAGGGTACATGCACCGTATTCTTCATCCATGCAGTCTATCCCTACTGATCTGACTTTTCCTTTGGTGCACTGACCCTCCGTTGGGGCATACATTTTACCTAGCCACTCCAGGCACTGTGTCATCACGGAAAAGGATCTTAAATTCAGAGGGACCAAGGGACTGAGACTCAAGCTCCTGTGGGCCGGATGGAGGAGGATCCTGGGCAGTCCTTACTTTTGGGGGGGGCCACCTCATTCAAGGCAGCATCGTTCTCCTCCTCCGTTTGCGCCCATGTCAGTCGAGCATCAGAAAAAGGGATAAAGCGGGGTACCTTCTCTGTTTCGTGGTCCCCCACGCTGTCCAGGACCCATTGGTCGTAGAGGAGGGGTAAAGGGACTCTCCGGCAGTGAGATGAATGTATCCAATGCTTCCGGCTGTCCACATTCACTGCCGTCCGGGTGGCGAGGAGGACCTGCAGAGGTCCTTTCCAATGCAGCTCCAAACTTCCCTTCCTCTGGTAGTTCCTCACCAAGATGTAATCACTGGGTCAGATATTGTGACCTGGCCCCTTAGGTATTGCCGGTAGAGCCTCATGAATCTGTTGGTGAATAGAACGCACATTTTTGTCAACTCACACAAGTAGTATACAAGCAAAGTATTCTATCTCGGAAAAATGACAGGGTTGTGGGACGCCCCAAACATTTGCCAGGCGGCCGAATACGACCTTGTATGGTGACAAAATTGTTCTAGAGTGGGCTGTCGCCCTTGTGGACAACAGGGCTGGCCATTGCAATCCTGTGCTTTCTTTGATCTTTGCCAACTTCAGCTTGAGAGTACCATTGTACTTCTCCACCAAACCTGCCGATTGGTGATGGCTTGCTGCGTGGAATTTCTGCTTGATATGCGAACCGTCGCAAACCTGCTGGTTAACCTTTGAGTTGAAGTGACTTCCATTGCCACTCCAAATCAAACGGGGCAAACCAAAACGCGGAAAGTACTCTTTTAAGAGTGCCTTTGCCGTCGCCATGGCTGTGTTCTCTTTAGTGCGGTAAGCTTCAATCCATTTACTGAACGCACAAACAACCACTAACTCATATTTCAAATTGTTAACTCGTTCCATTTCGATGAAACCCATCTGGAGAACCTGGAAAGGGAAGGAAGGTGGTGCAAAGTTACCAGAGGGTGTGGGGGTGACTCTTCCAGGATTATGCATCATGCAGACCATGCAGTACTTCACCAGATGAACAGCTACCTTAGGGATGCTATTGTTCTACCAGGATCTAACAACTTACATATTCCCTTTGCACTAATGTGAGCTAGCCCGTGCGCCATGTGGCTACAGGGAGTACATATGCATCTGGTAACATCCATCTCTGCTTCTCTGACTTATCAGTCCAACACTCTTGCTCGTCTAAATGTCCTGTTCTCTCCTGCCATATTGCTAATTCCTCAATTGTCGCCTTGCTTTGGATTTCTTTAACATTGTCCAATGTATCTTCGGATATCGCACCATCGGGTACCCATCTAGCAGGACCTGCCACAAACATTCTTTTCATCCTAAATTTGGCTGTCTCCTTAGCTGTTTGATCTACAAACACATTTTCCCAACATCATCAGTTATTGACTTGTGGGCACTGAACTTCACTATTGCTAGTCTTTTGGGAAGTGTAAGAGCTGACAAAAGCCTGTGTATCAGTGGGCTGTTCTGGATTTTTGACCCATGTGAGGTCAAGAATCCCCTCTCCGCCCAGAGCTGCCCAAAATTATGAGCGGCCCCAAAGGTGTACTGGCTGTCAGTATAAATATTGACAATCAGTCCCTCACTTAACTCGCAAGCTCTAAGGAGAGCAACTAGTTCTGCAGCTTGGGCCGATTGGTAAGGAACACGTGATGTCTCAACTACAGTACGCATCATAGTAATAGCGTACGCTGGTGTGGTAGTGCCATCTGGTAGTTTAAAACAAGAGCCATCGACATATAGTTCCCCTTGTGGGTCAGATAAGGGAACATCAGTCAGGTCTACCCGTCCCTTCATCTCCTCTTCTGTTCGAAAAATAAAATCATGTATATCTCTGTCCTCACTTATAGAAGGGAGGGGTAGTAATGTGGCTGGGTTCAGAGTGGCACATCTTTCAATAGTGACATGTGGTGCAAAGAAGGTCAATTCATAACTGGTCAGATGTGCACTGATGAGGTGCTGGGTCTTTGTTTTGTTCAAAAGTGTGTCCATAGCATGGGGGACCATAACTGTGAGATCAGTATCAAGGACTAGCCCCACCGATTGTCGGATAGAGAAGGTCACGGCCGCGACCGCTCTTAGACTGCTCGGGAGGGCTCTTGCGACATTATCAAGCAATGCGGAAAAATAAGCACACAGCCTCTGCTTACCTCCAAAGGCTTGTGTTAAAACAGAGAGCACACAACCAGCCGTCTAGTGTATATACAACACGAACGGCTTAGTATAATCTGGGGTGTCAAGCACAGGTGCAGAGCAAAGCGCAACTTTCAATCGCTCAAAACCTTGTTGACATTCAGGCATCCAGGGCAAGGATTCATGCACATCTTTAGTGGTTAGCTGCAACAGCGGCTTTGTTAGTAAAGAATAGTTAGCAATCCAGTGGCGACAGTACGAAGTAATGCCGATGAAGGCTCGCACATCCCTTTGAGTCTGAGGGTTGGGCATTTTAACAATAGCACTAATGCGTTCAGGTGTTAGTCTCCGTCCCTCCTTCGACAGTAGGTGACCTAAATAGGTGACCTCCTGTCGACAATATTGAAACATTGTAAGAGACACTTTATGTCTGTGCTGTGCCAAATGCAATAATAATTTGACCGTTGCATCTTTGCAACCTTCTCCAGCGCCAGAAGCTACTAAGAGGTCATCTATGTACTGCAGTGATACATTACCTGGGGGCAGTGTGAGGGAATCCAATTTGCTTTTTAAAGCTTGACTATATATGCTAGGACTTTCAGTATAACCCTGAGGAGTGTGACAGAATCAGAAACTTCTGCCGGCTAGAATAAATCCCCAAAGGTGCCTGCTAGCTGGATGAATGGGAATGCTAAAGAAAGCACTTTTCAAATCAATCACACAAAAAAGAATTTTGTAGGGTAAGGAATCATCGTCAGAAGGGAGGTGATGTCGGGGACCACTGGGAACTGAGGGACCACTATTTTTTTAACCTCACGCAAATCAATCACAAAACAATAGACATCAGGATGAGCATCAGAGGAATCCAAGGGTGCCTTCTTAGGAATGGGAAGAATAGGACTATTACACACATTTGCTGCTGTTTCCTTAACTTAATCAAATCTTGTATAATCCGCAATAGAGCTCATTCCCCTGCCTTCGGTATTTTGTACTGAGGAATACGAGGCAACACAGCATTGTCTTTGACCTTAATAGAGTCCGGAGGTATCTGCAAGAACCCTACGTCCGTATCACCTGTAGCCCACAACTTGGGCGGCACATCTTTGAATTCAGCAGGAAGCGGAGCATCTTTAAAAAAATACTGCTTGGTACTAGCCACATTTGGTCCTATTGTCATAAAGACACCATCCCGAGAACGAAAAATCTTTGCATGCAGCTTCTTCAACAAATCTAGTCCCATTAAATTCTCTCCACAATTTGTTGTCAATAAGAATGGCGAATCTACAGTAAAAGTGCCAATAGTAAGAGCAAGGGGTTTGGAAATGGGGCTCATGACTGGTATGCTTGAGAAACCTACCAAAACATTATTCTGGGCAGACAGAGCTGCCCTGGGGGCCAGCGAACGAGAAACAGAGCTATTCATTGCACCTGTAGCCACCAAAAACCTTTTCACCGAGCTGTGCAAGTCTGAGGTGACATAAGGACTATGCTGATCTACAGGTACCAGAACTGGTCCCTCGCCCTGTCCCTGGCTGTCCTAGCTGTATGACATCCCTGTCACCCCGTCCATATCATAATCATCGTGATAGTACTGTCTTCCTCGTGGGTCATCAAAATAGTTCTGATCAGAGCGACCCTGTGACGACTCATCTGACTGAACCTCGCCATGACCACCTCCACCATGGCCCCGTCCGCGGGGACCCCGTCCTCTGAGGGCGGCAACTTTCTGTAACAACTTGAGGCACTCACTTCGCCAGTGTCCCTTCTCCTTACAATACGCACACTGGTTCGGCCCCACAGGTGTACTATTTCTTCTAGTACGTAGCAACTGTCGAGCTGGACCGGTGCCACGCCTTCTACCGTTTTCCCTAGCTGCCTGCTGCATCAACACCATTGTCTTCAACTCTTTATTTTTCTTCTCCACCTTTTCCTTCTCCTCATTTTCCCTGTACTCATAATACTGGGCCTTACTCAATATCACTGAAGGGGAGGGTGTAGTCCAAGTGCTCTCCGAAGCCTGCAACCGAGTCCCGATCTCGGGAAGCAGGCTCGTAACAAATCTGTTAACGAACAATCGGACACCTCCCTCCATTGACAAATTCTGCCCACTGAAATCCCAAAACACACCTATGAACCTAGTAAAAAAATCAGATACACTTTCATCTTTCTTCTGACGACATGCTGCTAACTTGTCCCAATCTACCCATCTGGGTGGGATGAGGAAATACATGAAAGTAATAATACGATTTGGAAGAGCTAGTATCTCAGCCCTAGGCTTCTCACCAGGCTTCCTCTCTTTATCCCATGCCCTGATCTCGTCCTTAGTGCCACCCAACTCCACGACGTGGTCCTGTTAATGCTCATGTCTCCAAATATCCTCCCGTACCAATGAACCGAAAAACATCTCAATATTTGCCGTCATCACTGTTGACGAGGCGGACTCTGTCAATTATTTGTACTATGCAGTCAGATTTTTCCTAGGGTTTGGCAACTGATCCTTAACAGCTAAAACCTCACTCCTTTTCCATGGAGTGTAAACCCATTGTTCTTGAAAGTGAGCCTGTACTCGCTGCCTGACAATGGCATTGTGCTGATTATGCAGCTCCGGTATTTCAGGGTGAAAAATAGGATGGACTTCCCTCATTGGAAACTGGGACAATGTCTTTGGGGTTTTCTGCTGTACCAATCAGTGTGGAAACATTACTAAAAATGTCGTTAGGAGCTATGTTGGCAGCAATGTTGGCAGCATACACATGGTCCTGGATGTCATAAATTATCTGAGGTGCAAAACTATTGAAATACTGTTCCCACTACCCTATTAGTGTGGCTGACATATGCTTGAGGGCATGCTGCAGCACAAACGGCTCATAATCTTTCACCACACTCCACACATCCAACATGCAGTAATTCGTATTCCGAGCCCACTGTGTGGCCTGATCAAAAACCATCTTTTTCTCCTCATTCCCCACTTCAGATCGAATCAGAACCCGCTCCATTCGTTCTCGAGCTGCTGCCCAATTGCCTTCATCCGGTCCACACACCGGCGTCCCAATACTCAGCAATGTCGGGGAAGAGACATTTGAGGAAGACACAATAGATGAAGTGGCAGGCACTAAAGTTATTAATGGCTGTGTAGCTAGAGAAGAAGAAGGAGGTGCCGTAGTCGAAGCTGCCAGGTCAAGAGCAGAAGAACCAGAGGTGGAAGCTGGAGGGGCGGAAGACTGAGGCGTCGTGACAACAGGGTATATTCTCTGCAGGGCATAGGGAGGTTGAGGTCGAGCATCTAACAGCTCCTCCACAAATGCATCGCCTTCCTCTCGGCCGACATAAGATTTGTCACATTGCAATTGAAACTTCCTATCAGCACACTCTATACCTTTCTCTATTTTCTCTCTATCATACGCTACTGCTTTCTGAGTCACTGTCTGCATCTTCCCTCTTCGGGCCTCTTTTTCTTCTCTCATGCGCCTTTGCCTAGCTTTCTTTTGCCATACCTGAAAAGAATCAAACATCGCTTGTCTACTTTGTTTTGCGAACAATTTATCCTGCAGGAAATTCAGTTTTTGTTCATCAAAGGTACCTGTTAGTGGGCACTGCAGCTCAGCATTGTCCCTCGTATATTTGTGCCACAATGTACTAAACATAATAGGGCCAATGCCGTACTTAACGTACATATGAAAGTTAGGGGTGCCTTCCGGAGGTGCAGATTGTCTTTCCTCCAGTCGAGCCTCAGCAGAACAACAATGGCACCCCAAACCCCACAATTTGCTCAAACAAGGCATCTTAATAGAAGACATGTTCACTAGAATTGGTCCTCAGACCGCACCAAAGAGACAGGCTCAAGCCTCAGGCATTTTCAGGAGTAAGCCAAATTCTTTATGTTGCCTGGCAGGGTGTCCGCAGGCCTACCAAGGTCAAGCAAGCCAAGAAATGGTCTTCAGACCATAACCAAGATTATTCCAAATGGCGCCCTATTCACCAAGAATCAAAACAAACTTACCTGGTGCACACAGGTCGAACAAAGTTATTCTCCACTGCTGACTCTTCGGAAAGAATGGTCAGATCCAAGGGTTTTGCCTTTCAGGACCCCAGCCGGGATGACCGCTGGGCGAGGCACCGCTTCGATCAGACAGGCTGGGCAGCTGCGTGTACTAGGCTCTATCATGCAGGGATTCCCGATCCACCCATCCGACCCGACGTTGCCCCGTCCTCTCCACCCGTCCGCGGGCAAAGATGGGTCAACCCGATGGAGTCCCTGTTCGGGCGCCAACTGAAGGAAGTGACGCAAATTGGGCCACCCGGGTCACTCGCCACCACCTCTGTGCCTTCCACAAGAAATGAAGAGTCAGCGAAACAGTAGAGAATACAAACCAAGTTATTTATTAGTAATTGCGTTCAAGGGGAGTCCAGTCAGACTAGCCTCCTTAGATGCTACCAAGGGGACTGACTTCAGAACACTTCGTAAAACATAATATGCATTTCCAACACCCGCAAAGACCCGCCCAGACTGGAATTTTCCAGCTTGGGCACTGATGAACAAAGGAGGTACAGAAGGATGAGCTACCACCTGCATAACGGGTACATGTTATCACATTTCCAAGGCTGTCTTGTTCACTCAGCGCTCTCTAGTGTGGGAGCAGGGCTACGGTAGAGGAAAGGCATGTGAAGGCAGAATAGGCTATTCATTAGTACATTAGGATTCAACCTTGAATACGAAAAGAAGTAACTCGAACAAGCTTTTTCCTGTGGCAGATAATAAGATGAGACAAATGCATACTTTCGATCATACAACATAATGGCGGCTAAAGACAAAATGGCGCCGCAAATGCTAACTTAACTCGCACAATGCTAGAAGGAGTCGGCTAGACGCATTTGCAGTCCAACAACCAGCGAGAAAGCTCACCCGCAAAAATTTGAATGAGGCCACCTTTAGGCTGCTGTCCCCCAACCGGTCCATAACGATCCACCCCTGTCTTCGGGGCCCGGTGAGGGGGGGTGTGGCCCCTTGTCCATGCTGTGATACACATTTACGACTGTATCCAACTACCCTAATACTACATTTTTTTATACTCCTTTGTTAACTGGTTTTCTTGACTCACAAGATTCCTCACAGATAACTCATGTAAACTTATTCTCATAACATGTACTGTGCTATGATACCTTCTGGTCTTGCAAGCGCTATAGAAAACTCAAAAATGTATAAATACATAACAGACCTAACTATGGGCCCACAGACCCAATTACAAAGCCAATAATATATTTATTTACGGAGTGTAACACCCCAAACACCCCTCCTAAAGCTACCCCCCTGTAGAAAACATTAAGATAAAACTGCATAAACAACTCAAGATTGATATGCAAAGATGTTGATAAAAACTGTTCTGATTTAAAAAAATAAGCAGACAGTGGCAACATCTGCTTCTACAACCTGTGATGAGCCAGACAGCTTAGGCGACTGCCCATCCCCAGTGAACAAAGTTAGAAACCTTGGAGTGATACTGGATAACAAACTATCGTTTAATGCTCAGACAAACAAATTGTCTTCCACGATATGGTATATTCTCAAAATTATGAAAAAAACTACAGCTGTTCATTCCCCAAGATTCATGTAAAACGTTAGTAACAGCATTGGTCTTATCAAGGCTAGATTACGGGAATGCCTTATATGCTGGAATACAGACCCAGCATCTAGCAAAACTACAGCGCCTACAAAACGCTGCAGCTAGGCTGGTGCTGGACATTCCCAGATTTGAGCCAGTTGCACACAGATTAGGAACTCTCCATTGGCTACCTATTGACAAAAGGATCAAATTCAAGTCCGTCTGTCTGGCCTACAAAGCACTCCAGATATACTTTAACTAATAGACTGGGAAGGAGCTGGGTACAAAAGCCAATTCATGGGAATTTCTTGAAATGAAATAAATCTGTGGGTGACTTTCTTACTCCAAATCCTCACACAAACACTCCAGAACTGGGACCCAGAAGTAGTTTTGCCATACACCTCCTGCCCACCTACAGCTATTCCAGTGTTAGGACCTCTGTGCAGCTCTTCCATGTGCCTCTTGGCCGGAAGCAACAACCCCTAGTCTATTAATACTGTGCCTCACAAGCAGCTCCGCCTTTCAACTCAGTCCTACTATAACAACATATGCCCCGATATCCAGGTCGAATGTTACAACTCAAGCCTCATGTGGAGAATCCACCCCTATTCTGAACTGTAATAGTTGCACCTGTTTCAATCTCAGTGAGCTGTTGCTAAGAAGAGCACCTGGTTTTTGATCCCCAGGACATTTTCCTCAGTAAAATGTCCCTATTCCTCTTCCTAGCGCTGTTTATACCCCCTCACAGGCCATGGGTCGCAAGAGGATTGCCAGAGGTGGCAAAGTACTGCCAGTGGTCGCAGCTGTTACTCCTGGAGACTCCCAAATGACGTCTCTGTCTGTGTGGACCCAGAAATACTGGATGAAAATCTGCATGTTTGACCCAATTCTTGAGACCGTTATACTATTTACCACCTGCTGAGAGCAAGTGTTAAATCTCAGTCAGGGTATGAGGAGTGCCCGGTGGTGGTCAAAGGTTGTTTTTAGGGGGCAGGCAAGACATCTGGAAAGAGGGGATGCTGTGGTACTGCTGGAGGGTGTACTGTCTGCTCCCCTCTTGGTGCTGGAAGGGGCAAGTGGGGGCCAAATGATACCTGTGTCTGAAATACATCAGAGGTTTGGCCAGGAGCGGATCTGCACCAGGAAAACCAGGCCTGATGTTTCTGGACCTAGTAATTTTGGGTCTGGAAATAATGAACCTCCACACCGGGTACTCGTTATGAGGCCATAAGTGTTGTAATAAATCTGAAATGGGCCTTGTGTTAAATTTTGGGCAATGTGGATAATTAATATGAACACCTGTGTACACTGCAATTTTACAAGCATCATTATAAATGTGTCCATGGGGGAGAGTTCTAGTGAGGGATGTCATTTACCCAGTTGTTAATTTGTAGAAAAAAATAAGTGCTGAGGCTCTCTTCAGGAGGCGACTTGCACCAGCCCATTTCTCCTGTTAGCGCCGCCTAGAACAGAACCAACTACTAACCATGAAAGTGGTAAGAGGATGTGGTGTAATGGCCTGAGCTTCCGACTTCGGAGCTTGGGAACCAGGTTCGAGTCTGGGCGTCAGCTCAACATCCTGTGATTCTGGATAAATCCCTTAATCTCCCCGTGCCTAGCATGAATGAATGTGTCTTTGACTGGTGCTCATGAAAAGCACCGGCGTTGATGACTAAGTGCCGATCTGTGAGCACCGGGAACCACCAGCTCAAATTAACCACTGCATTTACCAGCATTCTCGGTCAGGTGAACATTAAGCCGGGTGAAGTTTTTGTATCTGAGCATAATTTATGATTGTTGGGTTACGCTTAATTTTGTTCTCTTCCTGGCTAAGGTTGTTCATGCAATTTTCGCCCATAGGGAACTGGTTTGAACACAAAAGGGGCATGGGGGAATTGTGAAACTGAAGCGTGCCCTGGCCACGAGACATGTTCTGCTAAAACTAGCATTCAACTAAATGTTTTTGATGCAAGGCGTCAAATTTCCCTAAAAAAATTACATGGATTACTCAAGGAAACAATGTCACAGTTTTATCCACCCAAACTCAAGATTGCTAAACCAGGGGTATTCATTACTGCAACAATTCCCCTGAATGTTCAGCAAATTTAACTATAAAGGTTATATATTAGGTCTGATAGGTATTGTCAAAGCCAATTATTTTGGGGGTTTTTATAGTGAAAATTGTGTTCACGCAGTTTTAATATGATGTGTCCATGGTGTCTTACTTCATCCTTGATGGCCTTATTGCTGTGCCTGGGACAGTTTTCTGCTTGTGACTATTAGGCCAAGCTGGAACAAGAGCACCTTGTTCTTCACAACAGGACTTCATTGCCACTGCTTTGCCATCCCTTCCCACTCGTCTTGCCCATCTCTCCATCTTCAGACCATTTGGTACCAGGCAGGATCTGTGGGTGGGCTTTCTCCAAGGCCTTCTTAGCCATGATTCCAGACTTCGGGGCCAGAATAGAATTGTAAAGACTTCCTATGGCTTTCCCTCGCCAGACCAGCACCCTCCAGATGTGTCTGTTCTAATATCCGGTGACAAAATATCGACCTGCAACAATATCCAATGCAGAACATAAACTACCATTATGGCCGTCATTAGGAGTGACCCAGGAAATGGACTGTATTTTCCACACTACTGGGTTCACCGTACTGGGGGTTGTGATGTTTAGCACTGAGTCTGGGTTTTGAGATATAATTGCTCAGTTTCCACAGGTTGCAGGTTCTATTGTGTAAATTACAGGCACATGCTGGATCCTGATAGAGTGAGTAGAGAGGGCATCCGGCAACTTCATAGATTTCAGAATGTCACATTTGCGCTGAGTGTGTCGGTGGGAGGGGGGTCTGTAAATAAAAACCTGGCATTTGTAAAGCGCAAATTAATAACCACTAAGTGTCTCAAGTTGCTGGGGGCTGTCGGGGAGATTAACTGAGCTATTGCCCAGAGTCACATGATGCTGAGTTGAGCTGCCTCCAGCCCTGAGGACTGAATCGTTAGCCCAGCGCTCCGGAGTCCGTCGCCCTGGCTGCTGCGCCACACCTCTTCCCTCTTACACAATCGTAACTGTATGGGAGGATTAAATCATATGCTTTTTAGGGTTTGCTACACTCTGTGTTCCTCTGTGCTTGGTGGGAAGGAACCAATTTACCTTAGGATAGTTACCTGGGGTATCCTGAATCCATCCTGTCTAACAAATCTATGCTGAGAGGGAATTGTGTGTTTGGCAAGCTGCGTGGACTGTAGTGCCTCGGGTGTGTAGCTGGGGCTTTTTGATGGTAGTGGTGTATTAGTTTCATGACAGTACGCTTGTGTCTTGGTGTTTTAAGAAAAAGAAAGGTTCTTAGGCATAGAAGTTCTAAACCACCTCTTGCTTACTTGCCTCACTGATATCAGCTCCTACTCCTGCACAAGAGATCTGTGTACTCATCACACAAGTTGCATTGCATCCCAATGGCTGCATAATGCCACTTTGGCAGTCATTTTGTTTCCAGCAAGTGACTATTTCACCAAGTTGGACCAAGAGCCACTTGTTCTTCACAACAGGACCTCTTTGCCACTGGTTTGCGGTCTCGTCCAACATTTGGTAGCAGAGAAGGCCTTTGAGTTGTCTTTCTCTGATGTATTCTTACCATGTATCCAGACATGGGGAAAAGAATGGAATTTTAATGACTTCCTATGGCCTTGCCTCGGCAGACCAGGACCATCAAGATTTGTATATCCCAACATCCAAAGACAAAATATCGACCTGCATCAATATCCCTGTGAAATATTGTACTAATGTGTACTAATCATCCAGTGTACCCACAACACATTACAAAGCATAATAAACAGCATCTGTGTGACCCAGCTGGTAGACTATAGATGGCTATCTATTCCACCCAAAATATTGTTTTCAGTCTGTTTCAACTGTGGGAATCTGCATGTCCAACTGGTTTTCAGCTTTTCTTTGCCCAGCAAATAATAACAGCAAATCAAGTCTGCTGGTTGCAAAGAAGAACCAAGTTGAAACAAATCTTCAGCTATTTGGTACTGTTGCAAAGAATCATTGCCACAATGACACTGGTTCCCTAACGGCTTGATTATGCAAACGTGTGTATGTGATTTCATAGAACAATGATTTCATGGAATACAATTACTGATAAACCGTTTCACCTAAACTGTTTACTGGAAGTTTGCATAATGAATGGTATTTACCATTTCATAGAAAGCAATTCATAGAATGTCTTTTTTTCTTCTCAAAATGAGCATTTTTTAAGATGTAAATGCAATGGTTGCAGATCTTACTTTAAGCAACATTTTTGTTGGAGGTATTTACTTCAGTGCTTTACCTCAAGGGACATTTTTGGGGATTTACATCTTCTACATTGTTAATTACTTTGGATGCTTTCGAGTTGCTGACCCCTCACCACACCTAAACACCATCCATTCCTGACCCCTAGAAACTCTGCACCATGCCTAAATCACACCCATCCCTGACTTCTAAACTCCACTCATCCGTGAACCGCAAAAGTCCATTTACACCTAAATTCCACCTTTTCCAAAACACTAAAACCACATCTAAACTCCACACATTCCTGAAAGCCCCTACTACCCCTTAACTATACACATTTCTGAACCCTAAATGCCCTTGTCTACACAAACCTCCCTCACCAATCCCTGAACCCTTAAAACCTGTCACCATCCTAAACTCCACCCTTTCCTGAACCCATAAAAGACTTCACTATCCTAATCTCTACCCATGACTGAATCTTACAAAATCCTCAACAGCCCTAAACTCCGCAAATCTGTGAACCTTAAAAACCCTTCACACGTCTACACTCCACCCATCCATAAACCCTGAAAGCCCTTCACCACACCTAAACTCCGTCCATCTGTGAACCTTAAAAAATCCTCAACACACCTGCACTCCACCCATTACTAAATCCTTAAAAAAAACAGAGCCTCTAAACTTCATATGTGAACCCTAAAAATCCCTTACCACTCCAAAACACCACCCATTCCTGAGCCCTAAAAAACCCTCATCACCCCAAAACATCACCGATCTCTGAATGTAAAAACATCTCAGTACACCTAAACTACACCCAAGTTTAATGTAATTTTGGATTTTTCTTAAAAATTATCTTTTCTTTAAAATGTATTTTTTTAACTTTCACTTTGTGCTTATTTCCTTAAAATTGTTATTCCATGATTTGCTTTCCACAGTTTTCGTTTTTCCATTTTTCCATTAATTCACATACATCATATGCAAACACACTCTATTTTGATTTACTCCACTTCTTTCTTCTTCTACTTCATTGCCGGGCTTGTAGCTGGTGTAAGCCAACAACTCTATAAGCCTGACTTTTCTACAGTACAAAATAAAGTTCTGTTTACAGCATCCTGCTGAATACAACGACCACACTGCCATGCTAGTTTGCATTATTTTCAACAGAGTTTCAACAACTATTGCCTAGAATGCGGCCCCCGGGGGAAGAAAGGTCAGCGGACTAGTCTTCCCCCGGGGATTTCGCGCAAAGGAAGGACAGGGGAGGAAGGGGTGGGATAAGCGGTGGGATTAGGGGAAGAGGTTAAAGGGGGCTGGGAGAGGAAGTCCT
This sequence comes from Triturus cristatus, assembly GCF_964204655.1. Classification (NCBI taxonomy): domain Eukaryota; kingdom Metazoa; phylum Chordata; class Amphibia; order Caudata; family Salamandridae; genus Triturus; species Triturus cristatus. The sequence continues at coordinate 278,319,102 of NC_140583.1, forward strand.
TCCCCTTCCTTTCCCCAGCGCCCCAGGGTGGAACAGCTAGTCGAGCTTTGGGAGGTGGGGATATTTTGGGAAGTTGTTTATAGGCCTTTGCGGGGGATCGTGGTGGCGATGTGAGGTGTATTTGAGCCTGGTTGACCCGTGCGCGGGGGGGGCTCGAGCATCGGTGTTGGTGGATTCCATCGGGTCTGCGGGCGGTGAAGCAGCGGACGTGTGGCCGCCCCGTCAGGCGACGAGTGGCGGCCTGAGAGCGGCGTGGGCGTCGGCGGAGGAGGAGCGTGCATCTGCGGCGGAGGCGAGCGGCAATGGAGGTAGGAGGGGGACAGGTGCCGGATGATGCGGCGGTGCGCGCGGCGCTTCAGCTCCTTGGGTGCGCTGGGAGGGCCGACTTGCTGAGGCCCGGGGTGTTGGAGCAGGCATGGGTGGGCATGGCCAGGGCACCGCGAGCGGCATCCGCGGGGGTGGCGGCGGCAGTGGCAGCATGTCTGGAGGAACCCCCTCCCAAGAAACATGCGGCAGCGGCGCAGGGGGGGCCAGGAAGGCAGGCTCTGGGGACAAGCCTGGGGACCGGCGTCTGAGCCTCCCTGCGCTGGGGGTGGTGGGCGGGTGTGAAGGGGGAGCGGGGGGGGGCGTGGGTGTTGGCGCAGGAGGGGCGGGGGGTACCCCGGGGGTGTTCTTGGCAGGGGGACGAAGGGACCGAGGGGGGACGGTGGAGACTGGGCAGGGGAGTGGGGCTGTTCTGGTGGAGTACAGCAACGATAGTGAGCAGGAGGGGGACTTTGAGGAGCCGGTGGGGGAGGAGTTCTCCTTGTACCTATCTGGCAGTGAGTCGGCCGGGGCGGAGGGGGGGGGGGACACAGCCCCCGGACGCCCTGGGTAGGGGCAAGGGGAAGGCTGGGGGGCGGGGGGGCAAGGGCAAGGGCAAGGGCCCGGCGAAGGCGGTGGGGGGGCCCGGGGGGGCTGTGAGGTGCCGGGCACATCGGGGGGCGCGGGGCGCGGTCGCGGGACGAAGGTGGCGGGCAGGGGTGAGGTCCGGTGGGAGGACCGGTGGGATGGGATGTCGTTGGAGGAGCGCATCCGGGAGCGGCGTAGATTGATTGAGGAGACGGAGCGCCGGTGGGATGAGATGTGCGCGGCCAGGGAGGGGGTGCCCCAGGGGGGGTGCGAGCGGTGGACCGGGCAGCGGCGGGTGGAAGGGGTGCGGGGCCGGCGGCGGGACGCGGGCGGTGGATATGGGTAGACGAGGCAGGGACTGACTTGACGTCTCAGAGACCTGGTGGCGCTGGGGCCCCCTCGGACTACGCCGGTCCGGGGGGGGGGGGATCCAAGCCAGCGCTGTTTGCTGGTAGAGGCCAGGGTGGGCCGGCGGGTCGCACGTCGGCCTCCAGACGCCGGGGCGAAGCAGCAGGGGGGTCCGCGGCGGCCTGCCCTCCATCGAGGGAGCAGGCATCGTCGGCGCCGGAGTATGAGTTTGTGCAGGGCGAGGAAGGCAAAGGTGTGAAACGAGTGGTGCGTGAGGTACGGATGGAGCCTGGTGCGGTTGACTTGGATGAAGAGCTGGATTACGAGTCGGAAAGTGAGGAGTTGGAAGAAGGTGAAGTGCGAGACGTGCAGGGGCTGGAGGCAACGCGGAGGTTTGGTGTGTTACAGGCGCAAAAAGCCAGCTGCAGCACGATGCCAGTGGCGAAGACGAAAGCCCCGAATCCTGGCGGACGGGCACAGGCGGTGCCACGCACTTTGACAGGTGAGGGAGCATGGTGGGGGGTGTGGGACGGGGGGGACAAGTTGGGGCGTAGGAGGTCCTGCAGGTCTGTGGGGGATGGGTCGGTGAGGGAGGAGGGAGATGCTGAAAAGCAGAAGGTTCCGGCTAAGGCGGCGGCCCTGGAGGTGGACGGGAAACGGCTCGTGGGGGCCGGTGTGCAGACTGACAAAGAGGGGGAGAAAGAGGGGAAGGATGAGGGGGGGGAGAAGCATAAGAAGAAGTTGCACTATATGGGCCTGGCGATGCCTTTGGGGTCGCATTTGTCTGAAAAAACGAGTGCGAGGATCTGGAAGCATGAGTATGTGGATGTGTTCAAGCTGTTGCACCGGGAGATCCAGGCTAAGGAGAGGTCTAAGGAAGAGGAGTGGGAGTTGACGAGACGGCCGCGGGTGCCGGTGAATATGGAGAATTGGACGTCGGCCTTTTTGATTTACGCGAGCATCTATTGTGAGAAACATCAGGATAGGGCGATTGCGTTGTTCAAATATATGGATATCATCCGCAAGGCGCAGATGCACTTTGGGGGTTTTGCGTGGCTCAGTTACAATGAGGAGTTTCGGGCTCGGATCAGCGTTAATCCTGACAAGCCCTGGGGTGAGGTAGACCAGGAGTTGTGGGTACAGTGGATGTCTTCGACGCAGTCCTCCACGTCCACGCATACGGCTAGCGGGTTTCCAGTGTCAACAACACAAATACCCTTTTAGGAAGCTATGCTCAATCAGTACTGGCAACCCAGCTTTCAAACAGATTTTCAACACGCACTGGAAAAATCTTCGCTCTTTCGCTGGAGTAAATACCATTCTATACTTTTCCGCAAGTTTACAGTACATGCCTCACTCCTCTAGGATCTTGCCGTGATGAACTCACAATGGGGGAACCTTGTAAACACCAGACAGCAACGGTATCAAGAGATCACACCCTCAACTGCTCCCTGTGGCACAGGATCCATCCAGACTGGCCTCGCTTGCCCTCAGGCCATCAACCCCTGCGCCAGAGCTGACAGGCTCCGCCCAACATCCTTCATTATAGGGGAGTTTCTTTGTCGTGGACAGGTCGGAGGGAGGTGCGCTGAGACACACTTTAATATGTCTGAAAGCACTATGTGGAGGGGGTTACAAGACTGGGATTTAAAGGAATGGGAAAGGAAAATAATAACACATAAAAAAGCAATTGCAATGCGTTTAATCCTCTATTAAGCCTATTTCTTTGAGAGCCGTGAGTGCTCCCGGGGGAGAGCCTGAAAAAGAGCTGCTTGGATCCGTTTTGATCCCCTGAGGCAGACTTCTGCTACTGATGGGGAGTATTTTTTCCTAGCTCATGTCATCCACTGCGTGACGCAGACTGCTACTGTCGTCCCCTCGCAAGGTCACAAAGGTGTCGTCACTTCCCACTCTGAGCCCCAAATTAAGCTGACTTGTTCCCGACTCATTAGTCTTCTCTTCTGACAGAGCGTGGAGCGCGCGGCGTGGCCCCATTTAGGCACTCAGTACATACCGTGTGTGTGGAGGGGGTGACGGTGGGGGGTGCCAGTGCTGCGCAGTTGAAGGCCTCAGAAGAAAGGGGGTGAGTGGCAGGCTCAGAAGAAAGGGGGTGAGCGGCAGGCTCAGAAGAAAGGGGGTGAGCGGCAGGCTCAGAAGAAAGGGGGTGAGTGGCAGGCTCAGAAGAAAGGGGGTGGGAAAGGGGGTGAGTGGCAGGCTCAGAAGAAAGGGGGTGAGTGGCAGGCTCAGAAGAAAGGGGGTGAGCGGCAGGCTCAGAAGAAAGGGGGTGAGCGGCAGGCTCAGAAGAAAGGGGGTGAGCGGCAGGCGCTCGCTGCATCAGGGGAAATAATGAGCCTCTCCGCGAATGTTCTCTAAGGCATATTTTTCTATTTCTGGGGTGTCTTCGTGTCTTGTCACTTTCTGATGTCTCTATTTTGCTGTTTTCTCCCCCGGTGGCCCACTTTGCTCAGCAATAATTGGGAAATGAACATCAATGCAAACATTTTTGAAATGCTTATGTGAACAGAAGCGTCGCTCCTTGCCTGGGAGCATCGTTTGCAGCTCGTTTGCAGGCGCCTGTCAGCGATGCCGCGGCTCAGCTTCCCTCCAATGGTCTCACCGCGCTGAGTGTGCGGAAAGGATTTTGATGCAAGCCAGGAAACACGTGGCATCATTAGTGAGTGTGCTCCTTACCACGGAAGGACACTGAAGCTTGCATCACAGCCTAAAAGATATTCTATTGTATGCAGGAGGCAACAAAACTCCCAACTTTGATCCTGGACGCTTTTAATTCTTAGTTCTTACATGAGAGCGCAGCTGTCTGCATAGCTCTTCACATCACAGAGTAGGCTTTGGGTAGACCTCTTTCAACTTTTGGTTGTTGTGTCAGCACCAGCACTTTTATTATTAGTTCTGCTGGACTGCGCACGCAGTTGTCTGTATAGCACAATGCAGAGTAGGCTTTGAGTAAGCTTCCTTCAACTGTTGGCTCATTTGGGTCAGCCTTCTTCAGCCAACGTAAGACACCTCCTAAATCAGCCCAAAGGAGTATGTATCTCTCGCCTCATGCTATTCGCTGTTTGGGGTATCGTTCTGCTTCCTAGGAAGTGGCTCCAGTGCAAAGTACGAGGTTCTATTTTGCAGATAAAAGGTACACTTAATCATCACTGCTTTTATCACATTCAATTCTTTATGTTATGTATGCATTGTTTATAAAAAGCAATATTTTTTAGGTCTTACCTACCAGACAGTGCAAAAGACCTATTATGGACTTACAAAACTTAAAGGGGATGTAAAGCCTGCCCATTAGTTACCATTGGTTGGCTTTCTTGTCACTGTCTTTTGCGTGCTTTTTATTTGGTGGCTTGCCTCACCAATCATGTGTTTGTCCCTCCCATGGAGCATAGACTCTTTACCATCCTTGTGCTTGGTTGGCTTGCATCCTTTCGCTGCTCACTTTTAGACAACTGCTTTTATATTTTTCTTCCAACACTCCAGGAGAGTGCATGTGTTTTCTATCTCTCTCCTTGATGTGCTGCTTTCCTCTCTCCACACACCCAAGTCTCTTTCATGCTCCATGTTGTTCTCTGTCTCGTGTGCCTATCCCCCAGCACGCTCCATGTTGGTCTCTCGGTCTCTCCCTCGTGTGCTACTCTCCTTTGTTTGCTTCTCCCCGCAATCGTTCTCTACCCCTCTAATGCTGCTTTTCCTCTCCTCACCCACCTACTCTTTAATTTTACTTCCGTCCCCTCCTTGTTGTTCCCCCCACCCTTTCCTCCATTGCTCACCCACCCCTTGCAGGGATTTACATTTTTATTTACATTTTTAAAGGGCTTGGGACCTACCATTTGCTGCAGGTGCTCTGGTACAAATAAAAACACTTTCGTGCACACATTTCTTTTTTATTTTATTCACCGATCTAAGTGGCTTCTGCCATCTTAGATGGGTGGATGAAAGAATAAAATGACACACAATTCATTTTGTAGACGCACACATAAGTAGTGATGCATGCGCATGCTGGCAGAATGATCCGACCGGCCACCGCAGCCACATCATCACACCTTTATTTGTTTGCACAGCATCAGCAAACAGCACTGACAAAGCCATTGGGTCCAGAGGTGAGAGCTATTGGATTTGCCACTTCTTCCTGTTACATTTTCTCACGTCATCATATGTTGGTTCACTTTATAGCAAAACAACTGAATTGACAGGGACGGCAAAAGGTCTTTTCTCTGTAATGTTTAGTGTCAATTTTGTATACACACACCTTTGGTGTCCCTAGTAACCACATTCATGGGCACAGTGCCTCTTGGTGATGGTTAGTGGTCAGCGATGAACACTTTATTAATAAACTAAGTGGACCGTAGGTGGGTATTTTCCATTTGAACATAACTAGACAGTGAATGATTTCCCATTGAAAGTTCCATGTATTATCAAACATCTTTAACACATCCAAATGCATGGGTGTAACCTGCTCATTGTGTAAACAGCAACTTTATTAATCAGGCAATGTAGGTTAATTTCACTATACTGACACCCTTTCACTGAGTAGTCTAAAACGAAGGTTCGGTGTTTCCACCGATTTGATTTTGGACACTGTGCGTTGCAAGAAGAGTGTGCTGCACTATCATTTCTACAGAAACCTTTGGGGAGGTGACAAAGTTTGCATGCACGCAATATTTCCCCCAAAATTACGTTTTTGCTGGAGATTCTTTTCACAGCATCGTTTTTTAGGTCTCGGCTAGCGAAGGCTGCACTTGCACAGTCTCGCTCGCGAGATTTAACGTTTTAGGAGTGGGGCTTTAACCCGCCCCTTTTTTCCCTCGTCTCCATTGGCTGGCCTCTTAAATGCTGGTCAGCCATTGGAGAAGAGCTTTGTCTCTCCAAACAAGCCCCGTCTTTTTCGGATTCGGGGGCGTGTTTTTAACTTTCTTTCTCTCCTCTGGAATGTAAACATTCCAGCCAATGGCAAGAGGAGAGAAAGAAAAACACGCCCCCGAATCCGAAAACGCCGCTGTGTTTCTCTGAGGCATTTCTGTTTGACCTCGGAGAAAGGCGGTGGTGTTAATGGCGTCCTCTCCCCCTGCTCTCGGCTCCTGTGTTTGGCGCTGCTCTGGTCTCCTCCCCCCTGTCCTCTCAGGCTGGCCCAGCGTGGGGCTCCCGGGGGCCTTTTGTGCTCGGTAATTGGTCAAAGATATATGGCAGCTTCGATTACTGTAATTACCGCCAGAAGCCCCTGAAAGAAGTCAGTTGGGATTTGCGGGGCCAGTGGACGGGGTCTGCCGCCACCCAGGCAGAGAGCAGAGGGGCGCGGTTCACCCCGGCGTGCGGAGGAATGGGGGCAAAGCGGGCTCCCACCACCACAGGCCCAGCCAGCCCTGCAGGGATCCCGGGCCGGGGGCGCCAGGCCGGTCTTCTCATGTCTCGATGGATGCACCCGGGGGAGTTTCACAGACCCAGTCCCAGCCGCGCATGAATCCAATCTGGCGGAGCGGTAGGCACAGGCCCCGTGCCACGCCGCTGATGGTGCCATGCAGACCCAGTACCCTCCCGGAGCCCCCCGGGAGGGGGTAAGCCCCGGTCCCATGTCATGTATGATTGGGGGGGGGGCACTGACCCATCCAGACCCTTAGAGGGGAAACAAACCCATCCTGCAGAGGTAGGCAGAGCCCCCCAACCATGCCCCCTCGGGTGCCATACTAGGGAGCGAGACCCAGTCCTGCAGGAATCCTGGGGTAGGAGTATGCGCAGACGGGCTATGATACCATAAATCCCCGATTCCCCAGAGTCCCAGATAGTAGTAATCGCAGGCCCCATGTTATGTCAGGCCCATCCTCGCACCAGGGGCGTTTAAAGGGTGTATGGATGTAACCCGACCAGCTTGCACTAAAGCGGTAGGGACCAGCATTTCCGCCAGTCACGGGGTGGCCCTAGGGCACAGCCCCCGCCTTACACGTGATGATGGGGGTGGGGGTGGCGATGGGGATAGGACGGTGCGATCAACACCATCTACCTACATCGGTAGGTCTACAGAGGCCCAGCCTGCTCTGCACCCTAGGAACGGGGAACTGCCCGGCAGAGGTAACCAGCACCAGGACTCTACGGGGGTAAGAGCCTTGGGGGAACCTGTCAATCACGGGGTCTCCGGACCCATAAATCAGAACATCGAGGCTCTTTATCAAAGAGTTCTGATATGCGAATGAGGCCCTGATATATTAGTTCGTCGCCCATATCTCGCAGGTGTTCGTTGGGCTTGGGCTGCTTTGGCTCATCTAAAGGTTTGGGGTCCCGTGGATGGTTGGGGTCCCTCTGCACCGCATTGCTGGAGGAGCTCCACCGGGCACTTTGACCCGGCTCTGCCAAGCTACGCGACGTCTGACCCTGGACTGGGAGTCACCGAATTTACGCGTCTGGGGCTGACTCTGGCGGTCTTTAGAGTGACATTCCAATGGAGTCGCCCTCACTGCCGCTTCTACACTCTCTTTAGGAAACAGCCGCCTCCCGTTTCACTGCGAGCACACGTATATACCCGCAGGGGTGTTAACCTGAGCCAGCTTGGGCTGCACTTTAAACATTGTCCTGTGCTTATTGGTCTAGAAGTTGAACAGCAGGAGTTAGGACACCCTGTGCCATTAAACGTGCGTCTCAAGCACATTACTGTCCCAATATATATATTTTAATTTTTGGAGTGTTATATAGGGCGACCCGAAAGTATCAGAGCGCTTTACACGCGCACCAGTTGCGTTCCAGACGGACACATTTATTTTGACACGGGGAGATTAAGTTTAAACGTCCCAGCCGAGACTCGAAAATATATATTTTTAACCATCACATGTTCGCAAATTTGAAGCACTTCTGAAGGATTTTCAGAGATGGAAACGCTCTTGGAAAACACGAGTCTCTGGGGTAATGCCAGCTCATAAGAAATGTGCATAACAGGCATTTCTAGGTTTCTTAAGGTCTATATTCAACGCCAGGATCTGCTTTCACTTGCGAGATCACAGCGAACTGCTCCGTTTTTCGAGGCTGCAGGACACAACATAAAGACCGAGCCTGCAGGAGTAAGGTATTGTCATACTGAATTAGCATATTTTGGAGTGATGTTGCATACATTTATATATGGCCCAGCAAATACAGCGGAAATGTTAGCTATGACTGGGAACTCGGTTTTATAGACTTGGAAGTAATTTGATTTTCTCTTTCAGTTAGCCAAGGTTATACCCAGTTTATTCATCTAATCATCCATCATCAATAGAAATCCATTTATTAGATTGGGCATTTTTGACTCATTTTGTAATAGTTTAACGAGCTGCACGGTACTAGAGCGTTACCATAAAAAAAATAAACATATTGTGTCTGATCAAACTATCACCCTGAGAAAAGCAAGATGCATGTATAGATTTGAAAAGTATTGTCTGGATTACCTATATTGCAGAGTTTTATTTTATATAACGCGAACTTGACCCGAATCCAATCAGGTATCAGAACGCTGTTCAGTGTCATTACCGAGACTCAAACCCAGTTCCCTGGGCTCCTTGATGGGGGAAGGTTTCTCTTAATCTTGATAGAGCCTGTTGAGGGGTTTGTCAGTTGATCCAGCAAAAAGTAAATATGTGTCAAATTTTGAGGTTACTGTGTGTGTGGCTCTGTGTGTGTGTGGGGGTGGCTCTGTGTGGGGGTGGCTCTGTGTGGGGGTGGCTCTGTTTGGGGGTGGCTCTGTGTGTGTGTGGGGGTGGCTCTGTGGGTGTGTGGGTGGCTCTGTGTGTATGTGGGTGGCTCTGTGTGTGTGGGGGAGGGTCTGTGTGTGTGTGGGTGGCTCTGTGTGTGTGGCTCTGTGTGTGTAGGTGGCTTTTTTGTAGGTGGCTCTATGGGTGGTGGGTCTGTGTGTGTGTGGGTAACTGTGTGCGTGTAGGTGGCTCTGTGGGTGGCTCTATGGGTGGCTCTATTTGTGTGTGGGTTGCTCTATGTGAGTGGCTCTGTGTGGGTGGCTCTGTGGGTGTGGGTGGCTTTGGGTGTGTGGCTCTGTGTGTGGGTGCAAATGAAATAGGTCTCGCATTTGAGAGTGATTAAGCTATTGACACTGTAAATAACAATGCCCTTTCTTTAAATGTTTTAAAAACAAAAACATAAACAAAAATAATGTCATGAGCAATGTCAATAGCTTTAACTTTAACAATGCCGAGACCATTGCATTGTAAATGCTTGTTATACAAAGTTTTAAAGGGGAGACATTTGCATACTTGTACTTATTCGAGTTTTTTCTTGCAGTACTTACTTCTTCTGGTATATTTCACTTGTAACATTTTTAAAGCATCATCACCTCGATGAAATTGACAGGTGGATAAAAAAACATAATGACAAGGTTGGCAAGAGGCAACCTGGCAAATTTCGGAGACCACAGGCAGAAACAGCCCACTCTGCCTAAGATAGTAAAAGTCCAGCAAGTTAGTTCAGTGCACAAAGCAACATAGTAAAGGGATAATGTTTGTGCTTATCATGATTTTTAGGAAGGAGTTATGTACATCGCTGAAGAACTATTAATTACATGTTTATATACCTACAACTCAGATAATCGACAGTTAATAACCATTAATGCTTGTGAAATAAAACAGTCATAAAAAATTTAGACATGTTTGCCTACCTGTCAATAATCGACATACATGGATCGAAACCAAATTCTTGAGAGAGAAGTCATGCGAGTTTACGACATAGCATCATCATTTTTTGAGATTTCCAGATGGAGTAAAACAATGTACAAATCCGTCTGGGTATGTGAGCCTAAACTGTTTCATAAGTGTGGGATACTTCAGAGCAAGAACTTTCACATGGGTGAACACAATTAGGGGTGGGGAAGTTGCCAACCTACGCCTGTAAAACCATTCACAAACGATGGGCTTTCTCTCAGATTCGTGAATTCTCCCGGGCTGAGTAGCGACAGCAGAGTGTATTCTCCACTGACTAGTATGCTGGAAGCTTGGTCGGAAATGCAAAATTGGCCTTCAATGCCTGCCCAACTCTCAAGGGGAGCAAGCAAAGCATCACTGAAAGTATTTTTTGGAAGGATGAGACTAGATACCGTTTCGCACAGCAACCTAAATCACAGTAAAGATAACAAGTATTTCTAGAGTTATTACATAGTTAACTGAGCAACACTTTAATAACGCCTTTATTAAGCATATAAGCAGGAAAAAGTAAACCAAACAGCTGGAACCTATACAAAGTACCAACTATGAATACAAAGTAGCATCACTAGATACCTATATTGCAAACACCGCTAAGATCATGGTCACAATGCTGGTCGTGATCAAGTGTTCACTAGTACAAGGATGCAAACCTCGCTCAGAGGAATCTCGGACCAATGTTACCTTAGCAGAGGGATTTGACTTACAATCCTACCATCAAAAAATGACCTCACTATCCTGGTTAGGATCACTAGTGGATTCCTATAACTGTAAAATGTCAATCAGAAAGACAATATAATGAAGACATGGCTTAAAACCTGGTTATTTGCATCGGCTTAATATCATTTTGAGGCTTGCCACACAGGCGTTGCCTGAGTATGAAGTTTTAGCACGGAGACACTTCGGCTGAAGTAACCGGGCGCTCTATAAACAATTTTATTAATAATAATATTAACCTGTGGGTAGCTTCAACAACATATTAATAATAAATAAATATCAGAGTTCATGCTCTTTGGGTTTTACAGTTTTTTCACAGCACACTTTGTCTCCAGCTTTGGTTTAGGGTCTTCCTATTGCTTTAAAGGTTGGTTATCTCCTGACCCAATTGTGCAAGAGACATACCTCAATGCCGAAGGGAGGCAAATCTTGGTACTGAAAGAGGAATCTGACTCATAGTGGAAATTAAATCTGTAAGTGCTTAAAGACAAAGACCATATGCAAAACTATGCAGGACCTTCTTGGAGCTCTTGGTTCAGATGGCATGCAAGCTAGACAGACACGGAACCTCTGCATGCCACGCGGGGTGGAAAGTTTCCCACAGACCGCCTGTAGACACTTCTTCCATCACCGAGCAGTTAAGCCTGGTGATAGGTCTTTGATCAACACTATGCCAGAAGGAAGGAAGCCAGCTACTACCACGAAAGGGCAGGAGGGGTGTGAGGTAGGAGAAACAAACAAACCTGGACATATGGGTGCGGAGTGCCCACCATCAGCTCACCTGTGCATGTAGCTGAGTGGATTTTTTAACAGCCGATCTTGATCTCTGTTCAGGGGCAGAGAGGGCTTTGGGGCTCGCTGACTCGGTATTGTTGGCTGAGTTGGCGGTGTGGTTATACTTTCAGTCCATGTCAGTTGGACAGCTGTACACTGGCTATTGGTTCAGGTGCATCTTTACAGTGTTTCAGGTTCTCCCTCTTTGAGAGGATGCTGGGTATAGTAGATAGATCTTGCTTCCAGAATACATTGTGGGGAGGGGCCAGTTCTTTCTGTGCACTTGGGAGTGGACAAAACACTCCTCCCCTGCCCTGTCATCGGAACAGCCCTGCCCGCTTCAGCCGAAGGAACAAATAAAATGATAAAAGCGTTCAGTTATTATCATTTTATTTTTCCCTTCTTACTCTGCTTAAATGCAGTAGGGCCATGCTCCTCCGCCTAAGTGGAGGAGCCGCCACTTATTTAAAAAGTCTCAGAGAGACCAGAGCTGAAATAAAAAAAAACAGGGCAGAAGGCTGCCCGCATAGGACAAGCCCTGAGAGGAAATAAAGCAACTTTTCGCCTTTCCCTGAAGTCCCTCAGCAAATGCTGATCCGAACACAGCTGAGCCTCGCAGACTTGTATTTTATTTCTATAAGCCCATAAACGCTCTTGCTGTTCAGAACATCTGTATCCTGGCGAGGAACGGATGCTGTGAGATTACCAGGGTTTATGCGGACATATGTTTTAATAGTGCAGCAGTAAAGGACTGGAATGCCACCAAGAACTATAAATGAGATGTGATGGTCTCAATCCTTTCATACAAAAGGCTGATAGCCATCTATAGTCCGTCAAGCTTTCATCTGAAGGATATTTTAAGGGTCCCAAAAGGCAGCTCGGGCACATGTTCTCTATTTCCTGTAAGGTCTGTTGCCAAGTTAGCTCTGTCGTAATTGTTTACATTCGACTATGAAATAATCTTTCCTCTTTCTTTACCCTCCTTTCACCGCCTGCCCTCTCCTTTCACCGCCTGCCCTCTCCTTTTCTTCCTCTGTTCCCATTTAATATGTACTTGGAACGGGTTTTCGAGCCAGCATCAGCGGTATACAAACAACTCAGAGCATACCATACCAGCATCAGCGGTACACAAGCAACCCAGAGCATCCCATACCAGCATCAGCGGTACACAAGCAACCCAGAGCATCCCATACCAGCATCAGTGGTACACAAGCAACCCAGAGCATCCCATACCAGCATTAATGGTATACAAGCACCTAAGAGCATACCATACCAGCATCAGCAGTACACAAGCAACCCAGAACATCCCATACCAGCATCAGCGGTACACAAGCAACCCAGAGCATCCCATACCAGCATTAATGGTATACAAGCACCTAAGAGCATACCATACCAGCATCAGCAGTACACAAGCAACCCAGAACATCCCATACCAGCATCAGCGGTACACAAGCAACCCAGAGCATCCCATACCAGCATTAACGGTATACAAGCAACTCAGAGCATACCATACCAGCATCAGCAGTACACAAGCAACCCAGAACATCCCATACCAGCATCAGCGGTACACAAGCAACCCAGAGCATCCCATACCAGCATTAACGGTATACAAGCAACTCAGAGCATACCATACCAGCATCAGCAGTACACAAGCAACCCAGAACATCCCATACCAGCATCAGCGGTACACAAGCAACCCAGAGCATCCCATACCAGCATTAACGGTATACAAGCAACTCAGAGCATACCATAACAGCATCAGGGGTACACAAGCAACCCAGAGCATCCCATACCAGCATCAGAGGTACACAAGCAACCCAGAGCATCCCATACCAGCATCAGTGGTACACAAGCAACCCAGAGCATCCCATACCAGCATCAGCGGTACACAAGCAACCCAGGGCATTACCAGCATCAGCAGGACACAAGCAACCCAGAGCATCCCTTGCATAGAAAACCTACAGAACGTCGGACAGTCTCCTCCTTTTGCATTCCCACGAGACAACTTCTGTACCTATAATGCCTACTTCCTCAACTTGCATGTGGCTAATAACGAAGGACACACTCTTCTGTAGTGATTGATGGATGCAATTTATACAACGCTTAATAACCCTCTAAGGGGGGTGTAGGGTTTACAAAGTGCCTTCGCAGACTGGAGTGTTGTCATAGTTGTGACTCTATGGAGAAGCGATTTCATGTTGTGCGAAGACGACCAGAGAGGTGTTCTTATTTTATCACTGTATGAAGGAAGAGCAGGTGTGAGAGATAGAGGCATATGTTTAAGTTGTGTTGGTGGGTGGCCCTGATGAACTCTGCAGGTCCTCACAAGCTGTGAATTGCAATCAGCCCTCTTTCTAAACCGGTTGCAGCAGGCTAATTTCCACTTCGTTTAAGGTGGAGAAATAGGGTACGGAAATTGGAAGAGGAAGCAATTTAAAAGCTTCTCCTGAATAACTCAAAGAGGAGACAGGCATTGTACAGAAAGGATCTAGATCCGTAGGGATGGACTAGGATTTCAGACCTCCATTCTAGCTGCGTAGAAGTGGATCTTGGTCACTGCGAGAGCTCAGCCACCTAGTACTTGAGTGTTTACTGACATGGATTCTTAGTAGAATGTGGTGGAAGATGCATATATAGTGGTCTACAGAAGGCTTAAATAATCGTGCCAGGGCTTGTGGGTCGATCCCATTATAGGGCATAGTGCACTGCCTGTGGCTGCTCTATATCCATGGGGCCATGTTGACCCGGGTCCAAATGCAATGTCTGAAGCTCTGGTCTTGATGCGGACGTCTGGTCGCTTGGGACTAGCATTCCATTGGCTGTGGGAGTGCTATCAGAGGGTTGTTCTAGGTTAGTTTTTCAGGAAGAGTAGTTTGGGGGTTTATTTGGGAAACAGTCAGGGTTTCATCTAATTCCTAATTTCGGATGCCCCTGTATGCATCAGATTTTGGCCTGGACAGACTAGGCCCATCATGCGATGGATTTCTTTTAGTGTAAACGGCATTGCGTCCCATAGTGCACCTTCATGTTTTGTGTATATTTTTTAAACTTCAGCTGTTCATACAGTGTTCCTTTACCTTGGGTGGCTTTGTGAATGATGCAAAGACCCTAAAACAGTGATCATCTGACTGTGGAGCACCAGTGAAGGGACATGGGACAGGTATTGTGCATTCCGTGGGGTGAAAGGGAAGGAGAAGTCATGCACCCACATTCTGAATTAGATGCAGTTAGCTCATTAGGAAGCAAGAAATACCCAAGTATAGTCTATTTGCATAGTCGACCATGGAAATCATGGGGCGAGGATCACTTGTAGTTTTTGTTGGTTTCCTAGATTCATAAAGATGATTCTCAGAGTTTCATTGTGTGCAAGGTGCTCCTTGTGAGTTAATTTACAAGCTGTATAATCAATAGGTCACACTCAATAGCTACACAGAGACTCCTTGTGTCTCTAGAGGTCTAAGGTGGCACATTGAGTTACTTCTGCCATTTTGTTGATGTTTGTGCCCCTATTCCCCAGGTCGTGATCATTGTTTTTGTGGTGTTTAGTTTAAGGTGGTTATTGATTATCCATGCATATAAGGCATGGACGCAGTCAGCAAATCTTGATGAATAGTGGTTTCCTGTAGTGTCCATTTTTAGGATGATCTGTGTGTCATCTGTAAAATTGCAACATGTCAGTGTGAAGGATCTGATTAGATCTGGTAACAAAGTTTAATAGAAGAGGAAAGATGATGGATCAATGCGGGTCAACTTGTTGCAGAGTGTCAGCCATGGATGTGCAAGGAGGAAAGGATACCTAGTTTTGCCTGTCTTTGAGGTGGTACGTGATTTACTTTAGAGCCTTCTTGAGTATGCTGAGATGTTGGAGTCCAAATTGTAATGTCTGGTAGTGGATCATGTTAACTACTCCATATAAATCCAGTAGCAGTAGTGCAGACACACTGTTCTTCTGTATCACTTTAGATCACTCCATATGGATATAAGAGCTGACGTTCTGCCTGTGTCTGGTATGAATCAAGGTTACTCATCTGACAACAGGTTATTATCCTCAGTTAACTTGGAGAGCTGGGTAAAGACTCCTCGTTTTATCAATTTACCCAGGTATGTGGCACTAGATATTGGGCTGCAGTTAAGTTGGTTGGCTGAGTCAACTCAATAAGTGGTCTGATGCAGGAGTTCTTCAACTCGGGTGGGAAGGACCTCAGTTCCAAGGTTTTGTTTAGTATGGTCCCATCTACTGTCCCAGCACTCATTGTCAGGAGGATAGCTTTTAAAACCTTTTGTGGCGTTGTCTCTTCTAGAGATCTTAATGGCTTGCTTGCTTGATAAAGTTACAGAAGTCTTCTTCACAAAAGGTGTCCAAGGTAGTATGTGAAGGTTGATTTTTATCCGCTCTTGTGGGATTCTCATCGATTGGGAGAGGAGTCTTAGCTATTTTCTCGTGAGGTGGATCTCTAGTTTTCCACTTTTGTTTTGATGAATTCTTTGGAGATCTCATTTCGGAAAGCTTGAGATCGTGGGGTATCCGAGTTTTAGCACTGTGATTTCTGAATTCTGGCAGAATCATGTGTAGTTCTTGTGATGGTCAATCTGCATCCATAATGCATGTTGAATAGTGGTGTTCAGTTGTAACAAGGAATGATCCCGGCTTTCTCATCCTATGATTATCTACATTTCTTTTGCAGTAGGACAAGGAGCTCTGTATTCATTGTCTTAATCGTGTCATTCAATGTATTTTTTGTGATCTTTTTCTTGAGATTAGGCTTGTTTGACTAAACAGTATGAATCCACAGGGGTTACATTATTGGAGACAGAGATTTGGAAGACATCGTGGAGTGGCAGGAATAATTGCTTTAAATGAAGTGCATGGTTAAAGGAAAAAGGGAGATGCTTAACTTTACTTTAGATGAAGGTGGTTTCTTAATCGATAAGCAAGAGTTGATGCTGGAACAGCAAAGAGATGCATAAGCAGTGCAGCAGGGGATTTTAAAATGTTGAGGGTGCAGTGGTTTATACTCTTAGAGAGTCAAATGAGTTAGTGAAAGGAGCACTCAACAGTAGCCTAATATGTGATTAATTAAGTATTGAATTTAATTTTATAGCGTATCATTTGAAAATGGTTTTAACATGAGTCTCAATGCGGATGAGGCAATTGGGAGCTATAGTTCACTCACTGGCCCAAAGAGTGCGCCAGGACTCAAAACAGAGCTGTTTTCCATAATACTTTGGATGTACGATCCCCGTTAACCTTCTTTGGAGAGAAGCATTTTGGATCCATGGACAAAGGAAACCAAATCCTCAAGAGCCTCCAGGCACCCTCAAAACCTACCAGAGGGATCTAGGTCGCAGGACTGATGTCTGACAGGAACAGAGGTAGCTATTGGCTCCTGCTGAGGGAAACAAAGGTGCTTCCATTGGTGCGGATGAGTGACCTCAACAAGCAGAGTTACTTCTCCGGAGTTGTTTTCCTGCCTTTTTCAGCTTGCTATCAAAGTCTATACTAGTGGACCCACTTCTTTAACACAGTATCCTTAAATCTTGGGCGTGACACTGGGCCCATTCCTAGTCTTTTATGCGTTGCTACCGCAGGCAGGCAGGCAGACTTTTTGGCAAATGTTATCTTCCCGGCTTGCTTCCGCTTGGAGGGAGATGGATAACAGGTGGTTCTGTATCTTGCAATCATGACCATATGTCCAGCAGCAAAGGATTGAAGTCACTGTGCCTCTTCTGCTCTAAGCTCAGAGGTTGAAATGATATTCATTTCTTGGCTGGACAGGCGTCTGGCTGCAACCAGCACTAGTAACTGGTTCCAACCATAGATGACAAGCAATGAGTGAAATTGACCATTTCGCTGTATATTCTCTGACGCCGCCACACCTCAACTGGTTTCAAATGTAGATTCTAGCTAAAAACGAGAGAGCGGTTTTGTGTCTATTAATGGAAACACCACCACGTACACAGTAGTATCCTAGGCACAAAAAAGCATAGTCTGAAAAAATACAAGTTAAGCTTCTGATTTATATTGCCTGTAAAGAAAGATAACATTCAAAACACACCACGATGTTTTTTATTTACTTGGCAGTCTGAATGTAGGAAACGAGTCTTGGATGACAGCCCGACAGTGAATTAGTTATAATATGTTTTTTATTTTTTTATCGGATTATATCATTATCCAGTTCTTATACACACACACAAGTGTCTGCACTTCATGCGGACTGTGATATGACTATAATTTTCGGACCGCTGGCCGCCTGGATGGGTACAAAAATAACAGGCCACAGGTGCAAGCTGACAAACAGCTGTGCTAAAAGACATATCACGAGAATAGTACAGTGCACTAAAAAGTTAATCTGCAGCTTACAAGACACTCAGTGACTTGTGTTGCATTTTCCTAGACAACTTGCTCATTATTGCGGGAGATATTTAAAGATATGGCTTTTCACAACACAAAATCTAGTGAATTCACTCTATATTGTGATGGGGGTAACTATGATTGTACCTGTACAACACACAAAAATGCAGAATAAAAGCAGATGGATGCTGACGAAATGTTCCATCATACCAACCAAATGGCAATGTTGAGAATTGTTATTGTTAACTTCTCGTGTATAAGGATAATATTGCAACACTTTCTAAGAGTCAACGGTGTGACAGTACAAACGTTTCCATCACAGGCCAGACTCTAATTCGAGTTTGTGAAGGTGTGCTTTCAATCAAATGTCAATACCACATCAGGGGTAACAAGCGCTATATAAATGCAAACCTTTTCCCCTGTTCTATCCCTCCGCTATCCTTCGGAATCCAAATAACTGACCAACCTATCCACCATTCAAATTACTTTCATATTTCACTATACTAATTCAACACTAATCTTTTATGGGTTCTGGAGTAGCGTGCTAATCGCCGAAAAAGCACTTTGACGCCTCATCAGGGGTAGTAAGTGCTATATAATAATAATAATCCACATTTGTATATATATATAAATGCAATTACAATACAATACAATGTCCGTGTTTACGAGTTACAACTTTTATTTTGATGGGTGAGACCATAAGGCTGTACACAACGGCCTATGTATTTCCTTGGTTGGTGTAGGTGCTCGTTATCTGGCAAATGTACATGTGTATCAAGTAACATATGGTAGCATTTGCTTGTGCGTGCCTTAATATCTTGTTAATTGCACATTCAGGATAAGTTGGGTATATGATCAGAGTTCTGACTTAATTTGTGATGATGTAAGGTGGTGTCTGGTGTGTCTTTTTAGCACTACTCTGTGCTGTGTTGTAATATATATATACAGAGGTCTGTCTAATGTTATTTGAGGATGGTTGTGTTATTGATGAGTGCTACTGAGGGCCAATGACAGTCACGTATGACCTGTCTGTGTTCTGCTGGGTGTGTGCGTTGGCTTCTGTTCTAAGACAGACTATCTAAAGGAGGAGCACATGCAAACATAGTCCTGACAAAGGAAAAAGTAAATTCAGATCAGCTCGTATTTGGCCATTGTGGACAGAAAATAGATATATGCATGTTTTGATGGTTGTAGAAAAGGAAAAAAACTCCCGGCCAAGGCAACTGGACACCAATAAGAGGAGAAAGACTCCCAGCCAATGCGCCTGGACACCAATTAGCGACAACAATTTGAGAATACATGGCCTTTGGGACCAGGAGCTCTGGGTCTACCATACTGTAAGAAAAGAACTCAAGGAAGAGTGTTTAGGCAGAGAAATACCACACATGTCCAATGTCACCACAACTTAGATCCTTTACAATGGTAAAAGAGGATTTAGTCAAGTTTGCAAGGAATCATAGATTACCATGTAGAGGGAGAACCTTCCCCAAATCAGAAT
This sequence comes from Triturus cristatus, assembly GCF_964204655.1. Taxonomy (NCBI): domain Eukaryota; kingdom Metazoa; phylum Chordata; class Amphibia; order Caudata; family Salamandridae; genus Triturus; species Triturus cristatus. Next base: position 278,338,360 of record NC_140583.1, read on the forward strand.
TTAACGTTTTCAACTATGAGGTAAATGATAGTAAATACTTGGATGAAAATCAAACAACCTCAGCTAGACAAATGAAGATAGATTGAGCAGCAGTAGCATATTTAAGTAAATAAATGCCATAGATGGGCATCTATGTCTGGCATTAACTAGTCTAGGATAATAACCTGTAACAGCCAAGGACAAAGGCAGCAGGAGAAAAGCAAGCGACCGACCAACAGAGCAGAGCTTATAAATTTGAGGGTAGCAGATGATGTTGGCTAAAATAAAGCCATAACAAGGCAGTGCAACTTTGTGGCTAAAAATAATCATATGAAATTGATGATTGAAACACAGGTCAAACGATTGTCATCATTAATGCAGTCTCATTGCATTAAAAAATGTTAGTATATCTATTTTTAAGATAATGGGTAGAACAGGAGATGTCCAAGGAGGAGCATTTTACATCAAGTGGTCTGCTACCAAAATATTTGCATCTCTCATCAGGTAGATGAATGCGTTGTTTTTGGAGGCTGGCCTTTGGCCTCTGGCTGGCTGGCACGTGGTTATCATGAAAGACAGGCAGGATGGCACTTGGATCATGGAGGGCCCTATACAGACAACGCAGTCTTGAATCTTATCCACTGCAAGCCCGTGGAGAAACATCAGTGCTGGCGAAATATGGTCTGTGGGCTTTAGGCTCTATGGGAAGCGAGTGGTGTGATTCTGTACTTTTTGGAACTTGACCAGCATCTCAGCCGGTCCTCCTCTGCAGATTCCATTAGCAGTAGTTGATCCTAGGGACACCCACTGCTAGAATACAGACAGCTGCACTAGAGGTGACATTCTTTGACGGGTGCACAAGCGACTGACAGCATCCATGATGGCTTCGAGGTTGCATAGTTGAGATTGAAGGCTGGTCAGCAAACGCCAGTATTTAAGCACAGACAGTTCTAATGCATCACAGTTGGGTTTGTCTTAGGCTGTCACTATCTTTCTGAGAAGTCCACAGGAACCATAGTTTTTTGATCTGGCTCTGTGCATCCTCAGCATTCAAATAACAGGTCATGTTCAACCTCTCAGAGATTTAAGAGGAAGGCATCAGGAAACACACTGACCCTTGTAATACAGGGTAGGTGATGTTAGTTAAGTTTATCAAATAGCATACCAATTTTATTTCGAGTGACTGATGACATAAAATGCAAGATTGTTCCTCTGACTCTGCAGGAATTAGAGTATGTATAATATAATTTTATGGACTATAGCAGTAGTTCTTAACCTGTAGTTCGGGGACCACTGGGGGTCCGCAAAGTCCGATCAGGGGGGCTGCATCTGCTTAGAAAATTAAATACTATTTAAAGCTTAACACAGTGCAAATAAAAAAGCTAAATGTTCGACTAAAATTTTTAAAACTTCTTTAAATGTGAAGGAATTTGAAATTAAAAGCCACAAATTAAGTTAGTATCCTCAGATTGATTTGTGGAAGCAGTGCAAGTGTAACAAACAGAATATAGTATGGACAATGAGTGGCGTCAATTGAATTTAGAAAAGCGCCAACCTTCTTATTAAAATTAAAATTTTGACTTTTTTGATATTTGTTTGTAAATTAAATAAAATATATTGTCATTTGGGTATTTGTTTAATGGGTGCTTGTTTCTGTATTTATTGTGTATTGTTTTGCGGGTCAAATCATCAAAAATGCAAGACCAAGGTCCCTGCCTTTCAGTAATGACTCAGTGGGGGGGGGGGTCCTGGATGCCAATAATGATTCAGTGGGGGTCTGCGGGTACCAGTAATGATTAAGTGGGTGTCCACAGAAATCAAAAGGTTAAGAACCACCGGTCTACAGTATGACATCTTTCTGACAAGTGAAGAAGAATCATTTTGCATGCCTCCCCCGGTCAAAAAGTGATTAGCAGTAATTCTCTCATGTCAATCAGTTTTGATGACTTATCTTGGGAAAACTCACAATGAAACTAAATGTTGTTCTCTTGAAGGTTGGCCGAGAATTGGTGCTCAACACTATCTCAAGAAAAAACGCTAAGAATGGGAAGCAATTCATTTGCCTTTGGTTATTCTGTGACTCTGGATTCATGCTGAGCTTCTTGAGCAATGGAGTTATCGGTCCATGCTTGGGTTCTTATAGTACGTCCCTGAGGGAAACAATAATGCACTTGATAATGGGAGCGAGTGTAGGTTGGATTACCCGAGCCTTGAAGAATTTGGTAATGTGTCCTTTGAATTTTAAAATACACGTGTTATGTGCTATGCTATGTTTCAAAGAGTGCAACAAGGAAAGGACTACGAGAGTGATGGTGCCTGACCACTGCAGGACAGTAGGAAATGATGGGTCACATGGACCTTACGTCACTGGCATGGAAAACTCATGTGAACAGCCAGGACGCAGAGGATATAGTTAGACACCCATTGCGGTACAGCGCCAAAATGAGAATTAGAGGAATCAAAATCAAAAATAACATGTCCTTGTTTGGTGTCAGGGTCTGATAACTCAGTTTAGCTAGGTGTAGGGTGACCAGATGTCCCGGAACTGCCGGGGCGGTCCCGTTTTCCCGCCACCTGTCCAGCAGATTTCAGGACATTTCGCTCATGTCCGAGTTTTTTAGAGAGGGCCGACTGAAAACTGTGGGAGGTGCTTTTTAGGTCTCGCCTAGCGACGCAGCGCATGCGCTGCTCGCCTTGATGAGACCTATTGTTGTTTGTTTGGTGGGCGAAGGGGGACAGGACATGAGCACGTGTGCAGAGGACAGGAGTTGAGCACGCGTACGCACATCTCCTGTCCGCGTTCGCGTGTTTGCTCTCAAGGCGACAGCTTGTGCACGCGTGCAGAGGACAGGAGTTGTGCATGTGTACGCACATCCTGTCCGCGCTCGCGCGTTTGCTCTCTAGGCAACAGTTTTTTTTTCCTCTGGGATTCCGTCGTCTGAGCTGCTGGAAACTAGTCCAGTTAAGTAGGCGTGCATTTAAGCCCAATGTTTATTAATACTTGTAGCACCTGGCAATCACGGAAGAAACCTTGCGTCACCTTGTTGAGTCAGTCTCTGCAGAGGTTCTGACCGGCCTGCGCCTACCCAGGTTACAGCAGGAGACAGGCCTGTAGTCTCTCCCCGCTAAACCTGCATGCCCCCTGGTCTGTGCTAGTGAGCTCAACCCGGTCTGTACACTCTGCCCCTGGTAGTTCAGCCCGAGGACAAATTGCGGATCTGTGGCAGAAGTCACTTTCCCGCTTGCTGAAATACCGTGTTTTACTGTCCAAGAAAAAAATTGCGCTTTTTATCGTCAGACTGAAACTGACAAACTCAACTGGAATCTGGGTTTACTGGTGACATGCGCTACTTAACAAGTTAATGCCTGCCAACAAACACTGTGAGGAACTTCCACCATCTGCCCTGCCTAAGCTTGCATTATAAAGAAATAAAAAACATCATGTTAAATGAAGGAAAGCTCAGATACTGTCTGTACCGCAGCACTGGCACCACTATATTGTATTGCTCCAAGCTCCAGGGCTCCTCAAATAGTTCTGTTGTCGCCGGGCACTGGGCAGCAAACATGCCCGCCCTTCTCTGTACTCTGCACGCGCTGCCATTGGTGACGGGGGCCGGGGCCATGTGTTAGAACCAGGGCCCCTGCAGGCTGTGCTGCTCAGGCAAAGAGCAGGGGAGAACTGCACGCCTGTAGCAGTGCGGTGCGGCGGGGAATGGGACATATATCCCTGTGGGTGGCGAGTGACGAGGGTGGTGCCGGCCACGCGGGTGACAGAGGCAGGCACGCGGGTGACAGAGGCAGGCCATGCAGGTGTGTGGCAGCGACCCAGCGGAGATTGGGGCCCATCTTAAGTTTTCTGCGATGACGCTGGTGTAGCTGGGGAGGGCGCCAACTCGTGGAACACGCTTGGTTCAGGGACAAGTAAGTGGTGCTGAAGTCTCTCAGGGAGGTGTCATACATTATAGCAGCCACACTAGAGGCTCTGGCTGTGTCAAAAGAAAGGGACCGTGAGCAAAGTGCTTCGAGATGGCAGAAAAGCATAACAAAATGAATGCACAAGACTTCTTTCAACCTAAAGGAGCAGGCGAGAAGGAGGGAAAGTGCACATCCTACTAAATTAAAGGGGGGGTTTGAAGGGGCAGGAAAAAAGGACTGAGACCCTAGATACCATCCCGAGGAACTGGAAGCTGCAGACGCTGCGAGGGCTGATATTGCTATTATATGACCCGGCAGTAGATCCTAAATGTTTTCAACACAGGTTTCAAGGGAAACAAAATGTAAATTCTGATAAAATCACATTTCCTCTCATCCACAAACATGCACACTACATACAAATCTTATCTACCATACATATATTAAATAATGTTCTATGACAACACAGGTCTTGATACTTCTCTAATGTGCAGCTCATTTGGTCATGTTCAGCATAGGGATCTCATATTTTCATTTTGAAACATTATTCAATTATATATATCCAGCCCATTTTTATTTAAAACTATGACTAGTGTATAATGCTTTTGAAGAAATATCCATTACTCCCACAATCCCCTGGTGCCTGAGAATCACCAATCGCTGACACAGTTATAGTCACCTTTTGCAGTGCTCATTTGCATGAGTTATTGATGAAAAGCATCGCAACCCTAAAACATGAGCAACAGTTTCAGATTGAGATTCTGCGCATGCTCCTTTTCGCAGACCTTTGTAATAGGACGTATGCCGGGAGGAAGAAACCGCTGTAAACTCGAAAGGAACTCTGTGAACTATGCCATTAGGTTCTCTCTGTCTCTGGCCTGTCCAAGAGCGGTACAGGGGCAACAAAACGTATGTGTTTTCTCGGATGGAAGAAGCCCATTAATTTCTAGATAACATCAAGAATGACAAGGGCAAAACGTCTGTGGGTGCAGACGCAAGCTCTATTTTGGAGAGGTGCAAAACTGGCCCCAGTAACAACAAGCATTTGCAATGCAATAGGTCTCGCATTTGCGAGAGGCTAAGCTTTTGGCACTGTAAAAGACAATACCTTTTATTTATGTGTTTAAATGCGTGTTTACGCACTGCTTTCAGGTTTTCAAAACACATAAATAAAAGGCATTGTCATTTGCAATGCCAATAGCTCAAACTCTTGAAAATGCGAGACCTAATGCATTACAAATGCTTGTTCGTGTTTACCAAAGCAGAGACTGTTAGCAGCTGTTATAAGAAAGCAATTTCATTGACCGGCTTGATACTGGCTTTGAAAATTGTTATTATTTATGTTCCTGCTGTCTTTTCTGTAATTCTATGCTGATGAGCACTGTCATTCTCTGCGGTCATTTCAAGTAAAATTGTAGTCCTCCTTCAATTTTTGTGAAATGTCCCAGTTTTTAGCTTTATATAATCCTGGTCACCCTAGCCATGTGGGTAATGCCATTCACGTGCTTCAATTCTGTGATAAAACAAAAGTCTTTGGAATGTGCTGCAGGAGACCGGCTAATGCTGACAGGCTGTGCAATAAATACGTATAATTCTGGCTCATGCCCTAACCGCTCATTGAAAATACTGCCTGTGGTAAGCTTGCATATGAGAATACTGCTGCACTGTGGAACACTGCATGCACCTTTTATGCACACATTTTAGGAAATATTTTAAATGAGGATAGAAGTGATTTGGGAAATAAATTTGATGCCAGTATATTGAGTTCTAGAGAAAACCTCTTCCACTAACATCTCTCCAAAACATGCGTCTCCTTCTTGCTCCCACATGGACAAAGACAGATAACACCACTGTGAGACCTAGTGACTTGCCACTGCCAGAAGTCTGCCACTTCTGGTACAGACGTGGAGGTTGCAACAAACCTTCATGTCAAGAATAGCTGAGGGCTTCTTAAGGACCCGCTATCCATCTCCTCTTTAATATTATCGTGATGTTTTTTCTCTCATACTTGAATAACAGTGGAAAGAAAGAAGTCAAGTTAATGCCACCCTGCTGAAAATGTCCTAATCTCACGGGCTCTGCAAACCCTTAATAGAATGTGCTCTGCCAAGACCAGGGGCAGCTGGACCCCACTGGCTATTGCTAGGCTAACAGCAAAAGGCCTATTGGATATGAAACCTGGATTTTCGTCCCAGCATCCCCACTTGAGTATGAGTGAGCGAATCACCTATGATTTTGTACCTCAGTTCCATTAGCTAGTATTGGGGGTACTTACAAGCAAGTTATGCGCAGGGCTGTAAGTGGGCAGGGTCCTTAAAATCTGACTTTAAAACGGGTCCCTATTGGGCTCAATGCTAATGTCCATAATTTAACTGGCAAAAAGATGTTTTGATTTCTCTACAAGGACTGTAAAAACCTTTAAATTACTGCACAATAAAGATGTAACCCCTGTTAACATCTCACATGTTTTCGTTCATCTTGTATTCCCTTAGAGTATTTGCTTTTTTAAGGGATTGTGTTACTTCATGTAGCACTTGACACTTGTGTAGTGTGTACTTTGAACTGAGACCCCTCCAGGTGTCTGAGTGAGTTCAGGTTACGGGTGGGTGTTTACACGTGCACTACATGCACATCCAATCTTTGGCATTTGCGGTGCACAGAGTGATAAGGTTTAATTCAGTCTCGTATTTAAAGAATTGATGTTTTAGGTACATGTTGGTTGCTATGTAACATGTCTGGATGCAATAACAGAAAGCTCCCAGAGATCCCCAGCCAGGTGGCACTCTGCTTGATGCTCAGGGTTTTAGTTTACATGTTTTAAAGCCAAAGGCCATGCTGCTCGGAAGGATTCCTCGTTTTACGACGCTAGGCAGTGATTTTTGTGGCATGGTTTGAGACTAAAGCAGCCATTCCCAGGGCAGGCAATGAGCGCCATTTTACCTACTGTGTTAAATTAAACGCGGCGTGGCCGCGTGAACAAACCCGGGCATTAGCACCGAAGGTAAGCTTCCAGCTGCCCGAGCCGGGCCCAGGGCCGCTAATCTGCGGTCTGTATTACTCGGCGCGGGCCCGCGTGGCTGAGGGGACGCGGCCAGATGGAAGGGAATTCGTGCTTTCCTGTCGCCTCGCGTGAATTATTCATCAAGCGGGCCCACCCCGGTCCCTGACCCCTCTCTCCCTCCATCCTTAGTTTACCCCCGCGCCCCTCCCATTCTGAGCAATTACTCTCAAGTTGTGCCAGCACGCCCGGGCTGATGCAGCACGTCCCCTAGGGAGGGCTTGAAGCAATATTTGCATATGTCATTATCAGCGGCAGCAAATTACCGGCATGGCATGTTCGGCGTCTGCGGGGAGGACGATACGTGCAGGACATGGGAGGGGAGGATGGCTCTAGAGCCAAGACAGAGAAGCTGTCACCTGTTGGATGGATGGATGGGTGAATTCTGGGGGTTCGCCTAAAGACAACCACTAAACCTGCGTTCATGGAGTTATTGTGCTATACTTCAATGCCTCCTCTGGGAAGTCATATATTAATGCAATTGCAATGCGGTGCATGATATAACCTGTTTCCCTTTTCTATAATGACTTACCATGTTGTCATTTTAGAACTTATGTAGCAATATCTGGTCAGTCTTGAACCCTTTGAAACTATCGATGTAACAACATATGTCTACGGTAAAGCACTCTGGCACCTTTGGGTAATGTTCATGCTATATAGAAATGCCAAGGTAAATAAATAAATAGGGTCTGGCTATTTGCCTATGGCACCCGTCAGCTGTCAGAAGAAGGTGCTGGGGATTCACAAAAGGACATATAACCACATTTTTATAGGATAAATGTAAATGTAAATCCAGTATTTGTAAAGCGCAAACAGTTACCAGAGGGCGTCCAGGTCGGGAAGACTATACGAGCTATTGCCCAGAGTCACATGGTGCAGGGCTAACCTGCCACCGGCGATCGAACCGTGGCCACTGCGCCACACCTCTTCTGGGGACATACCCAGGAACATAGGGTCAGATTTACAAGCCCTTTACGCCACTTTTGCGTCACTTTTCCCATGTTAAAAGTGACGCAAAAGTGGCGCAAGGGGCCTGTAAATCCGCCCCATAGAGCCTGCCATCTGGTGAAAGGATGAGTTTGGGGCATGGCCTTGGGACAGAACACCTATAACCTGAAGGAAGGATGGGTTATGTTGATAAAGGTATACAAAGCTTGTCACCTATAGGAAGGATAAGTTACGTTTGCCATAGAATAGAAAACCTGTTGCCTGTAGTAAGGATGCTTTCTATATGTTCTTCTAATGTACAAGACAATAAATGTCACCTTTATTAAGGATAAGAAGTGGGTGCGGTGAATGTGGATTTTAAAATCTGATTATTAATATTTTGTAATATTCTTGAACTGTTTCGGGAGTTTCATTCTTGCTTTGAGGGGGAATTGTTATGACCGCTTTTGCACTTTCCTACCACCCAAAGAGCAGCTATTTTTGGTTGACGCTCTAGTTCACGGTTACTCATAGTACGGCCCGCGGGACGCCAGCGGCCCGGCAATCCTTCCTTGGGGGCCGCGGACCTTGCAGAGCTCCTAACTGTGTTTAAAAAAAAAAAAAAAAATAGTGTTAGCAAACACTGCCGGTTGCAGCAGCCCCGGGCCAGAGGATTCCAGTGATTGTCAAAGTGGAGATGCAGGGGCATAAGAGGTGAAATACAACAAAGCTTTATTAACATGTAAATGGTCTTTTAAAGACCTGTGAAGTACTCAGGTGCGGCTGTGTGTGCGCGCTGGGAAGCTGTCTCAGTGCAGCTGTGTGTGTGCGCTGGGAAGCTGGCTCAGCCCGGGCTGAGGGCTGACACACACACGGGGTGAGATGACAGAGGTGAGATGACAGAGGATGACGGAGGGAGGGAGAGGGAGAGGGAGGGAGACAGGTTGACAGAGGGTGACACAGAGAGGGAGACAGAGAGGCGCAGTCTGGGGGAGACAGAGGGAGGGAGACAGAGGGAGAGGAAGGGAGGCAGAGGGAGGGAGAGGAAGGGAGACAGAGAGAGACAGAGAGGGAGGCTGAGACGGAGGCAGAGAGGGAGGGAGACGGAGGGAGACAGAGGGAGGGAGACAAAGGGAGAGAGGGGGAGACAGAGGGAGAGAGACGGAGGGAGAGAGACGGAAGGAGACAGAGGGAGGGAGAGGGAGGGAGAGGGAGGGAGACGGAGGGAGGGAGATGGCGGGAGACAGAGGGAGGGGGGGAGATTGAGGGAGGGAGGGAGACGGAGGGAGGTAGACGGAGGGAGGGAGACTGAGGGAGGGAGGGAGACGGAGGGAGGGAGACAGAGGGAAGGAGGGAGACGGAGAGAGACGGAGGGAGAGGGAGGAGACGGAGGGAGAGGGAGGAGACGGAGGGAGAGGGAGGGAGGGAGGAAGATGGAGAGAGGCAGAGGGAGAGGGAGGGAGACAGAGGGAGAGAGACAGAGGGAGAGGGAGGGAGAGAGACAGAGGGAGAGAGGGAGAGGGAGGGAGACAGAGGGAGAGAGACAAGGAGAGATAGAGAGAAGGAGACAGAGAGAGAGAGATGGAGGGAGGGAGACAGAGGGAGGGAGACGGAAGGAGGGAGACAGAGGGAGGGAGACGGAGGGAGGGAGATGGAGGGAGACAGAGGGAGGGAGACGGAGGGAGGGAGGGAGATGGAGGGAGACAGATGGAGGGAGATGGAGGGAGACGGAGGGAGACAGAGGGAGGGAGACTGAGGGAGACAGGGAGGGAGACAGGGAGGGAGGGAGACGGAGGGAGACAGGGAGAAGACGGAGGGAGGGAGACGGAGGGAGAGGAAGGGAGAGAGACAGAGGGAGGGAGACAGAGAGGGAGACAAGGAGGGTGACAGAGGGAGGAGGGCGACAGAGGAAGGAGGGAGACAGAGGGAGGAGAGAGACAGAGGGAGGAGGGCGACAGAGGGAGGAGGGCGACAGAGGGAGGAGGGAGACAGAGAGGGAGGAGGGAGACAGAGAGGGAGGAGGGAGACAGAGAGGGAGGAGGGAGACAGAGGGAGGCGGGAGACAGAGAGGGAGGAGGGCGACGGAGGGAGGAGGGCGACGGAGGGAGTAGGGCGACGGAGGGAGGGAGACAGGGGGAAAAAGACAGGGGGAGAAAGACAGGGGAGAGCGAGACAGGGGGAGAGAGAGAGAGACAGGGGGAGAGAGACAGGGAGGGGGAGGGAGGGAGGGAGGGAGGGAGAGGGTGGGGAGGGAGGGAGGAGGAGAGAGGGGGCGGGAGGGGGAGGGAGGGGGAGAGGGAGAGAGAGAGAGATGTGTGTATGCCGGGTCTGGTGGCTCAGTGGACAAAGGCGTCTGCTGCAGGGGCCTGTGTTCAACCTCATGGTCAGAATTGTTTTTTGCTTTAGCCCCTCCCCTACCCCTCTGACCCCTCCCCCACCGGTGCGGCCCTCTGCCACAAACCACACTGTAAATTTGGCCCCCGAGAGAAAGTTTGTGAGTACCCATGCTCTAGTTGTTGGATCCCCGGCCCGGATTTAAACACGGTACAGCAGCGGGTGCACCGCAGAGGAGAGAGTGCACCGTGAGGCACTGCTGATCGTTCCCCTCTTCAGGCGTTGACCTTCTTTTTAAAATCGGATTGTGGATTTAAAAAACTGATTGTTGATATTTGTAAATATTCTTGAACTGTTTGGGGAATTTCATTCTTGTTTTGAGGGGGAATTGTTACAACAGCATTTCTACTTTCCTGCCATCCATAGAGCACTTTTTTTGTTCGACGCGCTAGTGGTTGGATTCTCGGCCCACTTTTAAACACGTCCGGGAGGCGGGTGCGCCTAAGGCGTGCCAAAGGCAAGTCCAACTGCACCCTTTCGCGCCCAACAGGGATCAGGAGAAAGGGACCCCGCCTCTCAAACCTCTCACTGGGAGGTTTATCTCAGGGATTTCTTGCTTAAAGTAAGAGGGGCAATCAGTGCCAACTGCAGCCATTTAATGGACCTCTCTAAAGCAGACAGCACTTGTAAGTACAGCCCAGAACTGTACTTGGAGAACCCCCATGACATAAATCAGGTGGTAATATGTTTCTTCTTAATTATGGGTCCCTGCAGAGCATTAGTTAAACATCTTCTCTCTCCAGGGTGATAAAAATCCAGACGTCGTTGTCCTTTTGGCCGGGTCTGGTGGCTCAGTGGACTAATGCGTCTATTGCAGGGGTCTGTGTTCGACTCATGGTCACAGGTTCAAATCCCAGCGGGTCCACTAAGCCTTTCATTCATCTGAGGTTGATAAAATGAGTACCATTGAGTTGGGTAACAACAAACATCTGTTATTCAGCGCCAAGATACCCATAGTGGTGAACGTGCACATTACAAATACATATGTTATGGAAACTTTATGAATCGGGAATTCCTCCAGATTATCAATCAATCAATCAGAGCACTTGTAAAGCGCGCTACTTACCCGTGAGGGTCTCAAGGCACTGAGGGAGGGGGGGATGCCGCTACTGCTCGAAGAGCCAGGTCTTGAGGAGTCTTCTGAATGTGAGTAGGTCTTGGGTCTGCCATAGGTAGGTCGGGAGGGTGTCCCAGGTCTTGGCGGCGAGGTAGGAGAAGGATCTGCCGCCGGAGGTCTTTCGTTGGATTCGGGGGACAGCGGTGAGGGCGAGGTTTGCGGAGTGGAGCTGGAGGGTGGGGGTGTAGAAGCTGAGTCTGCTGTTCAGGTAGGCTGGTCCGGCGTTGTGGAGTGCTTTGTGTGCGTGGGTGAGGAGCTTTAAGGTGATCCTCTTGTCGACGGGGAGCCAGTGCAGGTCTCTCAGGTGGGGGGTGATGTGGCTGCGGCGGGGGATGTCAAGGATCAGTCGGGCGGAGGCGTTCTGGATGCTTGTAGTCGACGCAGGTGTTTGGCTGGGATTCCTGCGTACGGTGCGTTGCCGTAGTCTAGTTTGCTGCTGACGAGGGCCTGTGCCACCGTTCTTCTTGTTTCGGTCGGGATCCACTTGTAGATCCTGTGGAGCATGCGGAGGGTGTTGTAGCAGGAGGAGGAGACGGTGTTGACCTGCTTCGACATGGACGGGGGGAGTTGAGGACACATCCTAGGTTGCGTGCGTGGTCGGTCGGTGTCGGTGCTGTTCCCAGCGTGGTCGGCCACCACGAGTCATCCCAGGCAGAGGGGGTGGGTCCGAGGATGAGGATCTCCGTCTTGTCCGAGTTCAGTTTCAGACGGCTGCTCCTCATCCAGTCGGCGACGGCCTTCATTGCTTCGTGGAGGTTGGTTTTGGCGGTGTGCGGGTCCTTGGTGAGGGAGAGGATGAGCTGGGTGTCGTCGGCGTAGGATATGATGTTGAGGTCGTGCTGATGGGCCACTTGTGCGAGGGGGGCCATGTAGATGTTGAACAGCGTCGGGCTGAGGGATGAGCCTTGGGGGACGCCGCAGATGATGTCGGTGGCATTGGATCGGAAGGGTGGGAGGCAGATGATTATCATATCATCCGGAAGGATAGAGTGGGTATAAAAGGCGGAGGTCCAAGGACCTAGTCACACAGGGGGACACTTGTTAGATCCCATGTTTTCTAACAATCCCGTTTTGGAAGTCCTGGAACCAGTTTCTCTCCTTATGACAGATATGTTTGATCCCCATGATCTCCAGGATATCTAAACCACCCTCACCCTTTTAGAGCAGGGCAATGATTGATTGACATTGTTCTCAGCTAAATCCGGAAAGCTGGAGATGTTCCCGTAGCAGATCCCTACCCTGCTTTAGCCCCAATCTGGTAGTTGCTTACAATAAGACCACAGACTGGCTGACTCAGTCCCTAGATCAAAATATCCCTATGCAGATAATTACGGAAAAACCTAAAGTATGTCTGATGCGTGGTTTTCCCCCCACCTCAGAACTCTAAAGAAAAACTGCAAAACTGCAAAGAGGCAGAAAGAGAGTGGAAGAAGGATTATGGGGAATCTAAGAAAACAATATATCGCAAGAAAGCTAGGGTTTACCCCTCTGAAATCCATCTTGGTTAGGGGTCCTGCTTTGAGACCAGAATTAACGAGGCCTGTAAACTTCCTAGAGAAATGTTCAAAATTACTAACATTTTGTTGTATTCTTCTTCTAACGCACTGTTGCAGGGATTCTGCTCATGCACAGAACTATGCGCAGGAAACCAGGACCTCAGTGAATTGCAGTGTACCAAAAACTCACCTCAGTACCCAGAACCCCTATCCGACTAGCATCAGTGTCTCATTCGCTCTCCGTATCATCTCGAAGCTACCAATGATTAGATAACCCAGAACATGCGACTTAGAGTGTGGAAATTTAGCTTGTAACTGAACATTATCTGCGCCATCTTGCCTCTCCCCAGCGCCACGCACAGCGAACGCACGGCCGCCATTTTAGGCACCCCACTCTCTCTCCCCGCTCATTGCCGATCACCAGCGCGCCCCTCAGGTGCTGCGAACATCCCCCGCGCGCTGGCCACCCCCGCTCTCTCTCATACATGGGCCGTAAAACCTCTCCTTCTGCGCGACCCTGCCATGGAATCGCACCCCGTGCCTGACCAACACCTCCTTTCATCCCATACATGGTCATACATCCTTTCTGATAACCCCCATCCTCCGCGCCCGATTGTCCGAACCGATCCCAGGCCATCACCTAGCCCTGCGGATGCAGTTTATTGCCCCTACTGTAAGGAAAACACCCCACATCAAAGGGATTACAGCAGATCAAGGCCCCCACCCCCTGAGACCCGACCGGTTGCACACACCCCCGGGAATTGGCGGAATGTCCAGCTGTGTGATAGCCATCTCCTACTGTGGGTGGGGTGGGGACTTCCACTGATGATATGTGTGGGAACGAGCTCGAAGTGGGGATTCCGAGGATGTTCTTTCTTGTATCAAGACAATCTCAAGAATGTGCCATGTGTGATAAACCTGCAATAAAGTCATAAACCTGTGTATAAGAGGCCAGGCCTCAGAGATGCAGTTAGAGCACCTCGTGACGATACCTTGCTGTCTGATCTGATGTGTTCTGCTCCGACGGAATAAAACTTTGTTTCCTGCCTTCCAGTCTCCGGCGCCTGCCTCTTTCATTGGTAAATTATCGAATGGTATGAGAGGCGATTACCGCCGGGCAATACTTGAAAGGTTATCGACTGAAACTGCCGCTACCATTTAACAATTGGCGTCCCAAGCGTGGGGCCCATCAGCGACACGTGGATCCAGTGGGAGAGGTCCCGATGACAGAGTGAACGACTGCAACGATCGGGAGAGCTCCTGCCCGATAGACCCTCGTCTGGCAGCCGATCATCCGAACTTCACTGATTCCGAGCAGACCTCTCTCGAGCAATCTACGGTCCTGACTGGGAACCATCAGGAGTGCCGCGGCAATAACGGAGAGTAGAGGACGATCGGGCGCTGGAGGCGGAAGACGAGAAACTGTCCACGCGGTCCGGGTAAGGTCGTGAAACACGACAAATTGCGAAACGATTGATTGATTGATGGAAAAATACTAGTATTGCTTATTGATTGTTCTCTTTGAGATATTCGCTGTCTACAAACGGGGAGGAGTAGAAATACTCTCTCTCTCTCCCTTTGCAGATAGTGAAGGGTAGGTAACGCAGACTTTTGTCCCCGTTGTAACCCGTCGTGCCTATCTTTATCTCCCCACTGATTGATTGTCCGAACATTGATTGTTTTGAAGGATAGTGCTCTTTGAGATATTCTCTGTTTGCAAATAACGTAGAATAGAAATATTCTGTCTAGTCTTTGCAAATAGTGAAGGGTAGGTAACGCAGACTTTTGTCCCCATTGTAACCCGTCGTGCCTATCTTTATCTCCCCATCGATTGATTGATTGTCCGAACACTAGTTGTTCGATATTGGTTCTTTGGAGGTATTCTCTGCTTACAAATAACGAGGAATAGAGATATTCTGTCTAGTCTTTGCAAGCAGTGAAAAGATAGGTAGTGCTGACTTTTGTCCCCGTTGTAACCCGTCATGCCTATCTTCTCCCCACTGATTGGTAGTTGGTTCTGCCCGGATCGCTTATTAGAGGTGAACCATCCGGCTCCACTGGAGGGCACCCCTAAAAAGGACATGTTCACTAAATATGGACTAGTCGCCGTAGCTTATAGCAAGCTATGGCATAAATATACAAAGGGGGACCCCGAGAGTCAGTGGCCACTGGTGGGATCTTTTTTTGACCCTACAAAACTAAAAAGACGCTAGGAAATAGCCCTTTGTGGGATATATGAAACTAGGGGAAGGAGCCAAGCTCACGGTCAAGACGGCCACGAGGTAGTTCGGCTCCATCGCTCTCGCTGCCTAAACATGTCTGCCCTACCACCCACCCCGCCCAGTAAACACGACAAAAATCCCACACAACCGGAAGCCTGCTGATACCCACCATCGACGTCACCGAACTGGACTAGGATCACGCACAAATTGGACTATGCCATTTTCCGATTACACAGTAACTAGATTGCAAATATGTACAACACTCCAACAAGGTAGTATGATTAAAACATTTTAATAACTTATAGGTATAACAACATTCCGACAAGGTGAACAAGTTAAAACACGTTTTAAGCAACTATTTACATGACAATCTGCTGCAACCTCCATCCCAAAGCATTTACGTCCGCGTGACACTGTCCTCGCCTCTCCTTCTTCGAAGTTGCAACATTGGCCTGTTTTGGGCGGTCCTTTTAGTCGGCTTTGGGCTATAAAAGCCATGCAAAAAAATCCATCGACATCAGTGGCGGACAACTGTGCGAATAGGCCGGAAGCTACATGCGGCGCCAAGACCCTGGCAACGCCGAGGTGGGGTCTGCCACGTTGTGCGGATCTTCCCATTTTCTTCTTCTTCCTTCAACAACGAAGGGTGCCCTGGCGGGGGGAAGCGACGCGGACGGGCCTCCCCCGCCTCCCCAGGTGGAGGCTCGCCAGCAGATGAGGGCACCCCAGCCGTCTCTTTCACCGACCAGCTGAGTTGCACCCTGCCATCTCACTCGCGGCCCAGATGAGTGGGCGCCCCTGCACTCACCGACCGGCTGCAACGGGACAGCCATTCAAGTCTTGCCTGCCGGGTAGCCACTCAGGCGCAGATCCACTAAGATTGCCGTTAGCGTTTCACCCGAGAAATGGGCCCCCGCGGCCGAGGGAGCGAGGGACCCACCCCGGTGGCTGTAACGAAGAGCTGCTGCTGCCTTTGGACTCCGGCGGTCGGTTCTTCGGATCCAGGCCTAGCCCACCGTGAGACGGCCCTGGACTCGGAGGCTTGTCTGCTCGGGCGTGGGCCCCACCCCTTGAAAAACACCCTCTCAGCTTTGCAGGTTCTGCGGGAGTCATTGACATTCGACTCCCGTGGGCCTCCGGTGGGGACAATCGCCGCTATTTTTCTTGATTATTCCACGTTAACTTGTCCTTGCCCCGGGCAGCAGCCATCTCGCCTCCGTTTGGTTTCGTAAAAGAAAGACTGATTCAGGGCGACGGCGGAAGAACCCGCCTGCTGTCCCGCCCCAAGGACGAACCACGGCATCGCTACAAGACCGCGGTGACGCCATGCTGACGCAAGCTGACGCTGATGAAAAACTCTCGAACTACCGAAGGGGATTCTGGTCCGGCAGCTAGTTAGTGGAAAGACTTATAATTGTGCACTGAACCCACCCGACCTCGCCCCAAAATGGCGCCGAGACACCTCTCACACCGTGGCCGGCCTGAACGGTTGTAGGCCCGTATGTGTATACTGACATTGTTTTAAATAAAGGGCTTCTTAAAGGAATTACGGAATCAGTGTCATGACAAATCATCTAGGTTGGTAAAGGTTTTCTTTTGAATAAATGATTGTTACTCCCAAGCAATAGAAAACAGATAATGCAGACCCCATTTACCTGAATCTTTTTTATTAACGGAATTTGTACCTGTCACATCTGTCTTTTTCCAAGAGTTGTCAGAAAATGATCGACTATAGCTTGAGGTATATGCCGAATGCAAGGTATGGTATCTTACACCATAATATACGACCGATTGAGAAATACATGTACGACCAGGGAACCCGAATTTAGGAGATGGATGAAATAGAGCGTCTTTGTTTCGGAAGAAAAGAATAATAGGTCTGTGGTCTTACCCACTCCTGCGGCTAGCCTGGTACGTGGTAAGTAGAACTTTTTCGTGTCTACGCGCGCTAATGTACTTTGAATACTGCACATCCCCTCCCCTCTTTTCCCCCTCTATAGGTCACGACGAAGTTCCGACTAAAGAATGGAGTGGACATGGACCGCACCATGTTCAATGTAGGGAAAAACATAGACGAACGTTGTGGGATAATGCGCAAAGTGCAGACCACCATTGGGAACATGAAAAACTGTATGATATGATTGTGCGTGTGTGCTACGATTATGCGGCATGAATGTGTATGCATTTCATGCTTGGGTCGCTTGAGGAGAGCGTCATCGTATGATTGAAGGGCTTGTCTATCAATCAAAGGGAGGGGAGTAAAAGGTCCGACCCCCCCCCTCAAGATAGACTACAAGATACTGAAAATACGCAGCATGCATAGGAAAGAGGACAAGAAAGGAAAGGTCCCCATACTTAACGTAGCCCTGTATCTCCGTCTTAAGTTTCTGCGCTTGATGTATGTACTGACACGCCCTATCCGGTATTTTTGTGTACGTGATCACCAAATTTATGTCTTTCCCCCCTTGTGTTTTCTTACATAGAACTGACCCATGCTACTCCAATATTGTGTGTGCACCAAGTAGCCTATTATCGTACACATGTTACTCTCTCTCTCTCGTTTTGTGTCATACGTATGCCAAATAGCCTACTTGATGCGCACGCCTCTCTCTCTCTCTATCTCTCTCTCTCTCTCTCTCTCTCTCTCTCTCTCTCTCTCTCTCTCTCTCTCTCTCTCTCTCTCTCTCTCTCTCTCTCTCTCTCTCTCTCTCTCTCTCTCTCTCTCTCTCTCTCTCTCTCTCTCTCTCTCTCTCTCTCTCTCTCTCTCTCTCTCTCTCTCTCTCTCTCTCTCTCCTCTCTCTCCCTCTCTCTCTCTCTCTCTCTCTCTCTCTCTCTCTCCCTCCCTCCCTCCCTCCCTCCCTCCCTCCCTCCCTGAAGGCTTTCTTGCCCTCTTTGTTTTTTTGTTTTTTTTTAACAAATTAACGACACATACCTCCTCAGTATGTGTATAATTGGCCTCGAACGCGGCGGTGTTCGAACAAATTGACAGAAACAAAAACACGACCGTAGTTTACCACGTTACTACCTCTCCTTTCTGCAAATGTTGAACTTAATTGGCTGAGAAAGAAAGGACAGGTAAGACGACTGATGTCTCCCAATTTGGCCCTCATCACGGAGACTATATGTCAGTGGTTTTCGTTTTTAGAGCTTTAACAACACCATCTCCACCACCCAGAATTGCCCCCGCCCAATTACCCCGAACTAGAATGTCTAAGCACCCCGTTCTCCCAAAATAACCCCAGCCCTGTACTAGCCGTCTCAGAGTATTTCGAACGAAACAGCTGATGACCTTATTCTCTAAAGGTACATCGCCTAAGCTGATAAGGGTTACCTATTGTCTCCAGCAAGAAAAGTGTTTAGCTTATGTCCCTCCCCGAAATAGATACCTGTGAACCCATGACAGTAGCACCTCGCATTTTTTTTCTTTTCATAAACTTAGCAGTCCTCGGAGGAAAATGTGTATTAACAGAACTTGTCTCTACCGGAGAAGCCGGTTCAAATTTTTGATAAACCAGAAAGTCAACAGATGTCAGGCTTCCTGCAACGATTATAGGGCACAGGAATCGACACCTAGCAGGCCAGACGATGAACAGGAACACCCACAGAAACCTGCACCACAGCAATGATTAATAGATTAGTAACACACACCGACATAAGAGTTAATAGACATCAATCATGCAGCGACCGACAAAAGCATTTCCCTAACTACTCGGTGGTTGGGAGAGAGGATGAAGTGTGTAAATGTCTTCCCTGCCAACTCTCTAAGATTTTGTTTCTTGTACTCATTCAAAGATAACCTGCGGCCATCGGAAGAGAGGGGTCGGACGTGACGCACAGCCTGGCTGCGGACCATGGAACATCTATGGCATCGACCAAGGGGGAAGCAACGAAGCAAAAAGGGCGTGAGACGAGGCACCATTATCAGGATGATAAGCGATAGAACGAAGGGCTATCTCGAGGCCCCCTGTTCACTGACCAGCGTGCCTGAAGTCCCAACCCGTCGGGCCCGATTGATGGGCCCAGTGCTGGAAGATTCTGCTCTCCTTGGTCCGCTTTTTGATCCCACTCCACCCCCTCTTCCCTCGGCATCCCGAAGCACGCCACACCCCTTCACTCTCTCTCTCCCTCTTTTATATGGATTTTGAATTTGACTTAACTACAGAAGAACAAAAAGCGGGTACCCCGTCTCAAAGTACCTATGATAAAATGTGTTGGGGAACAGGACTGTGATCGGAGAACAACGAATGGTCACACCCTGCTACGTGAAAACTTGGATTTGAGCTGGACCTTAGCTCCACCGCCGGTGCTCAACAGTGCCAACAAAAGAAGAACAACAATAAGAGCTTACCAGTGATGGCTCGTTATAATAGGACACTGGAAAGAAGAACTCCCTTCCATGACTGTAACTCATGTTAAGTTGAATTCCTCTCCCAACCACCTTTTTATATTGACTATCTTCCTATCGAGTTTTCATGATATTGCGTCAGTCACTTCCAACTGTACATTGATAAGTTAAGAAACTCTAACTTTGTATAATGACATTCGTATAACACCAGCCGTGCACACGACTATGCTGACTATTTTTGATCCACACGAAGTCTGGGCCTTAAGTAATGTACGAAATATCCCTTGTTTTGCCAGAAACATTTTTGCTTTACGGTATCATGTTTGTGCTCAAACAAGCTCCCCTCCTCCTATCCCTGGGCCTGACATGCGGCACAGCTGATGTAATTTTGTATGCACTACCTCCTCGCCTACTTTATCAACTGTATGTAACTATGTACAATTGTGTCAGATTGCTCCTGCCTGTCCTAAAAACTCTGTACTTTTAAGGAATGCATGAAAAACATTCACGGTATTATAGCTAAAGGGTTAACGAAGGTGAATGTCGGCCAGGCAAGCTGGCGAGATATGTTAAAAGGGAGGACTGTGGAAATTTAGCTTGTAACTGAACATTATCTGCGCCATCTTGCCTCTCCCCAGCGCCACGCACAGCGAACGCACGGCCGCCATTTTAGGTACCCCACTCTCTCTCCCCGCTCATTGCCGATCACCAGCGCGCCCCTCAGGCGCTGCGAACATCCCCCGCACGCTGGCCACCCCCGCTCTCTCTCATACATGGGCCGTAAAACCTCTCCTTCTGCGCTACCCTGCCATGGAATCGCACCCCGTGCCTGACCAACACCTCCTTTCATCCCATACATGGTCATACATCCTTTCTGATAACCCCCATCCTCCGCGCCCGATTGTCCGAACCGATCCCAGGCCATCACCTAGCCCTGCGGATGCAGTTTATTGCCCCTTCTGTAAGGAAAACACCCCACATCAAAGGGATTACAGCAGATCAAGGCCCCCACCCCCTGAGACCCGACCGGTTGCACACACCCCCGGGAATTGGCGGAATGTCCAGCTGTGTGATAGCCATCTCCTACTGTGGGTGGGGTGGGGACTTCCACTGAAGATATGTGTGGGAACGAGCTCGAAGTGGGGATTCCGAGGATGTTATTTCTTGTATCAAGACAATCTCAAGAATGTGCCATGTGTGATAAACCTGCAATAAAGTCATAAACCTGTGTATAAGAGGCCAGGCCTCAGAGATGCAGTTAGAGCACCTCGTGACGATACCTTGCTGTCTGATCTGATGTGTTCTGCTCCGACGGAATAAAACTTTGTTTCCTGCCTTCCAGTCTCCGGCGCCTGCCTCTTTCATTGGTAAATTATCGAATGGTATGAGAGGCGATTACCGCCGGGCAATACTTGAAAGGTTATCGACTGAAACTGCCGCTACCATTTAACAAGAGTACTCTCAGGAATGGTGGAAATTAGAAATACCTGTTCGTTATTATTCTCATATCAGTCCACAACAAGAGTAATCAGAGACACAGTAAAGTTTAAAATGTTTATTTTATAAACTACGTGTCCTAAGATGCAGTACTTTGGCTAACATAAGCAGACAAATGATTAAAATTAAAACCATCAGCATTGTTACAATACCATAGAAAATGAAGGGAGAAATTATGTTACAAATGACAGTGGAATACAACCACCCTCCCTTTGCTAGTAAGCTATTATTATTAGACTAATAGAAGGTCTCTAGGTTTGAATGGGGAACCCCATACTGTAAATATCAGCTTAGGTGAATCACATCACAGGATCAGCTTTGCTCTCTGTCTGGAAAAAGTCTTCTCCAAAGTGTGTGTCTAATGCATGCAAACTGTAATATTAAAGACGCTCGAGTTTCAAATATTTGCAGCTGTGTGCGTGTTATGGCTAGAGCGTGGGCCGATCAACCTGAATTCAAAAGCATACATTGTTTGTTGGCCCTGACTATTTCTGCACACAATGTTCAGACCAAGGTCGCGGTGTACGTCTAGGGATGTGAACAACAGACCGTTCTCATGTGAAGAAAAGGCAGGCAAGCAGTTTTCATATAATAACATCGATCTGCAGTGTCGTGTGCAAAAGCAGCGAAAGTAGCAAGATGGCGTTTCTAACTTCTAAGACGCTTATGCTAACATAGCAATGTGTGTATCTAAAACTCCGTCTCCACTACACCCTCCCTTGATCGGACCACGAACAAATAGGGATACAATTGAGGAACGCAGACTTCAAGTTCGACTGTGACAGAACCAAGTGCATGTATTGTAAATCCATATAAATGGGAGTGAAAGTTCGAAAAACCAGCGTAAAAAATGAAAAGAAAAAAGAAAAAGGAAAAATATGTAGCATCTTGCAAAGGCTCCGCCGAGCCTTCAATGGCGAACTAAATAAAAAAATGTGTAGTTCGTACAAGGAAAGTTGGATGACATCCAAGTTAATCCATCAACGTGTAAGCACAATAAGTAGCGACAGCCTCCAAGAGGAAGTCATTAGAATGCTTCCGCCATCCAGTCTAACAAGGTAAATGAACATACATGTTCCTCGATAACCGGAGCCTCTAGCACAATCAGAGGACAACTGGCGTGTTCTCCAAGATAACGTCTCACCAAGAAGTCACACGCTGCCGTACAGATGTCCCAATTCCCTAGGACTCCATGTGCTGCTCCACAGGCCATAATCCTGATACCAGAACAGTCCAACTCATGAGCGACTAAGGGACTCATCAGTCGATCATAATCCGGGGCAGGAGACACCGAGTTCGACAAGCACAAATCCAGAGCCCATTCGAAAGGACAATCTAGGCAATGAAAAACAGGTTGCACGCAAGTAAAGTAGGAAAACCGGAAGGACAAGCCATAGGCTATGCTTATGGTGGCCAGTGGTAATGTTCCATAATATTCAAGCATCCGGTTACGAAGATGGAGCAGCCGGGATAGGCTGTCATGAGACACAAATTGTGCAGCCATTGCGCAGTAAGCAGACCAACAGCAGCACACCAGCTGTGAGGGCGAGAATCAACGGGATGCCGCCAAAGACGCTGGAAAAAATAGAATGAAAAAATGCCGGTATCACACCAAAGATAGTTTGGAAGGAGGTCACGAGGCCGGAGCCCACAACTTTCAAAAAATGTGCCAAGCCAGTTGTTGACGAGGCATTAAATATAGTGTGAATCAGAGCACCGAAATGAAGGGGGAGATCAGTATTTAAAAGCGCATGCACCTCGGTGCGGGTGTTTGCTTCGTGAAGGACAAATGTTTCACGGGAGGAAGTCAGAGCGACTTCTTTTTGAGACAATAGAGCCCTTTTTCTGCTCATCTTGTTGAACTCTTCTTTCAAGGTTGGGATGGAAGGCCAGATGGAGACATCCAGCCGCCCAGGCGGGGGTGGGAAAAGGACATTTTTACAGCAGACTACTCGTTGTGATACAGTTACAATGTAAGGAATTCCCACTAGCATCCCACAGCAAGCCTCATTATTTAAAAGTAAATAACTACCGTTAGCTAACAACGTAAAAGAGGGCGTAATAGCTGGTACTGGAATCCCTTTCAGGACGCAAGCCAAACTCGGTGCATGAACGTTGCATGCGCCATGCAATTGGATGTGCCTACAGACTACTGAGTGATCTGGTGTGCAAGTGCTTTCCTCACCTTTCAAATAAACTTCCTTACCTTCTCTCTTACACCTGTATGTAAATGGGAGTGACCAAACTTCATGCAGGAAAGCAGTACCCAACGGTTCATATCTGCCTAGGGCATAATGTTTCATGCACAAACTGAACTTAAACAAAGGGAATGGTAATGTGATGAACCCGTGGATAAGCCACACAGCGGAGTTCAATTCGGCCACAGAGAAAGGCAAAGGTTCTAACTTTTCAATATGCAGTAATGAGTATGTTGCATCTTTCATGGACATGAACTGTTGTTCCGCAGTCAGATTAAATGGAAGGAATAAAGACGATGTATTCATGTAGTCCCAGGGAACTTTCCCAGCCTTCAATGTTTGCAAAGTCCATGCAAACTGCATTATAGAACGCAACTGATTTTGACCATGATATAACACAGACATATCATCCTGCACAATATCCACAACAGATGAAACAATATTATCTAATGTGTAAATTCTGGAAGAAAGGGTGTTAATGCTATTATCGATAACAGCTAGTACTTTTTCCAAATTGGCTTGATCAATGGCTCTCAATCTCGAAGCAGCTTCAATAATAATAATTTCCAAACCTCGTTATAAATAGCATACACCCACCTTTTGGACTTGCCACCCTCAGGACCCTTAACAAAATCATTCAAATCTATTTTGCCATGTCACTTTGATAAATGAAGTTCAACAGATGCCAAGGTGGAATGTTGCAGCTAGTTCTGACATAACTTCCCTACAGAGTAGGTAGTAACTGAATGTGAAGATTCAAAGCGGGGGTCCACTCAAACCTGGGTATACCCAGAGTGTAGACCCAGAAACCGATGTTGACAGGAGTCTGAGCTCTTCTGCCATATCAACCATCCTTCACTATCTAATTTGGAAATGTTGAAGGATGTATTAGTAATGTACGACTGCAACTCTTCAATGGACAGATCTGTATGATTATCCCAATAAGAATAAGCACCCAGATCAGGAACAGAGAGGGAATTCGTCTTTTTAGTAGTAGCCAATCCAAAACAGGTGGAAAAATAGTAGAATTCAAAAATAACATGTGGTTTGGGATAAGGCAAGCACGATGCAGAGCTTCAGTCCCTTGCACCTGCCATTTCTTAGTACCCCAAACAGATTTAAGATCAATAGTATCTTTCCACAGCTCATAACCTCCGATAGCCAATTCATCCATAAAGGATTTGGAATACAATAATTTAGTGTGGGTCAGCCTTACCTTCGAAGCTGACTCTGCCGCCACTTTAAAATAAAAGGCCTCAGGCTTAGAAACCCTGAAATCAGTAAAATATGTAAATTTGTTCACTAATGTGCTGGAGCTGCCTTCCACTGGTGCCGGACAATGTTCCCATTGCGTATAATTTACAAAATTTCTAAAGGTATTGGCTTTATGTAGGAAATGATTGCCATAATGTTGGTAGCAAAATAGTTCCCCGAATTAGCGGTGTCTAAATACAAATCTTCAGCATCAAAGGCAGCATAATACTTTAAATCAGAAAATAGTACCTCTATGGCCTGAATGTCCCAATCATCAGAGTGGATGTTTTGTTTCACAACATCACCCATAGAAACACGAAGTACATTGGGGACATTAATAACCTTTGTGGGTCCATGAATTTGAAAGTTTACAGCATCCCACACAATCCCATCCAACACAGGCCAGGCAGTAATATTCACAAAAGTCTGGTCCCCTTTCATGATGTGTGATGAGGAGTGGGGGGCCAAAGTTTCATCAATCGGTCTAATTGTAGATCTTTCGTTGAGATAGTGTCCATTGACAAGACGAAAAAATACCACCACAAATCCAATGGACATAAACAAAAAAATACTTATGAGCATTAGCCAAGCATAAGTCCAAGCGGGAATAAAAAAATGTCTTTTAAGCCAAACACCAAAAATAGAAATTTTCGATGGGGCATTCAAAGTCATAGAGTTAGTGTCAAATGAAAACCCTGACTGGTCAACTGCAGTTGATTGTAAACCAGGCAACGACATCTGTGGGATAAGTATACTCAGTATCTTCAGGTGGACCACCAGCCAGTGATGGCAACAAAGGATTAGTAACTGTATGCATCTCGATGGCAATGTCAGGCCTGTTGGTATTTGCCGGAGCCAAAACAGAATTTCTCAGCATCGCTGGACAAGAGACCGCTGGAGTCATACTAAGAAGAATCGGCCACTGGCTGTAGTTTGACATTGTCAATGGGGATGTACCTGTTATCCTTGCGACCAGGAAGTGGAGGTAAAATGACTGTTCTTGTACCCTGCACGCCAAGCACTGGTACTAGTGCACGGTAAGAGGGGCCGAACTCCTCCTTGTTCTCCACCTTCTCACGGACCAGGTCACCAACTCAAGGTAGCCAGCCGACTACCGGAATCTGCAGCGCAGCATCAGTCGTGGAGGGCAAGTGTTCTTTTGCATGACTGTCTTGTAGATTCTGTAATACAGCACAGTGATCATCTACGTCAAAGGGTGCGGCTGACGCCGCCATGTCTAGACCATCAAGGGACAAACATCTTTATGCCAAAGAGCATTTCGTATGAGGTCCGCCCACCCAGAGACCTTCTAGGGAGATTATTAAGTGCACGTTGAACGTTATATAGATGGGCTAACCAGTTCCTGGCAGTGCCCAACACCCTAGCTGTCAGGGATTGCTTTAAGTCACGGATCATTCGTTCCACAACACTATTGCCTTCAGGCAGGTACGGAGATGAACATTTGACTTGGACCCCCAAAGATCTCATGGCTTCTTTGTACGCCTTAGAGGCGAACACAGGACCTTGGTCAGAATGAAGGGTACCACTTGCGAAAATTCCCACAAAGACACGCAAATCCCTGATGACAGCATCAGCACTCCTTTGTGGCCACACCCAAAGAAAACGTGAGCACGAATCCACTGCAACTAAGATGTACTTGTACGCAGTATCAGAGGAGAAAGGACCGCAGTGATCTAGATAAACACACCCAAGTGGTTTATTAGAGATGTACAACTGAGTTTACGGTGGGCGCGCAGCAGACGAAGGTTTAATCTGCTGGCAAATGTCACAATCAAGAACATAAGCACGAGTCTGTTTATACAATCCGCGCCACCAGTAACGTTGTTGTAAGAGAGTAACAGTCGCTAAAACACCGCCATGGGCAGAGGCCATACCTTCGTGAGCCGCTGTTATCAAGGAAGGTCTGCAGTCCGCGTTGGGAATCAATCTGTCACCAACGTCGTTAATTCTCACACAGGGAACTTTATCAGGACTTAAGTGATAAGAGTGCCGAGAAGGGAAACCTCTAGGGTAATTACCTCCCTTCTTTGTTGCAGCAATAGCTGCTAAGATGTCATCATCAATCTTACTTTTGGATCTTGTAACTGCTGCTACTAGATACGTTGCCACTGCTGTTTTCGCTGCTTCGTCAGCTAAGCTGTTCCCGCCAGCGTGGACACCAACTCGCTGGTGCCCAAGAGTGTGAATTACATTCACAAGAAGCAGATTCTGTTTAAGTTCTGCCACCCAAACCCAAAGCATTTTATGCTTGATTGTGCTACCTTTGGAATCGCGATATTCATTCTGAGACCAAAAGAACAAATTGTCATTAAAAGACTGAACACAGTAAAAAGAGTCACTCACTATAAGAGTAGTAACACGAGGATCAGCAAACATCAGTGCAAGCACTAGAGCACGTAGCTCTGCCAACTGTGCGGTACAATCACCCAATGACTGCGTATGCACGACATCAGACTTGAATTCACCATTCACGAAAGTACCCTCTACAATTGCGCAGGCGGCTGAATAAGCATGCTTTGATGCTGTCGCCGGTTGCGCCGAACTGTCAGTGTAAATGACACAATGGTAATCTTCAAGCGGGCGCAAAGACAGAGGAGCTGGATGAATAAATTCATACTGCAAGTACTCCTGAGTCTGTAATGAGGCATCAAAGATATAGGTGACATCTGGTGATGTCAAGGAAGTGGCCCATTGTATCCAACGTGGATGCAAAGCTTTAGAATTAGGTACACTGGCTTTCGTCACTGCCTCTAGAGCAGGTTACAGTGTAACAACCAACATGCGTTTCCCTTGCGACAGTGCTGGCTCTTTAAGAATCGCCATCTGCACTGCAGTCAAAACTTTATCGACCGTGGAAAAGCGCAATTCAGCCGAAGTGTACAGGTGTGACTTGTAGGCAATGGGGACTGTGTCGCCCACATTGAACGTTAAGTATGTGAAACCCACTGCGCCAGGCACAATTCTTATCACC
Source organism: Triturus cristatus (assembly GCF_964204655.1). NCBI lineage: Eukaryota > Metazoa > Chordata > Amphibia > Caudata > Salamandridae > Triturus > Triturus cristatus. The sequence continues at coordinate 278,365,751 of NC_140583.1, forward strand.
AGGTTAGTGTGGTTATCACATGTCAGTAAGTATTTCGAAGCAAGAAGATCAGCCTGCAAAGATTGCAAGATAGCTGAATGCTCTGGCAGCCAGCTTGATTTGGAAAACGTAGGTTCTACCAAGATATATAGCGGCTTGATACGCTGGGCATATAAGTACGCCCAAAATTCAGAAAACCCAGCAAAGACTAATTTTTTCAGCGTCGTCGGAGCACGCAAACATGCGCACTTCTCCAGGAAGTGAGGGGCTAATCCTCGACCTTCATTGTTGAGCTCGTAGCCCAAAAACAACACTGTATACTCTGCAATGTGTGACTTTGCAAAGTTGAATTTATAACCGAAGTCGCAAACATAACAATGATGCGATCAACGCGACACAGATGCGGCCATACATCGTCGTCTGTGAGATATATACCGTCAAGAGTACGCATCAGGGTCAATGCTCTCTAACAGAGAGACTACACGTGCGGCAAAGATGCCAGGGCTGTTTTTATAGCCCATGGCCAATCTCTTAAACTGTTTTTGTTTGCCTCCAGAAGTAAACGCTGTCCACTGACTACTAATAGAGGACAGATTATGGCTGAAAAAGCCATTGGATATGTCAAGTGTGGTCTTAAACCTTTTGCTCACAAGACTATCAACGAGGTCAGAACCTTGGGTATTCTGTACAGCACAAGTCCGACAATGAGAGTTCAAATGCCGGTAATCCAAAACTATGCGGCACGAGCCATCAGGTTTAGTTACAGTGAATAGAGGATTTTTCATTGGTGACACACAGGTTTCAATAACTCCTTGATATTCCAATTGTTCAAGGATATCTGCGACGTGAGATCTAACTTCGCGGCGCATGGGATATTGGGGCTGGGGCTGGGGCATAGACCGTAAAGGGATCTCATGGCTTGGCGACAATTTATCCCACCCAACCTGAGTACGGTACAGAACCGGAGCAAGCACCTGGGCCCACTCTTTGGCACCGTGTGCGCGAAGGAAGGGAGGATTACCTCCTCCCCTCTAGGAGCAGCCAAAATGAAAGCTGGGGGCCACTCTGCTAATAGAATATCATATGTAGAGGTCAGATTATCCCAAAAAATCCCTTGTATTGTACGTTGTATGTCACCTTCAATCAAAAGGACTATGTCATATAGTCTGTCAGGGGGAGCCACTCTAGTATCTGCAGTTTCTACAGTAATGAACGTGTCAGTTGCTGTCGCCTCCAGATATGGACGCAGTGCTTGCCGCACTACTGTAACCTCCGCTGCGCTGTCGAGCAGCGTTAGTGCCCATGTCAGGTTCCGAAGCTGCGTTCTCACTATCTGTGGCATACCTCGCTGTTAGTGCAGCAACTTTCTTATTCTGAAACGGGGGACGTTGACGTGCAAACTCGTCCTGCTTGCCCTTACCGTCAGGCTGACGGGGTTGCTCACGTCCTTCTTGGGCACCCCCACCTTTGCCACGTTCTCCGCCACCGGACTGTGAGGCCGATGTTTCCTGTGAAGAACGAGGAGAACGCTGTTCAGTAATGTGAAATCTGTCAGGTGACCTAATTCTAGTGCGATCGCGCAACTCATATGTGCGTTCACTAGTCGCTTGTACCGGTGCCGCAGGACGAGCCCCCTGTTTCTGTTGCTGCTTTCCTTGTCTCTTAGCTCTCCAATTCTGTTTCGGAAAAGTTGGACGATCGTCTTTGAAAGATGGACTCGCCTTAGTTTGCTGATGTACATCTGAAATGACAATAGTAGGCTTAATCCCCAAACTACTGCGGCCAATAGTTCTATAAGCCTCCGCAATAATTTTTGGCAACTCTCGGGGCTTATCGAGTTCGTCTACGAGGGCTAAACCATTCGCCACTTGAAAGTGAAACGCATCTCCCTTGAGGTTACCAAGGATGAGAGTGGCAACTACGTCGAACACACCGACAAGCCTCATTCCCAACTCGACCGCCGCCTCCGGACCGTGTTGATCTTGAACACGTTTGATGACGGAGGGAAGCACGGCTATAGATGGGGTGCCGAAGCACTTCGAGTAGACCGCTGCAAAAACTTTACCCCAGTTGTCACAATCGGCCACCTCTGGGACTAAGTCTTTCTGCAAACTAATGATGAGTAGCTGTGTTTTTCCACAGGAGTAGAGTGCGGAAATACTGCTTCCAGCTGGTCCAATTTCTCAGTAAGCCAAGGTAAATCGTCCTTATTCTGGGGGCGCTTGCCCATTACCGAATTAACCATGACGCAACTAATGACAATCCCGGCTGGGCCAGCTGGCTGCCCCGCAACAACAGGTGCCCCCACTTGCACATTGCGTGAAACGTATTGCACTAAATCTCGATGTACTATAATCAGGGCTATATGGAGGACAGGTAACTCATCCACCGTAGCGTTCAAATAATGAGGATGAGGTGTAAATCCGGCCAGTACCGGCCAAGTGGCCCCTGGAATTGACAAAGGGCCCAAGCGAACCGGTGTAACCGTATGAGGAAGGGTGCCATTAAACCAAATGCGATGCTGCCAACCAGATATAGGAATCTCCTGCGTCCTATATGGCGTATAATTTGCTGGGACCTGCGTGGGAGTATAGGAGTGAAACGTATTGTCGTCCACATTCACCACCGGCATAGTAACCCAAGAGTAAAACAACTCGTAGGGATATGATGCATTGGCACTCACCACAAAAATTACAGCCATCCCATCGTCCGGCACCCCGAACTGCATCAAATGACGCCAGAGAAGTGCTCGGCTATGCGCCGCAATAGCGACCGCGGCCATAAGGACACAGAGAAAGAAAAACAAACAATTATAATTGTAGCACAATAAAGGGTCCAAAAATATAAAAACCTTTTTAATTGACAAGCTTGATTGAACCTATTGAACTAATAGGTAGGTTAAAACCGTCACTCCCGTTATCCGGAAACAAGAGTGAGTGCGTCGTGGACTAATATAAGCACTACTAAGGCATCTCAAATCATAAGACCAAACGTTAGGTGCGCCATGTTGCAGGGATTCTGCTCATGCACAGAACTATGCGCAGGAAACCAGGACCTCAGTGAATTGCGGTGTACCAAGAACCCCTATCTGACTAGCATCAGTGTCTCATTCGCTCTCCGTATCATCTCGAAGCTACCAATGATTAGACAACCCAGAACATGCGACTTAGAGTACTCTCAGGAATGGAGGGAATTAGAAATACCTGTTCGTTATTATTCTCATATCAGTCCACAACAAGAGTAATCAGAGACACAGTAAAGTTTAAAATGTTTATTTTATAAACTATGTGTCCTAAGATGAAGTACTTTGGCTAACATAAGAAGACAAATGATTAAAGTTAAAACCATCAGCATTGTTATAATACCATAGAAAATGAAGGGAGAAATCATTTTACAAATGACAGTGGAATACAACCACCCTCCCTTCGCTATTAAGCTAGTATTATTAAGGAAAGAAAGAAAGAAAGAAAGAAAGAAAGAAAGAAAGAAAGAAAGAAAGAAAGAAAGAAAGAAAGAAAGAAAGAACGGGGGACAGACCAAGCCGTCCACCTGAACCCAAAAACCGGGGAAACCAGCCCCCCCCCCGGAACACCAGACAGAGGACCAAGGCGGACAGAAGCGCAAAACCACTAAAACGCAATGCCGCAGACAGCAGGCCGGACTAGGCCAGCAACACAGCAATCCAAGAGAAGGACGGACCGGGGCGCAACACAAGCCACTCCAAAACCATCAGCAAAAAGATCGCACCAGCGACATACCGTGACGCCACGGAAAGGATTGACAGATTGATAGCTCTTTCTCGATCCTGTGGGTGGTGGTGCATGGCCGTTCTTAGTTGGTGGAGCGATTTGTCTGGTTAATTCCGATAACGAACGAGACTCCTCCATGCTAACTAGTTACGCGACCCCCAGCGTGACTCACAGACTGTTGTTGGGACACCTGTAAAATTTCGGGCCATTTTTGCCCCCTTTTTCTTGTGTTTCCCCCTTTGTTTGACTACCTCCCAGTGGTCCGCCTGCAATTCAGAAGGGGACACTGATGGGAATAATTTGTATTTGGGTTAATTGTCATGTGTAGTAGATTTTGTGTGCTATGTATATAATTGATGTTGTGTGATATATGTCATTGTGTCCTTCTTTGAATAAGCGCCTGTTTTTGTGATATTTTGAAAATTATGTCAGATGTACTCAAAATGAATATTTGATACTCTTGAAGGGGTAATTAAATGTGCTCTCTTCATGAATGATTGATGTATTATTTCCTTGATACCTTTTTTCTCTTTGATATATATAGTGACGCCACGGAGAGCATAAGTCCGAAGGACGACCACACCTCCCCAGCACATGATAGAGCTATATAATAGCTACCATTACCCCACATAGGGCATGTTATGTTCCAGAACACGGGAACCCTCTTAGGAAAAAGTTTCCGCATCAGAGGACAAACAGAAAGACCTGCGGAGAAAACTGCAGACGGCTTGCCAATCAGCCAATAAAGAATACACAGAAGGCCTAATCTCAGGGCCTACATGGCTTACCAACAGCCAAAACCACAAGTCAAAACAGGGCCGTACCAGCAGCCAACTGCACCATGGTCCTAACAAGAGGATCCGAAGGCACATGAACCACACAGAGCAAACAACCGAGAGTACGCTCTACAAGGCCCCAGGAAAACCAAGGAAGAACACCTCCCAAAACACAGACTGACTCACAGGTCACTGAGGAGGAGGAGGAGGAGGTGGTGAAGGAGGAGGAGGAGGAGGAGGAGGAGGAGGAGGAGGAGGAGGAGGAGGAGGAGGAGGAGGTGGAGGACGACGAAGCCCCGCAATAAACCTCTGAGTGGCAGAATCCAAAGGAGCGTGGAACAAAAGAGTGCCATCAAAAGGAAGGTCCACCAACCGTTCCCTCACGGTCTCCGGGAACACACTATCCCGTAGCCAGGCATGCCAACGAAGGGCCACCGAAGAAGCCATCGTACGACCAAGCACGTCTGAAACGTCCAGAGCCGAGCGAAGAATAAAGGCCACCAGCTCCAGGCCATCCAACACATGGTGCCTGAGATCAACACAGGCACCCTCTTGAGAAGCGGCCGACATAAGGGACTCCGCCGCGGCCCACAAGCAAGAAGTTGCCCTTGCTAATACACAAAGAGTGTTAAGGACCCGCAAAGCCGCACTGGTGGAGGCGAAGATATTGCGCCCCCAGGAATACAACCAGCGGGCCTCCTGTGACGGAGGAGACAACACCGATGGCAGGGAGGGAAAGGCAGTCTGTAAAAGAGTGCCCTTGGTAGAGGGGTGGAGGTAAAGACAGACAGGGTCATGCAGCGCAGGACGGTGGTGGTGCAGAAGTGGCTGGGGCACCGGATCCCCCATGGCGGGCCGCCCCCAAACCCCCAAAAGAGACATGTGGAGCGAAGCTTCAAAGGGAAGAAGCAGCTCCCGACCCCCATAACCCTGATGGAGAACCTCCAAAAGATGATCCGTGGGGAAATGGGCAGCTGGATCACCCATGCGCAAGATACCCACTGCCGTGGAGACAGCCCAAGCGAAGGCAGCACCGGCCTCCGTAGGGCCCCGTGGCGGGGAAAGCAGTTCCTCGGTGGGCGACGGCTACAAGCTAAGGCGGCCGTCCCCCAGGCCAACCGGAGAAAGGAAAGGCCAAGTCCGGAAAGGAGGAGGGGGGACCGAGGAATGGGGAACCGGAGGTCCTTCCGGCGAAGACTGCGGGTGCGGCGACGGCGATGAGCCGTCCTTGGAAGACGTCGGGGAAAACTCCACGATGGGGCAGCCCTCCTCTGGAGAAGATGAAACCAACAACCGTTGAACCTCTGGTGAAGAAGGGGCGTCCGAAGACGACTCAACGACCCGATGCCGGCCCGGCACCGTAGAGTCCGCGACCGGCGTCAGGTCAACGTCGACCGGCGCCGAAGGAGACGCCGGAACTACCTACGCCACATTGCGCGGCGCAGGAGACCTGAGCTGGGACAGAGCGGCGGCGGCCAAGGAACAGCACCGAAAAGGCATCGACTCGACCTCCGACGAGGCAGCAGCCTTCGTGGAGGGACGAGGGGGGTCCAGGGGACACGCCCCGACCCCTAGCCTGAGCGGCGTCACCTAGGCCTCGGACAAGGCCACCGCCTGCCCAGAGGACCGAGGGGGACTCAAGGAAACGCCCAAGTCCCGGCAACCTCCCGCGACACCACAATGACCCCCGCGGGGGTTAGCGGGGAGGCAGAGGTGCCCGGGTCCAAAAGATCAAACCCCGAAGGGCCGCACCCCCCCACGGCCCAACATTCTCCGAACCTGGATCTGAACCTGTCGGAGCCGGAGCCACCGCAGAAGTCCCCGCACATGGCAAGGGATCCACAGACATCCCAGGAAGAGAAGGAGAAGAAGGAAGAGCCAAAGAGGCCTGATAGGCCACCGCATAGGCCTCCATCTGGGCTCTGGTCTCCCCCGCGCTGGGGAACGGCGGATAGGATAGCGACACGCGGGGCCGCACCACCCGCGGAGAACCCACGCCCCCAACAGGCCAGGGACCGGGCCTCAGGGACAAACTGCGACACTTACCAACAGGTGAGAGACGCCCTTGCGGCCTGGGAGAAGGACGATGTCGGAGACGGAGGCGGCGGTTCTTGAAGTCGTCCGTGGGGGATGGACGCGGCGACGATACCAACCTGGACATGCGTGACGAAAGGAGCTTCATCCGGCGCTCTCGCCGGGACTTCAGCTTCATTTGCTGACACGCCTCACAATCTGTGGAGTCGTGGTGCTCCCCCTAACACCACATGCAGATGGGGTGAGGATCCGTCGCCAACATCTGGTGTGCGCAAGATGAGCACGTCTTGAAGCCCAAAGGCATTCGCACACTGTACCCAAGAAAAACGCCCAAAGAGGGAAAAGAAGGCCCGAACAGACCAGGAACACGATCCGGGTCCGCGTTGCATGCGGAAAAGAAGAAAACTGATGTCAGCGTGCCGGGGTGGGGCTTATGTGACCTCGCTGACGTCACGCCCACGGAGGACGTCGGGCGGAGTCACGTGGTACCGCCCCCAGCGCGCACAGATGCTGGGCAAGAAAGTTTTCCGGGTCCAGTCTCACGCCTGGGGATAATTCTATGTTAAGGAATCTGCGGCTAGTAGTCTCTATCAGATACTGGTGCCAGTAAGACAGATCCTAGGGACAGGCAAAGGGACAGGTTGTCTGTACAATGTAAGGGGAATCGATTTGGAGGATTCGTCAAAGATATTGGAGTTATCATGTGTAAATAGGAAGGACTGCAGGGACTGGCCCAGTAATAGATATTGTGAAACCTGTAGGAGGATTGGTTCTGGGAATTCACAAAGGATAGCTAACCTGACACTTTTATAAAGAATGGGCTTGATGTATATGAAAAGGAAAGGTTCTACAGGTTCAAAGAGACATAAATAACCTGTTATGAGAAGGGAGGATAAGTTCTGGGGATTCAGCCAGGGACAGAAAGCCTGTCAATAATATGAAGGATGGGTTCTGTGTTGTTGCTGAAGCATAAGGAACATGTCACATGTAAGAAAGAACAGTTTAGCGTATTCTGCAGGTTTATAGACCCTGTCATTGACAAGAGGGAGGGTATTATGATGGAGAGCGTTTTACCTGTAGGGAGAAGGGAGCCTAAGATTGGATATATTTCCATTGTAGGAATACAACGCTAGGAGGATTTCAAAGGGGAATTAGGAGTTCCAGAGAACTATCAGTGGGCAAAAAGCATGTAGTCCTTTTCAAGGATTGGTTCAGGAGATTCCACTCAAGTGATAGAGACATTTTATCTGTAGCACATTGTAGGAAACGGTGTTATTTGGCAAATGGGTGAGAACTCACTTCAAGAAATAATCACAGTTCTGCTGCCCTCTTGCATGGGTCAAAATGACTGGGCCTGCATCTCTGAAACCAGGACCACAGAGTGACTCCAAGGGCTAGTTGGCTGGCCTCCTGATCAGAAGCCTCAGGATCATAACGGTCTTCCAACAACATTGAACCCAGCACCTGGGCTCTGCCATATGTGAATCCTGCCCTTCCAAGTGGTGCCATCCCAGTCCTGGAGCCTTGGAAGTGGGCCTGAAGGTGTTCTGCCAGCACAGTTGTGTTCCCTCCACCTGAACCGATGCATCACCTCGCATCAGAACTGTGAGACCCAGCCTCAATGCAGGAGCCTGCAGCTCCTCGGGACCGCCTGCCCATCTATAGAACCAGCAGTACCAAAGCATCACCATCTCCCCCCCCCCCATACCGGCGCATTGCCTTCGATGCTCGATGCATCCCCCTCGAAACTGAGGCATCGCCGCTGCTGCGTGGACTTCTCCAAAACAAGGACTTTGCATCTCCTTCCCTGTCCATCATATCACTGCTGCGCAACGAATATACAATGTTACATCGCGGTCTTTACAATGCGTTACCTTTACAACGCAGGCATTACAACGCAAGTCATTACAACGACTTGAGCCGGAGGGCGCTGAACTTAGGAATAGTATGATTTACTATTCCAACTCCAGCCTACGTTACAGTAGGGAAGGTGTTGGAATAGTAAATCATACTATTCCTTAGCTTAGAGCACCATCCAGCGCAAGTAATTGTAATGACTTGCATTGTAATGCCCGCGTTTTAAAGGTATTGCGGTGTGAAGACTGCGATGTAACCGATGTTTCCCCTGCGCAACACATCTCAAGGCAAGGACATCGCCTCACCCAATGCAGCCCTGTGGAACCACTGGTGCACGGCGCAGCTCCAGACAAGGACATCAAAATGCACTGTGCAGCACCTGGGATATGCCGCTGCATGACGCATCTCCTCGCCCGGACCTCGCATTACCTCTGTTGCACGATGCATCCTCAACGCGGGACTACACATCTCTTCACAACTACAATTAAGGTACTGTTTTCAGTGAACCTAAGTGGGTCCCGGTAGCCAGGCCACACTGAATCATGGTCAGCCTGGACTTGTGACTTTGTCCTGGCCCGGTACAACTATATAACCAGATAACCACGGCTACTGCTTTTTGTTTTTTGGTGCTGTTTTCACTGAATTCTTTAAATATCTCCGGTACTACTGATTGGATTTTAGTCTTTTTGGTCTTGTTTTATTAATGAAATCTACTCTATTTTTCTAAATTGGTGTGGGATTTCCTTGAGTTGTGTTTTCACATTATTACTGGCTAAAGTTTTGTAAAAAAAACTTTCCAAGTTGCCTCTAAAGTTAAGCCTGACTGCTCTGTGCCAAGGTACCAGAGGGTTGAGCACAGGCTGATTTGGGGTTTGCTTGTGACTTCACCCTGACAAGGATTGTCGTTGCTACTTGAGAAGGGTTTCACCCCCCCCCCCCGCCCTCAACCAGTTACCCTATTTCTTGCACCGCCGATCAGGAGCTGTACAGTGCTGTGATTCGGGGCCCTCCGTTGCTCTGCTGCAGATTTGGTGTGACCTTCAGTTCACAGAGAAAAGTACACTCTGACTCCAACCAAAGGTCCAGGACCTTGAGGATGGCACTTGGGGGGTTAGGACACACTCCCACCTCAGTGTCCCAACTGGGCCAGGCCTGCTCTGGTCCCCTCTGCTGGTATTTGCCAGCAGAGGGGCCAGGCCAGGCCCAGTTGGGACTGATCAGCTAAAAAGCAGAAAAGACCTCTGGCAGCTTGTGTCCCTTTAGCGCAATTAGGAGTTCAGCCAACAGGCCCCAGTTGTCACTTCTGGTCCTGGGTTCAAGGGATGCAGGTCTAATCTTCCTTCTTAGATAGCAGGGAAGTCCTTCTTCTGAATCTGCACAGGTCTAGGAATGGTCTAATTTTAAGTTTTGAGGGTGCCACTTTTATACCCAGTGCCAGCCTATGGGCCGGGTACAAGCAATTTGTCTCTTCCTAAACAGGTGCTGGTCATTTCTTCCCTCTTCCCTGGTTTCGACTGCAGCCTGGCCAGTGAACCAAATGGCAGACAACCCCAGGTGTGAGCCCCATCTGCCAGTGACAGGATAGGCTTCTTCTTAAGTCAGGAACGGCTGAGTACAACTCCCAGGCTATGCTTTGAGGTGCAATCATAGCAGGAGCACAGCTCTTCTCAAGCTATCTTGTCAGGAAGACCCACTCCCCTTTACACCCAGGCGCCTTTGTCCACTATCTGGCCCCAGTACACATTTCCCAGTGGGGCAGCTATCACTAACCAAAGAGCAATAGGCCACTCATGGAAAGGCCATCAAAATGTTCCGCAGGTAAATAGCAATTTTCTAAAAATGGCATTTCCAATAATAATTTAAAATCATACTTGACCACTAAAGAGGATTTTAAATCACAATTAAAATGAGTGAAAGAAATATTTCTCTAGTTGTCCCCGAACTGAATTTAGAGCTTATTAAATGTAATTAGGTAAGCCAATGTTAGTCTGTGGACGGCCAGCCTTGCCACAGTGAAAAACAACATTTGATGTTTTTTACTGCCAGGACATGTAAAACATCAAAGATGCATGTTCTACTTTTTAAATGCCATGCCCCCTACCCTATGAAGACTTTGGACCTACTCTAAGGATGTTCTATATGAATTAAAAATGAACATTTATGCCGAAGTGGCGGGTTACAACTGCACTGGAGGCTGCAAGGGCAGACCTCAGACATGTTTTAGAAACTGCTTTAGTGTGGGACACAATGAGAGCTGGAGCCCACAAGTAATTAAATTACAGGCTCTTGGTACAGGCAGTACTATATATTAGGGGCTTCTAAGTAAATTAAATGTGCCAATCACTTATAAGACAATGTTACCATAATTGCGAGCACATCTAATTTAACACTGTTTAGCAGGGGTGTAGGGCACAGAGTCCTGTGGTCAACAAAAAATGGGTTTAAGGACAGTAGGCAATTATCTGGGGTGACCCTGCAGAAAGGGCAAATTTCCAACACTTAGGATGTGTCCAAGGCATTTATTATGAGTAAAATAGAATTTGGATTTGAAGGCTGCAATCAGTCATCACAAAGGATGGATGTTCCAGAGCATTGCCAAATGGATATCAATACTCCTGCATCTCGAGCTGGATAGGCCCAAGGAATTGAGACAGGGATGCAGACCCTGTTCACAATTCACTGACACAACTGGACCAGATCAGGAGTTGCAATGGGATGTGGCGCATCTCACCTATGGGACTGGAAGAGCACAGGATGAAGATACTTCTAACTGCTGGAACATTAAAGTGTAGTAGATATAGATGGGAATATGAAGCCTCTGGTTCATGGAATTGACACCGTGGCAACGTGTCTATCGCTACCACCTCTTGGACTGAATGGTTTCAGTGGAATGGGTGCTCTGTGGCTAGGCGCATGTGTACAAAACCCAACTCAACAGGTAAAGAGGCTAAAGTAAGTATTTGAATATCTATGGCTCCCAATGGACCCTATTACCAGATCCCTGGATTTAACTTCAGAGACACCAGAGGGACTGAATCGCTGATTTCTAAATCTAAATCCAGAATGTACATGTTGCTTAGGCCCACTCCCCTGGAATGGACCTAAGGCCCACATTAGGAATGGCTAGAAGTGGTCTCCCCAGGGGTTTCTCTCCAGGTCCAAAATTACTGGGACATTTGACTGCAGCTATGGCGGCTGCTGCAGCTGTTTGCCCACCTCCCACCTGCACTGTAAAGGCAGCATGAGGGGAGCATCAAACCTCACCCTTTAACCTCACACTGTTTTACCACCCCCCAGATGCCATGCCCTATGCCAGGCACCACAGTTCTTAAAACAGTCCGCACACATTTCCCATCAAGCAGGCAGTAAATGTGTGTAGATTTGGGACAGTTATTTCCTCCAGGAGCGGGAATATTGTGTAATTCGGCCCAGAATTCGTGCGTCTATGTTATTGCCTAATGCAGGGGAAATATCCTGCAATTCCCAGATTTACACAGTGGAAATCAGAGGTACCCCTGCAACTATATTTTGCCAACTTCGTATTGAGGCCCTTAGTTTCTTTGATGTCTGATTTTTTTTTCTTGAGATACTTTTCATTAGCATGATATGACTCAAGCATTTTCTCATATTAATTCCAAGCTAGATGTCTCACTTGAAACTTACCCATCTTGCTGCAAGTAACTCCATCTCTCCATGTCCCCTTTAGTTCTTCCATATCCAGTTAACTTACCTCCCCCTCTTTTTGTGTATTGAAAACTGTATACAAAATAGGAACAGGGTTGGCCAATGTGACCATAGATGTCTAGGCACTTTAACAATCCAAAATATAAATGAAATCTATTCAATCTTTTTAGCTCAGAACTTGGGAATCTCAACAAATATCCGCAAAATATAGTTTCTCCATCCTGATGAAGGTCTAAATTGATTTGTCTGAAACTATAGACTTGCAGTGGATGTGTAATTAGTAATTAAGACACTGTAAGAGAGGAGTTTGGAGAGATACAATCCTTTATGTGCTTGGGATACGTTTGAAAATATGTACGCCCCATATCACAGATGACTCGCTCTTCCATGTTTTTAATGATCAAGGATGAATGTTGGGTTGTCTTGATTATGTTGTCAACATTTTTATGTGTATAATGTATCAATTTTCTAATTAATTTATGTATGTATATGACTAAATGAATGAATTTATAACAAAGGAATATGTAAAGGAATATAATCTGCATATATTTGTTGAGGTTCCCAAGTTCTGAGCTAATTAGACTGAATGAATGTCATGTATATTTTAGATTGAAAATTGTATACTGCAGGAGCGACATCAAGAAGTGTATTCAAGGCTCCGTAGAAACAAACATTCAAAATAATTAGGGCATACTAAAGGCAAGCCATGTGCCAAAACATGATGCTACAAACATAATATAATATTAAAACAAATAATATGAATAACAACAAATAATGATAACCTAGAGAAAGTACAACTAATTAATAAAAACAGGCAGAACGAAGCTTTAAAAGAGCAACAGAACTTTTGGGCTTACAGAACTCAATTAGGGAAACAAAGTGGAGGTGGTAAACACAAAGAATTATAAAGAGAGCTTTAAATTTGGTAGAAAGCCAGAAACAAGCAAATATTTCTTTGTTAGCTTGTGCAATGGTTAATTTTTTTCATTTGTTTTTACTGGAAATGTATGCTACAAAAAAGAAAAAGAAAAAAATGAAAACATGCAGCCTTCTAAATGTGGACACCATACACTTGCAATTCAGTTTTTAAAATGATGGCGTTTTCACTGAAGCTGCGATTTTACTAGTGATTTTTTTTAAACAAGACTGTCAGATGCGCCATGCATTCTATTCTATTATTTGTAAAGGAGACAAAACCAAATCACCACCTAATGAAGCACTCAAATGATAGATAACTACAATGTTACTTGTACACTTTAGACCAGCGACTTTTAAAAGTAACTAGAAAATAAATCACCATTTAGTACAGAACCCGAAGTGCAGGCAAAGTAAATATCCAGTATTTCAAATTTGTATAAAATTTAAATAAAATAAACACACACTTTGAATCAGATGTGTTACTGTAGAGAAAGGGACTATTTTAGGCAGATATGAACAATGTGCACATGCTTTGTGCAGTCTCTCAAAGTGAAGGGAGCCAATCGTGAAAGTGGGCTGGTCGCCTGCACTATGCTGTATGTTGTGGTGGGCAGAAGCAAAATGTGAGTACATTTTGACAGACGAGTGGAAGAAGCATGCTGGCCAAAAAACCCTCTCGAAGTATATTATGTGCGATTTTTCTGGAAAGCAAAGGCCTGGTGTGACAGCAAGCAGTCTCAACATCAAAACCAGACCTATAAAAAGTGATTTCCATTTATTAGTTTATTTTTAAATGGAGATATTTTTCACCTGAGGCCGACATCCGGTTCGCCCGAAACCCAGTCATTCAACTTCCAGACAAGGCAGTCAGATGGCCCCAACCAAACAGCCCTGAAATCTTGGCATGCATTATGAACCAAATCCTCCCTTCAAGAAGGGGCCAGTGAGCTCTGTATAGGGTGACCAGGCGTCTGGGAAATGCTAGGACAGCCCCAGTGTTTCCCATCTGTCCCGTACATTTCAGCAGGTTTAGCACACGTCCCAGTTTTCAGAGAGTCTACTGAACACTTTCACGTGCTCTAGTACTGAGTTAGTTAGCAGCCCTTATCAGAAAGCAATTAAATTAACATCGACGATACTGTATGTAAAAGTTGCATTAATCACTCTTAGTACCTCATTGTATGTGCTTTCTAAGTAGATAAGCTGTCAATTAAGCCTTTTTGTACCCACCGGTCGATGTTAACTTGCAGTCCTACATGTGTGCTTGTGTTCACACAGGATTTTTAGTTTTCTAAAGCTGGCACCTTAGCTCTGTACAGCACAGGTGTACCTCCTGCTCCGAGTCCCAGGTGCATACCCCACTGCCCTCGCAGCCTCTCGCGTGGCCTCTCTGCTCCGCCCACCCCCTTCCCACGGTCCCCCTTCCCTCCATCGCCGCCGCTCTACCCTCTTCCCAGGTCCAATCCAGCTGAGCGCTTAGGGTCTCGTTTTAATTACTGGAGCACTTTATTATCCTAACAGGCTCACTTTATGAGCTCTCTTTCGGGCTATAAGCATTTACGAGGCACGTGGGTGGGGAGGCCCATCACCACTGCCGCTCTCGGCAGTGTTTACGAGCGGGGGAAGCGGCAAGGAGGGGCGTCTGTGCCTCGAGGAGGGAAGCACGAGGAAAATCACTGTAGGAACTCCAGCCAGAGCAGGAAAGGCGAAGAATGACGCGCAGCTGTCATCAGCGTCGACATTATGTTATGCACGCTGGTGTAAGGATCAATACCAAACCACTATACACAACATCTCTAACACTGGTGCAATTCATTTGTGAACTTTGCATTGCGATACAGTCAGCAAACGTCTCGTATTGACAACGTAGTCAACGCAAGTAACACCTAAATACTTCATTGTTGTTTTAGCCAAATCGTTCCTCAGTCATGACAACTCCATCTATACCAGAAACCAAGGCCCACATTCTGATGTAGGGCGGACCGCCACCGACAGGCCGTCGGTGCAGAGGGTTGCATCCAGGGCATCGGCAGTCGTAGGCAGTCGGAGCAAATAAGTCGGAGGGGGGGGGGGGGGTTGGGGAGGAGTAACGTCATCTCTGACAGGATCAATGATCCCACTGCGACGGCCGTCAGATTCCTAACCCTACTTGGAGGCGGTGCACCGCCGTAGGGATTAGGATATCCCTTTCTACCTGCCTGTTCATGGCGTTCCCACCGCCATGAACAGGCAGATGGAAAGGGGCTCCAACTGCAGTGGACCACCGCTTAGTGGCCTGGGGGGCAATACCTGTGCCCACACATCGATGCACATTGTGCCAGGCACCACAGGGTGGCAGGCACATAGTGCATGGATGCGCACACAGTGCCTTTATCAAGTGTGGCTTGTGCTGCAGCCCATTTCCTGGGCCGCAATTTTTTTTTTACGACCTCCGTCACGACGATCGTATCCTAATAGGGCAGGTGAGACCACCGACTCATTGTCAGATGGTTTGTACCTAAAACGATGGCGGTCAGTGGTGTGACCAATAGCCATTGTAATGAGACCCTAAGTGAATGGTAAAATATGAAATGTGCTCTGGCTTTAAAAAATATACTAATGGCATCATGGCTTGCAAACTGCTGCTATCAATAGGTCACCTGGATCACTCTATTTTGTAAGGAGCAGCGAGCCAGTAGGGCAGCGTTGGCAAAATTCATTTTGGAGGTAGAGGGGATGCTTTTAAGATGGCTGCCAGGTTTTACAAGGATCTGTGCAGAGTGGACAGATGTTTGTGTTACAACAAATGCACCCTCGGCATCGAGGGAGTGACCTGTAAAATCAGAAGGGCCAATACACTGCGAGACAGGCAGGTATGTAATACATCTGTCTATGATCAACTACAATGCACATTGATTTCAATGACAATTTGCATTCCAGAAACTATAGTGGTGATGTAGTGATACAAATATTCGCCTCGGGTGAATGACATAAAGCCCCTCCTCATCCTAGATTTAAGTAAAGGCACAATACTGAGGTCATCAAGTGTCATAAATGTTCCTCCTCAACCACTTTGCATGAATCTGTCCTGTAAAGATGTAACATCTCTCATGATTACTCTACCAAGACCACATATCTTTTCAACTTTTTTACTTTATGTACTATTGTTTTCTTTAGTTTACAATACTCTTCTACAAGTAAGGAATATGAATTATCCCAGTATTTTTTGCTTTCCTTGGTTCACATGTGAATTAGTCAGGAAGGCGCTGCGGCTATTTAGAACCTCAATTGTTTCTGTTTGAGGTTATGTGGTGGCTATGATATTTACATTACTTACAGCTCTATGATCTTTGAGATGGGAGTGTTAAAACATCAGAATTACTATCATTTCACCCCTCTTCTCTTTGACAGCTGTACATTACAAAGGTGAGTCATATCATCCTGGGGAGTGGTGGAGAGGGGTGTGGGTAAAAATGAATGGACTGGAATGTGGCCCGGGTGATCACCAGTGGCTGAGATTAATTCAAGCATTCCTTCTATCACTTTGTTTTCTGTTAATGTATATTCTCTAAATAAAACAGGTATGCTCAGAGATTGGTTCCTATCGTTGTACAACAGGACTTAAGCTATACCTCACCGATGAGGCCTAAATGCCTGAAATAAGTTTGTGGCGGTGTGTGTTTCCTTCTGTGGGACCTGGCCTGACAGTGTGGACTGAACTGCTGCTGTTGGGACAAGACCATGGTTGATTTGCATGACATCTCTGTTTGAGCGGTACAACAGATGAAAAACAGTGGGAAGTTAAGCGGCCCAAGTGATTGCTGGTGGCTGAGATAAAGAGAGTTTATGTTTGCTGATTTTTGATTTTCAGCACACACAGCAATCCTTTACTGAGCATATCTACCATCAGCTCACTGGATGTAGAGGACAAAGAGAGGTCGCAGCAGTAGACTAAGGTGGCAGTACAGCCTTGTTACAGGTCATCGGCCCGGAGGAATTGCCTACTGGCCTCTCCTGTATTTTTTAAATGTGTATGCAAGTCTCCTGCAACCAGGTCCTACGCTCCATTTATGTGGAACGTTTGATGACGTGCGTGTGTGGAACTTAAGTTATGTGCAGTAGGATGTACATAGAGTGTGGCCAACCAAGAGTTCATTTTAATTTCCTTCATTGGAGTGCTACCTACGGAGTGGTACCTAAAATGGAGGAGTGGGGAGAGCCACAAGCAGAAAGAAGAGTTATGGGGCTTCTTCAAAGGATTTCAGCGGTCTTTTGTAGTGCACCTGACTCCAGGGTATAGAAGGTAGAAGACGGGATTATTTTATAGCTTTGCCGTATTCCTCTTCCATGTTCTCCATATGTGCTACCCATAACAAGTGGAGAGTTTGTTAAAAAGGGAATATGCGTTTTGGGTCTTCCTTGACAGAAGACTCCCAAACTCTACTCCACTTTTCTGCTGACACTTTAAGACAAAGACTAGTTTGGGTGGAATACACAAACTTTAGGAACTACTTGAAACTGATCCTAGAGATGGGCCACTAGAATACACAAATTCTGTAAATGTAGTATTTGTGCAGAGCAGAAACTACTAGCCAGTGTGGCAAGCGTTCTTTAGCAGAATTAAGGGTCCCACGCCAATGGAGACTAATACACTCTTCTGTGCTAAACGAATGTGTTCGCTGACTGGTAACTCAAATTTTGCCAGGTTCAAGAAAAGCAATCAGGAAGTTTTGAAATCTGCCTGGAAGAGCACCTCTGAACCCATCTTGAGGGAAACAGCTGACTAAATGCTAAGGAGGCATGCTGGAGGTACAAGATGCTGCCTAGAAAGCGAGCACTGCAAGAAGCTAAGATTGCAAAGCGGAACCCAGCTTTCTGTACCTCAGGAAAGAATCGGCACTGCCAGGTTGTGTGATAAGGCCTTGAGACCCTCAGGTGCCTGTGGATGACCCAGAAGCGGACGAGCGTGTGAATGTTTGGTGCCCATGGAAATCACAATTCCATGCCATAGGTTTTCTTTAACGAGAAAAACACATATAACTGAGTGGCACCTAAAGAGTTTTTATCACATTCCAGCTGATCTATCAGAAGTCAAAACACCTGGAGACGGTTGGTTCTACATCGAGATCACATACCACGACTGACAGTCACACAGACCACTGTAGGATCATCGCTGTGGCCTGGGGTAGGCTATTTATGTGGCATGGGTAGTGGATTTGTCTTTTGGCCAAAGAAGAACCCCAAATGAAAATCTGCTCAATTTCGTGTGACATCAGTGGAGCACAGCCCCCATGTTCCCACCTCCTCACCTGCAGGACACACCTGTGCACAATACCAGGGCCTCTGAAAGCAGCAGTAACAGTTGGGCCAAGACAAGGCAATTGTTGATGGTGAGTTTTGAAAGACCGCACGTCAACGAGAGCTGCACTGCTGCTGCACCTCCTTGACAGAAATGGACCTACCTGCCACAGAGTAAACATTAAAGGTACAGGGCAAGAATGTGGCCTTGCCAGGAGGACTGTAAAATTTGGGACATTTCGCAAGCCACCGTGAAGCTAGCTATTATTGATGCTGGGAGAGGTGTACTCAGAGGGGCACCAGGAGATAAGTACCCACCAATTCCCCTCTCACTCCCAGCAAGGGAATGTGTCCTAACTTATACTGATTGCATTTCGATGCAATACTTACAAAGGGTAGGACGAAGAAGTGCCGGCTGGCTCCCTTACAAAACGATCACTATTCTGTCAACTATGTGCCGTAACTCTGCCCTCTGTCCATTGTCGCCGGGAGATTCTGCTTCTAGCTATCTGTCAATAACATATTTTATCCCTCTAAGTTTTTGTTAAAAGTAATTGGTAATAATGTTCTGCTTTAATTTTTAGGTATATGAATCCCTTTATAGAATGTTAACGTGTTTATAATCCAAATGATTTGTGTTTTAAATAAGTTATTCGACCTACAGTAGACATAAATAACCAGATCGCATACCAGCTGTTGACAAAAGTTTGAAGTTCCATTGAAAGGTCACATTTCTGGTAGACTTGATTGATATTGTTGATTAGGCTATGAAGACCTAAAGGAGGTGGGGACACTGATATTGGCTCCACCATATATGATAAGGCCCCGTCATCTATTATTCTTGGCATTCTGACACTCTACTCATGTTCTATTGCAATTTATTTTCTCATAATCCTGTTTCTTAAGGTGTTCCACGAAAATACTGACTTGCTGTGCAATTGATGTAACATTGGGTACGTGGAACACAAACCTGGGCTTTTGATCTTGCCCCTCCGTCCCTCTTCATTTTCAATATGACACCTGGATCCGTATTTTCTCCATGATAACTGGAAGTGTTAAGGTTGCTTCCTTTCGGATCCATTTTCACTTCTTCTCTATGTGCTGGGAAAATGTCAAGTTGCTTTTAGTGGTGAACTGCCATGCACCGTCACTTAGTTGGCTACACTGTATTATTGTCTGTTTCTGAACTTTTGTGGGTTCTATAAAGAGGGAATGAGGATGGCCCCTTACTGCCTTGCTTTCTGAAGGGGTGGTCTTCTGGGAGACCCAATGATTCCTTTGTCTGGTGGATGACCTTTAAAAAGGCAGCTCATGTGGACCCAAAATCTCTTTGGGTTTATGTAAGCTGAGTGGAACAAGGGCCTTTACAGAGCCCATTACATTGAATCTGAAGATTCGTCATTACTGGAGTGTACCCTTGCAAAGGATATGGGTGGAATGAAGTAAAGGGGATATCAGTTCCAATCAATTTCTGTTTTACCTTCTAATAAAACGTTCATGTTACATAATCTTGGCTTGACCATTCTAAGTTCTGTACTTCAAGTTGCATTGTTGTTGATTTTTGTTACACACTCCACTCATTTGCATTTTCTCCGAGTACACAATAGGCAGCGTGGAAGTTGAGAAACAGCTTGCACACTCGAAGACACTCCAGTTTTGGGACTGGTTTGGAGTCTTATAGGAGATGATTCCACACCAAAAGGCAAACATCTTCAGAGACCTATTTCCCTAGTAGGAATCAGTAACGAGTCCTAGAAAACTCAGTGGAGGCGCAGGCTGCCGTTTAAGACCAATTCATTTGTGCAGACTGATTTCCCTTTAGTGTTGAGTCTTTCGGCTTAGTGGTGTTTTGAACCAACCCTTTGTGTAGTGCATTGTTGCCATCATTTGCGTTTATATACTATGTTCAGCTGTTACAATTGAGTTGTCTTAACCAGTAAATGTTCAGAATCACTATAGTTACAGCAGTGCCAGTCTTGAGTTTTGTATTTTAGTTTGGCTCGCTCTAGTTGCAGCAGTACCAGCACTGAGTTTCATAAGGTGTTTTAGTTTAGCTCACTCTTGTTGTAGAAGTACCAGTGTTATGTTCCATAAGGTATTTTATTTGGACTTATAATGGTAATGCATTGTTTGAAATTTGTCTTGGTGGTGATGATGTCGTCTGGGAGAGAAATAAGGAGCTGGGTGTGGTCGTTGTAGGAGATTATGTTGATTCTATGGAATCTGATGATGTTTGTGTTGGAAAACGAGGCAGCATCTGTGAGGCCTGCACAAATAACATGACTACATTTGTCCTTCACTGGGAACCAAACACCCAATTGTAGCGCCTGACTCTCAGAGGGTAGCGTTGCAGAGCAGTCTGAGGCTTACTCAAGGGAGGTGGTGTGGGCTAGTAATCGCCATTTGCAGGTGCACAAAAATAACACTCAATAATTGATTTTCCAGTCTGTACTTTGCTTTATAAAAGTAAGAGTACATTTATTAAACACACACACTACTCAGTACCATGCACCAATTTACAAATATACATAAGCTGTTGGAATTACTTTGTGACATTGCATAACATCTCCACCCCTCCCGCAGGGGGGTGGGGTCTAGTACCACCACTCCCATGTATGCACATCAACTTGCCCCCAATGCAGTTAGTTGAACATAACCTGGAGAGAGGGCCCTGCGCACTGGCACCATCCCAGTGGCGACCCACCCCATTACCTCAACAAGCATTAAAAAGGGGTAAACCTGCCTTGGTGACACATGACCCTGACTGAGCATCTCCTACTGACCATAAAGTATGCACCTCTGTATCTTAAGGGCTAGCAGTCTGGGGTCTTCACCTAAGCGCAGCAGCAAGAATTCATGTTTACGCATACTTTAGAATGACAGTACTCATCACCTTGGTTGATCATTTGAATGCATTGCAATCACAGCCCCTAAAGGCTTCACATATGAAATCACAGGATTACGCATATACAGCCAGACACCCTAGCAGGACTGTCTGGCAACATAGCCCCACTTGGCTTATGACATCTCCTTACACATGTGACTTACAGTCCCTTCAAAAGAAGTACTCCTGGCAACTACACTTCTCCTGCAGTGTGCCTCTTCCCTTTAACCCCTTCCATGCTCATGACGGAACGGTTCCGTCATGAGCCACGGTTGAGCTGTGCTCATGACGGAACCGTTCCGTCATGGTCCCGCCCGCGCTCGAACCCTTCAGCACCGCGGCGGAATTCGCCCAGCGCTGAAGGGGTTAAAAGGAATCACAGGTAAAAGCATGGGATTACGTAAATACAGCCAGACCCCCTAGCAGGAAGGTCCAGCAACATAACTCCATTTAGCTTAAAATCACCTTACACAGGTACTTCACTTTACACGTGTGACTTTCAGTCCACCTAAAAAGAAATAACCAATAGTAAATGCATTTCGGTGCAATTACACCACTTCACCTCCAGGGGATGCCCTTCTCCAGACATCCCCAACTCAGCCCTTCACTCCATGATGCACTTCATAGTACACCCTCAGCTGTAGAACATAAGTTCCAGCCTAGAAGGTGTAAAAGGCTGGCTGAGCCCTTGAGGGGTTATTCTTTCAGATGCCCCGTGAAACTTAGGGGTGGACTGTTCTTCTTTATGCTGGGGGAGACTGCGGTGCTCCTGCAGCCCCCCTGCACCCCTTTTCACACGTGAGGGTGACCCCCCCTCCTCTGGGGGCCACAAAGCACCAAAATGGCAGATTTCCAAATGCCTGGTGAGGCATTATGGGGCGCTTCATGCTCCTCTTTACCAGCCCCTGCACCTGGGAACACTCTCCTCTGCCCTCTGGGTCGCTGAGAGGGTAGATTCAGCAGTGTGCTGTCTTCCGTGAGGGTGACCCCCCTCCTCTGGGGGCCACAAAGCACCAAAACGGCAGATTTCCAAATGCCTGGCGAGGCATTATGGGGTGCTTCATGCTCCTCTTTTCCAGCCTCAGCCACTGGGAACACTCTCCTCTGCCCTCTGGGTTTCTGAGAGGGTAGATTCAGCAGTGTGCTGTCTTCACTGGCTCCCTGCGCCAGCCTTTCACCAGGCTCGCCTTCTGGGCCTATCTCCCTGCGCAGAGGCCCCTGCTTCTGTGCACCAGTCCTGGGCTCTTCTTCTGGTGCTGATAAGGTCCTGGGGGCTGTCAGGGGGTCTCTCCTTCCAACTGCCCATTGCGCCAGGCTCCAGCACCTTCACCCTCAGCAGACCACACCCCAGAGAGACCTTCTCTTCCTGTGCAAGCACTTTTTAAAAGTTGAGTAGGGGGCTGGCAGGAAGTCTCTGTTGGTCCTATCAAACAGCGACACATCACGTCCCTGCCCTGCTCCCTCCTTCTTGTCCAGCCTCTGACCTTGTACAAAATGGCGTCGGCCAGGGTTTCTGCCACATGTCTCGGAAGCACCTTCCCCCCAAGCTGCCTTCCCTCCTTGGTGCAGCCTGGTGCCTGGCACCCAGCGACAGCGGTTGATGGATTGGCCTGTAGCCCCACCCATCTTCTCTTCGTGGAGAGGAGGCCTTCGCTTGTGGAAGAAAGGTTATCAATCCATCCAGCTGAGGTCAGCCCTCAGCCTGGGTCTGGTCATGGCTGGCTCAGAGAAATATGACAGTTCTGGATGACCCAAAAGCAGTACAAATATGACTTTGGACTCTGCAGAATACTTATTTTCACATTTGCTACACTGGACTTAAGTGCGTGTCTGGAATCTGTAGGCCTAATTGAAGTTAATCTAGCCCCTGGCTCCACATTCCCATAGGGGAATAAGGAAGTGAAAACACAGTAAAACACATTGACTTTCCCTGACATGTCTCTTCCATCCTGAGTTCACTGTGGGTGAGTCCCAACTTATGAGGCTCCCCTACAGGAAAAGCTCAACAATAAGGTGCTCAAAAAGCGAAAAATCCGGGCGGCCCATAGTGTCAGACCCACCTTCTAACAGTTTGCCAGAGGAATCATGTATAAGTTGAAAAGTGTGGGATTCAGTGATGATCCGCAGATGAGGTCCTTAGGTTCTGATGTGAACAGCGAGAGCCTAACTTGTGATGTTCATCCGGAGAGGAAGGAAGCTATCCAGTTTCACAAGGCATTTTAGTTTAGCTTAGTTTAGTTTAGCAGTACCAGTCTTGAGCATCACAAAATATTTTAGTTTGTCTCACTCTAGCTGCAAGTGTTGAGTTTCACAAGGTATTTTCATTTACCTCACTCTTGTTGCACCTGTACAAGTGTCGAGTTTCACTAGGTATTTTAGCTTAGCTCGCTTTAGTTGCAGGAGTACTAGTGCTTTTGTTGCAGTGCTGAGTTTCACAACGTATTTTAGTTGCATTCCCTCTAGTTGCACCTGTAAAAGTGTTGAGTTTCACAACGTATTTTATTTTAGCTCACTCTAGTTGCACCTGTACAAGTGTCGAGTTTCACTAGGTATTTTAATTTAGCTGACTCTAGTTGCAGCAGTACTAGCACTGAGTTTCACAAGGTACTTTAGTCTAGCTCGCTCTGATTGCATCAGGACCAGTCTTGAGTTTAACAAAGCATTTTAGTTGGGCTCTCTCTAGTTGCAGTTGTACCAGTCCTGGTTTAACACAGTATTTTGTTTATTTTCTGTATGGTAGTTATTGGAGGCTATACAAGGATGTCAGGCTTGTGCATGCTGCTCCTTAGATCCATGGACTTGACGCCACAGAATATACACAGTAACAGACTTAACACACTTTGGTGCTAGTAAATCCAGAAGCAGAGATATAGGGCATATTATCAAGTCCGGCGATAAAATTATTGCTGCTTTAGCGGCAGAAGACTGCCGCTAAAACGGCGATAATGGGCTTGATAATATGCTCTATGGAATTCCAATTGAAGCTCAGGTTAGATGTCCTCCACATCTAACATGGGCTTTAATTGGAATTCCATAGAGCAAATTATCAAGCCCATTATCTCTGTTTTAGCGGCACTTTTCTGCCGCTAAAGCGGCGATAATTTTATCGCCTGTCTTGATAATATGCCCCATAGTTTTCCTGAATGATTTCAGCAAAATTCTAAATATATATTACATTATTCTAGGTATAATTTGTTTTCACCGGACTATCGATCACACTCACTTCTCAAACCAGCCGGAGCAGCCCGTGCACGTAAGAGGGGTGGGTCTCGACAGACGACCATGAGGGAAAATTAAATAAATAATAAATGTTCTCTTGTCATCGTCTGTTGAGTCCCCCCCCCACCTCCACTCCCGCCCCACCGCTCTTACCTGCATGGGCCGCTCCTGCAAACCAGTCGGTATTTGATGGGTTGCACCTGCGAATCCTTATGAAGTGTAAACTATAACGTTGACCCAAATTACCCAGCAAGGAATACAGAAAAGCCCCTTATTGCTGCTCAGGCAGGTGCAAGACACTCCTCACCAGAATGACATGGAAACAGACCCCTCCAGGGACATGTCTCATTCTTTGGATTTAAATGTGAGGGAACGGCTGCAGTTCTTGATTTCAGGGTGTGGACCAGGACAAATACATATAATTTGAGGACATAGTGACTGCTCCCGCACTGAATATGTGGCCAAGAAGATATAAAATGCTTTGTATCCGAGAATAAAAGTATATCTCAACTTTTTATCACATACACTTTGCCATAAGGCAAATAAATAAATAACACATAGCAGAGAGACATATGCATTTTATGAGGTCAGTCATATCAAAACCTTTATTACATGACAAGGGGACAATTCCCATGCTTTAACAGAGTACAGAAAGCCATTTCACAGCCGTGTGCAGAGATGATTGGCTGGGTGACCATAGATCAGATTCTATGAAAGCAGATAGTGTAAACCCTCTTCCTCACCCCAGACCCAGTGCCCTAACTATCTTCTCACCTCAGAGCAGATCAGCCGCAGGATGAGGCTCACGCTTGGTGCGGTGTCAGATGCATCCCTGAGGTATGTTCCCTACAGGTCAAGAAACAACACATTATGAGAGTTTGTAACAATACACGGATCAAAGAATCAGACAGACGGACCCAAGAACTGGGGAAGTGGGTGATTCTCCTCGGTCCATCCATCTCATGTGGTACAGCATGATAGACAGAAGATATGGGGCACCGTTTCTTATTATCACATTAGATGGATAGGGTACATGAAGGAAACAGTATCACAGCCCATTCAATACATTAATTAGATAATACATTTACCAGAGAGTGCATTTTATGTTTTTAACATACTCATTTCAAATAGACTTTATCAATTATTGATATTGGTCACTATTGCTGTAAACTATGTTAGAATGTGGAGGGATGGGTCGACCACTACTAAAATAATCTAATCAGGGAGACATCAAGACGTCTGAAAAGAGGGAAAAAGAGTACCCCATATGCATCAAAAATATTATTCAAGGTTATCTAGGAGAAGGTGCCCGTCTTGAGGTTGACTAAAATGCTTGGGCTGCGCGGCCACTTACATCTGAGGTACAGATTGTGCTTGAATGTGTCTAAGAAGAAGAGAAAGTACTTCTTTAGCTGAGGAGCAGACATCTCGGTAGGTGAATGAGGTTTAGAGAGAAGAATGTCTGCTTTAGTTATCGGTTTGCTATTCTCTTTAGCAATCCCACACAGCGCCAGCTTTAGGGCAGTGCGACTGGTGCAGCCGCACTGGGCACTGACCTGGGAGGGGGAGCAGACCTGGAGATGGGGGGTGCTATGTTTAGCAATAACTTAGGATTTAAACACACCTTCAGCAGAGTTCCTTGTGCATCCAGTTTTCAGGCAGCATTAAAAATGTCAAGATAACTCTTGTGATTAAAGTTCCAGCTAGAGAAAGAGATCAGAGTTCTGCCTAGGGGAAGTTTTGACTCGCCATAAAGTAGCATAGAGGGTTAATATGCCTGCTGCAAAGAACACGTACCATGTAATCACAGATCTGTATTTTATGTGGATAGCCGAGTGGATACCTGCTTTTGCCACAGAGATCTTTTTATCATTGTAATTCATAAGATACAACCCTAATACAGAACAGTGACTGTTACGAACTGTCATCAAAGAGCTGCTTGCTAACTGCATTAAATAGGTTAAGATCTCCTGTTTTTCCCCCCAGTCTTTTATTATCTATTCCTAATGTTGCTGAAAATTATTTGTTTGGGTAGATATACATTCTTATTAGTAAAGCCAGCCTTTACCAGCGCTTTAAATCAAATTAAATGTATGTGAGGGAGGGGCTATGGAGCAATGAGGGGCACTTTTGCCTGGAGGTCGTGAGGGAATCCGAGGAGGTGGTCATGGAGGGCACCAAAAATGATTGTTGCACTGGGCGCCAACGGCTCTTAAGCCAGCCCTGATCTCACAGTTAGTGAGAGGAGTTGACCTCAAAGATTCTTGATTTGGCACACGGTGTAGATCTATCTCCTGTTAGGATTTTGCAAAGTTATTGAGAGGAACAGAATGCAGAGTAAGAGCGCCTGCTAGATTGCCCCGCCCTCTTGTCATCTCTGAATCAGATTCTTACCTGGACAGGAAGCATTTCAACTTGGATCCCGCGCTGGCCGTCCTCTGACA
This sequence comes from Triturus cristatus, assembly GCF_964204655.1. Classification (NCBI taxonomy): domain Eukaryota; kingdom Metazoa; phylum Chordata; class Amphibia; order Caudata; family Salamandridae; genus Triturus; species Triturus cristatus. The sequence continues at coordinate 278,392,572 of NC_140583.1, forward strand.
GAAGCTTCTGATACACAGGTGGGGTCAAGGGCACCAGAGAGAATCCCAGGGGTCTGTCCAGATACCAGGAGGACCGATCTGTCACGAGTGCAGCAAAAGCAAATCAAACATTATCACAGAGGGAAGAGAGGGTGAGGGTGAAAAGTAATGCTGGGAGATGGGGTGGATGATGAAGGGATGGGTGGCAAGTAAGTATAGGAGAAAGGATGGCAATCAGGGGAGTGAGAGAAGGACAGATGGGAAAACAGATGGCTGTGACAAAACTCTGTTATGGGATTTTGAATGGAAAAGTTAATGAAACTTTTCATAATCAAAATATGGGGCATGTATAATTCTTTTTGACTAATTTAGCCCAGATTCTTCAGTGGAGTCGAAGTTATTAGCAACTAAAATTGTACTTTCTCTATAAACCTACTTAACCGCTCCTACAGATGTATTAGCATGGAGTCTTTGATACTATACTGCCTGACTGTGATAGTGTGACAAAATATATTGCATTAGCACCATCGTCTAATACAAGGTGTATAATCTCATTTTTGTTTAAATGTATCTTCAGCTTCCACCAAATTTTTCTTTCAGGTAGAGTTCATCATAAGTAGGTGCCCCTAGGTGGAATGTCAACATCTGGTCTATTTGAAACACCTTGAAATATGTCTGCATATGTTAAGTATTTCGATAATCAAATCCTTCTTGGCTTTTTTTGAATCTCCATAGTTAATTAAACAGCACAATGATACAGGGAAAGTTGGATTATACATCCAAGTAAATGGTTACACAAAGAACAAGCAGTGCCATTACACACAATGGTATGTCCTTGTAGCAAATTAGAATATTATTGTTACAAGATCGCAGCATTGTTTTGAAACAATTCAGAAATCAGTGTTTTTAATAGAGAAGGATCCGCTGGATCCGGATTCAGCAGCTATTCTTGAGGTGGATCTAAAATCCAGGCCGGTTCACTTGACTCTTCCCATCGGTGCCCTGCCGAAGTGTGCTGACACGGACACAGCAGAAGTGCCAGAGCACATTCCCTGTGTGTGTGTGTGCCCACTTAGCTGTAAGGAGGGAAACAACTGATAATGGACTATAACCTCCTTTTGATAGTAATTTGAGCAGGTATTGAGCTCAGCTATAGCCTAACACACGCCGTCAAGGACAACAGACATACAGTATGAATGCCACTTAACAAGTTGGCAAGAGCCTAAGTGCCAGATGTATCAAACAGTTTTACCCATTCTGTGTATATGGGAAAATGTGTTCAAACATCTGGCCCAAAATGATCTGAAAGTTTTCGGAAACTTTCAACATTTCAATATGTTTAAAAGATATGTAGGTATGGGAGTGATCTGTAAGAATCTCATATATTTCTGTGTGCATAGGTACACTCAGTATCACGTGGTTGCTAGAGTCATTGTCGGCATCTTTAAGTTAGCATGAGCCCGGTAGCCATGATGCTGCTTTTGCTCACGACACTGCATTTCTTTATTTTTACAAAGCTCTGTTTATGGCTTTCACATGAGAACTCTCTGCTGTTCTCGATCTCTGCCTGTTCCTGGAGTTTAGTCTGAACATAGTGAGCAAGGTCGATAAACACTGACTCTTGTTATTCTGTTCTGGTCAGGCCATAACACTTAGACAAAACATACCAAGGCAGCTGTTTTGCTGGAAGCTCGTACTTTGATATTATGGGGATACACAATACACAGAACTATGCGCAGAAAAATGGGACCTCGTTGTATAGTTCTGTGCATGTGCAGAATCCCTGCAACATGGTGCCCAATGTGGGACGCCATGTTGCGGGGATTCTACATATACACAGAACTATATACCGAGGTCCCATTTTCCTGCGCATAGTTCTGTGTATGTGCAGAATCCCCACAAGAATAGCCATTTATATAACATGTAGTACAGATTAATTTATAAAACTTCATAATTGTTTAACACTACTCAAGAAGACTCACTTTTATCAACCCTTGAATAAGAAGATTTAGTTTAAATCTGCAAGGCTTCAAACGTAGGACATAGACGCAGACGAAAGAGCGATGATCATTTCTTAAAACAGATATTTTACCAGGATTGGAACTTGAGACCTGCAAGTAACAGAAGGAGCAGTGGGGTGGGGTAGGGGATGTATTTCCCTATTCCGTCATCTGTCAATGTCCCCCCGTCCCGCTCCACCACCCATAAAGCGCTTACATGCACCGGTCGCTGCTGCATTTCTCCCTCCAGCAAGTGTGTTAATCACCAGTTAACTTATCACTGTTATACCCTGAAACTTGTTGCATACCCACAGATCTCTGCAGCAGGTGCCTTCACTTCAGTGTTTTCATAGGGTGGGTCCTTGAAGTGCTCAGCACTGTCAAGGAAGATAAAGTGGTGTTGAGAGAGTTTCCTACTGGGGTCTCTATTTATGTGATTAGAGCGGGAATCCATCTCTCTCCAGTAAGTATATTAATCACTGAAGTTATTGTACTACATTCATACATGCCTGTCTGCTTGATACACACGGGGTCTATTCACAAACTGCATTTTGCAGTACGTTTAGTAGTACTACAAAATGTATCCTATGTGCGGAGACCTGCGTCTCTCCTATCTTTCTGCGTGGAGATCTCTGTCACAATTACAAGGATCTCCACACATCTACACCTACTTTTTAGTATTACATTTGGAAGGAACAAGGAGAGTGGCTGGAAAATGGGAAATAGTTACTACTAATTTAGAGGGGTTAAGCAATAAGTAAAGAGGGATTAAGGAAGGGTTAGAGATGGGGGAGCCTATTGCTATTCACAAACTGCATTTCTCAAGTTACTCCGGCTAAAAGGACCCAAAACAGTAATACTTGTACTTCAGATCAGACCTGTAGTAAGGTAAACACTTTAAATAACAATTCATCAGATGGGGGAGGAGCTTAGCGCGCATCCAAGATGGTCGCGTGAGCACAGGGCTCCTCGGACCCTCGCCACTCCTCGCAATTTATCCTGATGATATCCTGATTTCTTGGACGGGCTTTTGAAGGTGAACCTAGACTGAGTCTATAACTCCTTTCAGAATTTGAATCGGACTTGGCGGACCGACATTACAGCATTTTGAACTTTTGAGGCCCATCTCGGGGCAGTGCCGGGGACTTGGTGAGCTGTGGATCCGGGACGTAGTTGAATAACAACGGCATTGGGACCTCACCAGTGGGCGTCCCCCACTTTCAGTTTCGCTTTTGGTTTCTGGCACGGTCTGATTGAGGGTCTGTTCCGCTCTGCCGGGGACCAGTCCAGTCTGGTGTCATCACTGCTTTCTCCCTACGGAGTACTGAGTCAAGTCGTGACTTTCTCCGGACCCCACGACCCAGCTTCTCGGCCGGTTGGTGCCCGGCCGACCGGCGGCCATTTTCACTCGGTCCTGCGGGCCCCTCCGGGGTGCATCTCCCACCAAGACGGGCAGGGGTGAACCCGAGAAGCGGAAGACCAAGACGTCTCTTCGCGGGGGACAGTTCCAGACAAATGTTATGGACCGCTACACTCAAGCCAAGGGATCCCCGGGGCTCTCCAGCACTGCCCCGGAGGATGCTAGAGACGGCCCATCTGTCCCTGTCGACTTGTCCCTGCAGGACATTATGGGCGCCATTACCGGTATGAAGGAGACCATCGGCCAGCAGTATGAGGCCCTGGCTCGTAAACTTGACACGGTCGCCATCGATTTCACTTTAATCAGGGCTGACCTGTCCAAAACTAATGAGAAGGTGAAGTCATTGGATTTGACGACCTCCAGCCTCACGGCCGATGTGTCGGAACTTCGAACAGACCTTGGCGCCCTGAAATCGGCAAACGTCTTGATGTCCCATCGGTTGGATGATTTTGAGAACCTGGCAAGACGCAACAACATCCGCGTCATAGGTGTTCCGGAGAATCCCGAGACTCGTTCTGTTGACCTCCTGATCGAAGAGCTAATCCTCACCCATCTTGCCCCGTCTGGACTTAGCAAGTTTTTTGCTGTGGAGCGTGCACATCGTGTCCCAGGCGGTAAGCCTAGGCCTGGCGCTCCCCCGAGGCTGATCATCGCCAAGCTTTTCCATTTCAGGGACCGAGATGCGATCTTGCAGGCCTCGAGGGTGCACGGCCCGGTGAAATTCGAAAACTCCTCAGTCAATTTTTTCCCGGACTTCACTCAACTCGTTCAGAGACAGAGGATGGGCTTTCAGGGGGTTAAGCGACGTCTTCGGGACCTGGGCTTGAAGTATGCGATGCTCTTCCCTGCCAGGCTTCGAGTGGAACATGAGGAGCGGACCTTCTTTTTTGAACGACCGGACAATGTGAGTGACTGGTTGGATTCCCTGGCTGGTCGGGGCGATCGAGCGGGGCCCTCTGGCGGTGCCGAGGGTGGTGAGCCTCTACAGCATTGACTTTTCGGTCCCTAACCTTGATACTCGGACATTACTCAGTTGGGTTCTACCTCTCTTGTATATTTTGTTTTATAGTAGCTCTCGTCTGGGTGGCGGGTGGTGGCCGGCCTTCCTCCTCCTCCGGGGTCTTTTTGTAGAATGGGATTATTAGGGCGACAGGCACACTGCATTTTGGGGTGGTTTTACAGTTTGCAGGGGTGCCGGGAGGGGGGAGTTGTAACGGGTTTTGGTGGGGGTGTTTGTGTTTGGGGGTGTTTCTTTTTCTCTCAAGGCGGCATATTTGTTCTTTCTTTGTTTCCGGTGTCCTGCTTTCTGTGGGGAGACTCCTGCTACTTTTGTGGGGATGGGGAGTAGTGGGTTGAGGTTGCTAACTTGGAACGTCAATGGATTGGGGGATCGTATCAAACGGGGTGTTGTACTACAATATTTGCGTCGTCTGGCGCCTGATGTTGTACTCCTGCAGGAAACGCATCTGGTAGGCAATGTGTGTCATGCAATGAATAGGTGGGGATACCGACTGGTTGCACACTCCGGGTTCACCACCGGTTCCAGGGGGGTCGGTATTCTTGTTCGGTCTTCCCTCCCACAAGAGATTGACACCGTCATCCTTGACGACAGAGGGCGTTATGCCGCCCTAACTGGGAGGTGGGAGGGTAGGACCCTTTCTTTAGTCACGATATATGTCCCCCCGGGCCTCCAGACCTCCACTTTCTCTGATGTTGGTCGGATGTTGCTGGAACTCCCGGATAGTCTTCTCTTCATGGGTGGTGACTTTAATTCTGTGCTATCCGGCGACCCGGATCGTCATCCCCCCAGGGCCCTTCCCGTTTCCCAATCATGGCTTGGTGGGTTCTTGGACACTTTTGGGCTGGTGGATTGTTTGAGATTGATGCACCCGACGCAGTTTCAGTACACCTTCCACTCCGGGGCGCATGGGAGTCTCTCCAGGCTTGATTACTTCCTTATGCCCGCGGCCCAGGCCACCCACATTGGTGAGGTTCGACACTTGGCCCGGGGCATCTCAGATCACTCCCCTGTGTGGCTGCATTTCGATACGGGGATGCAGGCCGCGGGGCGGATCGCCCCCATTACCCTTGGCATCTCCGTAGCCCTAAGACTCGCGATAGCCTCCTGAAGTCGCTCGACCACTACTTCTTGGAGAACGAGGGGTCTGTCTTGTCCTCAGTGTCCTTGTGGGAAGCCTTTAAAATGGTCATACGGGGCCAGGCCCTCTCTTTAATAGCTGAGACCAAGAAAGCTAGGAATGGGGAGGTCGCGGGGCTTGAGGCTGAAATACTGGAGTTGGAGGCTGAGCTAGACTCGGGTGTTACTCATGAGGGGCTTCATGCCCTTAGCTTGAAACAGTTTGAATACAAATCCCTTGTCACTGATGCCGCCAAGACATTGTACAGGGAACAGCAAGGTAGACTGTATGATGTCGGGGATAAGGCGGGTAAACTGATTGCTTGGCTTGATAAGGAGAGAGTGAATCGCGTGGTCCCTGTGCTTCAGAACCCCGACGGGGTGCGTGTGACTGACCCTGGCGAGATTGTGGAGTGTTTTGCTGACTATTTTCGTGTGATCTACTCCCCGGTGTCCGACAGAGATGTGGCTGACTCTTGTTCCCTGTTGAGGGATATTGCGCTGCCTTGCCTGTCTGAAGAGGATCGAGAATGCATGGATGCGTCGTTGTCAGCCGACGAGATCGCGGCCGCGATTCGTTCCCTTCGTACTGGTAAGGCTATGGGCCCCAATGGCTTGCCCATTGAATTGTACAAATTATGCCCTGATAAAGTGGCGCCGTTTCTCCACGATATGTTTTTGGAGTCGCGTGAGCTCGGTTCCCTCCCTAGTGACCAACGTCTGGCTACCATAGTTGTGATTCCTAAGGAGGGCAAGCCTCGTGATCGTTGTGCCTCATACAGGCCCATTTCCCTATTAAACGCTGAACCGAAGATTCTTGCCAAGGTCCTCGCTAATCGCTTACTCGCTGTTATCTGTGACTTGATTCATCCGGATCAGTCCGGTTTCATTCCCCACCGGAACACTGCTCTCAACCTGCGGCGTTTGCATGTCGTTCTCGCCAGGGCGGAGTTTCTTTCCGAGCCGGCCATCTTGGCTTTGTTGGACGCGGGATTTATCAGTTGGGTGAGACTTTTATATACGGATCCGCTAGCTCAGGTTGTTGTCAATGGGAGGGTGTCCCAGCCCTTCGCTCTCGGGAGGGGCACTAGGCAGGGGTATCCGCTGTCCCCCCTGCTCTTTGCTCTTGCTTTAGAACCGCTCACGGCCTGGCTCCGATGGGAACCGTCGATAAGGGGTATTCAGTGGGCCCCTGGCTTTGAGGACCGAGTCTCGTTGTACGCCGACGATATTCTCTTGTACCTCACCTCCCCGCGTGAATCACTTAATGTCCTTTTTGATGTCCTCACTTCTTTCGGGAAAAACTCCGGGTTGACTATTAATTGGTCCAAATCTTGTGTGTATGTCATTTCCGGTGGCCTTCCCCCCCTGCCGAATAGGTTTCCCATCCAAATTTCGCAATCCGGTTTCAAGTACTTGGGGGTCTATGTATCGTTGGACCCGGCGGTCCGCCATGAGCATAATCTCCTTCCTCCTCTTCGGCGCTTGAAGTTGGATGTGGCCCGCTGGCGTAGGTTGCCGTTGTCGCCACTCGGTCGAGCGGCACTTTTTAAAATGATGTCACTGCCCCGATTTCTCTACCCACTCCAGAACTCCTTTGACATTATTCCGGCGGCTTATTTCCGGGAGGTAGAGGGTTTGCAGAGGAGACTGATTTGGGATGGTCGCGCTCGTATAGCTCTTGCAAAACTGACTCTCCCCTGGTACGACGGGAGCATCGCGCTCCCGGATATCAGGAGGTATTATTGGGCCTCCCAGCTGTCCGCTGTCAACCATGCTACTTGCGCACCGGGTCCGAATCCGGCTTTCGAGATGGATAAATATCAGTTGCCTGGTGGCGACTTCAACAGAGCACTCTATTCTCGGGCGGCTGGGAGGAACCTAACGGGACCTACTAAGATTGCAGTACGTGTGTGGAGGGATACTAATGTTGCCATGGGTTGGAATGAGCGCCTGACACGAGCGACCCCCTTGTTTGCGTCGGACGGATTGGGATGCCTCTGGACAACGAAAGGCTTTGAGAACTGGGATATGATTGGCATCAGCAGAGTGGGTGACCTCTGGGTGAAAGGTGCGGTCAAATCCTTTGCGGTGCTTCAGAGTGAGTATGAGTTGAGTGAGAGGGAGTTCTTCAGGTACGTGCAGGTTCACCACGCTCTGCTGTCGGCCTTTGGGGCAGGTACCACGATCCCCGCAGCTTCCCCACTCGAGGACCGTATACTTGATGGTCATCTGCCCGATAGTACGATTTCCTTAATTTATAAGAAGTTAATTAATAATCGGGCAGACCTCCTTGTGCATCTTCGGGAGGCCTGGACCGGAGACGGGTTGGAGTTGGACGACGAGGACTGGCAGTCTGCACTGTCCTCCCCGAAGGAGGTCGCCGTTCCGGCCCGTCTCCGTCTTGTCCAGCTAAAAATTCTTCACCGTGTGTATGTGACCGGTCCTCGGTTGGTGGTGATGGGTTTTTCTTCGGATGGGCTGTGTAAGCGCGGCTGTGGATTGAGTGCCACCTTCCTTCATATCCTTTGGGAGTGTCGCAAGGTCGAGGCTTATTGGCGCCGTGTGCATGCGGTGATGGAGGATGTCACTGGGGTCGCTCTGTTGCCTGAGGCTCGTCGATGTCTGCTGAATGTATGGGAGCCTAATGACTACAAAGTTGGCCAGGCCCGGTGGGCGGCACTTGGGAACATGATTGCAAAGAGGGACATCGCGCAGCTTTGGGGTTCCCGACGGCCTCCCACCGTGTCAGTGTGGAAGGAGAACATGGATTGGTGCATGTTCAGAGAGAAGACGGTATATCTGGTTCGGGGCAAGCCTGGGGCGTGGGGTAAAATCTGGGGTCAATGGAACGCCTACCGAGGTAACATTTGTACGCCCCCTTTTGAAGATACTTCTGACATTCCTCTGTCCCCCTGATCCTGGGGTTCCCGGAATACTGTACTTGTTATGTGGATGGTTCTGACTTCCCCGCTGCCTCCCCTCCCCCCCCGGGTTGACTTTATTGACCTCCTGATTCTTTATCTGGTATGGTGGGGTCCCCAAGTCGGCGCTCGGCACCATTTAGATTGTTTCTCGCCTTGAGTTTTGTTTTTGTTTGTTTTTTTAGTTCTCTTCATAATTTAAAAATGTCTGTATCCTGTCTAACTTTTGAGTTGCCGAGAATAATTCTATATTCCTGCTGTGCCTTTGGAGATCAGTCGCTGCTCTGCAACGCTATGTAATTGACTGGAACAAACTAGCGGCCGGCCCTGGTGGTTGTAGGCCCGTGTCTGTAATTTTGACTCTCTGCACAATAAAGTTTTTCCCAAAAAAAACAACAAAAAAAAACAATTCATCAGAAATAATTTTAAAATACATTAATTTTATTTCTAACAAAATATATCAATTTAGTTAAATATAATTAAACATTAAATACATTACATATAAATACTAAACTATAATTTTATTTGTAGACTTTTAATAACCTTTTCATTTTATAATAAATATAACTGTTTCTAAAATAAATCTATTTAAATTAATTATGTATATACATTTACTTTTGAAAATAAATATAACTGTTTTCAAAATAAACTAATTTAAATTAATTCTGTATATACAGTTACATTTTTTGCATTATAAATAAATATAAACATTTAACTTTCAATGGGATTTTTAAAAAATAAATCTTTTAAGAAATAACTCATTCAATTTATTTATATTTAAGTGAAATCAAAATGCAATTTAAAATTAATTTGATGGTGCTATAGCTTTTTTTATTATAGCCTTGTAGCCCGTCGTAGCGGGCTAAACCGGCTATTAAAGGCCCGTTGCAGCGTTAAAGGCCCGAGCTGAAGGCGAGGGACTTTAAAAAAAGCAGCAGGACTTTAATAGCGGTATAGCCCTGCTATGAAGGGCTATTAGAACATTCTGCCACTAGAGGGCAGAATGTTCTAACAAATTAAACAAAGGCTTCTCGAAGCTCGAGGGGATTTAAATCCCCTCGAGCTTCGAGAGGATTTTATAAAACATTGGAATGTTGCTCTGCGGGCCATTACCGGCCCGTAGAAGCATGGAGCACTCCATTGTCTACAATGGAGTGCTCCACATTCCAATGTTCTAATTTGTCTTATATTTAAATTAATATATATTATAAATATTGTAATTGTAAACTGTATGTATATAGCACTTAATACCTCTGACGAGATATTGTAATGCTTTGTGGAAAGTAACACGCTACTCCAGAAGAGGTTAGAGGTAAATAGTTAGATTAGTAACATGTGCTTCCTTTTTCATTAAGGTATAGTTGTGTTACGTCAGTGATCTTGAGATGCATTTACTCTAGTTTGTTGAATAGAGGTAAATTAGTTGAAGTGGAGTAGTAAAGGAGGATGTAAGATGTTATCAGGAATGGTGGACACGTGTGCCTGTTAGTTGAATGAAATGGACAGAAAGAGAGAGGAGTTTGAAAAGCATGTTTGGGGGTCCATCTTAGTCTGAAAGATTTGGGATGAGTCAGAGAGTAGAGGGAAAGGCAGAGGTGGAAGGATTTTAAATGAGAAAATGAACGTATACAGCATACACAACACACATATAATTATATATATGTATACACACACACACATATACATTATTTAGTCAAATCTCTGTACAAGGCATAAGGCCATATCTATATACCCACATGTCCATTCATGTAATAACGTTCACTTGGACAGAAATACACATGTATCTTGTGTATAAATATTCATGAACTAACAGTTTTTTCATCTATTTGTTAAACGGTTTAATAAACCTTTTAACTTTCCCAAAGGAAGATTACCACCCTGGTGTGGAGATCTCCGCCTACTTGTGAAATGTTAGTAAAAGTAACTTTTTGTTGTAAATGTACACTCATAAATGGTGAATGGTCAAAAGTAGTAAACTTACAATAAAGTGTAAGAGCAAACTTACACATGTAGGCAAACAGAACCAAGACGAGTAGGATAAGGACCAGGACTTTCAGCGCCATGAGGACTAGAGTCAAGAGGATCAAAAGGACTGAAACCAGGAAAACCAAGAGAACAAGGAAACCAGGGCCAGAAGGACCAAGAACAGGGAGATCCAGACTTGGGGGACCAAGACATGATGACCATGACAAGTGGGACTAGGACTAAGAGGACAAGGACTATGAGGGCTAGTACCAAGAGGATCCACGTCAGAAGGATTAGAACTAGAAGAACTAAGAAAAGCAAGAGAGGCAGAAACAGGAAAAGTAGACCAGCATTGTGAGGGCCAGGTGGGCCACGAGAGCCAGGACCAGGAGAATTAGGAACAGAAGGAGAAGGGACAAGCGGATCAGAGACAAGGGAGTTAGTATCAGGGGAACCAGTACCAGAGGCACCAGGAGGAGAACAATGTTAAGGTGAAAGAGGAGGTTCAGGTGGATCAGGTCCCAAGAGGACTAGAAAAACCAGGAACTGTGTCACAAAGATAAGAGTGAGACCAGGACCTGGAGAAGAACCAAGAACAAAATTAGTAGTACCAATATGACAAGGAGGACCAGGACCCTGAAGAGAACCAGGACAATGAAGACCAGATAGCTGAGGAGTATGACCAGTAAACAGGGAAGGACTAGGGGTTCACCAGGAGAATGAGAAGGGTGACGTAAACAACAGGTGAAGGATCAAGAGGAGGAGGAAGACTAGTATACTAAGGAGTATACCCAGGACCAATAGGAGGACCAGGAGTAGGAGGACCAGGAGCATCAGGAGATTGAGGACCAGAAGGAGGAGGACTGAGGACTGAGCTCTTTTTAAGCCATCACTTCTTTAGACGATAGACTATTTTGCAGCCTATTTAAAACAATGCTTAGTCCCCTCAGTGTTATTAAAATGCTGTTGATTTGTGACAACTGAAATACTCTGTTTTACAATCACATTTTCTTTGCTGGCTATTTCTAAGTGGGCAGAGTATGTCAAGAATAATGCCTAGGCAGATCGTCATTGACTCCATTCTTCTAAACGTCCCCTCATTACTCCACTTTCTGCCACACCCAGTTTATGGGATCCTTGAGTACATTTTTTCTCTGTCAAGCACAAGACGGAATTGGAAGTGCGACCAGCTGGATATTCCGCATTTGCATTGACACGTCTTGATGGAAGGATTTTTGTACTATGAAATAGTTGACTTACTACTGTGAATATTTATATGGCATACAACTGGGGGTGGAGGACTTACTAATTTCCCCCAAAAAAGAACTCTCTTGACTATATCATCAGTGCGCCAACACATGTAAAATGACAAGGAAAGTTAAACGTCGAGGCAGCTCTTTGCATTTTGCATTGTGACCTGGAGCCACTTAATAATCCATGAAGACAAATGTGCACAGTGATCACTGGAGTCAGATAAGGAAATGTACCCAAATGTAGGAGACTGGTGAGCACAATGGATGAGAGCAAGGGATGCTGGGAAGGAATAGCAGTGGTCAAGGATGTCGATTCACCAAAATGCAGAGGTAGCGGAAGTGACAACACATACCCTTTCACCTTAATGACATCACAGGAAGTGACATCATATGACCCCGACTTTTTGAAGAATTCGATGCCACATGATCTTAACCTTGATGATACCATAATAATTGTCATTGCTGACGTTTCATAATAAGTGCATAGTTAAATATCACAAAACAGACAAATGTCTGTTGTAGATACCACCTATGCTGACATGAGCTTTGAAAGTGGTGGAGTGTAATATTTGCCCTACTTTTGTAACAAATGAGTGAAGCAAGTGAAACATACCTCTTCTAGGAGGGCTCAAGGGGGGTTCTTCCTGATGAACATTTTTTTAAAATGGGGTCATACAGTGCATTAAAGCACAATTTTCACATAAATGTGCTAAAAAGCCACAGGCTCTGAAAGAGTTCTCATTAATTATTCAAACCCTTTCATGGGGTGCCCAGCCAATGAAATCTGGTGCGCCTCAGGAGTTGACCCATTGTTTCAAAATATGCCCGTACATATAGAAAATTACCTCAAATATCCCACAACAGCATTTTTCTATTGGTGCCCTTCCAAAAATGACATGCATTATGCCCATACCAGAACTTTTTCATGAATCCCATCTAATTGCCATGGGTGACCCTAGTGTCTCATTCATACTTTCTCACGCATTCATACTCTCAATCCTTCAATCTCGCTCAGTTATTCTCACTCTGACTCACTCATTCTCCCTCATTCAAACTCACTAGTATTCATTATAAGTCTCACTCACTCACACTTTAGCAATTACAATTACTTACATTCACTGTTGCTTTCCCTCATTCCCTCTCACAAATACACTGCCATGGCCAGTGTGAGTACAATCGAAGTCCAGGCTTAGTTGCTCAGGCCAGCATGCTTAGTTATTTCTTCTTCATCACCACCCAAGCTCAGTTCCAGACTTAGACTTTTCTTTCATTTCTCTTTGGAGTAAGGCTAGAAGTAAATAACATTCCAACGCAATTGCAACCCCTGGCAACCCCTAAATGACATCCATGGCCGTGTATAGAGCGGGCACAGCCAAAGCAGACTAGAATGGCTTTTCGACCTGTTCACTGTGGTTGGGGCAGATTACAGTTTCAATGCCTTCCTTCTCAGTGGGAGCACAAAGTGTTAAATTGAGCATAAGGTAATATTGTTACATCTAAAGTGATGTCCTTTAAGTGCAGAAAGTATAGTACAAGAACAATGAATGACTATAAAAAGCTGAGAAGAAGAATAACGATAAAAATAAAAGTGGTAGATGTCACTGGTGCAATCGCTTCTCACAGAATGTACTCACCTGCTTTCTGGAGATAGTATTCTAGAACCAGGGCCGCTCCTTCAGTAAAGAGAGTAATGCCATCCCGACCTTGGAATAGGAAGGAGTAGTTCCATTTAGGCTGTTCGGAGGGAAGCCCCGCTGGTGACACCTGAAGCCGATGCAATGACAAACAAGCATTGGTAAATACATTAGGTTTCGCCTAAGTGATTAATAATTAGCTGTTTTTAGTTCTAAGTTGTAGCTTGCTGAGTAGTTGTACAATATAAGTTACAGAAAGTCTGGTAAAGTGTTATGACTTGTTTATGTACAAAAGGCAAAATATTGTGTTGTTACTACTGGTATAGTGAGGGTAAGTAATAGCAACATTTTGAAAAATTAAATGAAAGAGGGAAATAATACAATTAATTAATGTAATAGCAATAGTATGTGTTTAGAGGAGTTCTGACAGCTCTTGGGTCCAGTGCCACTGCACCTGCTGCACCATTCAAATCATGATCCTATTGCTTGTAAGGTGACTGCCTGTTCAGTAGTAAAATATTGCAATATTTCGTGTTTAGAGGGGTTTTAAGAGTTTTGTGACCCAATGTCACTGACTGCACCTACTGCACAACTGAAATCATGACCCTAGTCCCTGCAAGGTAACTGCACTTGGGACTGCTTATTTAGTATAAAAATATAGCAATATTTGATGTTTAGAGGAGTTATGACAACTTTTGCACCTGGTGCCACTGCACCTGCTGCACCATGCAAGTTATGAATGATCCTATTACCTGTAAGGAGACTGCCTGTTTAGTAGTAAAATGTTGCAATATTTGGTGTTTAGAGGTGTTCAGATAACTTGTGGACCCAGTGCCACTGCACCTGCTGCACCTTTTAAATAATGACCCTGTTGCCAGCAGGTTAACTGCACTTGTGACAGCCTGTTTAGTAGTAAAATATAGCAATATTAGGCGTTTAGAGGAGTTATGACAACTTTTGAGCCCAGTGCCACTACACCTGCTGCACCATTCAAATCATGAACCCGTTATCTGCAAGGTAACTGCACTTGTGACTGCCTGTATAAAAGTAAAATATAGCAATTTTAGTAGTTGAAAGGAGGGGGTCCTAGAGCTTTTGGTCCTGGTGCCACTGCACCTGCTACACCATGGAAATCATGACCCTGTTGTCTCCAAGGTAGCTGCACTTGTGACTGCCTGTTTAGTTTTAAATTGTAGCTATAATCTGGGTTTAGTGGAGTCCCTAGAACTTTTGACTCTGGTGCCACTGCACCTGATGCACCATTCAAATCAAGTCTCTGTTAACTGCAAGGTAACTGCAATTGTGACTGCCTGTTTAGTAGTCAAATACAGCAATATTATATGTTTAGAGGTGTTCTGACAACTTTTGGGCTTCTGCTACTGCACCTACTGCTCCATTCAAATCATGACCCTGATATCGGCAAGTTAACTGCACTTGTGGCTGCCTGTTTAGTAGTAAAATATAGCATAGCTCTTGTATATTAGCTTTATTTTTAATGCGCAATGTTTATTGTAACATTTATAATTTGATCATAATGAGAAAATAGATTAAGTTGAAATAATCTAGCCGATAATGCCCACAAAGTGCAAAGAGAGGTACTGAGGAATGAATAGGAAATGCCACAAACGTCTACGGCTAAAGCATCTGCTTTACACAACTAAGTAATAAAAAACAAGCATTCCAGCATACTGTTAGAAGCTGTCTGCCTTTTCAGTGGAAAGAGATCATATCTTGACAGTGAATGGGTCCTAAACAGTGTGACCAGCTTTAGTAGAAGTATTGTAAATTGGCGCAGCCAGGGGAAGTTAAAAAAAAAAAAAGTTCCACAGAAAAGTAGATGAACACAGTAATTATGCTATGGAGACGTAAATGAGCCCTCTTTTAAGCTATACTAAATACAAGCGATTTTGCAAGCACAGCGCAAGCGCTGTGCAGGCGAAACCTAAAACTACAACAGAAAAACAGCAAATGGCTAAATAAAGTTAAAAGGACTGCATGGGTGAAGAAGATTGTGTGGTGGCATGTAGCTACAGTAGTTAAATGTCTTTAGAATATGTTGCTTTCACCTCATCCTACAATCTCAGTTCTCCAAGCTTGGAAGTGGCAACATAATGTTTGTAAACCCTTGTGAGGCATTAGTGAGAGGAATAAACTTTAGTTTCCATTTTGAAAAGTGGAATCATATATTGCAGTGCCAAAGCCTTGCCTTAAGGACACGGGCAGCTTCCAGTGGCGGCCGGCACGGATCGAGAGTGGTGAGGTAGGGGCAGGGGCAGGGGCAGGGGTGGGGGGATAAGGGGATTGAAAAAAACTAAATGAAATAAGAAAATTAACATTCTTTAGCACCGCGTCCCTCTCCCTCTCTCCTCCTTTTCCCTCCGCACCGCCAGAACAGAACAAGTAGCATATCCAGGCTACCCTAAGCCAATCACAACGCTATAATGCAACGTTGTGATTGGTCTGAGCTCCGCTGTTCAGCGAGGCAATGGGAGCCTGGGCATGTTCTCCACCCCGGCTGTAATGCAGCTTAGGTGGGGAACATGCAAAGTGCGCATGAAAGTTTGGCTGGTCCGAAACAGCCAGACAAACATTCATGTGCAGTTACAAAGTTTGCTCGCCACTCCCCCTGCTACTGTCGTCAGAACAGCCCCGACCTGCAAAGCTGCTGCAGCAGGACAAAATAAAATAATAACCTTGAGTTATAATCATTTTATTTTTCCTTTATTTTACTGACTGCTCAAAGCAGTGGGCAACCCGCCACTGGCAGCTTCCAGCTCGAGTATGAAGGAAATCTTCAGGGAAGAGTTAAGTGGTGTGTGCACAACTATCCGCTATACAGGTGTTTAAACATGAGCCTACAATGTCCACACCAATAAAAGATAAATGTTTAGTAAGAAATATATACAAAAAATGAAAGGAATTAACGGATATAAAGTAACATGGCTAATGTGAGTACAATCTGAGTCCAGACGTGCCTGAGGTCTCTATGCTTATTTGTTTCATATTCATTTCCAGCCAAGATCGTTTCCCGACTTAGCCTTGTCTCTGGTTACTCTTGTGGAGTAGGGCCTAGAAGTAAATGACATTCAAACACAGATGTCTAACCTGTGTTCCGACTCCGTAGCATAAGCATCTTGCTATCCTCGCTCTGGGTTGTCCAAATGCTGCATTTCTGGCGAGTTTGTATTCCTCGAGTTGCCTCATATTTGACAAGTTTTTAATACTTTACATCGCCTCATGTCAGCCTTGTTTACTGAATTTGTGTTAAACTTATCCTGGCTGTCACACAAGATCCCACCAAAATCAAAAACAAAAAAACATCTCACAAAGAATAGGAGGGTCTGAGGTCTGATTAGACTCTCTCAGCCCACAGCAGAGGGGATACAACCTCGTGGTCCAAAGAACCCGCGAGAGTCCTCCAAGGCAAATGGAATTCGCTCCAGTGAAGCTGTTAGTAGGCAAAGTGCACGTGTTCTGGTTCCAGCTTGCTCCCCAAGGCTTGGTAGTATGTGCCATCACGCAAGGTGAATCTGTTCCTCCCAGAAGGCCCTTTTTAAGGCCCTTGTACTTTTGCTGTTCAAGCCTTCATACGCCTGTATCTTGATGGTGGCAACGCCCTACTCTATGGCCCTGCTAAAGGGCATCCTACATGCGGCAGCACTTCTCATTCATAGCCTGAAGAAATATAACCACATCATCCCCCTTCAAACTCCGCTGGATTCCCTTTTTGGCCCCCACTGTCTTCAAATCCAGCACAACCGTAACTCACACATATCATGCTCACATTCTCACAAGCTCACCATCTCATTTGGCTCTTGGCAATTCTGCAGCCAGGCTACTTTCAAACTTGAGGCAAACAGTGTAAAAAGGTTTTAAAAAAACAAAACAAAAATGCTTTCTATGTCTAAGCACAAAGGGTCTGGAATGACAGCTCTGTGTCCATCAGAATTGCCTCAACCCTGCTCCAATTTAACAAAGAGCCAAAGACACCCCTCTTTAAATAACTCTATGCAACATTGCAGAAACAGTTTATTTCAGCTCCCAGAAATTAACACTGAGCGCTGGGAGTAAGTTGGGGGAAAATGTGCATTAGGAGAGCGCAAGCAGACGCTCGCACTTGCTATTCAAGTTTGGTAGTAAATAGCGCCATTTCTTAGCGCAAATTTAAATTTTGCACTAAGAAATATCACTAAGGGGCACATGCATCAAGCTAATTACCAGTTGTAAACGGGCCGATTCGCAGAATGGGCCCCTTTGCTACCGGTAATTAGCCATTTGGGATGTTTCAAACCCAAACCAAATCGCAAAATAGGTAATCGCAAAATTTGTGATTACCTATTTTGCGAATGCATTTAGGGAATCACAATTTGCGATTCCTTAAATGCATTGCAAGAAGCAATCTGAGATTGCAATTTAGCATTAAGGAATCACAATTTACCACCAACTTCAAGTTGGTGGTAATCTGCAATTCCTTAGAAAAATGCTAGAGATTGCATTTTTCTAAGTGCCATGTGGCGCTTAGGGCTTGTGTGTGCGCCACATGTGCACAGGAACAACCGGGACGGAAGCAGAACCGCGTGGATGACTCAAAAGAGTCTCTATTTTGCAGACAGCCTGGAAGAAGTCAAGTGGGTATTCCCCATGATGAAACACGTGTTGGCTGTGCAAAATCGTTAGAATAAAAGAACACAAGAACATCAGAAGTGACTTTTGATTATATGAAGAGCTCATTGAACCATGTTCTGTTTTTGTGTATACTAATGAACTAATTTATAGTAAAAAGTAGGCTTAGGGTGTTTTCCCCTCATCTACTGCACCGCACTTAAAAGACGAGATTTACAATTACGCTCACTCAAGAGGCGCCAGCACCCTACAGTAAAGAAGCACCCCACCTGTAGTTTTTACCTCATACATATATATTGCCACCACTTGGTAGTTATAGTTAGGACCACATTTCCATAGGAAAAGCATTTTTTGGTTTGCTTATAACTTTGACACTGTTTGACAATCTCCTGAAACTTTCCCAAAAAAGTCTCATCCACCTCAGCTTTTAGGAAAGGGGGTGTGCAGCTCCCCTCCCCTACCTCATAGCCACGGGGACCTCATGACTTGGGGCAGAGATATACATTTTGGGAGTGCGCGTGCAGCTTGCCTCCCCAAGCTGTAAATCGGCCCCGGGGACCCCATCCCCTGGGATCAAATACTGCTGCAGGGTCTCAGGGACCTTAGGACAATGGTGTTCTCTGTGCTGAGAGTCTGGCAAGGGAATATAAACTTTATTTCCTGCCAGCAGTATCCCAGACAAGGAACACTACTTCGCTTTCACCCAGTTGTGAGCAAAGGAAAGCAGCCGGCTCCCGCTAACACCCACAAATTTTGCTTGCTAGAGAGCTGGCAGGGGCCCTAGGGCTCCACCCGCATCCCTCAACATTGTATATATTGTGAGCACCGGGGCACCAGCTGTATGAAACTAGTGGGCTCCGGCCCATGAAGGGTTTTGACTGGGGAGATGGCAGGGGCCATGGAGCTTCCTCAGTAGCACCCTACTTAAAAAAAATAATGTGGGTGGCCAGGGTGGGACCACAACACCCAAAAACATTTTTAAAAAATGGAAAAACAAATAGTATATGAGTGGCAGGAGCCACTCATTTATTATTCAAATCTGCAGCAAGGAGCGCCCCATAATGTCCTGTGAGATTTTGTCATCTCTTTTGATCCAGGCAATGCCCCTAGAAGGGGTAGGGGCACCACCAAGCATTTTTGTTAATGGTATGGAGGGCTGCAGGGCGCACAGAAGCCCCCAGCAACATAGAAAAAACACAGTAGGTCTCCTGGGTCATTGAATCCATGATTCCAGGAGAACTTACTAATTTGTTTCAGAGCACCTGTAGTTGGAGCTGACTGCTATTCACCTGGAGTGCAGGGACCACTTGTGGTTGATTCAATAGTTGCAAATTGTGAAAATATGTTTAAAAACTCAAAGATATGTTTAATGCTTTATTGAAAAAAATGCTTTATTGAAAAACATGTCATGATAATCATTATTAAACATCTGTGAATCTGTAAAATATACAAATGATTATAGTTATTGGTCTCTTTTTGATAAAACCAATATGTTCTGCTTTATAACTGTTCATGTGCTGACCCTGATAAAGCCACAAGGCCCCCACTGTTTATATATATATTTTTTTTACCATTTGAAAGCCAGTAGGTCTGCCTTAATTCAAATGACACCATTTATATTGCTACATGACATAGTTGTGCTCAACCCTACGCCACACTCTTTTAATAAATCCATAAAAACAGCAATCAAGTAATCAAGTGCTAAAAAATTAGCAGTTAACGTTCGCAAAATGCCTGATGCCATGGTGCATGCATTCTGTACCCAATGTTTATATACCATTTGGTGGTTTCTTAAGACTCTCGTTTTTAGGGTAAATAGTTTGAAATAAAATAAATGAAGAACCAAAACATAGAAAAAAGGGGACTGATTTAAGCATCTTCCACGTAAAGCCTGTAATTCATGACAAGAACATACTAACAATCGTCAGATAAGACTTAGATCGGGATAAGCATTAACTCAATTTTTATTTTTACATCTATAATTTCTTCAAATATTTTATTTTCATTTTAACATTAGAAAACATCATCGCTCACTTGCTCCAGGCTCCGCCGTGAGGGGAATGGCTCCTTGCTACTCACTGCTCTCCTTCCTTACACCAGCCGTGAGGGAAACGGCTTGCTGGAAAATCGCTCTGCCCTCCAGGTCCCGCCGTGAGGGGAACGGCAACACAAGGACTACAAACCCCAGCAGGCATTGCCAGACGCCTGCTGAGGGTGTCATTGCAGCACCAGGAGGCGCGTTAAATTGCGAGCGGCACTCCCGCAGTGCGGGACGCGCTCACTTGCTCCAGGCTCTGCCGTGAGGGGAACGGCACCTTGCTACTCACTGCTCTCCTTCCTGACACCAGCCGTGAGGGAAACGGCTTGCTGAAAAATCGCTCTGCCCTCCAGTACCGCCGTGAGGGGAACGGCACCACAAGGACTACAAGCCCCAGCAGGCATTGCCAGACGCCTGCTGAGGGTGTCATTGCAGCACCAGGAGGCGCGCTAAATTGCGAGCGGCCCTCCCGTAGCGTGGGACGCGCTCACTTGCTCCAGGCTCCGCCATGAGGGGAACAGCTCCTTGCTACTCACTGCTCTCCTTCCTGACACCAGCCGTGAGGGAAACGGCTTGCTGGAAAATCAGTTTTCCCTCCAGGTCCCGCCGTGAGGGGAACGGCACCACAAGGACTACAAGCCCCAGCAGGCATTGCCAGATGCCTGCTGAGGGCGTCATCGCGGCGCCAGGAGGCGTGCTAAATTGCGAGTGGCCCTTCCGCAGAGCGGGACGCGCTCACTTGCTCCAGGCTCCACAGTGAGGAAAACGTCTCCTTGCTACTCACTGCTCTCCTTCCTGACACCAGCTGTGAGGGAAACGGCTTACTGGAAAATCGCTCTGCCCTCCAGGTCCCACCGTGAGGGGAATGGCACCACAAGGACCATAAGTCCCAGCAGGCATTGCCAGACGCCTGCTGAGGGTGTCATCGCGGCGCCAGGAAGCGCGCTAAATTGTGAGCGGCCCTTCCGCAGCGCTGCCCGAGCAAAACCCAGGCCAAGGGCGGGCCCATCCGAGCCCGTCAGAGCCCGGAAGAGGCTGGGCTGGGCCACCTCCCTTGGTTTTCTGCAAGCCTCCTTGCAGACTCCTGGAAATAGATCCAACTTGACGCAGATGCAAGGTCAGTGATTCCTGTATTGTGAACACCATCTCCGGGCCATTAGCCGTAAATATGGGTAGGCGAATTGGTGTGGGGAATTCTAATGTCTCACTCCAAAAACCTTCCTCCTTGAACAAACCAACTTCCATAGATAGAATGCTACAGAGAGCCATTGGAGCTGTTGCTACTGAAATTAAACTAACTGAAAGACGATTGTCTCTCACCGCCGATCTAGCACTACATATTAGTATGCACGATGAAACAGGTTCACCACCACCCACACCCCAAGAATCTTCAACCTCCCCCCCAGGGCTCGGGCAGCAGGCCCAGTGGATGTGGTATACCTCGAAGGTGCTGGCCCCAAAGTCAAGAAATCTAAACCAGCTGCTTTACTGGTCCAAAATCATAAGAAACAAACAATGACCCATCAAACTCCTGGAAACCAAAGGGAGGCGATACTGGGAACCCCCCCACAGCCAGATCTGGAAAAGCCTCCTTGGGTTATGGACGTCAGGACTATTGTGAAGGATGAGATAAAAAATATATGGGAAAGGATAGATAAACTTACCAAAATGGTCGAGACATGGGTGGATAAATTTGATGCAGTATTAAGGATAAAGGAACCACTGAACCTTGCAAATATAAATCAGGCACCCCAAGCTATTAACCCTGAACACCTAGCGACCACCAATACACCAACACCTATTCTAGCATAACATCCCAAACAGGAGGGTGGGGGACAGCGTTCGAAAAATACAGTGGGGATAGGAAAAGGAACCAGTTCACTCCACCAGGAGCCCAAACAGGGGACGCAGCCAGGAAAGGAAAAAGTCCAAACTCCAACCTGCCCACAGACAAACAACTCTTGCAGTGATAGGCCTGGGAATAAAAATGCTCCACACAAGGGTAGACACGACATAGGGCCATCCCTCCCAGTAATAAATCTCCCCCGGAGTCGACTCCCTACGTAGTCAATTAACAGGTGTCTCTGAATTGAAAAAAGAGGCCGGAGAGTCATATTTTGACTTAAGGAACAAATGCTCGCATTGGCTAGTTACAACAGACAGTTCTCCTCCAGAGATTTTAATGAAATTACCATGGCCCGCAGGGTGAGTTGGGTGGGATGGGGACCTAAAAATACACACGGGGATTGTGTCGTGATTAACTTAAAAAACCCAGCGCTTGTGGAATCCCTTTTAGATTGCTGTTACCAGAGAGACAGGGGGGGCATTAGTTGTCTACCATTAGGCCATTTTTATCCCCCCCCCCACACATTCCATCTGCAAGAGGAAAACAAAACCAATGGAGGGGGGAAAGGCCACAGGGTAATTTCTTTTGCGTATTAGGTCAGGGTCAACCTTCTCCTCTACTCTTTAATATCCCATTACAAAATAGGTATAACCCCTTAGAATCAGTAGATTGACTCTCGAGAGACGTTTCCCCACAAGAGTTCCATAATCATCTAGGAAAGGTGGGGACAGAGTAAAAGACAAGAGACCAGTGGAGAAAACCCTCAATACACAGCTTGGGGGCAGAAATGGGAAGCGAGACAAGCATATCTAAGCCATCAGGAAGCACACATATGACAGTAACTAGGATCTCCCCAGCCCTTGATCCCCCCCACCACGAATCGCAGACTTCGATCACACCCCAGAGAGATACCGCCTTATATTTCCTGAAATGCGATTACGATCGAGTCAACAGTGCCGAAACAGTACATCGAAAGGAGCACTGTCAACTCCCATTGAGCAGCCAAGACAACAAAATCATGATTCTCCCCTCTTCAATAGACAAAACAGGCCCTGCCACCCTCCAAATTCTTTCTTGGAACGTAGCTGGACTACCCTCCAAATTGGACTATCCGCAATGGGGTTCCTTTATAGAGCAGAATGAAATATGCATGTTCCAAGAAACATGGGCCAAAAACGACCTACGTAGAATGGGCTATGCATTGTTTAACATTCCAGCCACTCATGGGGGGAAGGGTAGACCCTCTGGAGGCCCATGTACCTGGGTCGAAGTCCATTTGAGTTGTGTGTCAAAACAGTTGGAGAGTTTCTCACATGATATTCTCTGTGTACTCCTTACCTTTCATAAGGGTCTTGATATAGCACTAATTAATGTATACTCTCGACCAGTACCTAAGGGAAGGAAGTCCACTACACTAGAACAACTAACTACTTGCCTTTCAACCATACCTGCAAACTTTGGGGTAATTATCTTTGGGGATTTTAATTGCCAATTCGAACCTCTGAAAGGGCTGGATACGGGCACTCTCTGTGAAGAGGATAGCTACTGGTCCATCCCAGAGCCCATCATACCCCACACAAGGGCATGGACCCCACTAGCCTTACAGTTAAGCACACTCACATTAAACTTCTCAATGAGAGCTTGTAATGGCTGTACTCCATCTGACATGCCCGGGAACCACACGTTTAATGGGCAGAGGCATACCTCTATTATTGACTACATCATGGTAGACACAAAATCATGGTATAGAGTACTAGATTTTAAAATCAGCCCCCGTCTAGATAGTGACCACAATGCCCTTATTTTAACATTATCAACACCACAGACCAAGAAATCACTTGATAACCCGACACCGGTAGATACATGTTTAACTCAGCACAATGGAGGGAGAAGAGTGCGCCTGGGGCGAACTCTCCCAGTCAGTACAAAATTGGCTAAGTTATACCAACATATCCTTTCATACCTCAAAGCTGCATATGAAGTTATAGGGACAGAGGGCATTCCCAATTGTAATTCAATAATTTTCAAAAATAATCAAGAGCTGTTTACTTCTATGGACACTTTTTTCTACCAAAATAAGAAACCTAGGGCGATTAAAAACCCTCAACACCCGTGGTTTAACCCTGATTGCTGTATGGCTAAACAGGCCCTAATTACTGCCATCAAAAACAACGATAGGCCAGTGATCAAAGCTGCAAGAGCAAAATACAAGAATGACATTACAATGGCCAAAAAAAGCTGGGAATCGCAACAATGGGCCGAGCTCAGAAGTGCCCTATTAAATCACGATTTTAGGTCCTTTTGGAACATTATCAACTCAGGGTCCAAGGAGGGCAAATCAGCCATTGAACCTAATATCAGTGAAGAGTTGTGGAAGGCCCACTTTGAAACACTTTACTCAAGGGCTGTAGCCGGGGAAGGGTGAGTCAATAGACCCCTACTGTCCCCTTGCATGACACTTGTAGAAAATCCACCGATCACACTGAGAGAGGTATGTGATGCTTTGGGCATGATTAAACCAACAAAAAGCACCGGGCTGGACAAGATCCCCGGAGATCTTTTTCGCTCTGAGCCGACTGTATGGGCCCCCTATTTATTATCTCTCTTTAATGCAATCCTCCAGGGCATGGCAATTCCAACTACCTGGGCAGGGGCCGAAATAATCCCAATATATAACAAGCATTGGCATAGCCAATAGGTCTCGCCGTTGGGACCTTATAAGTGTTTAGCCATGATGTTTTTGACCCAAGGATATTGTGCTGCATAACTTACACCGAGGTGTGCATCTAGTGTCAGTGAAAATCTAAAGAAAGTGAAACATCAGCTAAAAACATCTGCACGTGTCCGTAAACCCACAAAGTAATACTTGGGTATTTTAGAACCTTCGTATAATCCATCACC
Organism: Triturus cristatus; assembly: GCF_964204655.1. Classification (NCBI taxonomy): domain Eukaryota; kingdom Metazoa; phylum Chordata; class Amphibia; order Caudata; family Salamandridae; genus Triturus; species Triturus cristatus. Next base: position 278,417,292 of record NC_140583.1, read on the forward strand.
AAAATGTGTGATCGCCTTATTACGTATGCTGTGTGTCCAGTTATCCACTTATGGCTCATGCTGTTGAAAATTCTCATGTGGTAAACCAACTGTGACCATAGGCAAATAAAAATAAAAATAGCCATAGACAGCACTCACTTACAAATAACGTCTAGGGGCCGAGAGTATTACAAAAGCGGCCGCTCCTGACATCAAAGAACGTATCGTCGAACTGGAATCCCGGTCCAGTCTTATTTCTAAGGTACAGAAAGTGTCAATGGTCACCAACGTGACAACATTCAAAGTGTATTCTCAGGCAAGGAACATCTGCAAGGTCAAAAATACCTTATGAATTCTTTTCAGGACCGTAATTCGGGAAGTAAAAAAATGCGCCACTTCTATGATAGTACTCTCTAGGAAACAATACAAGGAAGAATAAGGTTACTAAAATCTATCCTTGCTTATTCTCACCACGGCCTCAAAAAAGAAGAAAAATCAAAAATCAAACAAAACGGCTAGGACACTCTCCCGTATATCAACATGATTCTCCTTATTTAGAGGCACTCCGCATATGTCGAGAGTCCTGCAACGCCGAGCCTGCAGCATTCAAAAAGCGGCCAGCGGTGAACTGATATGTTTCTTGGTGAGGTCACATGCAAAACAAAACTCATAGGGCTGGAAGAAATACTTCCGCATAGACAAACGTTTTCAAGTAACGTTACTACACATAAAGTGAGCGTTTGGCTAAGTGTGCACCAACATCATTGCGTCCATTTAAAAGAAAGCCAAAAACATATATTTAAAAATAGGGGAAAAACACAAATATTTAAAAATATTGCCCAATATGCAAAAAAGGAAATGCACGTGATTATACACACGTTAAGGAAACACAGATAGAAACCTCAATCCCAAGTGCATGGACACCTAAAAAAAAATAATTAAAAATGCTACACTTCAGGGTAAGCAACATCAAATTACCAGGCGTACTACATGCTCCTGCTTTACAGAAGCATCGCCGGCGTAATGCGCATTTTTAGGTCACGCTGAGTCACCACTCATGCGCTGCGCGGAGAGACTTTAGTAGGTGAGTTTTCAAAGTGCTGCTGAAGGCTGGCGGTTCGCGCGTGCACGCTCGCGTGAACGCAAGCTTGTCGCCAGCCAGCAGCACTTTGAAAACTCACCTACTAGAGTCAGCATGTGCGCTGACTCAGCGAGACCTAAAAAGGGCTCCCCGCTCTTACCTACAAACTATCGCCCGATTAGCTTAATAGACGTAAGTCAAAAAATCTTTACTCTGGTTCTTTTGGGGCGCCTACATATTTGGATGGAGGAACATAATATTCTTACTCCCCTCCAAGCCGGGTTTCGAGCAAGGATATCAACAACTGACCAGATTTTAAGGCTACAGATGATTCACTGGAAAACTGTGAGTATAGAGGGTGGCAGCCTCTATCTCATCTTGGTAGACCTCAAATCAGCCTTTGACTTAGTACCAAGGGACAAACAGTGGGCAACCCTACTAGATATGGGAGTCCCAGACTATCTTTGTCACCAGATAAAAGGTCTACACGAGGGCAACTTTGCTCGAATCAGATTTGGCAAAAATTGTGAACTTTCATCCCCCTGCCTGTCGAGAGAGGGGTCCGGCAGGGCTGTGCCCTGGCCCCAACTCTCTTTAGCCTCTTCATCAATGGTTTGATAGAATCACTGAGCGCTGGGAAAAACATTGACGCCCCAAAGTTAGCGAAACGACTAATACCTGCCCTCATGTGTGCAGATGACACTCTTTTGTTGGCCAAATCCCCTATGGGAATCCAGAGGACATTAAATAACTTCAGCGCCTTCTGCAAACAGCGGGGACTAGAAATCAATGCGTAAAACACCAAGTACATGGCTTTCAATGTAGGCAATTCCACCCGCCTGAACCCCTGTCTGGATGGCAGTCCCCAAGGGAGGGTACCCATTTTTCACTATCTGGGAATCACACTGACAGAAAGAATGGAATGGGGAGTGCAAATCAGTAAAATAGGTCTAAAATGATCCCAGACTACGGGTGGTATTTTAAAATTATACAGGACCTGTTCTGATAAACTGGTAAATCCGGCCGTAGAAATCTATAAGGCCCAGGCCAGGATGGCTGCACTCTATGGAGCAGAACTTTGGGGGCACTGTCCATCTGGCCAGATAGCCCGTACTGAGAATTAATTTGCCAGACAATTTATGGGGCTCCGCCCAGCACACCTTTACGCATGGACCTAGGGAATAGACCCATTGAGGAAGAAGCTGCACTCAGGCCCATATTATACTGTCGGCGCTTGTGGTCGACCCCTAAACTGGTCTCCTATAGAGAAGAACTAACTGATGTTATGAGGTTACGAGGTGCAGGGAAATTGCCCTGGTTATTGTACATCAAGAAAACGTGTGGATTTGGGTATGGGCAGCCTGTGGCATAACGCTGAAGAAACCTCCCAAATAACCTCTAGAAAAGCTTTGGTAGATAGTTATAGAGAACATAAACTCTCCCAGCTGGAGAGGAGACCCTCACTAGGGAGACTGACGGCGAGTTTTTAGATGTAAAAACGTTATATGTTTTAGAACCAGTGCTAGATGACATACAGCCACACGTGGCAAAAAAGCTCGATCTGCAATTGGAGTCCTACCGCTACGCTCATTTACAAAAAAGTGGGAGGGACATACAAACGCAGAGTGCCCAGTGTGCCTCAATGTAGAAGAGATCGATATCCATGTGATATTTTTTTGTCTGGGGTATAAGAAGGCAAGATCACGCTGGCTAATCCAGCTTTGAAGAAACCTGGAGTCCACTCATTGTCAAGAAATGTACAGGATTTTAAAAGTTTTTCCAATCTCACGCTACTTATTCTCCATGTGGCATACACGCAGAGCCATCCTAAAGAACCAGCAAACAGGACACATAAGTGTACATGATTACCTTTTTTAACAAATGATGAATTTGTGATATAATGCCGATTTTAAAGTTTTCTATTTTTACGAATTAGAATGTACACAGAACTGCGTCTTTAATGTATATGGCTCTTATTCTATTTTCATTCTAATCACCCTGACAATTTGGAGATAAATATGTTGGCTGAGTAAGTGTACACATGAGATGTAGTCATCTATTGTACTTCCCATAAGCACTTTTATGTCCATTTTCAAAGGCTGTAGATGCCTGGAAATGCTGCTTCATTGTGTGGACGTGACTCCCTTATATCTTTTTTGTAATTGGATTTTAACTATTTTATATTACTGTTTCTTTAATTGTGCTTTTATGGCCATTGAGCCGAAAATAAAGTTTTATGATGATGATGAAATCATCAGATCAAAACACATTTTTAAATTCCAGATCTCCGTAGTTTTCTTTCTACAGTCTCTATCCCTGGGGACTCCAGCGACAGGTTGGTGGCAGGAATGCGAGCAGCTTTTTCAGGGCGGGGGTGGGGGGGTTCAGTCACATCCAGCGGCTTTGACACTCGTCAGTCACGCGCTCCTTGAAGCCTCCTCCCGCCTCCAAACTGCGCATAAACGGGGAGAAAAGCGCGCGGCAGCACCGCTCCCAAAGGTCAGTATTACCATTAACACCGACTGCCTGTTAGTGGATTATTGATTAAAGTCCTTTCTAATGCCGGTGCTCCATTACCCTCAGCTGCAGGATGATGTGCAGAGCGCGCCCTCGACCCCTGCTACAGAAAATAGCAAAAACAGCGTGTCTCCTCCCTCTCTATCCGAGGCCCCCCTCCCCCGGCTCTCAGGGAAACTCTAGTATTCTAAGCACGCCCTATTCCATCCTAGTACACGGAGTGAGCGCAATACTCGGTTGGCATCATTACACAACCAACATTCACACACGACTCTGCCAATGCACCTCAATTCTTGATTACACCTCCTTCTGCATTACAATGGCGACATCGACAAAAAAGCTCCCCCAGTGAATCTTATTTCCAGATTGCAGTGCCTCGCACTATTTTTGGTTTACACTTGGGACTAGCAGCTCTCATGATGCACCCCTTCGTGTGCAGTGTTCCTTTTGCTAGTTGATAAGACCTACACAAAGTCGGTCAGAGCACCTTACTCGCCGAAAAAGTGCTTCGACGCCTCGTCAGGGGTAGTAAGCGCTTTGTAAATGCAATTACAATACAATATACAATAAGCCTTGCTAGCAGCAACAACTGCAATCTCAGAATTTCAACGAAGACCTCCGGAATGCATCAATAGGAACACAAAAACAGTGAGATTGGTGAAATGTTACTGGTCAATTACTACTGCCCCTAGGGGGGGGCATCTTAAAAGGTACAGCACTGAGGCTGCAACTTCACAACACCTCGTGCACGCGCAGTCACAACCTTATCAGAGGGTGGCACTGCAGCAATGCACCTCTGTGCTGAATCTCACAACCCTTACTTTACCAGTAGCCTATAATCACTTATGGAAAGCAACTCAATCGTGACCCGCACCCAGTTGTGAGAATCCACAGCGGGCATTCCGCTTTGCCAATGCACCCCAACCCTAGTTCCGACATTCACGTCATTCCAGCATCAACATCGAAAAATAGATCTTAATCAATTTCAACCCCTCCTCACTACTGCCATAGTATCGATACGTCAACACACAGGTCTGCCAATACATCCACTGTTTTCCAAGATATTGCACTGCCACTGCCTACATATTTTGATTCAAACACGATCAATGTAGGTCGATCTGCCCCACCCCCTCCCTTTCCAATTACCTACGAGGACCTGTCCATGCAGCCCAATTCTGTCCTTGCACATCACAGAATCAGTTTAGTTTGTGGAAATACTGAATTATTCATAGCGTCCACATGCCCTCTGCCTCGTCACCTCTCTGGTACCCCTCACAGCTGCCGCCCCCTTCCTTGTACTCCTGCCTGTACTAATGGTGCCCCTCGAGTGCCGCGCGACGCTGGGTTAGGCCTTGCCTCGCGGGCGGCAGAGGGCATTGCAGGGAGTGCACGAGGCAGCAACAGAGGTTAATGGTTTTTCCGCAGCTGGCGCGTGAGGCTTTTAATCGCTTTCAGTGGTCCCGGCCTGGTAGCGCCACCCCGCCTGTCACTTCCTATAAACGTCGCTACCTTCAACCAAACGGTGACAGGGCGCCTGTGCAGGGCGCGAGGCCAGCTCGCCCGACTTAAGTTTTGCACGTGACAGCGCCCGCGCAGTGCGCGCGACCATCTCTGCAACATTCAGACAGGCCTACAAATACCCATCCCACCCTCCAGGCATGGGCAAAGTAGGCTGTGGCTCAGGATTATGCCTTTCATGGGCCCCCTGGTAGAGCCAGCTCAGTTCAGAAGAGAGTCCTGCCTTGATGACCTTGAGTAATTCTTAAACAGATTTTAAATACCGTTTCCCTTATTTCTTTTGAATGAGGGTGATGAGTGAGAGTCTATTACAGAAATTTTGCAGAGGAATGTTTTTATTTTTCATGCAACATCCATTACATATGAAGAATGGGAGGGCCTCACAGAGATTATTTACAGTAATATTAATGAACTGCTGCTGAATTAAAATATTGAAAACATACATCACAACCCCTGGATATTAGATACAAATACATTTAGAATGTGGACGAGGGTGCCTGCGCACCGTCAGTGACCAGGCCAAAGAGGGCATGAAAGGGCTGAATTTGAATCATAAATCCAAACCGGTTTAGAACAGGGGCCCCGAAAATTGGTTTGGCCCAGGGCCCTTAAAATCCTTAAGCTGTTCATACCTTCTTTTGGCCTTTCTCACCACAAAGGATACCGCTTCCACGTGGGGAATATGAAAGCTGCAAGCTAGTAATCATGTATAGCAAGAGATAGAAAAAGACACAGCAAGAGAGCGGTAGAGAGCGCACGTGCCATGAGAACTCAACATTCCTCACCCTCTGCATAGAATTACATACTCGACAACAGGTCATAGATAGAAAAATACCATCACTCAAAACAAACGTGATGCGCAAATCAGTTTAGGTACAGACAGGATCACACAACAATACTGAGGTTTTGGAGAAGGAGATCCACCGTGTCCTGGAGTTGCAGGCCTGCTCACGGTGTACTCTGGTTGCGGCATGGTAGTCAAGAGGACCAACTTGCAGATGCTCCCAGAGGTGTTCTTCTATGTGCATTCAGAGGTTTACACCAAGAATATCTCACAGAAACATCTTCACATTAAAACATCTAATTGAAAAATAGTAATAGAGGATGTTGTAATATAGAGATGATTAGCGCAACCATACTAGTGACAGCACTACACAGGGGTTACCCCAAAATCCTACTAAAAAAAAGACATGTTTACGGACAATATCATTTACTTCTTCAAATTTTTTTAAGGACTCTCTCATCTGCTATTTCTTAATAAGCTATTTAATGTAATATATTTTGCATAAGCTCGTATATGCAAATTTGCAGCTTGAGGTGTGATAATGGACAAATTCTTGCATTTATTCCCTGCAATTAAATGCACTCAACAGAGCAGGCTTCCTTTTTATGGTCTGACTTGACAGCGCAGCTGTCGCCAGACAATTATGTGAACATCACTAGAGAGGGGCTGTGGCTTCACCCACAAGTTGGGAGCCCAGAATATTTTTTTTTGATTGAGCATTAGCTGTGTGCTTCCACAAAAAAAGTGCTTGCCCTCCACACAGCTGTGATCATTTTTTTAATTTATCCAGCTGGCTGAGCTTGAACTTTCAGGGGTGTACATTACATTGTAATGCTGTAAAAGTGTCTCAGATAAAATGTTTAATTTACAGTGTTTGTCTTTCTCTGGCAGTAGCACAAATGGGAGGAGGGCAGTCATAATCCAACATGGCTTGATAGTGCAACTGTCACCTGACCTTTGAACCTACACCAATATTACTCTACAATTCAATGCTGCCACACAAATATATATTAATTCCCCTGTTATTTACTAGTAATGCTTCACGTTACCATACAACATTCCTTTAAAACCAGAACTATTGGCATTGCTAATGCTTGTTATTTCTGCTATTCCACGACCTTTACAACTAATGGCTTTAAAACCAATGAAAATCTTAATGACTTTTTTAATTTGCTTAGAACACGTGAGCATGTGCATGGCCACAAAGTCTATTAAATATACTGGGCAACTGGATAAAACCCAAAGGAAGAGGGAGTCATGGACTCTGCTATTTAAAGGCCGTAGGCTTCCTTGCTGGTCCTGTACTAAGCACCAGGGGTCGCATTATTTTTCAGGAAGTGTGCACCTGGCAGGACCCCCACGTGTACAGTAATTTTGAATGGTCCATACTGTCTGAATGTGCCAGAACCCAACAGGAGGAAACCTGGAATTCACATACTGAACCCTTTCCCCATGTCAATTGGTTAGCTCTCCAGCAATGCTTTGTACAACAGCTTGCACTGAAGGACGCCTGGGTACCTGCCTACGGTTGTAGGATACTCCAAATTCACTCCCATTGCCCATGCTCATAAACATATTCAATGCCTAAAATAGTGGTGTGCAAAGTTTTGTTTCACCAGCAAATTCTTACAATGTTTTATTTCAGGAATCTGCAAGGTGTGAGTTTAAGGTGAGTGATTAATTGGGCGCTCACTGTATATCGTGCTCAATCTATACCTTTGCAGTATAATTAAGAGGAGCTCCAAGGGAGGGGGTCATCACCCACCAACCCCCACAAACAGGAACTAGAAAAGTATCCTAACAATGTTCAAACATTTCCCTGAGCACGCATTTTATGAAACCAAACACAGTTGAATAGGTTATTTTAATACAAATGCAATCAATAATTTTTTGTTTTCTTTAATTAAGCCTTTAGCCAACACGTGTTTCGTTGTGTCAGGAATAACCTACAACTTTTTCCGGGCTAAAAGATACAATTAACAACACCATTCTTTACTTAATCCAGCCCACTGTACCTGTGACATGTTGCTGTTATTTCGTAACATTATTGGAAGCGAACATGTGGAAACCCATGCTACAAATCTCTATACAATTCCATCATCTTTGATTTATCATGATTAAATCCACTGTGTTTGATTACATAAAATGTGTGCTCAGGGAAATGTTTGAACAATGTTTTATTTCACCAGCAAATTCTTACAATTATGAGGCTTCGGGAAAGATGCAAAGCTTTCTAATTTACCTTCGTAGACGTTTTTCCACTTTCAACACACTTGGAAAGCTCTTTCTCTCCAATTAAGACCAGCCAAATTGTAAAATGTACACAGAATACTTAACAGCAAGTTTGACATTTGCAAAGCTTTTCTATGCACATAGATAAAAAAAACATTAATTTTCCTAGCAGAAGAAGCTCTCCCACTTTATCACCCCTTACTCACTACTGTCAATTTCTCCCTCTCTCAACTCATCTTCACAGATCCTCTCAAATCAGGTCAGATCCACTTATTCCTGAAGAAATCAACGATAAATCCCGATGATCTCTCTAGCTACCCACCCATCTCTCACCAATCATTCACAGTCAAGATAATTGATTAAGCAGCATATGTACAATTCCAAGATCACACCAACACCAAACCTATCACGCATGGCTGGCAATCTGGATTCAGATCAGGTTGCTGCAAGTAGACAGCTGAATTGCAAATCAAAGGCAGCGCCATTCTGGCCACAGGTAAAGGTGACCCTTGCCTTCGGAATTTTTTCTAGATCTCTTGGATGCCCTCAACATCAGTCATCCTACTCTCATCCACACCCTGAAGTCTTGAAGGACACACTGGCAAAGTCCTGCAATTCCCACCAGTCCAACCAACACAAGGACCCAGACGATTCCTATCACCTGCAGAGTCCCCATGGTGTGGTCTTGTCCCCTGTCATCTTCAACACCAGCATGAGACACTTGGGACTCTACTCTTGTTCACAGCAACAACATTTCACCAATATGTAGACAACACATATTTGTACTTGAAAGTATCCCCCACTTCAGACTACAAGACCTAGATGTCCAATACATATTCGAAACTCAATCCCACCAACTAGGATTTCCTACTATTAACTAAGAACAACAAGCAACAGACAGCAACCTAGCTCAATAACACTGGATAGATTCCAACTTTAATTTTTACCTGATACCAAGTCAGTGGATCCACCCCAGACAGTGAAGTCAGCCTCAAGTAACACATCACAAAGTTGAACAAAGACAGCCTGCTAAAAACTCTCTTAAATGAAGAAAGGTGTTGGGATGGGAACTCTTTTATATGGCTCTAGAGAACACTTTACTGCTCTATGTTGAGTTCCTGGCAAGATATTGGAAACTTGCTGTATGTTTTCTTGATTTCTACCTCAATGAATAAGTCCCCTGAAGGTCTTCCTCTTTACATGCATTGAAACCCCAGAACTTGGCTCTGAGGTCGAGGAGGCATGCATAGTGCGCCCATATTTTACAGAGAGTGGCTACTGCCCTCTCTACCCAGGCTTTAGTAGACTGACAGTGTTGGGAGCATTGCTCTTGCTCAATAGCACCTGTACCGCTTAGAAGCGGTTGCCTACTGGTGAAATACTGAGCATTTTGTTTTTCACTGTTGAAAGGCTATCTGTCCCATAGGTCAACATGGGAGTTTATTTGTAACATCTTACAAGTATAACTTTTCATTGGAACGAGTTAGAGACATGGAGTTTGGGCTCTCTAAACTTGGGATTTAATAACACATCTTTTAGTTTTGGAGATGAGGGACAATCAAAACAGGGATCTGCCAAATTTTTAATTGTTTGTCACATATGACTATTGCACAGCACCTATGGGAGGATCTGGACCTTTCTATCGAAAATATGATAATGAGAGGACACTGTGACAGTAAAACCTCAAAATTCTCCCATAATTGTGAATTATGTATCGTGTGGCACTGTGGCATTCATAAGTCGAACTTTACTGTGATATTGTACTGATGAATCTGTGCTTTACTTCTAATAAAAAATTATATTAAAAAAAAATAACACATCTTTTAGAAAAGATGGTTTTTAAATTGTATGTTTGAAAATGCCACTTTTAGGAAGTGGCCATTATCTTGCTTAGCCAGCCTATGTGCCTCTGCTGGGTTGTGTATTAACTGTCTGGGTTTGGAGTGACAGGAGCTGGGGATGTGCATTCAATGTAGACAGCCACTGGAGGGGGGGGGGGTTGAGGTGTGTCCTGCCTTTCCTGAATGACTCAGAGCTGAGCTGAATTGACCTGGGCTGCATTTAGAGTAGTGGGAGGAGTTTTCCTTGCACTTGAATAGGCCCTGTCATCTGTGTACAATGCTGTCTCCATCTCCTACCAAGAAGCTGGACCACAGAGAACAGAACTGGTGGGGACTGAGCTGAGAAGCTTGTTGCCACATGAGAATAAAGCAAAATGTGGTATAAATATTTGGGCCCAGACCCCAGAACTTTAGAATACTTCTGGGCTTAAGATTAACCTCTGCTAAGGAGAAGAGCTGAAAAAGCAGTAAAGAGGAGCATTGCGCCATTGTGGATGCTTTGAGGGGTTGGCCTGAAGTGCCTGTTTCTGCCAAGGACAGGCCAAAGACTAAATTGTGTTGTGTATCCTGCTTGAAGAAAATCTCCAAGGGCTTAGTGTAGAGCTTGCCTCCTGTTCTGAAGTATCAAAGACACAAAGACTTCACTTCCTCTGCCCTCCTACACCTGGAACTGCAGTTTCAGCTGCAACAGAGGGAAAAAGCAACACCGATGTCGGCAAACGATGCCGCAACCTGCAGTGAAACCATGGGCACCGCTCATGAAGTGCCTGCTGCACCGCCCGAGACTCACAGCGCAGCCCCAACCTCACCGACACCGGTGCTTCATCATTGTTGAGCTGATACCTGATGTTGGTGACCTCCTGAACCCATGAACACCACACCGTCATATGGAACGAACGCCTCGTCTGCTACGCTACCTCCCCGGCAACAGTAAGGAACCGATTGATGCCTCACTTCCCCTGCATCGTAGTAAGGAACTGACGCCTCACCTCACTAAAGTTCGTAAGGAATCGACGCTTTAAATCCCCTGGTGTCGTAAGGAACTGACGCCGCGTGGTGCCAACAAAGCATCCCCTCCCCGACGCCGTGAAACATCTTTGTTTTCATTGTTTGCCAAGGTACTGTTCTTTGGGGTCTGTGTAACTCCGGGCCGATGCCACGTACCTCGCGGTCGGCTCTGTACTTTGGGATTTTTCATCTGTCACAACATCATAATAGCCCCAGGTGGAGATATTTGTTGCTACAACCTTCATTTTGTGAATAACCTATTTTTGGTGATATCTTGACATATATATGCTGGATTTTTGTTGTTTGGGTCTTGTTTTGTTTAGGTAAAGATTTCCTATTTTTCTAAACTGGTGTGGTGTTCATTGTATAGTGTTTTCACTGTGTTATTGTATGTGTGCACAAATGCTTTGCACACTACTTCTGATATAAGCCTGTCTGCTCGTGCAAAGCTACCAAGGGGGTGAGCAGGGGTTGTCTAATGGCGTAACTGTCTTATCCTGACAAGAAGCAAGGGTCCCTACTTAGAAAAGGGTGCAAACCATTGCCAACTAGAGACACTCATTTCTAACAGCTTGTCTACCATGGTATGATAAATGTCTGGCCTCATTGTCCAGTTGTACTCATTTCTAGACCAGCCACACACAGGGTGGCGAAATATGCAGAGATCCAGGAACGGAACCTAGGAGTTTGATTGCTATCCCTCTTGTCAGACCGAGGAACAGGGTCTGGACTTGAGAAGGTGTGTCTTTGACAGATTACCCATGAAAGGAATTTGACAGTCTGATGGAAGGAGCTGCGCTTCAGCTCATCAGGCGACATCCCAGTAGAGATAGAGCTATCTGTGATGTTATAGGAGAAGTACATCTATTCTTCCATGATCGTTCTCATAGGGGACTCTGGAAGGGTAAAGTATGACTTTGTTTGCTCCCCTGTTATTGTGAAGTGCATTCTTATGTAAATGCTCTTAAGACCTCTGGAAGCCCTTTCAAACTTGAATTCATGTCAGCAAGTTTTCATATGGCTTCTGCCTACCACCTTCCCTCTCTACCATGGTTTTGACGTTGTGGCCAGAGCTGCTGTCTTTGAAACTGGGGAACCATGCTAGAGTCTCAGCATCACCTCAACATCCTGTGATTCTGGGCAAATCACTAATTCTCCCCATGCTAAAAAACAAAAAAACTAAATGATAGTGACTTTGTGTAATGTAGCTGATGCTCATATAAAGTGCTAAGTAAAAACTGCAGAAAATGCAAGAAGAGGTAAAAACAAAGCAATAACATGAAAAAAGAAAGAAAGAAAAGAATATTTAGAGGTTGATTTGTACAAAGTAAAAACATGAAATCTGGGTTAATCATCGCTTCCCTGCTTAAATTATACAATCTTAGGCAAATATTTTATATTACCGACACTCCTTTTGCCTAATTATTGCATTTGAAAGCACTCTCAAAAATGTGAGTTCAGAATACCAGTTGTACAAAAACCTATTGTGTTTGATTTAATAGACTAGGATGTTGCTCTATAATAATCTAGGCCATGTACTAGGTTTACATGATCGACGTATTGCCTCTTAGTTCACTAATGCTTCATGTTTAAAAATGATCCCTATTAATAAGTACTTCTCAGTGCATTGCTATGATGGGACTTATTAATGTCGAAGCCTCCACCTGTTAAAGATGTTTGTTGTATGATTTGAATAACAAACATTTTCAGTGCTTGGCTCGGGCACTGGCTTTAAGATCCCAACCAGACCATGGACTCTGCTCTGATTTAGCTCTCCCTGTTCAGTTGTGGGCTTTCCCACCTCCACCTTCAATACTGCGAAGGAGAGAGGGTCCACATAGCCTGATGTTAGAATTTCTGACATTAACATTTACAAATATGAGTTATTCTCTCATTATTTTAATATAATGTAAGACTACTCCCTCTGAAGAACACAAAGACATACCATGTTTGTGTTGGGAGAGAGAACTTTATCACAGCTAGTCTGCAAATAGATATGTTGGTGTGCTTTACTGATGTGCAGGCTGCTTTCACTTTGGCTAAGTAAACTGAAGGGTTATGATTTTTCTGGGACCTAATGACTTTGTAAAGCTGCTCCTCCATTATATTATGAATAATTAAAAAACAAGCAGATGCTGGTTTGATTTTTTACACATTTACTGGATGATTTGTAGGCAGACCTACCAAAGTGTCTGGTTGGTGTCATTCTAAAAATGTTGTAATCTGTGAAGCTGTTAAAATTCGTTTCTCCACATGCGCGTGGTGTACTGAAGCCCTGACAGTACTCACCTCAAGCAGAAGCCAAAACAGTATATTCCAAAGAGCTCAATTGTGTGTGTCAGTTGTGTGTAACTTGCCCAATATTATTTGGAAGACTGTATTTACTAGAATATAAGCAAATAACAGGCACATGAATAGAACAAAAACACCAGGTCTAGCTGATCTATTTACATTTGTAATGGGACAAGTGTGCTGAAATGAGTGAATTACAAACATTTATAGGGTTTCTGCTGCAGTTGCCATGTTGATCACAATACAGATTATGCAGGGCATACTAAAAATGGAATGCATTTGGTGCTAACAAGTTATGTTACCATCACCAAACTCGGGGTACTCTTTTTAACCCCCTGAGAAGGACAAACGCCTGAGTGACCCTTACATGTTAGTGCCTTGGAGCCAGTGTTCACATGCATATCATGGCAGGAGGGGCATTAAAATGTGGGACTATTTTCTAGGCTAACAGAAGTAAACATACCTTTCTGTTTTATGGTCCACGTTTCCGAAGTGCTTTTATTTGAAAGCAGATGGTTACTTCTCAAGCAGAGTTTACAAAGGTCCAAAGTACATATTGCAAGGACCCATGAAATCAGGTGAGTCAGGGGCCGCCTACTGTTCAGGAGTATGTAAAATAACTTTTTCACAGGAGGGTTGGTAAAGCAGAAATACTTTGCTTCCCTGTACACACCTGTACAGGCCCATGTAAATTATTTTACTCCTAGGAGTTGAAATGGCATCCTGTACACCAAACCACATGCTTTGACCTCTACATGCATTGTTTCTTTCTATACATGAGCCCTGTGCTGGATTAGGACTTCTAATATCTTCCTCAGGCTCCTCTCGAGGGACATCCTTTGTCCAAAGCAGTGTTTCTCACAGCAGGAAGCACTGGGACTGTCTCCAAGCTGGAGCACCCACAGCACAGGCGCAAGGAAGTATGAGATCTCAGCTCCTGACTGTCATCATCCTTCCCGAGCAGTATTCAGGATCAGACAAAGGATATACCTGACCTAGAAACTTCCTCACCTTGTAAAAAAAACTACAGCCAAATCTCTTCTCGTTCACCGAATGGCAGTGCTCAAGTAGACTAATTTGCATCATCTCCTTGTTAAATTAAAAGTGTCATTGAAATTGTTAAGGCAGCCTGAGCTTTCCCTCTTCACTTCAGTGTCTTAGTTTCCTTCCTCCAGCTACAGGAATGCAGGCAATGCACTTCCACTGTCTGGGCAGCTATTCCCACTGCCATCCTATGCCATGCTAAACCAGGGGCATCCAAATGCTTTCCTTTTATACTCAGGCAGAGCATTTGTGAGCCAAATTCTAAGGGTAAACATCAGAAGACATAGCTCCCGCATTTGCAGATTCTCTTTTCTATGTTTCCATTATTTACACTGTATATTCTCTCATGTTGCTTTGATCACAAGTGTATTGCATCGTTGTAGTGTAGCCTAAAGTGCTTGACAGTTCCATAATTATGCTACCAGCCATTACTTTATGTTTCTAACCTCTCAGCTGATCCTCTGTCCATGCTGGAGCAGTGATCTAGCAATAGCCTAGAAATGGAATTACTGTTTACCCGATTCTTGTGTCTATCAAAGGTGTCCTATAGAGAACTATCTCACATGCAAATAATGTTTCTTTTTACAGTTTTGAATTCTCTGAGTGCATGTTATGTCAAACGTCTACTCTGTGTGCCTAAAACCCTTCATGAAACGTTTGACCTCGACTTAAACCTTCCAATTGTCGCATCTCCTTTTTTATTCTTTCAATGACCCTCTGCTTAGTGTCCATCCTCTGCATGCCTCCCCTCAAAGCCATGTACATGCTTGTCTTAATTTATATTATTGTATTTGTGCTAACTGCTCACAACTCATCCCAAAGCTTGCAACCTGTCCTTCTTGGTAAATCAGACAGTGCAACCTAGCAATACCTAATCTGCTCTAGCTCATCTACTAATCCCACCGCCCATCTGCATCAATTTATAGACTTGCCCCCACTAATGATCATACAGACACTAATTTTAATCCACCTCAAAGACACTGGAGTGGACATGGAAACATGGAATGGTATCCAGGAGAGAACCAGACTAAACCCTATACAAAAAACCATTGAATTAATCACGTACCTTGGGTCCCGAGCAGAGTGCTGCTTGGCATAAAGCACTTCAAAACCTTGTTACTGCTAGTAAGTGCTATATAAATGTAATTGTAATACAATACTTCCTAAAAGATCTGCTAACTTTTGGTATTGTCCACTCCTGGTCCTTACACCCCCCTATCGACTCATCAATAGAGATGGCTGGACTAAATTGTAAGTGATCTCCCTTCTGGCAAATACAACTGATTCTGGTAGATCCCTCACTTGCTTATTGAGTTGTCACATGTCTTTGACGCACATGGCCTTGGATGCAATGCACAGAGACCATTCACTGCCTCCTCACTCAGGGAAACACATTAAAGGAATTGTTACTGGTTAAAGGGGGGGATGAAACCCCACTAAAACAACAATCACAATCCTTGTCAGGGTGAAGTAACAAGTAAACCCTAAATTAACATGTGCTTGGCACAGAACAGTCAGGCTCAACTTAGATACAATTGTAAAGTTGTTATGAAGTAATTCAAACAGTAATAAAGTGAATGACAGCACAAGAAAAACCCTACAACAATTTAGAATATTAGAGTAATTGAGACTGAAATGACAAAAAACCAATCAGTAGAATCAGAGATATGTCATTTTAAGGATTTCAGTGAAAATAGCACCAAAAAGCATCTGGTTATCTGGTTGCACTAGACTGGGACAAAGTCACAAGTTCAGGCAGCCCACAATGAAGTACAGGCCTGGTTGCAGAGTGGTGTAAAGTCCCATGTTGAGGATGCCTCGTCCTGCGGGAAGATGCGTCACACAGCGGTGGTTCTGGGAGGCTGCTATGCGAGGTCCTCAAGGATGCCATCTACGTTGGATTTGCAAAGCCAAATTCCTGCATCAATGATGCATTGCACACTGGCTGGTTCCAAAGAAGTTGCAGGGCTGCCATCAACGAGGGGCTTGCGATGTGAAGTTCTGCGTCTGGGATGTGTTGCACAGTGGTTCGGATGCAGACTTCTGTGAGGCTATGTGTCTAGCGTTGTGCTGTGTCAGTTCTACCTAGACCACAGCTGGGCTGAAAGAGCACCTTCAGGCTCACTTCCAATACCAGGACTGGGGTAACACCACTTTGGAGGGTGGAGCCTGGTATGTCCCTGAGGCTCTGGTCAGGAGGCTAGCCAACTAGCACTTGGAGTCACTCTGATGGTCGTGGGTTTGAGATGCAGGTCCAGTCCTTTTCATTCAGGCAGCAGGGAAGCATAGTAGGGCACCGGAGTGGCAGTCCTTCTTGAAGCAGAGCTGTCCTCCTCATGAGTCTTCCACAGGTCCAGATTTGTACTGAAGAGTAGGTTTGAAGGTACATTATTATTTATATCTGGTGCCCACTTTGAAGTAGGAGAAGACTCTGGAAGCCCACCCACGAGGTGTCAGACTTTCCCTTCCTTCCTGTCCTGTCCCCAGCTTGTATAGAGACACAACAGACTAGTGACAAACCCTTTGTGTGTTCAGGAAGGGCCTTTGTGATGTGCAAGCATGGTCGGTGACAGCTCCGGGGCTTTGTTAAATTAGAGATACCCTATCCTGCCAACACCTGTCTTTCCTTTGTCTCACTGTCTCGGAGCAATACACAAGGAGAAAATGCCAGCTACACCTAGTCATGTGGCCCAGGCTGCAGGCACCAAATGGTTTGGATAAGAAAATTCCAACATTGTAAAAGTAGCATTTTCTGAATTGGGACGTAAAATCCAACTTTACCATTGAAGAAGACTTTTAATTACAATATATAGACATCAAATTCAATCTCTTTTCTTGCTTCCTACTGAAAGTTATCACTTATTAAGTGTCATAATCCCTGTATGGGTTCCAGAGTAGCGCTTCAACTCCCCATCAGGGGTAGCAAGCGCTATATAAATGCAAAACTTTTCCCTTCTTTATCTCTTCACTATCCTTCTCAATCAAAATAACTGACTAACATATCCATCACTCAAATTACTTTCATATTTTCACTACACTAATTCACCACTAATTCTTTATGGGTTTCAAAGTAGCCTGCTACTCGCTAATAAAGCACTTCAACACCCCATTAGGGGTATCAAGCGCTATATAAATTCAAACCTTTTCCCCTCTTCTATCCCTCCACTATTCTTCTCAATCAAAATAATTGACTAACATATCCACCACTCAAATTACTTTTAGATGTTCACTATACTAATTCACCACGAATCCTTTATGGGTTCCAGAGTAGCGTGCTACTCGCTAAAAAAGAGGTTTGATGCCTCGTCAGGGGGAGTAAGCGCTATACAAATGCAATTACAATACAGTGCGATAAGGAAACCCAATGTTATCCTGTGGGAGAGGTAGGCCATGTAGTAGTGAAAAAGAATGTCAGATATTTTTACTACCAGGACATGTAAAAGTACATGTCCAATCTTTTAATACACTGCACCTTGCCCTTTGGGATGTTCAGGACCTACCCTGTGGTGACATATGTATAGATGAAGGTTTGGGCCTGGCGAAATGTTTGTTCAGCCAGATCGAAATGGAAGTTTAAAACTGCACACACAGGCTGCAATGGCAGGCCTGGGGCATGTTTTACTAGGCTACGTACGTGGGTGGCACAATCAGTGCTGCGGTCCTAGTAGTAGCAATTCACTGGCCCTGGGTACATGTAGCACCACATTACTAGAGACTTGTACATAAATTAAATGTGCCAATCGAGTACAAGCCAATTCTATCGTGTTTAGGGGAGAGATCACAAGCACTGTTTCACTGATTAGCAGTGGTAAAGTGCACAGAGTTCTAAGGT
Source organism: Triturus cristatus (assembly GCF_964204655.1). Taxonomy (NCBI): domain Eukaryota; kingdom Metazoa; phylum Chordata; class Amphibia; order Caudata; family Salamandridae; genus Triturus; species Triturus cristatus. Next base: position 278,435,420 of record NC_140583.1, read on the forward strand.
AAAGAAACGCAAGATCAGCAAAAATAGGAGCGGTGAAGACAAAAGAATTGGGGGAAGACCAGCCAAGGTGGATAGGTCTAACTGCTGGTATCATGAGGAAATCTGTATTCTTGTTGTCTAAATCACCTCACCTGCTTTGGTAAGTCTTAGACTGCTCTGTCTCAGTTCTTCTTGGAAAGCCAAGTGCTAGAGAGGAGTACTTTCATATCCAGCTTGAGGTCCAATAGTACACTGGCCCCAGGACACTAGCGGGGAACCACTCCAATCGATGCTAATGGAGTCCAGTAACCACTGATTGCTCTGGTGCCCCAGTAAGCCATTTGTAAAAAAAAAAAAGAATAGCCATTCTTTCCAGAAAGTGACTTCAGAATTGCTTTTCAAGTCCTCATACTCTTGCATCTGGAGGATAGCAATTTCCTGCTCCACAGACTCCACACTGGCCCTCAAGGGCATCCTACAGGCCACAGCACACTTTGTTAAGGGTATGAAGAAATATGATCACATAACCCCCACACCTCCACAGACTCTTTTTGATAGTCTGTACCATCTAATAAAATGCCGCCTCATCTAAAAAGCTGTCACAATCAGCTCCACAACCACTATTGTCTCTCAACACACTGGTAGTCATGACAGCATCAGACTGAAGCCCTCATTATGAGCGACCCAGAAAATTACCCAGATTTTCTTTACCCTTGAAATCATTGAAACTGTGGTTATTCCCACCCCTGGAGTTATTGATATCATGGAAACTAAAGGGATGGGGAACGTCTGAGGCATCATAAATTGGAACCCTTAGAAAGTGGCATTACAAGAGAAGTAGTAATTCTAGGTCTGAGTCCCATGTTAATTCCTCATTTTCTCCCAGATTTTTACAGAGGCATTCTAAGTGAAAATAAACAGATCCAAGGATCTCATAATTCAGATGGGTTTGTAACTGCTGTCACCAGCCCCGTCGAAACAGTAAGGCCACTTGTAATGAGGACATAGTAAGTTGGAAAAAATGACAATGAGCCTCATTAATGAATAAGGATTTGTACTATATAATATGTCACAAAAAGCATCAAAGCGTAAAACGTAACTTTTGGAAAATTGTAAACTTTGTCATAGAACCTAGAAAGCATTTTGAATTTAGCACACCCCCTTCTGAAGGTAGGCAATAAAAGTCATTTAATAACTACCACATTTCTCCCAAAATCACATGCGAAAACATCAGAACCAACTTGCAGACACTTGCACGCCAGCATTGCTCATCAAAGCAAAGTGGAAGCATGCAGTCCTCTTTTGGAAAGTAATCATAGGCATTAAGAACATTTTAGGAACTATAATCTGGAATGCCTTTTCTCTCCAGACCGATCCCAGCCTGTTACACGTCAGTTCACTCTTAAAGACACAATTCTCAAAGGCACTAGGTCCAAAACCAGACATCCACCCTGACCAACTAGCAACAATCCCTGCAATAAATTCATGGCACTAAAAAACAGAACAGCTTGCCAACAAATAATTAGAAACGATTATAGCTTAACACGTTTTTGAATTCTTGGACATTTTAACCACTGTATAATCAAAATAATAAACAGCCAATGCACAAAACAATATAGTACAGAACCAGTTGCTAAGCACAAGCTTATTTTGAAATCGAAAGACTCTGGTAACACTATAAAATATTGGGATGCTTACTAAAATATATGATTTGTTGATCTATAATAAGGAAACTAAAAAATATAGTTACTTTCAGTCAGTTAGGTCTATCATTTTAGAGATGTTATGTTTTTGCTTTTTAGGTTGCTGTCTTGAAAGTTTGCTTTATTTTTTTTATAGCTGTTCTTTAGAACATCAAGCTACCAAAAGGGAGCTAATGGAACAGATTTACATGTTTTGTTTCTATTTTAGGAAGCAGTTTTGACATAGCTACTGGAGCTATTCAAATTGAATGTCGAGTTGTGTTCATTCAAGGGAATTTCATTTTGATGAACTAATACCGTTTAAATGGTTGGAACGTAATTTGACAGAGGGAATTAATTGACTGAAACTAATTTGTTGATGGCAGACATATTAGAGAAACAAACAAGAGGAAAGTTCGGGGCAGCCCGCATGACCATGTGCAGAATTCCCAAAAAGTAAATTTTGCTTATTTTTCACAAGTCTGCAGAACTAGTCTTCACAAAGCTGTCCACCTAAATGGAAAGAATTAGTAGTGACAGGGGGGCAGAAGAAGGAGGAAAATATTAACAAAGACAACTATGGCTAACCCCTCGCGCACTAGGAAAATTAGCAAGATCATAGCGTTCCAGTGTTTTTCAACTTGATGCATCCTTCATTAGCCTAACATGGGGTATAGATTTAGGTAGGCCCAATATTGCAAAGTCAACCTCACATATGTACAAGACAAATCTGGAAGTTTCTTTACTTTAATCCTCAAGTACTGTCCTTAACATCTCATCTGACAATACAATTGTGTCTTAAATATTAGGTGTACATTTTATGTTATTAACTTCAATTGGGTGATAAGTTTGTAAACGATATTTAGGTTACAATATTTATGTCAGATGAAATTCTGACATTGATATTCTTATATTGCATCTACGTAAGGTAAAATATTCTCTAACAGTTCTAGATTGGAAAATAATAATATTTTCTTATCATCTCAGACTTAAAGGCCTACTGGAAACCACAAGGAGGCCTCCATCTGGAGGAAGACCATTTCCTTATTTATGATTTGTAGGTCTGGTCTACTTGTTAGAGTTTCCAGACAAACTCAGGTGCTCTACTCAGATAAAACAGTATTAGGATTCAACAATAGGTCAATGGTACACAACTCTACTTGAAAGTTTCCTCTGCTTCAGACATCCCATGTGTCAAACACTACCTGCACATCATCCAGATCTGGATGCCCTGCACCTACCTGAAACTCAAACCAGCCAAAACAGAATTCCAGTCAGTTGTCAAGACCAGCAAACAAAAAACAGTACAACTTTGCTCATTGAGATAAACCTTGATTGCTTCAAACCACAACTTTCAGTGGATGCCAGCAGGGCCGAACAAGGAACCAAAAGCAGCCCTGACAAAAAGTATACTCCCACCACTCCCACTCCCTTTGTCTCCTTGTGTGATCTCTTTCCATCCATCGATTCTCTCTCTCATTCTCTCCTCTCTCTATCTTCTCCCTATATAATCCCTTTCTTTCTACCTTTTCCCTCTTTCTCTCTCTTGAAGACTCCCCGTGCCTGCTAGATTTAACCTTGGGGAGGTGGGGAAAGTGACAGAGGCATCAGGAGCGGCCCTGGGCTTTCAAAAGCAACCCCCAAGAGCTCCAGTATACTGAGGAAATGCCCATTGGTCTAAAAAGCCTGTCTGGGCCTGACTGCAAAACCACTTTAATTCACTCTGGATACAAACGCTAAAGGAGAACATTGCCCAAAAAGATCTGCCTGGTACCTGCACTCACTTCTAAAGAATGTGAAACCTTTCTTTAAGAGAGAGACTTCAGAAATGCTGTTCAACCCCTCATACACTTCCATATGAATAGTGGCAACGCCCTGCACCATGGCCTCCCAGACTCCACTCCACATTGGCAATACAGAGCCTGAAGAAATATGATCACATCACCCCCATCCCGATGTAACTCGATTGGTTCTTCCTCCCCACCCACACCCTCTTCAACATCAGCATTACATCATAATGTATTAACAGGCCACAAACCAGATACGTTTCATATCACACTAACTTTATGCTTATCTCTCACCCTGTACAGCGCTCCTTTGTCTTTTAGCTAGGATCACGCTATAGAAATACCACATACATATATTCACGCCTCAGGCATAAATTCCCCTTCTTTGCCGCAGCTCAGACGACTATGGTTCTCTGACTGGAATCCATCACCATCAGTCCAACCACCCTAAAAATGTATTTTTACTGTTTTTTCCTATGGAGCCTTCAGTTGGAAGTTGAGCGGCTCTGAGCACTGTCACTTGAGACATTTCTCTCAAAAACTGTTGCACCTCTGTCTTCAACTTCAAAAACTGTTGCACCTCTTTCTTCAACTTCATACTATTAATGGTGCGGAAACCCAGAATTAGAATGTTGGTGGCTGTGGACTCATCTTCCACTTTTGATTCCAAGCTGGAAATAGAAGCATACTCACAACCCTCCAAAGTCTGGCACCTACCAAGCAATTCATCATGGTCCTGCACAGTCTTCTCAAATCTGACCATGTCCAATACTCTGTATTGGCTACACAGGTTTACATTGCCTATAGGGCTCCACAGAGGAGATTTTCTCCTATATATGACGTGTACCTTCTTGAAGATCCCAAAGCGTGGATATGCTCATGGATTATCCCTGGGTGACACTCACCAAAGATTCTTCAGGCAGCTCAGTATCTCCCTCGGTGAGTCTATATGGGCTTAGCACCAGGAGAAAATTAGTCTCCTTTGTTTTGAGTTGAGTGTTGCTTATTCTCTTTAAGAAGGTAGTGTCAGCTCCTTATACCACTTGTGGTTTTCCTCCACTTATTTGTGATGCGCCATTCATCTTGAATCAGAGAGCAATACCAGATGGCTTACTGGCAGTCAAGCACCAGAGTGGCTGCTTTTTCATCCCCTTAGTGCCAGAATATACTGTAGTTGTATTTATATGGCTTTTACTTCTCCTGGTGAAGCACTGAAGCTCTTTTTGACGAGTAGCATACTACTCCAGAATCGAATGGTGGACTAGTGTTTGTTATTGGGAGTGGTGGGATTAATAGGATAAAGGATGGACATAGGAGGGACGAGTTTAGAAAGCATTATTTGAGAGTTCCTACTCGTAAAAGAAGTTTGTGGGGAGTCAGTGAGCCTGTTTGTTGGATGATTAGAATAAAGGATGGAAAGGAGGGAGAGTTCTGGAAAGGATTACTTTCGAGTACATAGTATGGGAGAGGTATGGGATGAGTCAGACAGTGGAGGTAGTGGATATTTTGAAAGAGAAATAGGAGGAATAAGAGTGGTGGTTTGGTGAGGCTTGGGGAGATTAGTTAACTTTTTTTCTCTGCAGTGGGAGGAAAATATATAAATATATATATAACCACACATGAGAGGTACATACACATGGAGGTTTTAACTTGATACACATGTTGAAAACAATCAGGAGATATAAATCGTACTAGATAAAGTCCCATATGTATATACATGGATACATATTTACAAACTCGGGCTTTCCATTTGGATGTATATTAGGGTTTTTAATTTTATTTATTGTGTTTTTTTAAATTTATATTTGCCCCACAATATTTCAGTAGTGAAGCACTTGTAGATACAATTGCTGTAATCATAGTTACTTATTGTGAAAGACTTGTTATTATAGGAAATAAGTCCATAAGCATACACTCATCACCCTATATGTTGCTGATGTATTGGTCTACTTATATATGAATATAATGATAAAGGTATACCTATATGTATGTATGTATATAATATTTTTTATTTCTTTATTTTTTTAAATATTTCTTTATTTTTCATTCTTCTGGTAAGTATGAAAATATATATATAGCGATACATACCCAAATTATTTTTGCTTGTTTTCCTCATTAATTAGCAGTGTTTTTATTATATTTTATTTCTGATTTTTTCAAAGTAATAAGTGTATTGAATAGTTAAAATTTACACATACTTTCTGTATAATCATATTGATATGAGTAATCATAATAAATAGAGACCCATAAGCGTGTAGTCAAACACTTATGTTATTTATGTAATGACCTATATATATTTTAAGCATAAATTTAAGGAATGGATACATTTTAACCATAAGTAGTATGCACATTTGTACATTTGTTAAGCATAAATATAAAAATGTATATTTGTATTACCAACTAACGTGCATTTGTACAAAGAAATGCACATATCCTAATACATACATATAATCAAAGTATATATGTTTAGAAACACACGTATATGCACCATTAGGGTTTTGAGCATACTACTGTGTTACACTTGTAGTTTGAAAAAGGTTGGCCAAATAGGGAGGAGCCAGTTCTTGAGTTTGTCTGGAGATAAGATGGTTTTCTGTGGATCTTATGTTTAGGAATAATGAATTTCATAGTTTGGCTGCTTAAACAGAGAAAGATGTTCCACCCATGATTTTTCCAGGATGCTGAGATTTTGAGGCAGGGAACCAATCTGGAGTGAAGGTTTCCTTGTTGCATGTATTTTGTGATAATCTTCCTGATGAAAAGTGCTCCTGTTCCATGTACTGCTTTGAGGTTGATAATCTTTTAGCAACCGGTAAAAAATGTAGGGCCCTTAAGGCAGGGAGATGTGGACTTATGGCTTCATATGTAGAAGTAGTCTGGCAGCAGAGTTTTTAATTCGTGACAGTCTTTTCATTGTTGATAGAGGTAATCCATGGTAGAGGCCATAGAGATAATCAAGTTTCGTCAGTACAACAGAGATTGTAGCTTGGACTTTGTGTGGAAATCCTGGGTGGGGAAAGAGGTGTTACCGAGTTTTCATAGTAATGAACCTTGATCTTGCTAACCTATCAACTTGGGCATTCATAGATAGCTTAGATTCCATGGTAATACAGAGATTTCCTACTTCCTTGGATACTCTAGGAGCTGGTCCCAGATAGGCGAGGCCGAGAGTGGGTCATAATTTTTCCAATCGCCACAGGTGAGTATTTCAGTTTTGGACACGTTTTATTTGATATGGCTCCATGTCATCCACTGATCAATGACTCAGAGGCAACTAAAGGTTTTTGAGTTTCAAATATCTTTGGGGCTTTCAGGTTTAAGAAGTATTTCTGTGTCACCTCTATAATTATAGCAGATGAGCTGAAATTCATTGATCATTGCTGGTAATGACTTCATTTAGGTGATGAAAAGCATGGGTGAGATGATAGACTCTTGAGGAACCTCAGCTTTTATGATGTAGGGTTTGGTTGAGAAAGAGGAGTATGAATGACATTTGTTCTGTTTTCAAGATAGGATGCATCCATTCAAGAGCATTACTCTCCATGCCAGCTTCTCGGAATCTTTCAACACAATCTTTCAGCACAATCTTTGGATTAGGGTGTCATGATCAACTATCTCGAAGGCAGCAGAAAGGTCCAAGCGAAGTAATACAGTGACCACATTGTGGTCTACTGTGTTTTTAAGGTAATCCCAGAAGGCAATTATTGCAGATTCTGTGCCTCTTCCAGGATGGAAACCTGTTTGTAAATCGTAAAGTATGGATTTATCTTTAATAAATTTAGACATCTGGGTGAATGCTGCTCTATTAGTTTGTTGATGAATAGTCCATTTGTAATAGATCTGTATTTGTTTGGATCTTGAGGGTCCAGGTTTGTTTTCTTTAATAATGGGCTTATGTATGTCTTTTTTAAGTGTTCAGGAAAAACTCCTGTTTTCAAGGAATGGTTGATGATTGTTCTGACTAGGGTGGCAGCAGTGGTGGCTAAAAGGATGTTCTGGAAGATTTGTGGTGGACAAGGATCAGGGGAACAGTCGGCTGCCCTTCTTCTGTTCTGACAAAATCTATAAAATCAGTTTCTCATGATAGTTTGAATGAATGCAGAGGCTGGGTTAACCTAGCCTTGGATAAGATTGTTGGAAAAGGGCCCAATGATAGAGGCATACCCGAATGACAATTCCGATGAGGCCGATCCAGGGATATTTGCTTGTGCTTCTGCGAGCCATGTGCAATGTTGTCCAGTGGTTGGGCAGTTGACTGTAGTTCATTCAGGTGCATAATAATTCCTTTTTTTACTGCTTGACATTTACACTCACATATGACAAAACTGTATGGGTCATGTCCATCACCCAGTACTGTACCAGTCCACTGCAAATAGACCTCCCATCACCAACTGCTCAGGCATGGAATACCTGAAGAGATCTGCCATATGCAGCTGGCCAGGGGAGGATTTTTTTTTAATTTAGTCCATCACCACAGGTCCCAACTAGGTACATACTATGACCATTTCCTGACACTTCACAATGGCAATCAGATATAGGATGATATGAACAAAGTCCACCCCAGCAGATTTCTCCCGTTAACCTATGCTTGCTCAGGCCCATCAACTTCAAGCAAAATGTCCCAGAATGTTCAGCCATGTGAAGCAACCAGCTAAGTGAACTATGAACAGAAGAAATACCATAAAGGGACCTAGCAAGCTGCTTAAAGCAGTGAGCCTACTGAAAATCATAAACTGCGCACCTCTCAAACTTCTTCATTAATCACACTGCTAAGCGCTGCATCCCATAACACAATAACAGCACCTCATTGGTCCTCACTTGTGTCATGGAAAGACTTCTCAAGTGGGATAAATAAACTAAGAGAGCACCCTTCCAAACGCACTTCTTACAAAATGCAGTGTGCTACCCGTGTAGACAAGCGCTTCAGCACCCCACATTGGTCTAGGAAGCGCTATACAAATATTACAATACAATACAGGTCCTAATGTTGCGGACATCAGCAGACCTTATTTGCCCCCCTCTGCCCTCCCATGTGATCACTGGAGCCCAACTGATACTTTATTACACATTTGTGAGCAAGGCCCCAAGAAGAAAAGGTGCATTCACAAATCTGCAATGCCCAGTCGAATGGGCCTCCCAGTTTTCCTACTGCCGACATAGTTCTTTGTGGCTTACAACAATGGCATAAAGTGCTATATAAATGCTGCAATACAGTGGTATTAAATGGACAAGTCGATCTCCTTAAGCACTAATAGCCTTTGTTTCAGGGTCTCCATTCTGTTGCACCAGACCCTTGCGTTTAAGAGGCTGTCGAAGTATAAAGCATTTCCAGTAAGTGAGCGCGTCTGGAGGGGGCCTGGAGGAATGACCGACAGAGCCAATGACGCTGTTAACTCCTTCAAAGTCCGCTCTCTGGCATGAAAGCCAGGGGCATAGCTTGTTCGGTAAGACTAGGAAGGTGTGAGCTGCAGATTTCCCAACAATCATTCTGGGACATGTTAAAATACATTATACGACAAGCAGGGCGCGGAAAGGGAGAGGAATGCTGATTGGTAGTGGTACTAAGTGAGAGAAAGCACATTATTTTGAGAAATAACCAACATTTTTGAAGTCTTTCCAAACAGAGAGAGATGAGTGAGTGTGTGCTTTTTTGTCAGTGTGCAAATTCTTGGTGAAATCTGACAGACACCTCACCATATCCCACTGAAAACAAATGCTCCCAACTATGTATCACAAAATACATTTATTTGGGGAGTGTAACACCCCTAACGCCCTCTTTGAAGCTACACCCCTGTCAGTGATCCGACAGGAAATACTTTATTTCCAGTTTAATTACGTTTATTTGAATAAACACAAAGGGCTGAATACAATACCTAAATTGTATCGCAGTTTGCACAACCGATCGTCCCTGCTGTTGTGTCCTGTGAGACACGTTCTAGTGTTTCGACAGACACAGAGTTAGTAGCTAATCCCCTATGGGAGTGGGCACCCTTGCACCCCCACACGCACCCCTCACAGGCGTCACAAGTGATGTGAGCCTATCAATAAAATGGCCCAGGTGCCCGAGCTCGTGGCCAGTTGATTAACCAGAGCCACTGTGTCTGCGTCTGTCATTTTTCAGCATGTGGGCCTAGAGCCCCCAACACCACATTTGGCGACGAGGCGGGTCTGACCCCGCGTGTCCCCTGGTAGCAGCCTGGCTGTTCTCTCGGGGGGGGTGGGAGCAGCCCCCGTTCAGGGTGCCCCTGATGCCCCAGTGAAACTATAGAGGGACGACTGGGCCAGACGACGGGCACCCAGCAGGTGTACTGGCCAAAGGGATTGAAGAGTCGCAGCCAGCGCGGGGCCGGAGGCGCTTCACCGCTGTAGACAGACTGCAAGAAGCCCACGTGTCCCCAAGTGTGACCGGAGCGAGACAGCACCACGCTTAGGAAGCCGGCACCGAGATCCCAGGCCGAGCGTTGCCTGTCAACCCCCTGCGAAGAAGGAAAGGAGCAAGAGGAAGGACAGCCCCGCAACAGCCCTCTGGTGTCCACGAGGCCAGCAGGGATACAAGGTACTCTCCAACCCACCGGTGACAGCGCCAGCGGGCAGTGAGGCCGGCCGCCATCTGTCCCGGGGATGAGGCGCTCTCCCAACAGCGAGGAGGGTGTAAGGAGCAGCGCCCCCCTAGGAACGGCGCACAAGACATAGGCGCCAGCAGCATACCGCTCCTGCCCTCTGCCTCCGCTGCGACCCAGAGAGCTGTGATAATGAAGCTGCGCAAGTGCCTACAGCTCCGGTCGTACCTGTCAAGCTGCTCTGGCCGGAAAGAGTGGCGGTAGCACGACCAAGCGCGATGTGCCGCACAACATGCAGTCTTTCAATGCCCCGCCAGTGGAGGGTGTAGAAGATGCCACACCTGCATGGTGGGCCACATCAGAAACCCCCGTGTGGACTGCAGGCCAAAGAGAGACCGCTGCTGCAGTGATGGAGAAAGAAATCACCCACAGCGCCACCTAGTGCACCACAGCTCAGGGTGCACAGCGCAAGAGGCAGCCCGAGAAAGGACTAAGCACATGCAACAGCAAATGTACAAGAACGGTGCAAATCCAAGCCACAAAAGGAGCTGCCTTACTGCACCAACAAAGTACGTCCCTGCACCTGCCTCCTCGGCATCTTCCCGCAACAGACCGGTCTGAGCCCTGAGGAACCAGTAAGGCCCGTGCAGCACCACCTAGCTGCCTGCCTCACCACACCGGCACACTCTGCATGCTGCGATGTGGCTAGCGCGGTGGAGGGAGGGAGAGGCCTGGAGACGTGGAGCCCTGGGAGAGTGCACTACAGGCCGCATTACGCCCACACGTGCCAACCGAATGCAGAGTCGAGGCAACTGCAGCCTGCAATGAGTAAGGACAGTGCCACCTAGTGGCCAGCGAAGACACCTGCATCAAGGAACAGCCTGCCATGCCACCTACAAGCCAAGTGTGGCAGTGTACCAGATAATTATGGCAATCAGCAGCCAAAGAGCGCCAATAAGACATCAACAAGGGTGAACGCCCAGCAGGAAAAGAGACCTCTCCAAAGAAAAGAAGCAATGCTGGAATCAGCAGGGAGATCCTTCACATCTCCACAGCAGCAACGGAGCCCAGAAGAGGCAAATCGCAGCACAGTGTCCTCCCTCACACTGCCTCAAGAAGTAGTCGTCAGTGACCCAAGACAGGCGAGAGGAGAGTTGCACACCACAAGTGGTAGCCATTCCCAGAAGAGAGGACACACGGAGTAGGAGCTTCAAGAAGCTGCCTGTAGAAGGAGCATCCAAAGTGAGTGGCTGCTCGCCACACAGCTGAGAAGAGTGACAGAAGTCTCGCCCGCATGGTCCAGAGACCATTGAAGTTGATAGGCCTTGTTGGCCTTTTTTGGAACAGGGTGCGTGGCATGGCACCCGGAGAAGAAGCACAAAAAGAGTGGCGATCCCATCACATGGAAGAGCTGGGCAAAAACAGGGGTGCTAGAGAGAACAAGAGGTGAAGCCCGAGGACTCGTAGCACCCCAAGCCAAGAGCACCCCCAGAGACACCCGACAGCCACCAAGGCGGACCGATGGCCCTGGAGACACCACCAAGGGAGAACCAAGTGTAAGCCGCAGCAAGCGCAAACTGCGTTGCTCCCATCACTTCACAGAGCGACCGTCCAGCCCCGAGTGAAGGCAGTCGGAGTCGAATGGCATCCCTGCTCCTGACTGCAAATGCCAGAGGTGAAAGAACAGATTCAGAAAAGGCAGAGACATGCAGCTACGATGTCCCTCCAGAAACCTCCTCTCCTAGCTGATCATTGCCACCCATCGTCCAGGCCCCATAGCAGCTTCATCATCAGTGCCATGTGCATGACATCGCACTCAGCAAGATATGTGGAAGTGTGACCGGAGGGGCTGCACCAAGAATCGGACAACCGACTAAGGTCAGAAGGGGAAGTCGTGAGTGGCCTGGCTGGACGATGGAGAGAACCCGATCGAACAAAGGGAGTGAGTCCTGACACAGCAACAGAAAGGGAAGATGGTGATAACCCGAGAAGGAACTGGCAACCGCACAGCGGGAGTCCGAGAGTAAGCCACACAGCCTGCGCGAACCGAGTCTCATGCCTCACGTTTCTCAGCGTGTCTATCACTCCCCTGTCACCAACGTCCCAACCAGGCGCGCAACACCCATTGGACGCAAAGGGCTTCAGCCCCCCCTGTCGTGTGTGGCAGCCCGGGATGAGACAGCTTCCCGGGCACACACACAGCCGCACCCAAGCACTTCACAGGTCTTTAAAAGACCATTTGTATGTTAATGAGGCCTCGCTGTTGTTTCACCCCTTCTAAGAGCCCCTGCAGCCCCACTCTTGCTTAAAGATTCAGCCCCCCCCTGAAATTTTTTCTTAGCCCCCCCCCGAAATTTGGCTCTAGTTACGCCTCTGGTGCCAACAGCCCAAGAAGTCAAAGTAAACGGATGCAAGTGCCTCCCCAAAGGACATGGAGGTACCTGGCCACTCCCTGCCTCAGGTGATCGACTCCAGACTAAACGCCTGCAACCATCAAGGCAAGTCATCACCCGCCATCGTCCAGATTCACCACACGGCTGGCAATGCCATCATGCCAGTCCTCATCAAGTGCGTTAACTGATACCATCTCGAATGCAAATGGATTGGAGTTCTACTCTGTTGCCAAACATGCTGACAAGCAAAACTCTGCGGCGGCGAGAGCATGCCCTGACCAAGACCCACACGCCCTTGAGGTTTGTGCGAGTGACTGGGTACCGGCTCCCAGGTGGTCCTGCAGCTGCCCCCACTTCCAGTAAGTGCCACTGCTCTGCGTTGCAGAGAGGTGGTGCAGGCTGTGCCCCTTTTTACACCTCTCTGCAATGGCGCTTACTGGACGTACCTAGTGGGCTATTTTGCCCCTAGGGATCCTCAGGATTCAAGGGGACTTAATCTCCCGACTTAAAAAACGGCCACAGGGCATGTTTACACAGTGGGGAAGGAAGGGGACAGGGCCTGAGGTGACGTGTGCAAACACGCCCTATGGCGCGTTTTAAGTTGGGGAAATAATTCCCCTTCAATCCTGAGGGCCCCTGTGGGCTAACTAGCCCACCAGGTGCTTCCAGTAAGCGCCACTGAGCTGCGTTGCAGAGAGGTGGTCCAGGCCGTGCCACTTTTTACACCTCTCTGCAGCGCAGCTCTGTGGCGCATACTGGAGGTACCTAGTGGGCTAGTTGGACCCTAGGGACCCTCAGGATTCAAATTAACTTAATCTCCCAACTAAAAACAGCCACAGGCCGTGTTTACACAGTGGTGAAGGGAGGGGACAGGGCCTGAGGTGACGTGTGCAAACACGCCCTATGGCGCGTTTTAAGTTGGGGAAATAATTCCCCTTCAATCCTGAGGGCCCCTGTGGGCTAACTAGCCCACCAGGTGCTTCCAGTAAGCGCCACTGAGCTGCGTTGCAGAGAGGTGGTCCAGGCCGTGCCACTTTTTACACCTCTCTGCAGCGCAGCTCTGTGGCGCATACTGGAGGTACCTAGTGGGCTAGTTGGACCCTAGGGACCCTCAGGATTCAAATTAACTTAATCTCCCAACTAAAAACAGCCACAGGCCGTGTTTACACAGTGGTGAAGGGAGGGGACGGGGCCTGAGTTAACGTGTGCAAACAAGCCCTGTGGCGCGTTTTAAGGTGGGGAAATAATTCCCCTTCAATCCTGAGGGCCCCGGGGGGCTAACTAGCCCACCAGGTGCTTCCAGTAAGCGCCACTGAGCTGCGTTGCAGAGAGGTGGTCCAGGCCGTGCCACTTTTTACACCTCTCTGCAACACAGCTCTGTGGCGCATACTGGAGGTATCTAGTAGGCTAGTTGGACCCTAGGGACCCTCAGGATTCAAATGAACTTAATCGCCCAACTAAAAACGGCCACAGGGCGTGTTTACACAGTGGTGAAGGGAGGGGACGGGGCCTGAGTTAACGTGTGCAAACAAGCCCTGTGGCGCATTTTAAGGTGGGGAAATAATTCCCCTTCAATCCTGAGGGACCCTGGGGGCCAACTAGCCCGCCAGGTGCTTCCAGTAAGCACCACTCCGCTGCGTTGCAGAGAGGTGGTCTAGGCCGTGCCCCTTTTTACATCTCTCTGCAACGCAGCTCTGTGGCGCTTACTGGAGGTACCTAGTGGTCTAGTTGGACCCTAGGGACCCTCAGGATTCAAGGGGACTTAATCTCCCAACTTAAAACGGCCACAGGGCGTGTTTATACAATGGGGAAGTGAGGGGACAGGGCCTGAGGTGACGTGTGCAAACACGCCCTGTGGCGCGTTTTAAGAGGTAGTTTTAATCCCCTGCCCTATTATATTCTAGGGGCTTACAGAGGAGGTCATGCTGATCACAGGGGGACGCATAGTGTTCCCTAGTGTATGTAGGTGTTTTCACTGTATTCTGAGTGTCTTTTAACATAGCACTGGCTCTAGGACTGGTTAGTCAGACTCAGTTACCACCAGTATCCGTCTGAAAAAGTTGAGGGTACAGGATGATTTTGCAACAAGGCTTCTTTCTGCTCTTCTGTTTGTTCTTTCTGCCCGTTATCCTTCTTCCTGCACTTTTCTTCGTCTTTGAGGACTTCTGTTGCTTCTTTCTGCATTTCTTTTTTTTCTTTCTGTGAGTTTTTTCTTCTTTTTTCACATGTCTTATCTCTGTAGGCATAGTTAGAAATTAGCATTTAAAAAACCTTTGAAATTCACTGAAAAAACCATAGGTTTCAGGCACGTTATAGTTAGGAATTAGCATTTAAAAATCCTTAGAAATTCACTGAAAAAACCATAGGTTTCAGGGGCGTTATAGTTAGCTGGACTTTTCACTCCATTGAAATTCCCCCGTTATAGGTAGTTCAGCTAACTATAACTCGCGCGCCAGCAATGCACTGCTGATGATGTCACATATTACATCACTCATGACATGGTCAGTGACATCACTCATGACATCACTGATGACATCTCAAATGACATCACTAATGACATCACTGATGACATCATCCTTGTGATAGAGTGGCAGACCTCCTCTTCCCCTAATATAACCTTTGATACACACATTCAAAAATAGAAACTACAATGTTCAAAACAATGGACATACCAATACCAGTTACAACAACCTATTCAGTAATTCTAAGTTCCACATACACATCCACTCATTCACCAACAGTCCTATACAGTCACTCATGCATGTACTCACTCATCAAATGTACTCACACACCTATACATCCTGTTACACAACGCCACTCATCCATAGAGTTACTCACACACATAGTCACTCATGCTAATAAAGAATCAAACATCCATTTACTTGTATATACAGTTATACACACACCACCACACTTACTTCTACAGAAACTTACACATACTTAGTCTTTTAAACAATCACTTATAGAAACACATACTTATTCATACAGGAACTCTTCCAATCTCTCACTCCCACATATACTCACTTATATACACCAATAGTCACATATACTAGTTTAAAACATATGTAGTTACTCATAAAGACACTATTGAGACAGCCTATCACTCACTAACACACCCATGCACACACTCATCCACCCATACAGTCCTGCACACATGCTGTCTTCAACACATACAAACAGTGAGTCACTCATTCATGCACCTATGCACTACGTAATACCCCCCACCGAACCATACAGACACTCAGACACTCATACTGATACTCAAAAAACCAACTAATAACCTATATAGACACTCATGTAGCTACTCACCAACCCATGCAGCCACTTATACACAAAGTGAGAGACTGATACAGATATTTACACATTTAAACATTACTCTCTAAGCCATGTATTCACTAAGATACACTTAATCAGTCAGTTATACAATCAATTTTTCAAAAACAAATCATCCATTTAGACACTTATATACCCATTTATTCTTCCATCGACCTTGAGATATACATATATAAAACATATGTAATTTTCAGAAAAACACACATTCACTGGATGATGTCATCAGTGATGCCATTTGAGATGTCATCAGTGATGTCATGAGTGATGTCACTGACCATGTCATGAGTGATGTAATATGTGACGTCATCAGCAGTGCATTGCGGGCGCGCGAGTTATAGTTAGCTGAACTAACTATAACGGGGGAATTTCAATAGTTTTGTACGAGTGAAAAGTCCAGCTAAATATAACGCCCCTGAAACCTATGGTTTTTTCAGAGAATTTCTAAGGTTTTTTAAATGCTAATTCCTAACTATAACGTGCCTGAAACCTATGGTTTTTTCAGTGAATATATATATATATATATATGAACTTCTGAATCGCCTTACTTTCCACATTCTTGGTCGTTTACTGTGTTGGAGGTTCCTGACCATTTGGCTGTTAATTTACAGGCTTCCCGTAGGTACTCCACTCTGCTGTCCTATGCTAGGCAATGGTGGGCCTTTTCGGCCTGGTGTTCTGCTAAGGAAATTGATCCCACAGTTGCTGACCTCTTTTTGGTAATGCAGTTCCTTCAGGATGGGGCTCATCTGGGGTTGTTGGTGACTTCTCTGCGGGTGCAGTGGGTGGCTATTCAGGCTTTTCGGGGTTCCTGGCAGAATTTGAGAGATGACGGGGGTCTGATGCCATGTTTTTTCAGGGTCTGTTGAATTTGTTTCCTCACCCTGTCAGGTCCTTTCCTTCGTGGAATTTGCAGCTGGTGTTGGATATCCTGTTCGGTCCTCCCTTTGAGCCCCATGAGAGTCTCGAGTTGAGACTCTTGACTTTTAAGACTTGTTTTTGGTGGTCATGGCTTGGGTGAGTTGGGGGCTTTGTCTTGTAAATGTCCTTTCTGCAAGATCATTTCGGATCGGGTGGTTTTGGTGCTGAATCCGTCCTTTGTCCCTAAGGTCAATTCGGAGTTTTATCTCAGTCAGGAGGTGATTTAGCCTGAATTCTGTCCTGCCCCTTCCTCGGCTGAGGAATCTCATTTGCACTGTCTAAATGTGCGACGTGCTTTACTGTGGTACCTGCAGGTTGTGGAGTCCTTCCGGAAGGGGGACGATTTGTTTGTTAACTTTGGTCCTGCTAAAAAGGGTGTTAAGCCTTCCACGGCTATGCTGAGTCATTGGATTCGGTCCACAGTCTTGATGGCTTACCAACTTAGAGGGGGGTGGATCCTCCTGTGGGGGTTCGGGTTTGTTCTACTCGCAGTATGGCGGCTACGGTTGCTGAGTTGCAGGGTACCTCTGTGGTGGAGATCTGTGGGGCTGCGACCTGGTCTTCTCCCTCTATGTTTGTCCGTCTCTATCGGATTGCTAGTCTAGAGCGTTTGGATAATGTTTTGGGCCACAGGTTCTTGTCCTCTATGTGGGACCAGGGATGTTGATCTGCTGTGTTTGGGGCACGTTATTTCATTTTGGTGTTCTTTATCACTCAGTTGTCCGTCTCTGTTTTCTTCTGCTTGCTATGTCCTCATTTGTGCTGAAGGAAAGCTAGGGAGGGACGGGAGGTAATGCGTCCATTACTATTGATAATGGCATTACTCCTAGTCCTACTCCCTCGCCTTCCTTCAATGACCCTCCCTCCCTCCCGGTGCTGTACATCTGAGTGCTAGCTTGGCTTGTTTACGTACAGTTGGAGGTTGGGGCGGGCAGCGTTTTATGGGCTGGGGGTAGGTCTGGGTGGGAAGCGGGGCCTCATTTGTGCTGAAGGAAGGCGAGGGAGTAGGACTAGAAGTAATGGCAATATCACTAGTAATGGACGCATTCTCTATGATTTACAAAACAGGTACCATATTGACCTTGCCTAAGATGGAGGCTGGGTTCATGCCCTTTGCCTTCCATACAAATAGAGAGAATATTCTTCAGAGGGTAACACTTTTAAAAAAAAATTGAAACATTGACAAACATTTCCTTTACTACAGGATGCATTATACAGCAACGGTGTACATCTGAGTAACTGCCCAGCACACCGCTACATATGATAAGTAATTGTAAAAAAATTATTCACATTTTTCTCCAGTATACACACCACACGGCCCAGTTGACTATCTGTGTGGCTACACACATGCCCCCAACCCCTCTCCCCACATACCTGTGGCTGTCCCAGGGTGCTGGCCATAGGAACCTCGAAGGTGGTCGCAGAGGGCTTGGGGAACGTCACCGTGGTAGGAAGGACCCCTCCAGCCCCTGGGGTGCGGTGAATCAGGTGCTCCCTGTAATACGAGAGTAACAGTGAAGAGGGCTGCCTCCAGATTGGTTTGTCTTTGGCTTTCCCCTTCTCATCGCCTCCCTCCCTTCCCTCCGTAGCTCACTCACCTGTAAGCCTCATAGTCTGGAACAATCCTGGCCACGGCAGTGATGGGCCCAGCAGCGTTCTTTAGGGGCCTCTCAAAGGACTGGAGGAAGACCTGAAACACAGACAGAGAACCGATGGGCGAGTCTGATGTGGGAAGGACCTGGCGTCAAAGAAGGTTTATGGAAGCAGGTGGATGAGGGACTGAACAAGGCCCTGGACTATCAACCGAGCAGAGGGATGCACTCTCATACAGGTCTCTACTGTCGCAACACTTCATTCAAGTGCCCCTTAAACATCAGTGTTGTAAAGGACAGGCCAGACGAGCACTGCTTTGTAAGTCTCATTGGAGGGAACACCATTTTGAATTTCATTCATTCATGAAACTTTATTTCGGCTATTGCGGCCATAAAAGTACGTACATATACACAACCACTTAAAATTAATATCAAGAAAGAATACGATGTCGTAAGAACCACTTATTATAAAATAGTACAAGCATAGATAGCAGTAATAATCACTCATTGGGAAACAGGGGACTAAAATGATAATCATCACTATGGGAAATATAATCAGTGCAAACCAATCATTAAAAATATAAATTAAACTAAATAAGTTAAAAAGAAATTCACAGCCTATGTTTTGATATAAAACCTAAGTCACAGTAGCAGCCAATTAAAAGCAGGTCTTAATAGATCTCGTATCAGTTGTTTGATAAAATACCTACGCTTACAGGCTAGGTTTTTGCCAAAACTAGGGTCACAATAGTTGACAAGGGGGAGTGGGTATTACTCATTCTCACAACGTTTTTTCAATAGATACCTTCGCTTACACCACATTGCAAAGAGGAACTTAGAAATTGCAACAACAAAAACCGGGTTGGTATCAGATTTTAAAACCCTGTAGGATTCCTTATAATTTCTAAAACCTAGGTTCCTACACAGTTGAGTAACCCACTTTAACCTTGCCCACTTATATGCCAAGCAGAAGAACAACACATGAATTACAGTTTCCTCCTCTACTAGGCACCCCGGGCAAAGGTGGGTGGTAGCGCCTGCCCATTTGTTGGTAAGTGCATGGAGCGGCAACGTCCCATATCTAAATTGCAAAAACAATTTTTTTGCTGTTGGCGGTTGAATAAAATCCAACACCTGCTCCAATTTATATTGCTGTTTTATGTCCAGGAACCCATAGGTTAAACTAGAAGAGTTAGCGGTCTGTAAAATGTGTGACAATTTATACTCCTTCAGTACACAAATCAAGGATTTTTTTTAAATAGCTGAGCATGACTTCTCCGGTGCCGACGATAGGTCCTCCCTTCCTATCGCACGGGATGAGTCTCTGATAAAGGAGAACCACGGGATACTACCCGCCCCCAGAGTGGACTTTACAGCCTTTAATTCCTCTCTATGATGTCCTAGCTCTGGCGTACTCCACAGCCGTCGCCAATAAATCAGTGGGCGTGAAGCAATTAGGTCTGCAATAGGAAGGATGTCCAAATCCATCCTTAGTGGCGTTAAAGGAGTACTTTTGGGCAAACACAGGATTTGTCTCATAAAATTATTTTCTGTTATAGTGAGGGCATTAACTAAGCTATGTCTCCAAAGTTCGGCCCCATACATAGTTGCCCCCCTAGCTTGAACCTTGTAGATTTCTACAGGCGGGCTTATAAACTTTAGGGCGCATCTCTTATAAACCTTTGAATCCCCCCGACTGCCTTAGCTTTAAATTAGCTTTATTAATTTGGGGTCCCCACCCCATTTTGTCATTTAATATGAGGCCCAAATAATCGAAGATAGGAACCCTTTCTAAAGGTCCATCATCCATTCTTGGGTGCGGACAGTTTGTGGAGTCAGCGTGAAAGACCATATATTTTGTTTTCTTAATATTTACTACCAAATTCCTCCTTTTACAAAACCGACTAAATTCCTCTAACACACGCTGCATCCCCATTGGTGATTTTGAGAGGAGCAGGGTGTCGTCCGCAAACATTAGGGCAGGAAATTTGCGGTTGGCTAGTTTTGGGGAGTCAATGTCCTTAACGGCAAGAAGGTCTCCTATTAGCCCGTTGAGAAAGAGTGAGAAAAGAGTTGGTGCAAGCACACAACCCTGCCTCACCCCCTTTCCTACAGGGAAAGGAGCCGTTAATTTCCCATTCTTGCCGAACCTTACCCTAGCGAATGTTCCCTCGTGGAGGCGTTTAAACTGGTGGCAGAGATATGCTGGTACTCCCATATCCAGCAAAATTCCCCACAGCTGATCACGATCCACCATGTCAAACGCCGATTTGAGATCCACGAATGTAAGGTACAGACTACCACCCTCCAAAACGATATGCTTCCAATAGATCAATTGAAGCCTAAACAACTGATCTATAGTAGACATCTGAAGCCGGCCTGTAAAGGAGTTAAAATATTAAGGTCTTCCATCCATTCCTGGAGTCTTCCCAGTAAGACTCTAGCAAAAATCTTTTGGGTTGCATCGATAAGGCTGATTGGCCTGTAATTTGCCGGTTCTATGGGAGACCCTTTTTTATAAAAAGGAATGATCTCTGCCCCGGCCCACGTGGGGGGGAGGGTGACATGCCATAAAGAATGGCATTAAATAATGTCTGGAGCAGTCTGTTCATTTCTATACAGGTCCCTGGGGATTCTATCCAGCCCAGGAGCTTTGTTTGGCAGTATTTTGGCTAAGGCAGATAATACCTCAGCCAAGGTACATGGAGGTATATCCCCAAGGGAATCAAAGGTATGACAACAAGCCGATATCCCACTCACACTAGGTCCATTATAGGGGCTTGAATAAAAATCTTTCAAATAAAGACGCCTGGCTTCCTCAGCAATATTAGGCTCGAGAGTAGACCCGGTATGGACTAAATTCCAGAAAGCTCTTGTGTTTTTAACGTCCATGGCATTCTTAATGGCCTACAAAGCAAAAACCAAAGGAAATGATGGACGGAGTGTTGAACATTGCAAGCACTCACCCCCAGTCAACTGATCTGGGTTTAATCCATCACTGTACTTTAGCCCACTCTGCCACCCCAGTTCAGACATGGCCATATGCAAATCAGTCTGACCCTGTGCCTCATGGGAACAGTCCAGCCCGAACTGCCAAGCCATGTCTTCCCTGGACTGGAAACAAGCTTCCTAGAACCAGTTTCTGGCATTTCAGCCGTCTTCAGTCAGGCTTGCTTGAATCCAGTGGCAAAGTGAGCAAGGGACTCACGTCTGAGCATACCCTGCCAACTTATGGGGAACAAAGCAAAACCAAAGGGAATGATGGACGGAGTGTTGAAAAGTGCAAGCACTCACCCCCAGTCATATATATATACATGTATACACTGAAAGCCGCAACCACAAAGTGAAAATAATTTATATGCCAGGACTGAATACAAATATGCTTTGCATCTGTGATGGAATACAGCCTATGACAAAGGGCGGTGGCCCGAAATGCGTCTGCTTTATCAGATATGCTGTGAGGTATTTCCATTTCCATGCGGCAGCCTCCATTAATGAAAACAAGCAGAACTCACCTTGTTTGTGGCTCTTTCAAATGGGCAACGTTTGCTTTGTAATATAAATTATTTTCACTTTGTGTTTGCAGCTTTCAGTGTATTGTGGGGTGAATAGAAACTGAATCTTTTCTGAAATCCAGTTTGCAGTTATGTCTTAATTTATGATATCAAGAGGCTACCAACAGAAGCTAATACCAAAAATGACCACACGATCACCCAAGAATGCACACTTGCAAGAGCAAAACACACATCACACACAACACACCTCAGATGTTCCATCTATAAATACATATGAGTATTTGTAGTGTGAGGACTTTAAAAAAAAATAGAGTGCTGCCTATGATTGGACGGCACTTTACTCCAGCAGCGTCTGCCACCAACACTGCAAATTACTCAGTTGTGTCGTATTTTGAATTTTTAAATTTATCTTTGTCTGATTATTTAAAATCATTACTATTAGAAAATACTTTGTATATGTAAAAAACATTTAAAAAAGAACCGCGTAATTAATACAAAAGTTTAAAAAGTTTATAACATTTCTAAATTTCGTTAAGGCGTAGTATTCCAAGTAATAAATATTCATAATTTCCCAAGGGCGTGGTTCATCTGATGGAAGGTGTGAGCCAGCAGGAACTAAAACTTAATTGTTAATTTGTGGGAACAGTCTGGTATGGACAGGGGGAAAAGGAAAAAGAGAAGAAAATGGCAGACTAACTTGGGACTTATCTCTGAAGGGTCGAAAGATCTGAGTGGGCGCGGGTGTCTAGTTATAGTTAACATTTGCTTTACTTCAATAGAACACATTAGGCAGAAATCCTGACACTGACATGCCACAGTACAGAACCAAACCCATCAAGATGGCAAAGTGTCTCCAAGGGAACAGCATAAGGCCTTCACCTCGCCAACAAGCATCTGAGAACCATTCAGTGCAATGCATCTTAAATATTCCACATGGACTTGTGGCATTGCATCAAAACTATACAATACACCAGTGGCGCCAGTCTCGAGAACAGCCTGCCCAGGCTTTGCAATGGGCAATCATCCGCCCCAGTGGAAAGAAAGACACAAGTTCTTCTGTACGCACAACCACACGACACACCAGACTGCAATAATCATCGGTAGGACTGGACACATTTTAGTTTTCACATTAAGACGGTTATTAGGAAATAGCTTGGACGAACTCACTAGTCACTAACCAAGCACAAAAACACAACTGGTTGAAGAGAAGACCAGAACCACGTGAGGGCGTCCACGCGCCGAAAACACCACCGTACAATATAAATGGCAGTATGCAATAAAAAATATTGACAACATAACGTAAAATAACTTAATGTTACATCATGCCCCAAGGTATCTGAGCTCATGTTGCGCTAAACAAAATACATTTGATCTGCTAGTTATTGGATTCTTGCCATTTTCAAGCTACTAAAGATGAAATACTCATATTTAGAACCTAAATGACTGCATTCGACCCACACTAACAAAGATAAAGACGTTTATAGCTTGAAGCAGGTGGGACTAGCATGTTGTAGGCCTGCTTGTCTTATGCTTAAGCGGCTGGCCACCCTGGCTAAGAACGACACTTATGAGCATTTGGACAATTTAACAACAAATGCTTCATATGGATATACGTTTTTAAAGAAGAGACTGACCCGATTTCGCACCGTTTTGCAGACTGTGCAGCAAGAAATGGAGCCAGTTGATTTCACCACACAGGGAATCCCATCTTTCACGCGTGTGAATTGGGAAACATGTATTTTTTAATGTCATGCTATTCACTGACTGCAGTATGCATGGGCAATCAGTTATTCATGAGTTCTGAAGTAGTGTAAAGCTCGAGTTTGGGGCAAACCGCGTTTCTTCCTCTCTGTCCAGCACAAGCGGTTTCCACGGTGTACATGGATTGCCCTGTTCATTGGCCCCCGGTGCAAAGGGTCTGTGAGTGGCCTCAAGAGTGACAAGAGATCCAAGCTCTCTCCCGAGGGTATCACATGAACACTTGGGAAAGGAGGGAATGGATTTGCACATCTCGAATCAGAGGCTCGCTGTGCACGGGTGCTTGCGGTGGACTTACACTCACCAGGGCAGAACTGAGCACCAAGCAGCCCTGGCAATTGTTTCGGGCCGCTCCCTTGGGGGTGGTAGCGATGAGTGGGGGGTGGATGTCGGGCGAGGGTGCAAGTGTGAATGAAGCACTGCTGCTTAACTAAACCAGCCCACAGCACTACTGCTTTTGTTACTGGGTGTTGCATTCTATGGAGACCAAGCGAGTACAGCAGGTATGGTAGGCGGGCAGCATGCGCTCCGGAATCGGAGGAAGGGAAAAGACACGCACCTACACCGTGGTTGTACTTCGGTGCACTGACCCGGATCATCCGGTCCAGCCCCCATTTATTTACCTGACCTCTTCCGGGTCACAGCCTCGACCACCCGCTCCGTGAGCAGGGGGGTGTTCCCCTTAAACATAACATTCCTCCTTTATTATAGCAAAACGAAAACCAAACAACAAAACACCGGTTGGAGAAAAACTTCCAGGAGAGAGAGAGAGAGAGAGAGAGAGAGAGAGAGAGAGAGAGAGAGAGAGAGAGAGAGAGAGAGAGAGAGAGAGAGAGAGAGAGAGAGAGAGAGAGAGAGAGAGAGAGAGAGAGAGAGAGAGAGAGAGAGAGAGAGAGAGAGAGAGAGAGAGAGAGAGAGAGAGAGAGAGAGAGAGAGAGAGAGAGAGAGAGAGAGAGAGAGAGAGAGAGAGAGAGAGAGAGAGAGAGAGAGAGAGAGAGAGAGAGAGAGAGAGAGAGAGAGAGAGAGAGAGAGAGAGAGAGAGAGAGAGAGAGAGAGAGAGAGAGAGAGAGAGAGAGAGAGAGAGAGAGAAAAACAAAGATAAAGACACTGCATTTTTTTTCAGTCCATCACAAAACCTTTCAGTCGAGACGACATCGCCGGATTGGCTCGGAGATGATATCTGTGTCCACCTCGACCTTCGCTCCCATCTCTACTGCTTTCAGCTCCCACTGCCCCTGGCGAATGTTCCACAGCTGCCCCGGGCATTGGGGGGGCTGGCCCAGGTGAGACACTCTCCTCGTTGAACACGTCACCCATCGGTTCGCCATCCTCAGACTCTGGCACCACCTCACTTGGTTGTGCCGGACACTGGTACTTTTTGAACTGGGAGATGTTCCGGGTGACTGTCTCGCGACCCCTCTGGGCAGTGACCATCGTGCCCTTGACTGTCTGGATCACCCAGGGCTCAGGTTCAAACGGAAGGGAGAACTTCCCTCGGGGATGTCGGTTCTTCACCAGCACCAAATCACCGGCCACCAGCGCTCTGCTTCTGGCATGGCGCCTCTGGGACATTCGGTCATGCTTGACCCGCCTCTGTCGGAGGCGTTTGGATACTTGACGATATGCAGGCGAGGATGGTGTCAACTGAGGAAACACATCATTCAGCACCCGTTGATTACACAACGACCCAGGGCTGGCCATGGTGGTCGAGTGAGGTGTGAGTCTGTATTCTTTCACAAAATTGTACAGGGCACACTCCATGTTCTGTTCTCGAGACATTGCTATCCGGAGTACTTTGTTTAGGGTGCGCATGAAACGCTCAGCCTCACCATTAGCCTGTGGCCACCGGGGTGTGATCTTCACATGTCGGACACCTCTTGACCGGAGGTATTCAGAGAACTCGTGGCTGGCGAATGGCGGACCATTGTCTGTGCGTAGCTCCTTGATTAGCCCATGGCTGGCCATGATTTTCTCGAACCGAGGTATGGTGTTGCTCGCAGTAATGGAGTCCAGTATCTCAACCTCGGGGTATTTTGAGAAGTCATCAATGACGACAAGCATGTGTCGGCCATCCGGTAGGCTCCCAAAATCGGCACTCACCCGGTTCCACGGGTGAGGAGGTATGTCTTCCGTCAGGATTGGGGCCGGCGGATCAGCGGGGCCCACCGCTTGGCAGAGCGCACAGGACCGGACAGTCCTCTCCACCACACTGTCCAAATCCGGGAACCACACCTTGCTCCTCAGGCGTGATTTTGTCTTGACCACCCCTTGGTGCGCGATGTGAGCTAAGTCCACCACTCGCTGCTGTAGTGACCTGGGGATAACCAGACGCGTACCTCTCATCAGACATCCCTCGGGGGACACGGCCAACTCGGACCGGACGTTGTGAAGAGCTTTTAACGCCACTTGTGCATCATCTGTACGGTGTGTCAGGTTCTCCAGCAGGGTATGCCACCTTCCTGATCCAATCGCTGATATCACCATCTCCCAGCAGTCATCCCGTTTGGTCGCCTCCAGGATGTCCTCTAGCCGGATGGGCAGAGGCCGAGAGCGTTCCACCACCAGTCTGACGTACTCCTCCGTCTCCTGTGCTTCAGACTCCTCTTCTCGGGTAACCGGCCGGGCATGTCTGGACAGGAAGTCCGCCGGGTTTTGTGTCCCGGGGCGGTAGATTACTTTGAATTGATATTCTTGCAGCTGCAGGATCCACTTTTCGATTCTTGGAGGTGGCTTCGACGACACGCCCATGAAGAGAGGAATCAGCGGTTTGTGGTCAGTGTGGACTGTGAATGGCTGTCCATATAGATAGAGGTGGAAGTGGCGACACCCCCAATGTATTGCAATCGCCTCTTTTTCGATGTGTGAGTATCTTTGCTCTGTTTCCGTCAGAGCCCGGCTCGCGTAGGCTACCGGGGCCCACTCACCGTCCAGTTGCTTCTGGGACAATACGGCACCCAAACCGATGGGACTGGCATCCACCGATAGTTCAGACTCCCGGGTGGGGTCAAAATACGCTAAGGTTGTTTCGGCGGACAAAGCGTGTTTGGTGGCCTGAAAAGCATTCTCTTGAACGGGACCCCATTCCCATGTGGCGGCGTTCTTCGTGAGGTCCCGCAGGGGCGCCGTTAGGTTCGTGAGGTTCCGGATGAAGCGACCACAGTAGGTGACCATGCCCAGGAAGCTTCTCACTCCGGTAACTGTGGTCGGGGCAGGTGCCGTCTGGATGTCACGGACTTTCGCGGGGTCGGGCGACACTCCTTGTTGTGAGAAGTGATATCCAAAAAACGCTATTTCTTTCTTTAGGAATTCGCACTTTTCGCGATGCAATGTAAGGCCACTGTCCTGGAGTCTCCGGAATACACATCGTAGACGGTTCATATGTTCCTCCAGAGTCGGTGCATGTACTAGGATGTCATCACTGACGTTTATGACCCCACTGAGGCCAGCCAATACACTCCTAATGGTGTCCTGAAATACTTCCGCCGCGCTGGACACCCCAAAGCTGAGGCGCTTGTAGCGGCGCAGTCCCACATGGGTGGAGAAAGTGGTTATGGCCCTTGACTCGGGATCCAGCAGGAGTTGATGGTAGCCCGCCCGAAGGTCCATCTTCGAGAACCAGTGTGATCCGCTGACCTCCGCAACAATGTCGTCGACCGTGGGTGTCAGATGGCATTCCCGCTTGATGGCATGATTCGGCAACCGCATGTCCACGCATATTCTGACTTCACCTGGTTGCTTCGGTTTTCGGGCTATCACAATGGGGGAGACCCATGGTGTCGGTCCTTCCACTCTCTCAATGATGTCAGCGGCCTCCAACTTTCTTAGTTCTTCCTCGACCTTCGGCCGCAGATGAAACGCTACTCTCCGATGCTTGAGAGCAACTGGTTGTACTGATTGGTCTATGTGCAGCCGTACCAGATGGTTCTTTAAACATCCGATTCCGTCAAACAGGTCTCGAAACTCGTCCACCAGTGACTCAACATCCTCCAGGTGCACAGCGAAGGCAAACACCACCAGTTGCAAATGTTCCACCGTACGACAGCCCAGCAGCATTCCCGCACCCTCCTTGGTGACGTACACTTTTGTGCGAACGGAGTTGGCCTCATGGGCGATGTCGGTGGTGAATACGCCTAGCACAGTGAGTGGTGTGCCGGAGCCATAGGCAAATACCTGTATGGATGTAGGCTTTAGGACAGGCTGTATCGGGAAGGATCTCAGCATGGACTGGGCCATTATGTTTATAGACGCACCTGTGTCAATCAGCACCGGCGTCAGATGTCCTGCAATCTTGACGTTACACTTTGGGGCCCTCCGTCTCGGACATCCATCAGGTTGTAGGGCGTGAATTACATGGACCGTGCCTTCGTCCTCATCGTCGTCCATGTCATCTTCCTCAGCCTCCTGTTGGGGGGCCTCCACCGCATTGATCTGCCGACTTTGTTGCCGCTGACGTCCCGCCGAGCGGCACACTTTGGCTAGATGGTTCAGACGACGACACGCCGAACACCTTTTCCCTTGTGCAGGGCATGGACCTTGGTGTGGGTACGGTCCTCCACACATGTAGCAGGAACGAGACGAGGGTGGTGGTTTGCTGTGCTCCGATTTCTTTGCAGGTGCTTTCTTCGAGGTGGTCGCCACCACCGCGTTCACTGGCTCCGTCTTCACTTGACGTTGAAGGGCTGTCTCCATATGTGCGGCGCGCACTTTGGACAACTCCTTAGACCGGCCCATGGTGAGAATGTCGGCCATGGAGATTCCAGGCGTTTCGAGGACCCTTTCTCTCAGCTTGACGGACGAACAGCCCTGGATAAACTGCGCCCGCAGCTCGTCATCTGTGTCCGGTAGGGTACAGGTACTTGCCAGCTCCTTCAGCCGAGCATAGAAGGTGTCCACGGATTCCTCCGGTTGTTGCCTAGCTTGTCGTAGGAGAAAACGTTCGTAATCTGGATTTGCTAGGGGTTCAAAATGCGCGGTCAGAGCTGCCTTGAGCGTAGCATAGGTGTGGGGAGGGCCGGCTTCCACCACGGATTTGGCCAGTCGGTGAATGGCAGAACCACCCAGATGCAGTAGCATGGGCCGATGTCGTTCGGGCTTGAGGCCGACTGCGGCATAATAGTTCTCCAGGCGCTCCAGCCACTCTTTCCACTTAGCCACCTGGGCGGATGGCGGGCCGTCCACTATGAACGCTTCAATCGGGGGCACCGTCGTCATCCTCACACCGGCTAGGCGGGAGGTCCGATTCAGCAGGCGGACCTGGGCGCGACAGAGTATGTGCTACAGGAGGTGGACGCAGTCAAGAACAAACCAAACCCCTCACCTCCGGCGCAGGCAGCGGTGAAATTGCGGCCTACAGGCCCTCAGCAGCCAGGCCTCAGGGTCCGGGCGGTCAGCGTAGGAGGGCGCGCCCCACGTGGCAATCGGATAGGCCCCCTTGGCTGAACTCAGCAGACAGGAACACCTCGCCGTCTCCCAGCAGCCCACAATACACACGATGCCTCCACCACAGCCAGCAGACCACTGTATAGGGCACACACCAGGAACTGACCGGGAAGAGCAGGCTGTAGGTGGCGTCCGTCTGTCCTCCGTGCAGCACCACCGAGACTCAGTCTCCTGCGAGGAAGCAGCCAGGCAGCAGGCCGGCCGAAGAGAGCGCTCCCACACGCGCTGTAGGTACTGCGCCCGGCACGTGCGCGTGCTTCGTCACCGTGACGACATCGGCCCCGATGCGGGCCCTGGATGAAGAGCAAAAACAGGGAGGCGGCAGGTACAGGCCGCGGAGACGCACGCACGTGCGAGAATCAGCGCTCCGAGTGGCAGCCGCCACCAGAGCGGGTCAGGCAGCGCTCCGGCGCTCAGGAACACACACGGGCTCCGGGGAAGCAGGCAGCGAGGATTCAGCCCTCGTGGTGCGGGAGTTCATCAAAACCCCCTCGTCGCCAGTTGTTGCATTCTATGGAGACCAAGCGAGTACAGCAGGTATGGTAGGCGGGCAGCATGCGCTCCGGAATCGGAGGAAGGGAAAAGACACGCACCTACACCGTGGTTGTATTTCGGTGCACTGACCCGGATCATCCGGTCCAGCCCCCATTTATTTACCTGACCTCTTCCGGGTCACAGCCTCGACCACCCGCTCCATGAGCAGGGGGGTGTTCCCCTTAAACATAACACTGGGGGGCGATATTGCAGCATTGCTACAATACCGGCCTCCGGTAACAAAACCGGTCCCCACTGCTCCAAAACCGCCCCCACCCTTCCAGCCTCCCGGAGAAACGCCCGATGCTTGCTACGCTACGGCCAGTCCAGCCCTGACACTCACACACTGTGCAGAGATGGTTAGGGAGATACTATCAGAGCAGGAGTGTGGCCGGACCATCGATCCTAACCCAGCTCAGCACTGCTCATCGCATCTCTGTTAACTATTGATGACCCCTCTCAGACTGCCTTGGAAATGAAGCCATCTGCAGCAGCCCTCTCTCCTGGGCATCCCTGGCGCTGGCCTGTCAGAAGTGATCAGGGCCGGCGTTAGCAGCCACAGAGGTGTGAATGGAGGCTCAGCTCGCACAGCAAAGACTGGAAGGTCACTGGTGCCCAGGAGGCCTCGGCTCACGGCTTCACAGGAAACATCACAGCATTTTATTGCAGGGATCTGTGTGAGAGATTTGGCCCTTAGCACGCTAGGAAGAATAGTGTGCATACTTCAAGGGCATGAACGCACTATTTATTGAAGGGGTCAGGAGCATTTCAGTCAGAAATGCTTTGCATAGCATCCGTGCTTAATTTGAGCCAGTGGTTGGGGACCGGAGCTTATTTTTTCTCAACAGACTTTGACCCAGAGCAAGAGAGTGAAAAAACACACAAGGCGTAAAAGAGTACGAGAAAACAGAAAAAACTTGACAAATGGAAAAAGCAGGAACATGAAATAGATAAATGGGCAGAAAGTACCTGGTGGGAAATTAAAGAGGCACGAGCTGCAATCAGGAGTGTGCAGAATTGGTATTCTGCACCCTTACCTTCGACAGCACCATCCATGGGATTTTGAACAACATTTTGCAATATTGTGGCCTAAATATAATCTGTCAAAAAATATAGTGTTCTAAATATCCTTTACAAAAATATCACCACATTAAGGGGCTGATTACGATGTTGGGGGCGGAATCAGGCGGGCAACTAGAGCCAAATTTCGGGGGGGGGGCTGAAAAAGATTTTGGGAGGGACTAAGTCTTCCAGCCATAGGCAGAGTGGCTGTAAGAAGGGGTGAAAACACAACAAAAGCCTCATTAACGAATAAATGGTATTTTAAAGACCTGTGCAGTACTCGGGTGCAGCTGCAATTAAACGGACGCCAGCCCGCAAGGCTGTCTCAGCCGGGATGACACACATGACGGGGGGAGCTGAAGCCCGGTGAGCCCGATGGGTGTTGCGCGCCTGGGTGGAATTGCTTCCGCCCGACACCATCTCGTACACAGGACCGGCCGACCTCTGGTCCGCGGTCCCGACTGCCTGATTTGGATGCGACTGAGCACTGTGCCCCCTTGACTCAACCGGAGGCAGCAAACACAAGGGGGCCCTGGTGGGGGCCCCCAAACATGCTTTCCGACATGGTTTCCATGTCAGGCAGGTCATCATGGAAACCATGCTGGAAACAATGCATTGTAATCCCAAAGGCAGAAAAGGCCCACCCTTTGGGATTACGAGCCATTCGACTGACCGACGGGCCCGTCAGAAGCCAGTCAGAATGACCGTCTGGATTCAATTCCGACCAGCTGATTCATAATCAACTGGTCGGAATTAAAACCGATGATGGCGGTCAGAAACCCTCCAACCAAAGGTTGGCGGCTTTCCGACCACCATCGTCTTGGGTCCCTTAGAGTTTAAAAAAACATTCTGTTTATTAAGATAGATCCGCAGCATCGTTTACATAAATGAGTACCTACAACCAGTGACCGGCAGCGTAAATCAGATAAGCGAGCTTTACACAGCTATGCATCTACAACCTGGAGGCCAGCAGCGATTAAAGGTTCCTTCAGTATTAGTAACAAAACTAGTAAAGGACAACTAATAATATACCAACCCCCTCCCTACTCCTACACCCTCCCCCCGCCCG
The DNA here is from genome assembly GCF_964204655.1 of Triturus cristatus. NCBI lineage: Eukaryota > Metazoa > Chordata > Amphibia > Caudata > Salamandridae > Triturus > Triturus cristatus. Next base: position 278,467,041 of record NC_140583.1, read on the forward strand.
ATCCTCTGCACCAGCCGCCTACCCACTACTGGCTGTGAGTAATGAGTCTTTTGTTATATTATTATGTTTGGCATTCTGTGTCTACATTAAGAGGTGCCAGCCGCCCTGCTCCGTGTATGGGTGGTAATCGTAATATTTGCAGATATTTGGGACATGTGAGCTCTTGGAATTCTTTTGAGAGTATCCGAACTTAGGGGGCCCATAGCTCTGCGAATGTCTCGCTTTTGTTCTCTGTTACTAAGGACATGCACTCCATTGCTAAAATGAACCAGAGTTTAAGTAACCACGCTGTGTGATCGGGGATGGTCGTAGTACCTCACCGAGCCAGAATCGCCTGACACGCAGCAAGCAGTGCTAGCGCCATTTGTCAGCCCCGTAAGGAGCATAAGGGAAAAGTCAGAGAGTTCGGAAGGCCCAGTATGGTGTATGCCGTGAGCACAGGATAGCGGTGTCAAATGCTATATCTATGTCGACCAATATGTGCTTCCGGAAGCGTGATAATTTTGGGCAGTGCCAAAGTAAATGCACTAGAGAGCCCGTTTGTCCACATCCCCCTCCAGCACTTCTCTACAAGCCCCTTGTCCCACCTATGGATGCATGCAGGTGTAAGGAACAAGTATGCTGCTAGCTCATATGCAGTCTCTGAACCAGCCACCCTGTACGCAGTGTGATGTTCTCTATAGTGGATGTCTGTCCATTCTTTATGGTGAGACAGCGCGCCCCTGTTCCTCCGCCCATTGCTGTTGGCCCTTGGATCTGCCCCCGTCTTCCCCCTTGGAGAGCATCGCATAGAGATCTGAGATGAGATGTTTATCATCCACTTTGCGAACCAGCCATTTTTAAAATGCCGTTAGTGAATGAAAGGCCGCCTTCCTGTATTCAGGTGTGGTCACCCAGTGTCTCAGTTTGAGATAGTGAAACGTGTCAGCCTGGGGGAGTGAGTATTCGTGTCGCAATTGTACAAAGAGAATAATTTCCTTGTCATCAAACAAAGAACCCACTCTTTTGCATCCCTGCTCCGACCACCTACAAACACCTCTGAGCTACACCCGGAAGGAAAATCCAGGTTATCCACTACCGGGGACATCAGGGATGGGAATTATGCAAGTCCTCTCTCCAAAGCCACTCTATCCCAAACTCTCAGTGCTGATAATGTTACTGGTGAGGAATACAGGCCCCATGCTCTAAATTTACACAGTAGCCAGACCTCCCTCCCGACACTCGCCCCCCGCTACTGTCTGATCAATGAAGGAACACTGCTTTTCAGAGGTAGGATGCTTCCATTCTACTAAGTAGCGGAGGAGCACTACCTGTAGGTACCGGTGGACCAGGGGGAGCCCCAGGCCGCCTTCTTGCAATACCGTCTTCGAAGGTGGAACAAGTGGCAGCGCTTGAAAGATGTAGAGGATGCGTTGGAGTATTGTCATCTTAACGGCAGTAATACGTCCAAACTAGGCCAGTTTCAAACGACTCCAACTATCTAGAGTTTTATTCGCCTGGCTGATGAGTGCTGCATAATTTATTGCCAGGGCTTGGGAATGGTAGGAGCAAGCAGAATGCCCAGATATGTTAAAGCTTTTTCAGCATTAATAGATAGAAACAGCACCTCCTTACGCATCCTCTGGGTAACATCCATGAGGTGGAGGAGTCGTTTGGTATTGTCTCCCCCTTGTCTTGTTGGGATGAAGCCGGTTTGGTCCGGATCCACTAGGCCCGGCATGAGTAGACTCAGATGGGTTGCCAGTATTCCGGCAAAGAGCTTAGCGTCAATATTAAGTAAGGATATGGGACGATATGATCCACGGTCCCTGGGATCCTTCGCTGGTTTAAGGATCACTGAGATGGAAGCCTCATCCATGGAGTCTGTGATTGTTCCTGTCTCGAGAAAGGAATTGAATACTCGAGTCAGAAGTGGGGCTGGTTCCTGGCAAAAAGCTTTATAGAACTGCGCTGTGAAACCGTTAGGTCCCGGTGCTTTACTCGTCTTGAGGTGTGCAATTGCTGCTATTACCTCTTCAAACTGTATCAGTTGATCTAATTGCGAAGCAATTGCTTCCGGCAAGCGGGTGACTAGGCTCCCTAGGAGATATGTGCTCGCATCACTATGAGGAGTGTTCAAATTGGAATATAGAGCCTAGTAGAAGATCGTAAATGCCTCTACTGTGCACTTAGCAGTATGTACCTCTTCCCCAGAAGCCTGCTTGATCGAGGTGACCAAGGCTGCTATCGTCTTGGCTCGCAGTTTCTGTGCAAGCATACGCCCACAGTGGTCACTACTCAAACAGAACGTATGTCAAAGTCTGAAATGGGCATGTTCCGCTCTGTCTAGATCAAGACGTTTCAATAAAAGCCTTTTCTTTTCTAGCTCTCTCCAGAATCTAGGTGCCCTGTTCATTTGTGTAGGGCCTCTAACACGCCACTTCTTGTTCTAACTGCTGGCACTTCTCCTGACGCAATCTACTCTCGGCCCCAGATACCGCGATAAACTCTCCCCTCATCACTAACTTCAGTGCTTCTCAGACCGAGGCCAGGGAGGTATTTCTTACGTCATTGGTATGGAGATACTCCAGCATCGCCTTGTGTATTGCTGTTGATATGTCTTGGGTTTGTAATAGCCCCTCGCGTAGATGTCATCTTGAAGGGCTCGGCTGAGAATCATCTGTTTGAAGTGTAATCGTGATCATGGCATGGTCCGATAAAGATTTAGGTTCAATGGATGCATCTCTGATTCTAGGTGTCAGTGAGTGTGAGGCAAAGAAGTGGTCAATATGAGCATATGTTTTGTCGTGTCGCTGGGTGCTGCTGGCGCCATGTGTCCAAAAGCCCATTCTCCGCTAACCACTGCAAGCCCTCAGAGGAAAAGGCCCCAGTTTACGCAGATGGCTCACAGGAGAGGTCCAGCGTGGATATATGACTGGGTTAAAGTCTCCCCCCAATAGAATGGCTGAATCTGGGGAAGCTAGCACTGTGGCAAGCGCAATTGTAATTAAGGGTTCCTGCTGGGTGTTTGGGGCATATATGTTTGCTAGGGTGAAGGAGGTGGAGCTTCACTGAACCCTGACCACTAAGAGGCACCCTTTTATTTCGGCTATTGTTGAGGGTATCTTGTACCTTAAATTTCTAGCTCAGTAAAATGGTTACCCCATTCTTTTTTGTAAGGCCTGATGACCAGAACTGGTTTGGGAACCATTGGCAACGCATGTGTGCAGTGTCCTTTGATAGTAAATGCATTTCTCTCAATAAGCATATATCGCCTCCAGAGTTGGCAAGTATGGACAGAATTGCTGTGTGCTTTACTGGGTGATTGAAGTCTCTAACATTGAGGTCCACGATCTTCAGATCCCTAGCCATGGCTACCCAATTGAATTCTATACTCAGCTCTGCATCCTCGGGGATCGGAATGGCAAAGACTTGTCAGTCCTGAAGGCCTCCCCCCATACCACTGCTGTGGGACCCTGATGAGACTGGTGCAGCGAAAAAGGAAAAAAGCATATAAAAAGAAATGGAAAAAAATACCACAAAATCCAAAACTAAACAGTCCACACAAACTCTTCTTAGAAGTAAATTAGACAACAGTTCGTCAACTTGGAAGATCTTGAGGGGGACGTCGGCTCGTCGGGTAAAGAGAGTCTCTTGTTTCTTCACTTCTTTGGAAGTCATCATGTCAGTTCTCATGGAAAAGTTGATACAAAGTGAGATCGTCCCCCCAATTGCACCTGTAAAGAATCCTCTTACCGTCATTATAGTGTTCAGTTCAAGTGGGATCCAGTAGGCCTTGTGAGCCTAAGAGCGTAGAGAGCACTGCTTGCCTTTTTTTCGCCATTGTCTCTGTGTCTGGTTTGTCATTTGGTGAGGGGTTCCCTATTGTGCGCCATCTCTGTTGCCTGCAGCAGCCACTGTCAGGGTGTTCAGGGTCCTCTTCCTGCTTGTTCTCTTCCGGGAGACCCAAAACCTTCTGTGCTTCCTTCAGGGATCTCAACTGCCGCAGCTTGCCATCGTATTGAAAAATTATGTGAAAGGGGTGTCCCCAGAAATATGTTATTCCTTTCTCACTGAGGTGGGTCGTGATAGGACGGAATTCCCTCCGTTTGTGAAGAGTGGTCATTGATAGGTTTTGATAGAGTGTGGGCGAATGCCCTCTGAACTTGCTCAGCAGATGAGGGACTCTTTGATCATAGGCTCCAAGATTTTCCCCTTCTGCTTGTCCTGGTATTCTTCTGATGCGGACATTATTTCTGCTTGATAGGTTTTCCAAATCCTCTGCTTGTGCCTGCAACTCTATGTGCTATTCTCTCAAGCAGAGAATCTCCTGTTGCATTAGCTCTATCTCTTTCTCTCTGCCAGATTCCCGCTCCTCTAGGATTGCTACGCACTCCCCCACTTCTGCCAGGTCCCGCCGCACCTTTTTCAGATCTGCTGAAAGCCGCACTGAATGGTTTGGAGATCCTCCCTTATGGAGGTGAAGAGCGAGGTCATAAATGCTTTTGTTGCGGGTCCATCTAGTTCCTCTGATCCATCTGGTTGTCCAGCATCGCTGGAAGACAATCCCGATGGTGTCCCTGGAATGGGCTGTTTCACCAGCATGTACTTAACTGACTGTTCCATCTTGGAGCTTGTGGCTTCCATGGTTTGAGTCTCATGAATCTTCTAGGCAGGGTCTCAGCACCCGCCAGGTTATCTACCTTTTATGCTAGCCTCCCTTCTGTGTTCCCTCCAGCCGGCCGTTACTCTGAGGCATCCTGCCTGGCTATGCTGTCACTGACTGCTATAGGGTAGCACCTATGCCCTAAGGATGGGGGGTGTCTCTTTCTGACACCCTCTTCCAAGGAATATCTGCTTCTTGATGTCCCCTTTCCGGTGCACACTGCAAGTGTTGCCTTGCCTGGACCTCTCTTCGTATGGGCCCCCGGGAGTCAACAGCACCCCTTCGTCTTGTCCACCATTAGACCTGGTACATACTCTTCACCGTGTGCTTCTGTTGTGTTCTATCGTGGTCAGGGAGGTGTCACACTGCCCACATGCTCTTTTTCCTTCAGATATCTCAGCTGCTCCCCTTTTTGTCTATGTCTCTAACTGCCGCCCATTGCTCCTGTAGACCTAATGCGGGTGAACCCCCACTGCCCCTCCTGGGCAGGTGCACCTCCTCCCTGGCTATCACTGCGGGGTAGGCCGTCGACCCCGGGCAGACCCCAGTGGCCCTTTCAGCAATCCTACGTTCATTGAGAGAATAGTGAAGGCTTATCCTGGTCTTCTCTGCTCCTCCCTTGTTTCCCCTTAGACTGGGAGCGTCGTGCACCACTTGGGGTCTGTTGCACGCTCTCCTGGGCTATGGGGTGACACTGTCTCTGCGCTTAAGGGGTGACACTGGGTCTATATGTTGCAGCGTACCCGCTCACCTCTGCAGGCCGCCACAATGGTCTTCAGACACTGCTCCCGGGCCACTGCCCTCTTTGCAGGCCACGGCTGCCGGAGCGTGCGTGCTCAGTCCTCCCTTCACTTTGCCGCTCCTATGGTGGCCTACACTGTCCTCTGTGTGGCCTTCCATACCCAAGAGGCCCCGGCCGATGGCGCCGGTCCCCAGAGGCGAGCAGACTGCTGCTGCGATCCTCCGCCTCAGAGCCACTAAGTGTCCAGGTCGAGCTGGGTCCCCTACCATGCTGAATGCTTCCTTCTACTCGCCTCGCTTCTCCACTTGGAGGCGGCCGTGTCCCATGCACTACCTTACTGCACCTCCGCCGAAGACCCCGGGCCTCAGGATCGGCCACCAGTTTGGTCTTGTCAGTCTTCACTGTCACCAATGAGTCGACGTGGGAGCACGTCTTTACTCCCGCACTCACAGGAGGGCTGACGGGGGGGGCTTCGTCTTCACTCCCAATGCAGGTGGGCAGGCCCAGCTAGCCGCTCATCTTATCCCACTCGCCGAAGCAACTAAGCCACTCCTCCGATCCTCCTTCTCAGTCTCAAAGCTCTGATTGGGGTGCCAGGCACCTCTCTGACACTGCTTGTGTTCCGGACTGAGTCTAGTGCGTCGTCCCGGCACTGGTGCCCGGCAGGAGGGGGCTATAGAGGTGCTAAATGTCCGTGGCATCGGAGAGACTCAGAAGCATGTCTCACCCGACCGCCATCTTGGCCACGCCCTGAGGGATATTTTTATAATCGTTAATAGACCACAATATTTATGACATGCAATATTGTTGTTATGAATATTTGGATGTGCACCCCGTTAAAAAAGTCAACTAAAATTTGGAAAGTTTACAAATAAATTGTGAAGGTGTAAGTCGCTTGACTCTGCAGCTACACCTACCCCTAAAAGTGTACCTCAATTTAATACACATAGTTATGAGTTTAATTCATTTCAGCATGTGTGCAAACTTGTCTCCTGATCAGGCCCGGGCATAATATCAATGACGCCAGATTAATCGGAGTAATTTCAGAAATTTTGCGTTACCATTTGAAGTGAAATTACTGATAATTATACGATTACCTCTGCTCGCATAATTATGAGTCATTTGGTGATGGGGAATCCTACAGCAAGAGCACATTTAGTGAGTGCGAGTGACTGCTCCCTATTTGTGTACTGCTGCATTTTGCGCTATTTCTTAACGCAAAATGCATCTTCGTGTCCATTTTGGAAGCAAGGGTGCATGTTGCGCTAAGCAAATAGTGTTAAATGTTGGGAGTAAATTGGGGGGAAATCCTACTCCAAGAGCACATTTAGCAAGCATGGGCGTCTGTCTGTGCCTGCTATTCGTGTTCTGTTGTATTTAGCACTGTTCCTTAGTGCAAAATGCATTCTCACACCTGTTTTAGATGCTAGGAGGCATTTTTTAGCTAAGAAATAGAATTACTCTTCTTGTGTAATTAAGCGTAATCATGCAGAATTCTTGGGTAATTCCACGTCATTACGCTATGCTGCATTAAGTGAGTTATGCCCACCCCTACTCCTAATTGACATATATGCCGGGGCCTGATCCGGCTTGACATCTTTTTATGTCTGTCCAGTGACCACCAAGTGCAGAAGGGAGCTCCGAGAATAAGTTACAAACAATATGCAGATCCCAATCATCTCTTGATCCTTTCTGCAGCCATGACAGACCTTACCTCCAAGGCAGCGTATGTAAAAGCACTCTGACGAGGGATGAGGCTCTTCTGGCGTACCACTGTGGCGTACAGGCGTGCTCCCGCAGGCACAGTCTGGAGAACCTGCAGGGAGAGACGGGAAACTTAGTTAAACCACTCTCATTGAGCGGTCACCTAATGTAACCCCAAAGCAGTTATCACCCCAACCAACACTCATAAAACAGGCCTGTGATTACACATCAGCCCACTAGGGAGAAACTTCCAGAAACAAAAGCATCATAAATCTTCCAGTTCACATTTAATATTTAATGGATGCGACACATCTGGAGGTGCATTTGTGTGTAAAGAGCTTCTCACTGCGCTTTACACAGGCAGATCCTCTGAATATCAGCATTTGTCAAAGACAGAGAGTACCAGACTCTTCTCGGCAGGACTGTCATTTCTTTAATGAGCTATTAAAGTCCACTATCCTGTCGGACCATCATTCCTTCCACAGGTCAGTGCCTCAGTAGGAAGCGTGAATTGTTGTGGCAAAAAGTGCTTACATCTCTTTTTCGACGTCAAGCAGTAGATGGAGAAGGTCATTTATAAAACCATTTGTACAGATGTTTCCGTGGTCAACAAAGTGCAAAGAAGTCTCTTAGCCACGATTTTGTGGTTGGCCTTGGGTCTCTTGACTTGAAGGAGACCCGTGGCCATCAGCGGAAATATTGAACCCAGAATCCCTTAAGAAGTCAGAGAGTAAGAAAAGCAGACAAAAAGAGAAAGGGACTGAATCTTTATTTTCCAAAAATCTCTGAATATTGATGATAGACGGAAACAATGTGAACTAGGGAGGAGGATAAGTGAACATGAAAGAGAAAAGAGCTGGATTGATAAAGGGAGCTTAAAAGCAGTGTCACATAATGCAAACGATGCAAAGAGAGACCAAGCTGTATACTTGGGGAGGAAAGGAAGGCATGCTGTGAACTAAAGATGATGACTGCATGAGATACAGAAAATAACAAGCATTGACAAAGTAAAAAAAAAAGGTCTCACCTATGCAAGATATATTGGCTTTGCCAATGTTTTTAAGCCATGTTGCACAGCAGACCGTGCTGAAGAAGTAGTACCTCAGTGACATTGGTTGCAAGCAACGGACAGGCACTGTGCTTAGTCCGTGCTCCACAGAAATAAACGGAAGTGACGCTTGGTCTGCTCTGGAATTAGGAGGCTCCAAAGAAGAGTGACACTGAAGCTAACATATCGGAAGCAATGGGCGGACTCTAAGCCCTCTATTGTAAACAAAAGTGTCTCACAAGCAAGAGCGCATACAACATATGCGCTGTCGCAGGCTTGACCTAAAAATGACAAACAGAGGTAAAGAGAGAGAAAAAAGAACAGTTGTAGTATGTGCTTGAGAGAGAAAGAGATGAAAGGGAGAGTGAGAGATAGGGATAAGAGGAAGAGAGAAGTGCTACACTAGAAGGAATGAGTCAACCAGCCTGCGCTTCACAACAGTCATGAATGGTTTGAAGTTACATTTGACTTTATGTCTCTCTTTTAAGAGTTCTCTATGTCACTTATTGATATGTTGAAGGTCACCTTGAGCCACAAGGCTTTGATATGGCAGCAGGCCTATGTGTTGGTTTATAGAGGGCCAATCAAAGTTTGATTCATAGGAATATTCATCAGCAGCTCTATTAATATGCCTCAAGAGGCACCTCGGCAAATACGGCTCCTTTAAGCCAAGCCTACGGTGGAAAAGCAATTCACAGAAGATCAGTATGACAATCCTCAACGAAACCAACTCCAAGTTGTAGGTGTGTTAAGTTGAAGTATTTCTTGGAGGCAGGCCTCCGCTCTCCCAGCTGCAGGCAGTACTGCTGTAGCGGACAAGTAAAGAAATAAACCCATGGTAATCTACCCGTGTATCACCAAGCGGATGTGGGCAAAGTCACCTTGGCCCACACCATTCTCTGCACTGGCTCTAATTGGCAGCCACAAACAGATCTAAAGTTACCTTAAGCCAAGTGGACTTACATGAATTTACTCTAGTTGGTTGCTCTTGACACAAGACTGTAAGACAGCCTCTGGCCCATTGGTAGAAGCATTGGTGAGTACATTTGAAGGACGAGCAAGATTCAATTTGAGCAATTTCTATGAGCGGAAGGCCACTTGTGATCAATATTAGAACATAAAACATTGAGGACGATATAAGCTCTGCAGTCTCAGGACTTTGCGTTACATTTTATTAACTGAAGGGCAAAGAAAGCTGCATTTATGTTCTCTGTTTTTTACTGTCTATATGTTTTGACGAGGCATTCTTTAAATGCAGAATTACATTAAGCATGTCACTCACCTTCACCAGCTCCAGGTGATAATGATGAAAAGGTTGGAGGAAGCCCACGGGTACCCTATAACTGACCAGCAAATCCTTGGTTCGACTGTCTGCCACATTTAACACCAGAGCTGCAAAAGGGCAGAAGATAAGAGTACAGAAACGTTTTTAGAGTATTCTACGTGGGCAAATAAATGAAAATTCAGCTTTGGGCCATTACAATCCCCAGCATGGTAGACAAATATTTTAAGGACGTAAACGAAGGTGGGTTCATACACTCTATTCCCAAGCATAGTGAAACTGAGGCATCTCCACATACTTTCATCTCAAACAAGGTGTTACCAAAAAGATTTTCTTGCATTTTCTTCTCCAGTAAGGCACAGGGAAACATATCTTCATTGGTATGGCATAGACCAGGGTTTCGAATGTAAGCTCAGGAAGTCAAGATCCAGGCCAAAATAAATGAGGTCCATTTAGACAGTGCTTGAAAATGTATTTAATGTGGATATCATGACACTCTGGCATCGATCTTCTCGCTGCTAGTAAATTTATTTTACGTGGATAGCCTGAAAATCTGGCATGGACTCTGGTCCTTCGGAATCTACTGTGGATATTCCTGGTGTACTCAAAGGCAGACTCACTCGTCCCCATCACTGACATGACAAGCTTCCGGGCTCTAGCCATCATTGCCTGACACATAGACAACATTATGTTTTTGAACACAAGGGGGCTTGTTTTATCATTGGACTTTAGACAGACTGCAAAGAGATAGTTGTGAAGAGATTTCAGTGATTTTCTTTTAAAGACGTTCAGAGAAAATAGCATTAGATTTTAAACCTGAAGGAGCTTTTAATTCAAAACATGTTTTTTTAAAGAAGAGCATTTGAGTTTTAAAGTAACTTCACGCCAGTTTTCAGCCAACCAAGGCAGATATACAGTTTTCAATCACATATTTGTAGATATATTGAAGAAAAATCACATAGGAGCTCAACCACTGCATTTCAAAGCACCTATAACAACTTACTTTTTTTGCATATTTATATTGTTCATGCACACCAGGCCCTAATTTGTGTCAGACCCCAAGCATACAGTTATTAGGTGATCCGTGAAGGACCATAACTGAAGCAACTGTCAGCTGATAATCAGGGAACCAGTCCTGCAATAAGGACAAGTATCAGTGGGAGGAGTGCAGAAAACAACTTTACTGCAATGATTGACGCGTACGAGAGAAGTAGGCCCCAAGGAAACTATGTGATAGAGTGAGAGAGATGGATGGTAGAAGTTGCCCTGGGACACAATTTGTGAGCCTTTGAAATGGGTGTGATCCTCATGTATGGAAAACGCATAAAAGCTGAAAGGTTGAATTGGATTTGAGGAAGAAACAGGCAATTCACATCCATGGCCATAGCAAGAATGTGTTCCTTTGATGTAAAATCTCACCTTGGCATGATTGCTGGGTTTGGGTAGAGATGCAGCGTATACATGTATAGTGTATAGACTAAGGGAACCAACTGTATGGGCAGCAAGAAGGAGGATGTTTGAGTTTAGGATGTATTTAACACAAATTTCTTCAAGAGCAATATCTAGGAATATCTATGGATCTTTCCCCATGAATATGAGACCTCTGCACTAGTAGAGCACAGTAGGCAGTGTAATTTGGATTTTGCACAATGCTTAATTAGAGCCGGTGGTGGTCACAATGCACTCATTGTAGGTGTAGCACCCCACACTAATCCAGACAAACCTCTTGGTGATTTTAGGGGTCTTAGACAACCTTAGAAAGCTCTCTAAGTAGTAGCTGTGGAGAGCAGCCTTCATACTTAGTCCAGAAGGAAAGTAAAGCAGCTTGTTTAACCAGTACTAATCATATAGTGTAGGTTAAGTGAAAAAGAACCACACAGTGTTGTTATAAAAATATGTATTTATTATAAACACTCACTAACACATTGCAATATCTCCTACCTGGAGATATAATCACAATACACACAATACTTTACTAATGGAATACGTAAGTAGCACAAATACACTGTGGTCTCCAGGGGGAAACCAAACCCTATACTAATAAAGGGGAATGCGAACCACAACCTAAGTCGAGACTGGACCCAGAAGATGTAGAAGAGCTGGGGATCCAAGGACCCACCCAAGGTAAGTACCCAGGAACCCCACGGAGGCCATGTGCAGAGTGCGAACACGACCGCGTGCTCAATACAAGTCAATTAGCAAGTCGCAGTTTTTAAGAAGAAGGACCCTTCCCAGTGGACCCTGAAGAAACACAGTGGAAGACAGAAGGTTGGAGAGTCACCCTACCTATGGATGCCCTGGGAACCAGGATACCTACACCAGGGAAGGCAGGTGCATAGGTGCACAGTGATGTCGGAAACCGCCGTAGACAACAATGGAGGACTTCAGTGAAGATGCCGCTGGCAAAGTAGGTGAAAGAGTCCCGTGGAACCCGAAGGTGTATTCAGGAAGAGAAGTACCTGCAAGCAGAGGGGACTGAGTCTATGCCACTCAGGCGTGACCAGGAGGCACGGAAGATGATGCCGTCCAATGTCGGAAGATGCAGGAAAGTTGACAGTACCCTTGCAGCTGCAGCCGTGCGGACCAGGAAATACTGTAGAAGCCAGCAGCTGTTCACGAGCTGTCCCACGTCAGATGTCAAGAGCCAGGGGGTGGGTGTCGGCCGAGACCACCAACAAGCCTTGGAAGCTGCAACAAACATAGTAGACAAAAAAGGTGCAATGTCGGGACCAGCAAGGTCCAAGGGACTCACCACGAGCAGGTAAGCCAGAGCAGGCCCTAAGCAAGTAGGGAAGCCCACTGGAGTAAAAGAAGACCCTCAAGAGGACCCACAGGTCGGATGCACAAGAGTCGCAAGAGGACCTCAAGCAGCTCACCAATGATGAAGGCCCACTGTGCAGAGGATGTGGTGAGGACAAAGGTCTTGGTAGCAAGAGATGCTTGAGGCTTGAGCATCTTGCGGCCGAAGATCTCTGAAGGAGAGAGTAAACAAGCCTTGGCAACGGCAAGTCAACATGGTGCACAGGGGTACTGCTCCAGCGGTTGCGACAAGGGATACTGACTTCAAACTTGCTGTGAAGATAGTGCAAGCCTCAAGGAAGTTACAGAACCACCGCCTGTGTTGCTGAACCTTTCAGAGTTGGTGGGAGCTCAGGAACAGCCGACTTCATTGTGGTGCCTGTAGGTGCAGGGGAGTAACTCCTTCACTCCAAGTGAGATTTCTTTGGATGTCTTGGATGTCCACATGCCTGTAGAAGAACCTGTATGGAGCACACTCACAGACGATGCAGAAGACTGGCAGGACGGCAAGACCAGGAGCAGCAAGAGTCTTTCCAGTTGCAGTCTTGGTTCCAAAAGCGAAGTCCAACGTAGTCCAAAGAGCCCAGATGGTTGAAGGTGAAGTGGTTTCAGATCTGAATCTTGGGCCATGATGAATATAAAGAACCACCCTTCAGGTAAGCCCTTAAGTACCCTAAGGAAAGGGCTGGGAAGATTCAGGGGTCCCTCCCACAAGAGGGGCTAGGCAGTGGGGAGGATACGCCCATGTCCTTTGTCCAGTTTGCCACCAGAGCAGGAACTCACTGAACTGGTTCCAACTGGAGTATGCAAGGAGGGCATTAAATGTGCCCTTCAAAACAGTCTAGTGGCTCTGGCAAGCCCCCCCACCCTGGCCCAATACTCTAAGTCCTGTCTGGAAGGTGGTCACACCTCACTGTGACAGTAAACCTATTGTCCTACCATCCCCTGGTCGAACTTGGCTCAGCAGCAGGAGGGCAGAATTGTGTTTCTGGTTGGTAGCAGCAATAGTTTGCTGTACGGGTTTGGAAGACTGGTAACGGGAGCACAGAGGGCTTCCCGAAGAAGCCTCAGGGTGAATGGAATCATAACTCCAACACCATTTACGGTGTTGGAGTATGAGTCCAACATGTTTGATACCAAACATGCCAGGGTTCATTACAGTCAGTTTAGAGTTAGCCATCGCACAATGACGCATGGCCACTCTATGTATCATAATGGCTGATGCACTTACAACCCAGGAGAATGGACTTTGGGGATTGTTGGGATGTCCTGCTCATGCAGGGGCACCCTCACACTTATAACCGAGCAGCCTGCCTTCAGGATTGAAAGGCTTCCCTTAGGGGTGAGTGAGAGGTTTTAAGCGCAGTGACCTCAGATATCAGGAAATGTTTATCAGTCGTAAATGGTGCTAGCACCAGCTTACACAGGCTGCAATGGCAGGCCTGTAGTCACAATTTGAGTGGTCTCTCATGGGTAGCATAATACATGCTTCTGCCCATGAGGGACCCATGGTGTACCTAAGCCATGCGTATCTTAGTACCATATATTAGGAACTTACAAGGGTACACCAGTAGCCAATCTGGGGGATACCTTAGTACTCACCATGGTCCAATTTAGGGATGAAGCACAGAGACTGGGATCCTGATTAGCAGGATACCAGTTAGGCTAGTCAGAAAATAGAATGATACCAGCAAAAAGTGGGGGTGACCATAAAAGCAGTTCCCACTTTCCTACACAAAGGGACAAAGCAGGAAGCTGCAAAGTGAGATAAAGGGGCAGGTCTAAGAATTGTAATACTTTATTCGGCCATAGGCCATCAAACTAGCATAAAACAATTAAAAAAGAATATACAATACATTATTATTGTATGGCAATACAATGAGCATACATTGATTTGCATGAGAACACCTCAAAGTCCAATTGCCCAAAGTTAGCACCAATACACTACCAGAGACAAAGACCTGGGGTGGCCCGGTCCACCATGCCTGAGGATGAAATTCATACATAACAATTAGCTAAAATTTGAATTACATAATATCACAAGTCATATAGCAATCAAACAAACTACATTGATTACAACAGTTAAACTTGGCACCTACACCATGGGTCAGGGGCAGGTTATGTCAGAAAGCGGATGGAAGAGCAGAGGTTGATTTAAGAGTATGCAGCCTTGGTATGCAGTGCTCTGCAGGACGGCTCGAGTATCACCCCACTGGCTTAGCACCAGTAGGTGAAAAATAAAACAATACATTATTATTAAACCCTCTCCCCTGCACTCCCAATCTTCCACTGGGTTTCTTCAGGGTCCACTGGGAAGGGTACTTCTTCTTAAAAACTGTGACTTGCTCATTGACTTGTATTGAGCACGCTGTCATGTTCGCACTCTGCACACGGCCTCCGTGGGGTTCCTGGGTACTTAGCAAACACAAGGAGATGATGGATGGAGCGCGGAAACTTTTCAGACACTCACCCCCAGTCACAGATCTGGGTTGAATCTATCATCATTCTTTAGCTCACTTTGCCACTTCAGTTCAGACCCAGCTATATGCAAATCAGTCTTGACCCAGTGCCACATGGGAACAGTTGGCAGGGTATGCCCAGACATGGGTCCATTGCTTACTTTGCTACTGGATACAAGCTAGTCTGGCTGATGAGGGCTGTTAGCCGGAAACCGGTCCCAGGATGCTTGTTACAGCTCCAGGGAAGACATGGCTTGGCAGTTCGGGCTGGACTGTTCCCATGAGGCACAGGGTCAAGACTGTTTATGCATATAGCTGGGTCTGAACTGGGGTGGCGAAGTGAGCTAAAGAACGATGATTATTTCAACCCAGATCTGGGACTGGGGTGAGTGTCTGAAAAGTTTCAGCGCTCCGTCCATCATGTCATTGTGTTTGCTTTGTCCCTGGGTACTTACCTTGGGTGGGTCCTTGAGTCCCCATGCTCCCGTCCCACGCTCCCCCCACCCATGCTCCCTTCACCCTTCCCACCACTTTTTGTTAATGGCGACAGCCACTGGTGTGCCTACATTTAAAACAGCCAGCCTCAGGCTTCTTAGCAGAGCTTTGGGCGCCAGAACTCATTCTTTTACAAACTAAGCACTGATCCTGCAGGTGTATTTTGAGAACTATATTTTTGTTACCGTTTTTTATTTGAGACTCTCTGGCAGAGGCCATCTTTCATACAATTACGTCACGCAGTTGAAAGGGAGCAGGAGGTGTAACAGAAGAAAGTTTCATGGTGCAAACTGTTTTTTTGAAACATTGCTGTTTCACTTTCATTTTAAACACCATTCATATAGGAAAAGCAATTTCAGTGGTTGGTGTCAGCATTCAACCATTAAGTGAAGCACAAATATAAAAAAGTTTCCAATTAGGAAGCAATTCTACTGAAGTAGCTTATAAAATACATCCAGGAAGTGGAAACGGTTAATAGTCGTGATAAAACGTCAACGACTGTAGCCATAAAAGCATCCCTCCTGGAACCATGAAATTACACCAAGCATCATAAAACCATCTCCTATTCAAGATATAATTGCTGCACCCCGGCCTATACCTGTCCTACAGCTGCTTATAGCACACATACAACACATACATAAAATGGAATAATATATCTAATTCAATGATCTGCAAAATAATCAGGACATTGGATAAAATAAAAATATGAGCTTAATGGCACAAGTATAGCATATTTAATTATATTTATCTATGCATCCATAAATAAGTCCCTTGACACTAAAAGTAATAACTGCATAGAAATGTAGGGAAAGCACTCGCAACCTGCCTCCTGTGTATGCCTGTGAAGCTGCGTTTCCCCTGCTGCCCCGTTTTTTGCGGGGTTATTAAAAGTTATTTCGTAATGCATGGACAACTTGACCAAATGTGACTTTTTATGTGACAACTGATCTTTATAGTTGCATGGTGCTTGAGCAATTTTGTAAGGGTATTTCCCCGCTTGCTAATATTACCATAGCACATGTGGATATTCTCTTGGCAATAAGGTTTTTCACTGTTTTTCCACAGTTAACTCAATTTTTCTATCTTAGGGCCAGATGCAAACGGGAGATCGGCCCATTTCGACCACTAAAAAGGTGTGTTGTATGTATTTTGCGAGTCGGTAACTTATTACAGACCCGCGAAATAGGGTTTGAGAGTCGCTATTAGTAAAGGGCTTGCTAAAGGCCGTCCCCTCCAAATAGCGAGTCGCACTGGTATGTACGACTGCTTTGCAACCACAAATGCTGTCGCAAAATAATTGCAGTTGCCACCTACTTCAAGTAGGGGGTAAGTCTGTCAGCAACGGGAAGTGGTAGCCAAGGGACCCCTTCCCCATTATGTTGGGCAGCGAAAATATTTTTTAAGAGCAGGCAGTGGTCCCTACTCTTAAAAAATGAAACAGAAACGTTTAATTTTTCTTTCTCAAATGCATTCGTTTTCCTTTAAGGAAAATGGGCAGCAAAAAAAACTGCTTTATTTAAAAAACAGCCACAGACATGGTGGTCTGCTCAGCCCAACAGGCCACCATCACTGTGAGTGCTGGCAATTCCTAATGGGACGCAAATTGCATGAATATTGAAGAGGCAGGTACATTGTGACCCCATTGGGAATTGCAAGCAGTGTCTCAGACACTGTTGTACATTCCATTTTGCGAGTCGCAAAAATCGCATTTTGCGACTCGCAAAATGGAATGGTCGTACATCTGGCCCTTAGGTCATTACTCCAACTGCTCTCCTTTCCTCTTCCCAGCTCCATCTCCCATAGCTATATGTCATAAGTGCGATTTACAGTCAATCCAGGTGCCTGAGCCATTAAGACTCAGCATACTAGGACTTTTTGTTGCACTTTCTTGTAGTTGTGGGCCTACAGGCAGATTAGTGCTGCTGCCCCAGGAACCAGGACTGTCTGAAATTCATCCTCATGGTGTTGAGCCAATTGATAGCTGTGATCTCATCTCTCACTTCTGCATCTGACCTTCCTTCTCGCAGTTTTTCCTCTAAAGTTGCACTGGAAGGTGCTTTTGTGCTGGGCCAGCTTTCTTGCTTCTCCTCTAATGTACCTTGCTGAGCTTGGCTATATTATAGAAAATAAATAAATAAAGGTCTATGGCACCACTAAAATGTGTTTAGATCAAATTGTGTCGTGAGAATGTCTTTGTATTGTGATGATGTCATGCTTTAATCGCTTGCATCAGGTTTCTGTATTCTCCTCCAAACCCCAAAACACTTTTTTCTCTACTCCTGGTCCTGCAAAGTGCTTTTATCTCCCATCTGGTGTTTATTTACAGTACGCCTTTGAAATGTTGCCATAAGTTCTGTTTCAGAGCAGAGTACCCAAGTATTTTCGGTTCTTAGAATGGACCACAGGTTATAGGTTTGCTGCGAAATTACTAAACTTGTTCATGATTTAGTGTGAATCTGAACCTTCAGCACCCCTGTGGGTCCATTTTTTTTTCTTGATTGGTTATATCAGTTAACACGCATGCTGATATGCCGTGATTGATGTGCCTAGTTTTGTTTTTCAAGTCGAATGGCTGTGATCCCTTGTTTTCAAAGGGTTCATTGTGGATGTATGAATGTCTTTAGAGTATGTTTAACTACAATGCGTAACATGGGTGTGTCCTGCGTAAACAAATTAAAAGCCATTCAGTGTCTAGAACAGGAGGGGGATTCACATTGTGAGGTACAACAAAAGCAACCTGCTTTAATCTTTGTAAAGCAAACAATATTTAAGCCTCATGCTTCAGAGGCTCTCTTGAGAAAGCGCATTTCAGATAGCGCCACAAAGAGACGTAGTTATAAACCACACCAAGTAATTACAAGCACTGGCAAAGCTAATGGATCTAGTGTCGACTGCCAAAAGTTTGACTTTGTCAATGCATATTTAGTGTAGTCATGATCTCTGTAACGATTTATTGTTGGGGGAGCTAATGGGCCCTTGACAATATAAAACAAGAACTGGCAAAGGCAATAAGTTTCGCGTGTGCAAGATCTATTTGATTTGTCAGTGTTTTCTTAAACATGTTGCATAGCAGCACAAGCTGCTGTGCAACATTGCATAAAATAAAGAAAAAAGAGCTATGATGCAGCCAGCATTGACATCTTCATAGCGGTTTATTTAGCCATCTTGCACAGTGGGGGAGGAGAGACTGACTGCAGACACATGCACTCTTTCAGAGTGCATGCAGAAAAGTAAAAAAAAATAAAATAAAGTACCTCCAGAAGCACGTGGCCAGTGAAAGGATACTGGCCACAGACAGGAAGCTGTACTTGATCCATGCTCCACGTTAGGGGCAAACAATGGAAGCCCCAGGAGGAAGGAGAAGGCGCTGACCAATAAGAAGCAAGGAGACAAGAGTAACATTGAAGCCAACCAATGGTAAGTAATGAGCCTGCTCTAAACCAATTTTAAACTTCCTTTTTTTTTGTTTACAAAAGATTTGAGTTTGCCAACAGTGCATGTGTGGTCTCTGGTGAAACCTAAAAATGACTAAAAGCAAAAATATTTTTAGTCTCAAAAAGTAGTCCCTGCCTGTGAAGGAAACTACTTTGTGTGTGGATGTACTCCATGTAAAAGGGAAGACTGTGAAGTTAAATTAGCCAATGGCTGAAGTGGGCTTATCCACTGCCGCATGCTCTTGGCCAGTGTTTCCCAAACTGTGGGTTGTGACTGGCGAGTCGGGAGCTGATTTTTGGTGGGTTGGGAAATTCTGAACAAAAAATAAAGAAGCCTTTAAATTCTATGTAATCTGACACATTTGCTGGTTATTCCAAAACAGGAGTCAAATGTCAGGCTGCTTTTTTAACATGGGGATTTGTGTTTACTTTTTTTTCTCTGACTGAAAATTGAGAATTTTTAAAGTGAATTATGTGACGATGTAGGATGCTGTTTTTGTAATACATGACCAAATGAAAATACCTGTAAATGAACGGTATGCATCCAGCAGTTAGGGAAAAAAATGAAGCACTTTTTTGTAATTCTGAAGTGTGCTGGAAGTAAAGATTTTAATATGATCAAAACAAATTAAGACACTTCAATCAATCAATAATTCTTTATGCGGTGGTTAAAAACCATCATAAAAGAGTACATATATATACAAATAAAAATAGTATTAAATCATTATTCAGGAACATTGACTGAGTCTATATACATAAAATAATTCATTATTCACAATACGGGCACCATAAAAACTTAATCACAGTAGACGGGTGGGGAATCCTACAGGGTTCTCAGGTATTGCTATCCTCTGGTTACCCTTAGTCTTAGTGCAAATTTCAGGAAACTGATAACAGAACACAAGGTTAATGGGTCACTGGCCCTTTGTAGGAAGATCAGTGCTTCTTTGGCTCGAGTGAACCTGGCCTTTTTTTAAATTTCCTTTAAAAATCTACGTCTTGGGATTGCATACAAGGGACATAGAAGTACAAAATGAAGGGTGTCCTGCGGAGACTTATTGTCGCAGCCGCAGGCACCCTTCTGCTCAATTGATTGACTAAAACCAACTGGTTCAGCTAACAAAAAAGGTAAAAAATTGAGCCTAAAACGTGACATTAAAAACCTTTCTTGAGCATTATACACGACACAAAGATAGGGTTCCATCCCATCAGTGGTTTCAAGCCTACTATAAATACTCACTGAGGGTTTTGCCCCTTCCACTGTGGATCTTAAAAGAAATCTTTGGTCCAAAAAAATTTCTTAAGAGTCTGCTTATCCTGTGGGGTAATCCCTGAAGGGTTTGAGTACAGCTCCTTACGACCCATACTTTCCAAACTGGATTTCACGTAAATAAGCCATGGGATGTTCAAGCTTTTATCCCTCCCTAGGCAATCTGTTAGGATCTGCCTACTCAATGCAGCTTCAGGGTTAAGCCAAATTTTCAGCCAGGCCAGGATTGGTCTGAATTTAATCAAATCCTCTAGATAAGGTCGTCCTAATTCTCTATGTGCTATGGCGGCAGGGGTGCAATTGGGGACTTTCAAGATTGAACGGAAAATTTTATTTTCTTCCCTTTGCAAAAGGTCAAGGTTTATGAACCCCCACACTTCTGAACCATACATGGCTTTGGGGCAACACATAGAGCCATAAAGGTTCATTGATTGTTCCGGGGACCATCGACCAACTCTCCTCCCATAGTCTGCTATGGCCCCAGTTGATGCGACCAATTTTCCACACCTTTCCTGTACCAAAGGGGCAAATTTCAGGGACTCATCAAAGAGCACACCTAAATACGAAAAGGATTGTACCCTTTCTAGTGTATGATTCCCAATTCTGTAAACAAAGCTAGTCCGTGGTTTATGACCTGCTGCCATTACATAAGATTTTTTTAAATTCACAGACAGATCGAACGCATCCATAAATTTGACGAACCCGTCAATTAAAATCTGAAGACTTTTAGGGGTGCGCACCAAAAGAACTGCATCATCTGCGTACAGCAGCACCGGGATATTGCGTGTTCCTACCCTTGGGCAGTCTGTTTTTAGGTTGGTTAGAGACTGTTCTAGATTATTAATATATAACGAGAATAAAAAAGGGGCCAATATGCAGCCTTGCCTAACACCGCTAGTACATCTAAAAGACTCGGTCAACCCCCCTTCCATGTTGTAACGTACTCTGGCAGAGGTCTCTCTGTGCAATTCCCTCAGAGTACAAATTATACCTGGATCAATTCCTAGGTGACTCATCATCGCCCAGAGCTTGTTCCTGTTTACGTGGTCAAATGCCGCGGCCAAGTCCATGAACCCCAAGTAAATAGCTTCTTTACTGGTTTTCGTGTACTTGGCGACCAACATATAGAGGTTCAAGCATTGGTCACTAGTGGACCTACCGGACCGAAAACCGTACTGAACGTCCGAGATGATGTTGTTGTCCTCGGCCCAATCAGTCAGTCGGTTCAGGATAACTCTTCCTAAAATTTTAGCTGAAACATCTATCAGGGAGATTGGGCGATAGCATTGGGGGTTGTCTCTATTACCCTTTTTAAAAATGGGTACTATGATGGCCAGCGACCAGGAGCTAGGCAAACCTACCACGATGGCCGCATTTATTACTCTGGTTAAAATGGGAGCCCATAATTCCACATTACTCAAAAACAGATCCGGGGGGGTCCCGTCAGGGCCCGGGGCTTTATTTTTGGTTAATCCCTCGATGCCCAAGCCTATTTCTTCCAGGGTGAACTCCAAAATCTGTCCCTGCGTGACCACCCTCCTCTCCTCTGTACTGTCCACCTCCCCGTGGTTATACAGGCCCTCAAAATGCACTGTCCACTGCTCTGGTAAAATTTTTGTGGCAACCGAGGGTGAGTTTTTATCTTGAAAACAAGGGGTATTTATTATTCTCCAGAATTCCGTTATATCCCTTTTTTCGGAGGCCTCCCTCAAGGCCGCCCACGCTTCCCCCTGCAGCGCAGCTTTCCTTCTTTTTAACTCCTTCCTGTAATTTAGTCTGTACATATGGACTTTTAATGGGTCCCTAGGTTTACTACTAAGGGCTTTTTTTAACTTCCTCAGGGCTCGTGTGCAGTCCCCATCAAACCACCTCGGAAAATTCGTGTTGGTTTTTTTTGGAGCCTTGATCCGCAATAGCCCATCCACCAGATTAGTTATTTGGCCAAAAGCGTCTGTTAAGCAGGCCCCTTCAGCTGAAAAATCTAGACACTTATCGATGAGTGATTTACCTTTATCCATTAAGGACCGGTAAAATCTTTCTCCGTCTAGTTTTGCCCACCTAAGTCTTCTGCCTTGGTCCGTTACTCTCTCGGAAATACCCTCGACTGGAGTCAACTTTTGTTTTGCTAGGTAGAGAAACTCCCTAACCAAGGGATTATGGTCACTGAAGGGACTCCACTCAATTCCCACTTCAGTAATCCGGTGCTTTAAGCATCTGGAAACAAAAATATAATCTATATAAGAAGAGCACCCTCTCCCTTTAAAAGTGGGTGGGAGAGTGCCGTCTAACCCCAGTGACGTCAAGTCAATAGTATGTTCCAAATCGTGAGATAGGAGGAGCTTTCCCAGTTCTGCACCATTCGATGAGTGGCTAAAGTGGGGGCCTTTTTCCACTGGGCATTGTGACCAGCTTGCATTAATCGGAAACAATAGGGGGCATAAATGACAGTTCAGGTCACCCGCTACTATTGTCAATGGGGTCAGGGCACCATTAACGGGCGCCAGCTCTTGGCTCAATCTGTGGTCTAGTTCCCCCAGGATGGAAATATCATTTCTGGAAGGGCCAGTGTTATACACGTTAAACAGCACCAGCCTTAACCCTTTGTTCCTAAGCCTCAAAGCTTGGATATTCCAAGCAAACCAGTCTGCGCTGGACCAGTTGCCTTGTATTTTTAAGTCTATGTATATGGACAGACCTCCTTTGGCACGACCTGAGGAGGTTTTTTGTGCTGGGATAAAAAACATTAATATCCTGCCATGTGAAATTGGGAATTGTCTGTTGCCCAGGTTTCTTGCAGGCAGATTATGTGGAAATGGGCAATATATTGCCGCCAGTCCACGTTGTCGAATTTACCTGCCAGGCCAGCTATATTCCAAGAAATTATTCTCAATCCCTCTTCCACACTATTAACAGGCCCTAGCCCAGGCACACCTTGAGTGGTATTAGGCAACCCAACTTTAGTCCTATATGGTGACTTCTGAAGATCCTTGCCCTGCTGTGTTAGGTTTGGGGCCAAAGCTCCTGCTCCTGAAAGTGCATACGAGCGTCCCTTGGGCGAGTGGTTAGAGGCTTCCGGAGTCTTTACTAGGCTCCTGCGCCTACCCACCTCTGCTGATGCCAGACTAGCCTCATTGGCCAAAAAAAGAGTACCAGATGTGCCCCCTCTGTTTTCTAAACCTCCCCCAATCGATGTGTCCGGGTCGACATTTGCATAGTTAGTGGCAACCTGCTTTAACGGGATGTATGGGGTCATTAGTCAGTCATTCTCATCTAAGGACCTTAGTGGGTTAAACCTGTTTACCCAACATGGGTATCCACCTTCCCAGGTCCCTGCCATTCCTCGTATACCGTTTGGGACCCTCTTTGGGGTCGGGTATAAACCCTCCCCTCTTCTCCATATATCACACTGTCCCTCATAGATTTCCTGCTGCCTTGGGTAGAAATAACTAAGAGACAGTGGTTTTATATCACTCGCACACCCTAGTGGCCCCTGTCTGAGAATGTGCTCAACCACTCCCCTGTCCCTAAAATTGGCGATAATACAGTTGCCTTCTATGTTTTTGTGTCTAAGTCCTATCCAGTTCACTCTCCTAACCAATAGAATTTCCCCCTCTTGATTAGGTGCTAATGGTCTATTTCGAGTCAACCAGTGGGTGAGTTTGTTTTTTAACTCCTGGTGTGTTTCGCTCTGACCATGTTTTAATTCCGGGGTCCCAGCGAATACCACCACAAGTGGACATGATTCAGGTGGCAAGTTTATTGTAGGAAGTGCATTACTGGAGTTTGATGTGGGAACCCTCTCTATATTGTGTGCTGGTCGCGTTGTGGAAACCACAGGGAGTTGAGATAGCCTTTCCTGTTGGTACACACCTAATCCATTAGTGGTGTCCGTGCCTCTATCTCTAGAATCAGTGGCCTTCTCCCCTTGGGGGTGCGAAACCGGGGCTTTATGAATCTGTGCAGTTGTTATATGGGTGATCCCTTTGTTGCTGGTATTCGTCTCCCTTTGGGGAGCTGCATTAGAGGCTAGGGTACTAGTTGGAATACTTGGTTCACCACCTATACAGGCTTTTTTCTCCCTATTTTTTAATTCAGTCATGATCTTATCCAACCGGCTTGCCAATGGTTTTAACTGATTTATAATAAAAATTTCTAATTGGGATTGTAGATCAGACGTAATTTGCGACAACCATGTTGGTGGCTCTGTGTGAGAGATTGTCTGTACTGCTCGCTCAACCCCAGCGTTCATGCTACTCACAAGGTGGGAGGAGCTATCTATACTTTTTTTAGTCTTCTGCTTCCTTGGGCAGCCTTTCTTCTTCTTTTGTGTGGTGGCGCTTTTGGCTGGGCCTACAGCCTCCCTGATCCTAGTAGTGGGCGGTTGGGCACACGGGATATCCTGCACACTTAGCTCTGAAGGTCTGGGAGATGTAATTAGCATGACCTCCTGGTCATCATCATGGGTACCTACAAGTTGGTCAGGTACTGAGTTTATAGAAAGACGCCTTTCTGTGTGCTCGATTTCACTGGATACCGCCCCTAGTGCTCTTTTGAGCATACGGCCGATGGCTGTGGGCTGCATGATGACGGGGAATGGTGAGCTAGTGACAGCTTTATGCGCCTGAGGGGCAGGTGGGGATGTCAATTTTGCCCTTATCGAGCGTGTGACCGTTTTACCTGCCATACTCCCAGCACCAATTTGACCCTACCCTTAGAGATGTCGTGGGGAGATTTAATCACCCTCCTCCAACCCCGAACCTCTACCTCACCCAACTTGGAATAACAGCCGTTTATACCCCACCACCCCTGTCTCCACTATCACTTGAGACAATGCTGGCAAAGTAACAAGTCCCAATTTCAAAGTCTTGAATAATAAGGCAATATGAATCTTTTTGCGCACCCTATGTCACAATCAACTTGATACACAAACATATCACCAGTTATATGACTCACGAGGGGTGGCCCAGCCCGGCCTCCTTCGGCCCCCAGCCCGGCGCCGCCCGCGCGCGTCCCGCGACGCGAAGGGAGCCTCGTGTTTTTCAGCGCCTCCGGGCGCGATGCCGGGCGGAAGTGCCCCGCTCAGTGCCCTGGGAGCTGTAGTCCAACTGTGGCCGGCGGTGTCAGGGCGACGGCAGGGAACACACAGTGCGAGCTGCCCAGATACAGCCAGACAGGACCCCAGGAACTTCTTGTGCCGCTCGCGTTGCTGGGTAGGATTTGTGAAGGTCCCCGCTCCACCGAGGGAGCCTCGCGTTTTTCAGCGCCTCCTGGCGCGATGTCGGGCGGAAGTGCCCCGCTCAGTGCCCTGGGAGCTGTAGTCCAACTGCGGCCGGCGGTGTCAGGGCGACGGCAGGGAACACACAGCGCGAGCTGCCCAGGTACAGCCAGACAGGACCCCAGGAACTTCTTGTGCCTCTCGCGTTGCTGGGTAGGATTTGTGAAGGCCCCCACAGTCAATTTGGCTCCAGATGCCACCCCACGTGACAACTGTCTGGTAACCTCACCTCTGGAGCAGGGGGGCCAGGCTGGGTGTAAGGTTCACTGTCTGCGGGGGTCAGCTCGGGCAGTTCAGGCACAAACCGTGGCACATTGCGGCGCTGTGGCGTTTCATACAGTGCTGAGTGCTTACAGTGTTCACGCCTCGCTCGCCTGCTACTGCCGCACACGCCCACTCCGCTCTGCACTGCACTCCTTCTTGCCTTCGAGGCCTCCGCCCCTCCTGTGGCACCAGTACGGCTTCTCGGCTACGGGGACTTCTGTTCGGACCTTTTTTGCACTCATCGGGTGTTCAACAGAACCCTGTGCTCCAAACCACTCACATCGTTGATGCCTTATAGCTCCCGGGGGTGGCTCCTCACCTCCTCCCCTCACCTCACCTCACCGTCTGTCTGTCCACCGTCTGCCTGGCACGAAGCACAGAGCACCTGCGTCAGCAAGCGTTGGGTAACGGTGGTGGAAGACGGGCAGGGCTGAGTGCTCTATCACAGCCGCGGCTCCCGTGAGTCCCATGTGACTTCCACGGCTCAGCGGGGGTTCCCGCGGGTCAGCTTGGCTGCAGCCCCCTTCATTCCTCCGGTGTTTCTGTATTTTTAAGACACTTACTTAGTGATGCACAAATTATACATATTCACAGAAATCCAATTTCCACACAATATGATATTTGTGCTATGTAGCTTTAGCTACACAACTGTATGTCTGTGCAACTTAATGGTCATTTCTAAGGAAACTGTGCCGATATACAGATATTCACACAAACAAAAGCTTCAATGATTTACACAATCTGAGTGAGTGGTGTTCTCGGAGGATGTAGACCATGTTGAAAGAAATATTCTGAACCAAAGTCATAAGAGTACATGCACACACATAGACACGCCCTCACATCCCTTTGCCCCCTACTCCCTAATTCTGAGGACTCAGGCTCCCCTTCTAATCAGACTGTTGACAAGTCTGTTCGCTTTTATTGATTCATTGATTCCAGCAAAAAACCTGCTTTCTCGTGTGACTACATGACTTTGAAAAATTGTGAGAATACTTGATTGATTATTGTAGAGAGCCATCCTCTTTTTATTAGCTAATTGATGACATCAATATATTTACAACAGCAGGTCTACCTTTGTGAAAATTAAAATTTGAATGAGAGAAAACAGATTTAAAAAAATGAAAACGTTCCTATTCTTTCTCTCTTCCAGCAATGGAACTGTGAGAAGCTGGCCTGGTATAGGATGTGCACTTCTATAAGTGGACACCTTTCACCAGTCCAGGCAACCCTTACGGTGATTTAAGAGGTCTTAGACAACCATAGAAAGCGCTCTAAGTTGTAGGTGTGGAGAGCAGCCTTCAGGCTAAGTCAAGAAGGAGTGTAAAGCAGCTTGTTTTACCAGAATGCAATCTTATAGTATAACACACAAAGTATTTATACAAATATGTATTTATTATATAATACTCTCTAACACATAGAAATATCTCCTACCTGGAGATACGAACAATGCACACAATACTTTAGCAAAGAAACACAGGAAATAGCACATAGTACACAGTGGACCCCAAGGGGGGACCAAACCATATACTAAGAAAGTGGTATAAGAACCACGACTCGGGTCAAGACAAGGTCGAGAGGATGTAGAAGTGCTTGGGACCCAAGGAACTACCCAAGGTGAGTAGATAGTGACCCCACGGAGAGAAATTGCAGTGTGGGAGCACGACTGCTTGCTCCATACAACTCTGCGTGTAAGTCGCGGTTGGATTTATAAAGATTAAGGAGGTTCGAGGTTGAGGCTACTTAGAGCCCTAAGATCTTCTTGGAAAGAAGTCAATAAGTCTTTGCAACTGCACGTTGACACAGTGCAAAGGGGTTCAGTTATTGCAGTCCACTCAAGGGATACTGGCCTCAAACTTGGTAGGAGGGCAGGGCAGGCCTCAGGAGCTTTGGAAAACCACAACCTGTGTTGCAGAACCTTTCAAGTCCGGAGGAGCTTAAGATCAGCAGAACAGTCAACTTAGTTGCGGTGACTGCAAATGCAGGGAGTGACTCCTTCACTCCAAGGGAGATTACTTCAAGTGTCTTTGATGCTTCGCAGGCCTTGGAAGGTTCCTGTATGATGCACAGGCACAGACGATGCAGCAGACTGGAAGAGAGACTAAGTCAGGCCCAAACTAAGTCCAGCGAAGTCCAGAGTGCCCAGACGATAGAAGAAGAAGTGGTGTCGGATCTGAATCTTATCCATGACAAATCTAGGGACCTACACCCAGGTAAGCCTTTAAGTACCCTAGGGAAAAGACTGGAAAGATTCAGGGGACCCTCCCAGGGGAGGGTCTGGGTAGAGGGAACGTTACACTCATGCCCTTTGTCCTGTTTCTCACCTGAGGGGGAGCCAACGGCTCCCAGAACTGGTTTGAAAAGTACTATGCACAGGGACACCAAAGGTGCCCCTCATACAGACTTTCTGGTGCTGGCAAGCACATTCACCTGGTCCCAATACACTAAATCATGTCTGGTAGGTGGTCACAACTCCCTGTGACAGGATGTCTATTGCTCTGTCTTCCCTTGCTTGAGCTTGGCTCAGCAGCAGGAGGGCAGAAATGTGTCTCTGGTCGGCAGCAACCATTTTGTGATGTCTAGGTCTAGAAGGCTGGTACCGGGAACACTGAGAGACTAACAGAGGGCTCTTCCAGTGCTTGGAATCATACCCCCACACCGTTTATGGTGTGGGGGTATGATTCCAACATGTTTGATACCAAACATGATAGGATATGTTGCAGCCGTTTTCAAGATGGTCATCTCGTAATTACGCGGTGCCCCTCTATATACTATATGGCTGCTTCACTCACAACCTGGGAGAATGGACTCCGTAGGTTGCAGGGGCACCCTCAAACTTAGAACCAAACTGTCTGCCTTCAGGATTGCAAAGGACTGCTATAGGGGTGTCTTATCGGCTTTAAGTGCAGTGATACTAGATATAGGAAACCTATATCTTTAGTAAGTGGTGCTAGCACCAGCTTACACAGGCTGCAATGGCAGGCCTCTAGTTCCATTTTGAATGGTCTCCCATGGGTGGCATAATACGTGCTTCGGCCCATGGGGGACCTCTGGGGTACCTATGCCCTGGGTACCTTAGTACCATATACTTGGGACTTATAAGGGTACCCCAGTATCCACTCTGGGCTGTACCTAAGTACTTAACACAACTATTTAGGAAGAAAGCAGATAGACTGGGGTCCTGATTAGCTGGACCCCAGTCAGACTAGTCAAAATACAGCTTAGCATCAGACAAAAAGTGGGGGTAACCATGCAAAATGATCCTACCTTCCTACAGGAACATAGGCAATAATGTGTATTTTCCTTTTGCTTACAATGACACTTCCTCATTCAAGTACTTTTTATTCAATGAGAAGCATCTCAAAGTTTTACATCAAGGATGTTCTAATTTTTCAGACTGTACTACCCAGTTTGATGTCAAAAAATGTTCATCTCACTGCTTTATATAGACACAGCAGGGATTTTGAAAGATTAAATTAGGTGCATTTCTATGAGTCCATGTTTTTGAAGTTGCCTGGCCATGGATGAGACAGGAATTAGACAGGCAGCGGCAAAGAACTTCATTCGATGAGGGACGCATGCCAGCAACCCTATTGGCAGAAGAAAGAAACAGGCCATCTGCCATCTCCCGGCAAGACATTGGCTAAGGAATAGTTCCTTACAGCAGTAAGACCTCAGAATAGACCTTTCAAATGAAGAAGAAGAACAAGATAAAGAATTCAAAGACTTAGGAGGTGTAGGAAAAGATGAATTCCAAACAGGAAAGCGGACAGTATGAATATTGGAAGAAAAATAATAAATAGACTTGGAAGGTCACTTGGAGGAGGTTGAGAGTTGATAATGAGGAGAAAAAAGCTGGTTTATATCTGAGAAAAGTTCAGTATGATGGTGGGGCGTGTGAAGAAAAGATGAGAGTCTTAGGAAAAGAAATAGAAGAAATAAGGGTCTCAAGATGGAATTGAAAAAAACCTAATTTCGCAGTTGAAACAAATATTTCCATGTTTACTCATCTTGCTGAGATGACATGGAGCAAATTAATATTGCAATGGTCAAAATTCCAGTGAGTCATGTCTGGCCAACATTCCTAGGACATCAGCTTTGTTAGCAGAGGATTCTTTCACAATCTACTTCAGTGAAGTATACATTGAAATCTCTGCTCTGAAGGAAACCTCAGCAGAGGAAAGAAAAATCTCTAATATGGGTAGTAAAAGACAAATAATGGCAGACAGAAAGAATCAACACAAAAAAAGTATGGAGTTTATGTCAATTGGAAGCCAGCAACGAAAGACACGTTATCTTTTTAACACAACAAATTTTCTGTTGCCCTGTCAGGATAGGCAGACAATAAAATATTGGCTTCCAATACAGTGGCAGTACGGATCGATGATTCACTTCAAGTAGGCCTTATTCAGCATGCAGCGCTGTGAGCAGTGTCAGTGAATTGTTTGGCAGCAGATGAGGTAAGGGGTTTGGTGATTTAAACTTGAGGAGCCTTTGGGCAGCCATGAGAAGAACTTTGATGCAAGCAAATGGCATGTGAGATCAAAGCAAGGCCTGTCATCAGGTTACCTGGTGCATCTGCTTTTTTTTACTCTGTGGACCTAGCAGGATGCTTACAGATGATGGCAGGCACGTTTCTTCTATGGAAAGACTTTTATTTTCCACCCCACAGTACTAGCATTACCAGTGCGCAGACGTGCGGTGAAGTTGGCTGGGGATGTGTGATGTAACCATTCATTCGTTTACCACGCATGCCGATTCCCCGCACAACGGAAGTTTTAACCACCACGCATGCCTTTACAACGATTTATGCGTTGGTAAAGCATGCATGGTAAAGCCATTCCGGTGGTTAAGACTTAACCCCCCACCCCTTGCCCTGAGTCCTAAAAATACCCCCTCCCTCCTGTAAACCAACCCCCTCCCCCTCGAGCCCTAAAAACTTCACTGCCTCCAGTCCTAAATACTACCCCGCCTCCCCTAACCCCTAAGAGTTTACCCGACCGCCCCCTGAGCCCAAAAAACGACCCGCCTTCACCTAATCACCTAATCCCTAAACACTACCCGACCCCCTCTGAGCCATAAAAAAAACCTGAAAACTACACAAACCCCCCTGAAAACTACCCTGAACCCCCCACCCCTGAAAACTACCCCGAACATCCACCCCTAAAAACTGCCTGAACCCCCACCCCCCCTGAAAACTACCATGAAACCCCACCACCCCTGAAAACTACCCCGAACCCCCACCACCCCTGAAAACTACAATATACTCCCATCCCTGAAACTACCCAGAACCCTCACCACCCCTTAAAACTACCCCAAACCCCCCACCCCTGAAAACTACCCCAAACCCCCACCACCCCTGAAAACTACCATGAGCCCCCACCCCTGAAAATTACCCCAAACCCCCATCACCCCTTAAAACTACCTCAAACCCCCACCCCTAAAAAGTACACTGAAACCCCACTACCACTGAAAACTACCCCGAACCCCTACCACCCTTGAAAACTACCAATAACACCCCCTCCCCAGACCCGGCCCTAGCCCCACTTACCTGTCTGTGTCCGCTTCGCGACGCTACTCTTTCAAGTCCCCGCCCATTCCGAACACTAGAGCGCATTTGCATTAACCACCATATGCGTGGTTAAGGCAAATTCGTTGTTCGGGCAAGCGTAGTTACGCTTGTGAGCTTCTGGAACTCGTGGCTCTGGCCGCGTAGTTCCGTATGTTTCCCGTTGGCTGATCCTCAAATGCATCAAAGTGAACAAGTGTTTGCAGGACAACAGGTATCCTGACAAGTGTGCGAAGTACTGACTCCATATCCGTCAATGACCATAGTATGTGCTTTCAGTCTGGCACCTATACCCGAGCATGCAAAGAAGAAACTAAGATTTTTAATTGACAAGTTGAAATTTACATGCCTAGGAATGAAAAGGCTCTGCATAAGAATGCCACCTACTTTGATTAAACTGATCTTGTGACTGACGGGATTTAAGATTTATCCTTGCCATATGAAATTGTGCATACAGTCAAGGCTAGAACACCATATCTGACATGATCACCAACACAGGGTCTATCTGGCCGGGTTATAAACGTAATGGTAACACATTTTTTATAACACTGCAGTAGTCCTTAAGTGCTATCCAAAGGTGACAAAACATTTTTTTTGTCTAAGTAAATGCAACACTGCTCTCAAAACATCAGATCCAGCATCTGGAGAACTTTTCCAGTGTTTAACTGATCCTAACCCTGTTAGCAACATTTGATTGAACATCCGATCACTATCAAGGTTTATAGCACTCAATCCTTGTCTTCAGTGGTTCCAGGGTGAGCAACTGTGCATAATCTACTAGTGCTGTCATCAAGCAAAGCTCGATGTTAGATGAACAGGTTTAAAAGTTGGCGTGTTTCTGCTGTTACTTGCTGAGGCTAAGGTAGATAGCATTACAGGAGTCTGACAGAGAATTAGTCTCAAATTTAATGACGGAGCCACACATTTTTTACATGTAGATGTGTGTTTAGGTCTAGGGAGGCAATGATGCCTTCTTCTATGTTTGTTACTGCAAGCCCCTCCATTTGCAGATGGTATAACACCCATTTGTTAAAGCATCAAGAGAACCATAAAGGCTCCTAATTGAAACACAGGTACCATTAATGTTGGAATTTCAAGGATTTGTTTTTCAGCATGGTTACCTGATCGTCCCTGCTGGGTCCAGCCTTTAATCTCCTCTAATCTCTGCTCCCCCGTGTGGCGCCATTTCTGCTGTGCCTGCCGCCTCCTCCCTCCCACTGCCGCGTTAGTAATCTCGTGGTCGCAGTGCGGAGGGAGGAAGAGACTACATTGCCCAGGCTCCCTGGTTGTCACCACCCCGGAAGCAGCGCGATCTAATCTCCCGCGCCCGGAGGAGCTTAAACAACGGACACTCTCCCCGCGTCGCGGGCTCGCGCGCGGGCGGTGCCGGGCTGGGCCCGGGCAGAGGGCGGGCCGTCCGGGGCCGGTAGAGGCTGGGCCGGGCCATATCCCTAACATTTGCCCCGTGACGCATACAGTCTTAGTAGTGCTGCATGCTAATATAGGTAATGGTGGACCACGGACCAAGTAACGTATATATTACGGTACATGTGGTAATTGTACCATAAAGGAGGCGGCTCAGCCCGCCAATGTGGTTCTTACTGTATTGCCTGGCCATATTGCACTTGAATATTTTGTCTGCTATATTTATTGTGGTTATCCCAGTCTTGTAGGGTGCTAACACTTGATTTATTCCGTCTCCTTGTATTTGTGAGCATTTATTCATATATGATCTTATTGCGGCGCATTATTTTTTTGCCTATATAGGATTGTAGTCCATAAGTACTATATGTGACTCTGTTAATACGAGTCACCCCTTTTGAGCACTCGCACTTTAATCTCTTGGAGGCTTATTGTTCTACTTATTTAGTGCTGCATTTGCATCATTTGCACGTTCTGCACTTTACATTTAGGAGGCGAGCTGTTTTGAAATACTGTATTTGTTCTTCAGCATAAGCCATTTTATTCTGATCCTACTCCTATTTTGCTTTTATATCTTGAATATTGTGACGTATTTTCTGTCCATGTGATATTGTGACTGATGGTTTTAACTGTCCGGTATTTAAGCTTGTAATTGCGTAACACTTTGTATTTTATATTTTTATAAAATTTTGCATTCATTTAACAAATCGGGACTGCGAGGTATCTCTTCCCATAGATTATTCTTTCCTTATAACAAATTGGGACTGCGAGGTATCTCTTCCCATAGATTATTCTTTCCTTATAACAAATTGGGACTGCGAGGTATCTCTTCCCATAGATTATTCTTTCCTTATAATAAATTGGGATTGCGAGGTATCTCTTCCTATAGATTTCTCTTATAACAATTTAATTATCCTCCTTAGTCAACTTAATCAATAAACTGTTAGTACTATGTCTACAAAGGGCAGTAGGAATAAACTAACTGGAGGTGGAGCTCAGGGGATAGGCCCAATAGATAATTTTATTATAAGGGCAAATGAAGCCATAGATCAAGGCATCAGTCTTTTGGAGCGTAGAGTCTCCCAAGACTTAGCCCTGGCAACAAGATCATCTATGGGATCACTTGCGTTAGCTAAAACTCCACTACAGGGTAAAAATAAAAATAGTGCCTCCACAGTAGTAGAAGTACATAGCATACCAAACGAGGTCGATTTGTCAGCATCACACTTACTGACAGACTCACAATTAGGCCTGGCACTGGAAAAGTCTCCGGAATTAATTATTAGCACTACGCCAGTTGAGATAAGTTCGAGATCCTTAAGAGGCAGGAGAGAGGGTGCCATACGGAAACAAATAAAACCGATAACTATGTCAAAAATTTAAAAACCCTCTATGCCGAAGAGAAAGCAAGGGAAAGAATCAAATTATCATGGAAACAATGGTAAAGGGGATAATCAATCTGATGTGATAGACGCAGTTCCGGATGCCCAAAGTAAAAAGTCTTCGAATATCTTGGGTGGAACCTGCGATAAATGTAATAAAAATATTAATTGCGAAATAAACAACCAGTTGTTGACAAGAATTGGGGATCTTTTTAAAACGTATTTGTCCCCTATAGAGTCCAGACTGACACAAATTGAAAAACATCTGGCTATACTGAGTGCTACCTCAAAAGATTCCCTTAAGCATGGGGCTTTAAAGACTGGGGGAACACAAACTAAACCTATTGATCCTACTCTGTTGGATAATCCCACGAATGTACAATTATGTCCCTTACAGGCCCCAGATAAGCAAACGGCCGATAAATTGCCTATTTTAACCGAACCTAACAGACAGGAAAACATTCTAGCTAATGATACTACATTGCCCAAAAGGGCTCAGGATATGGGCGCGAAAGGGGATATTGTATAAGGAATGAGCAGTTCCTAGGGGTTGCTGTCTAGGACAGGGGGAGGGGAAAGGGAAGGAAGGGGAAGAACAGGTCTTTCTTCGAAATGCCCTCACACACCCCAAGGGATGTCATGCTTCATCATTTGGGCATTTGCCCCTCGTCAGGCCGGCGCTGCAATGCCTGACGGGCTCCCGAAACCGGGGCTCTTTATCGGGGATCTTTTGAAGAAGCCGTATGGGTGCGTGTGGGTGTGAGGGCTAGGTAGTGCACAAGGAGTGGGATAAATAAAAAAGGTTTTAGAGCCGTCCTACTAAATTCAAGTTTTAATTATTGAGGAAGCTCCAGCCTTAATAAAAATATGTAGAAGCCCTGTGTAGGAAATAATGTTCCCTAAGGGCTAATCAAGCGTGAGTGTGGTCAACATGTTTCGTGCCCCAGCTGCCCCAGAAGGGGTCAATGGCACTTCGTCAGGACCAAGTGAATGTGAGATGCGTGCACTACCGTATAGCAATAGTTGCTAATTACGGTAGGGGGTAATTAATAAAGAACTGGTACTGGGGTGTACAGAGACCTGTAGGAGAGGGGAGAGAAGACCAAAAGGGGAAAAAAGGAAAAAGAAAACAGAACCAGCGGTTACACCTGCCGGGAGGCATACAATACATGTACTGGTAGGTGGTGCGGTGAGAAGCACACTTGTGATTCGTAAATTAGGATTCACTTCACTGTCTAACGTCCAAAAACGGCCAGTGAGTGCAGGTTTGACTAAGTAAATGCGGCGTGACTTTAAGGGTGCTTAGGTGCCAGAAGTGGTTACTTGGCTGAAGGTAAAGTGAAAGACAAATAATCGATCTCGTGTGACTTGGTGGAGGAATCAATCTCATCACTCGTCATTATTGGTGAGAGTCACTCTCAACGTTCACACTTGCGCTCATGTATTGGCGACATAAATTAAGCAAAGTTAAAAAAGGGGGTCGGGAGAGGACCGGGACCTAAGGGACACTGACAATTGAAAGGGGGTAAAAACAAGCAGCCAAAGGAGACTAAAAATGAAATGTTGGTGACTGATATAAAAGCATGCAAGCTCGACGCGCTAGTGTCAGAAATTTTAAAGCGCCGGGCACACGCTGAAGACTCACCCCCAATAACCTAGTTCCGGCTGACGGGGAGGAACAGAGCACATTAGTTGCTCCGGAGTCTAAGAAAACAATTAGGGGAACAAGAGAGGTCCGGTTACATTAAGCTGGTGACAACACTTCGGCGAAAAAATAAGCTTACCGTCTAAATCCAGACAACCAATTGAGTACTCACGGCGGTAGACGAGCAAATTGCCGGTGTCCTACCCTCGCTCTGGGCCCCGTAAGGAAACCTTCCGGGGGGAGTTCTTAAATAGCGTTGTTAGAGAAACGTCCCCGAACGTGGCGGCCATTTTGGATAGGGCTATCCTCGCGTTTCAATCAGGATAACATCCGGGAAGTGGTGGTGACCCGTGTTGTTTCATGACAGCCATATTGTAATGGGGTGAGAGGGTATGACCAGTATAGATGTTGGAGCAGATCAGAAGGGGGGAGTGCATTCTTTGTAACAGGAGGCTACACAACTTCATTGTGGTGATGTACTAGTGATACGGCGAAATATATTTCAAAAATTAGATATTGCAAATCGTGATGTTACCATGGGAAAATGGTAAACAAGGAGCACTTCCGGAAGTAATCACAAGGAACGTGCCCACAGTGTCTGCTATGAAATATTGGAGACTTAGTGAGTTGAAGTTGACCTCATGCCGAGTATACATAAAGGGGCTTGCTATTTGATTCAGTTCAGCCCAAGGTGTGTCATCATTCAAACCCTTGAGAGTAGTGCCACTTGAAAACCCAACCGTGATCAGCTAATAAAGTGGAATGTAAGTTGGAGATTATAGGGAATTGAGATAGACATAATACTGAATTGGCCTTGGTGCGCTAGCTATTTGAGTTCAGTTCCGCCCAAGGTATGTCATCATTCAAACCCCTTAAGTGTGACCCCAACTTGAACACCCAGCATAGTTCTTTCCTAAACAGGGCTTCTTTTGTGATGGTAGGGAAGGCCTCTAGAATAGTCCAGTTTAGGTCATTAGGTGTGTGATTTTGTTCTGCAAAGTGTGAACACATTTTGGTATTGGTTTTTTTACACCGTACATTACTTCTGTGTTCAGTTAATCTGGTTTTTGCTGGGCGTGTGGTCATCCCAATGTATTGTAAGAGGCAAGGACACGTAATAAGGTAAATACAGTTACGTGTATTACAGTTTGTGTGTTTTTTCTGGGTCCAGCTCCAGTTGCTGGTGAGTTGAACTGTTTTTGTAGCTCGGGTTAGTGGGCAAACCACGCATTGACCGCAGGGGTAATGTCCGCTCACCGGAGGTAGGTTCCATAGGGTGGTAGAAGCTGCAGGGTCTGTTTTTTTGGGTCTGGTGTTAATGAGGAGATCCTTGAGGTTGGATGTGCGTTTAAAAGCAAATCTCGGTTTTTGTAGGGACAATTCACCTGAGTCTAGTATTCGCCAGTGTTTGTTAATGGCCCTTTTTAACATATTAGACTCTGTGGTAAAAGTGGTCACACATGTGATAAGATCTAATTCAGGTTTGGTTTGTGATTCAAGAAGAATCGATCTGTTAGTGTTACGTGCTCGTTTTTGTGCGTTGCTAATGATACGGGCAGGGTATTCTCTCTGAGCTAGATTGACACTAAGTTCAGATGCTTGTTTTTTGTAGTTAGTTATCTGGCTGCAGTTCCTGCGAATACGCAGGAACTGCCCATAAGGAAGATTGTCCTTAAGTGCCTTGGGATGAAAACTGTTGTATTGTAGGGGACAATGGCTGTCAGTGGGTTTTTTGTATGTGATAGTCTCCAGGTAGCCCGTGTGGTTAGGGGATAGACATATATTTAATTTGCCCCCTGAAGCAAGCCCCTATGTGGTGATTATGACAGGGGTCCCAGAAATGGCAGGTCATATCGAGGAATCGAGCTGGTCACTAAAGAATAAAGTCCAGCATTGGCTCAACATTAACCGCCCTTTACCCCCTCGTCGTTCAAGCAGGATTCTAATGGTACGTAGAGTACCATGGATAGGGCAAGAGGAGAAAAAGACCCATGGCGACTGCATAATCATCAATTTTGAGGACCCAAATATTGTAGATTATATATGCTCATGGAGGAACTTAGGATGTAATGAACGTATTGAAACAAAAAGATTTGCTTTCTTTTATCCCTCCATAAGCTGTCCCGGGTCGGGTTATGATGAGGGAAATTGGAGCAGAATAGGTTATCGGAACTGGAAGGGGAACCAGAGAGAGTGGGGAGTGCGGAACCAAAATGATAGAAACCTTTTTGGAGACCACAGAGGGATCCCGACTTTTAATAGGTTTAGCTGCCTGGAGTCTGTAGATTGACCCATAGTTCCTACTGATTCGCCAACCAGAGAGCGGAAGGGACAGATATTGAATAATGGTAGAGCTAAACAGATGGTTTATAGCAATTCCAAACCAACTCTGGAAAATAGGAATATAATTATAGATTCAGTCGTAGCACCTACTACACAATGTATGTCAATTGCAGAAATAAATAATGCAGGGACTGCTGTAATGGGAAACACTAATGGTAGCGATGGGACCGTTAAGCCCAGAAACAGATTTCTAAATATGGGGATGGAATCTGGAGAAAGTGTAAAACCTCCTTCAGATAAATCATCCAATACGAACTTGAACATCCTTAGCTGGAATGTCGCAGGGCTAGAGCCCAGACTGTCGGACTCTAACTGGCTAGGGATACTACAGGATAAAGAAATAATAATGTTTCAGGAGACCTGGGCTACTATCGATCTCCAGATAGAAGGTTTTCATTGCAACAGTGTGATTGCAACTAAGAATGATTATGGCCGCCCTAAGGGTGGGCTGTTGATTGGTGTTAGGATAACAGCAGGCAGTAGTATAAAGTTAATACCCACCAATAACCCCAATATTCAGGTTATCGAATATAAAAGGAAGGCACCCATTTATGTGATTAATTTTTATAACAATGACTTTTATTCAATCCCAAATAAAAATGTTATCGTGTTAGCACCTTTCTGAGAGTTGTAACGTATGTTCGCAAAACAATGGAAAACCCTTGAAATAATTTTAATGTCGAATAATTTATGACCACATATTGTGTACTGTACAAATATATATTTGTTTTTATACTTGGATTTGCATATATGTGATTGCTTTTATGAATTTGAAAAATTCGAATAAAGATGATTTGAATTTGAATTGAATTTTGAATAACACTGCAGTAATCCTTAAGTGCTATCCAAAGGTGACAAAACATTTTTTTTATATATCAAGAACGAAGGGGGGGGGGCGTAACGGGCTTTTTAAAGGAGGTCCAGCTAAGTATGCCCTAAAGTGTACAGAAAACTAATTACAATGCTGTTCCTTTACAAAGGGGATGAGACAAACCAGGTAGTGTGCAAAGGATTTTGATTCATTGGATATTGTGGCCCTCACACAACCCTCAGGATGTCGTGAATCACGTACCCTTCAGGATGTATCGTGTCATCATCGGGCTGCTCCTGCGTCGAGTCGGCTGGTGCAATACCCGACGGGCTCTTTTTAGGGAGCACTCTTGTGGAGATCTTTTTATCCGGTACAGCCGTTGGTCGAGGTGGGAGTGTGGGGCTGGATTTTCGTAATGTAGATGAAAGAAAATAATTAAAATAGGGTTCGGAGTGCTTGTCTCAAAATATTTATTTAGGAAGCCTCCTTGCCTAATTAAAACTTTCTTTCATCTACATTACGAAAAACCAGCCCCACACTCCCACCTCGACCAACGGCTGTACCGATGATGACACGATACATCCTGAAGGGTACGTGATTCACGACATCCTGAGGGTTGTGTGAGGGCCACAATATCCAATGAATCAAAATCCTTTGCACACTACATGGTTTGTCTCATCCCCTTTGTAAAGGAACAGCTTTGTAATTAATTTTCTGAAAACATTTTTTTTGTCTAAGTAAATGCAACACTGCTCTCAAAACATCAGATCCAGCTTCTGGAGAACTTTTCCATTGTTTAACTGATCCTAACCCTGTTAGCAACATTTGATTGAGCATCTGATCACTATCAAGGTTTATAGCACTCAATCCTTGTCTTCAGTGGTTCCAGGGTGAGCAACTGTGCATAATCCACTAGTGCTGCCATCAAGCAAAGCTCGATGTTAGACGAACAGGTTTAAAAGTTGGCGTGTTTCTGCTGTTACACGCTGAGGCTAAGGTAGATAGCATTACAGGAGTCTGACAGAGAATTAGTCTCAAATTTAATGACGGAGCCACACATTTTTTACATGTAGATGTGTGTTTAGGTCTAGGGAGGCAATGATGCCTTCTTCTATGTTTGTTACTGCAAGCCCCTCCATTTGCATATGGTATAACACCCATGTGTTAAAGCATCAAGAGAACCATAAAGGCTCCTAATTGAAACACAGGTACCATTAATGTTGGAATTTCAAGGATTTGTTTTTCGAGGGGACCTGGAAGTATTTGAGGACACCCCTCTTTGATTTTTGTGCTGCCTCTTGTCTCTGTATTTGAAGATCCACAATATCACTTATCAGAGCTACAGACAATCTTTCCATTTTCGAGGCACCAACCTATCTGTAATTCCCTGGTTGTCCACCAGACAAGCTCTGCCACTCATCCTCAAATGAAGAGGACCAGCATCAGTTTCAGAGCTATAACGTTGTCTAGTTTCAAGAGTTAGATGTTCAGACTCTCTTGGCATTCCTATTTAGCTTACATTGTGGCACTTGCAGTTTTATTTTTCTAGTTTTCAAAGCAATAGTAATGAATATTAGACTATTTCACAGGATTAAGTCCTTTGCAGAATCGATTCCCTTCTTGCAACCTATATATTCTGCTCCAAAGTACAATCGTCCTACCTACATCTTACTGATGGGCCACCACCCTCCTCTCTTACCCTGTTCAAGACAGTATTCTGACTTCTACATTCAAAGACCCTCAGAGGCCTCCTTCGAGCATGCATCAAATTAGTGATGTTGCATAACTTACAAAGCTTTCCATACATACAAACCTGGTCACCTAGTAGAAGCATTGGCAAAACCAATAGGTCTGAGTTTAAAATGCTAATGTAGGAAATGTTAACACACCCCAGAAGAAGCCAGCACGATTGGACAGGCAGGCACATAGCTCTAAATTAGTCCTTCATATAGGTCAAGGCAAGCACCTGAATGGTAGTTTAAGTAGTCACGCAATTGCATTAGATGAGGGATGAATACTTTCTGGGCCAAGACATGATTAACAAATTCTCCAACCAATGAATGAAAGAGACTGGTCGAAAGACGGAATCACAAAGACTACTCTAAATATATTGGTTGCAACAAATCTATTTGATAGATGTGCTGTTAAAACCGAGAACTAAAAAATATCCTTTTCTGACTGTGCATTTGTCATGTCATATGCAGCACAAACGTGATAGATTTAAAGAGCGTTGAACCTCCTACATATTATGCCACCTGCCTCTCTTCCCAACAACAACCTCCCCCTTCAGTTAAGGCTAGCAACATCTATCCTAGCTTTCAGAAAATAATTCAAGATTTGTTGCCCCCATTGAATTAATAGCCCTGCCTACAAGAATGCAGTCTTCACTTGGACAATCCCCTCAGTCACGTCTTTATTTTGCTATGATATTGACCACCAGCACATCTGCGATGTAATGTGCTATGTAATATAACTGGCATATCACAGCCTACTTGTTGGACATGGCCTGTTTTGCAGGGTCACCCACCAAACGTTTGCCTTCTTCCTCCTGCTTTTTGCTGGATTCATATTTGTTTGGCCATAGGACACTGTGCACTTTATCACTGCCAACCAGTGCTGAAGTGCTTGTGCTCTCTCTTCTTAAAACATGATAATATTGCCTCATACCCAGGTGGCATATTTAATGTACTTATAAGTCCCTAGTACAGTGCACTATAAGTGCCCAGGGCCTGTAAATTGAATGCTACTTGTGGCCCTGCAGCACTGGCTGTGCTCCCCCCACCCCACTTAAGTATCCCTTTGAGCATGGGTAAATACTGCAGGTGCTGAGCCTGTGTGTGCAGTTTTAAACTACAATTTCAACCTGGCAAAATAAACCTTTTGACTGCACCAACCCTTCCTTTTCAGAGCATATAAGTGACCAATAGGAGAGGCCCTGGACAGCCACTGCAAGGCCTATCTCTTCCGTAGGATAACATTGGAGTTGCCTTATCATATTTTTATGTGTAATTTTCAAATGGGAAGAGATATTTGGTTTATATTTAGTGTCTCTGGAATCCCAAATCCTAACTAATGGTGAAGTCATATTTAAAATTACAATTCTAAACAATTTCACTTTTAGAAAGTTGACATTTTCTTGCTTTAGCCATTTGGCGCCTGCAGCCTGTCTCTGGTCACATAACTAGGTGTAGTTGGCAGAAAAGACTTTGTGTATTCCTCCTAGACAGCCAACCACAATGGGAGCTTAGGTGTGACTGAGTGGGCCATATCTAGGAGGATGGGAAGGAGGAGTTGGGACCAACCTCACTTACACCTGAATAGGTTGGGTCCTGTTCCCACGCAAATGGCTTCATACCCACAACAATTAGTCTAGAGCCAGGGCTGGCCAGTCAGGGCATCTGTGCACTTCAAAGGTATGCCTCCAGAATCTTCTCCCCACTTCAAAAGCACAACTGTGTATAAAAGAAGGATCTCAGACCCCAAAACTTCAGTATTCTGCCAGGAAGAAGGACTGTTGTGCTACTGAAGGACTGCCACACTGCTGGACAGCTACTCAGCTGAACTCCTGCTTTGCTGT
Organism: Triturus cristatus; assembly: GCF_964204655.1. Classification (NCBI taxonomy): domain Eukaryota; kingdom Metazoa; phylum Chordata; class Amphibia; order Caudata; family Salamandridae; genus Triturus; species Triturus cristatus. The sequence continues at coordinate 278,509,204 of NC_140583.1, forward strand.
GCTGACTTTCTGCCTGCTGCCCTCTTGCATGGTTGAGAAGGACTGAACCTGCATCTCAAGAGATGCAGGCCCCAGAACCCAAAGTTGCTCCAAGGGCTAGTTGCCTGGCGTCCTGATCTGAAGCCTCAGAAACATAACAGGCTTCAAGCACACCCTGCACCTGGACTCTGCCATCTTTGAGTCTACCCTGGCAAGTAGTGCCACCCCAGTCCTGGATCTTTAGAAGAGGGCCTAAGGTGCTTGCCAGTGGAAACAACGCATCTTCTCTGCTGAGCGCCATACCCCCGAGAAGAACCAAAGCATTACAGCTGTCGCCTGGATTGGACCCGTCATAAAAGACTAGTATTACAGTTACACCCCGCGTTTTAGAACCGAAGCATTACCTTCAGAACCGCCAGTGCACGATGCTTTCCCCGGCGCAGCTCCTCGCATCTCTCGTCAACAGCAGCCTCAACGATGACTCCAAAACTTCACATCACAGCTTCACCATTCATCGGAATCGGCGCATCGCCTCAGTTGCATAACCCCATCGACAAGATACTCGACGTTGACACAACAAGACCATGCACTGCAGCTACGCCATATCTCAGAAATTACACATCGCCTCGGCTGCATGGCACATCTTCGACGTAGATCCACACAACGCTCCGCAACCAGGATTTGTTGTGCTTTGTTTAGCGGGCCTAACTGGGTCCCTGTAGCCAGCCCACACTCCATCGCGGACAGCCTGAACTTGTGACTTTGTCTTGGTCTGGCGCACTCAGATAAACCCCAATACTGCCTTGTGCTTTTTGACGCCATATTCCTCTGTAAACTTAAAGATTCAACTACTTCGGTCCTACTGATTTGATTTTTGTTGTTTTGATTATTAAAACTTAATCTATTTTTCTAAACCCTTTGTGTGCGCTTTTTGTGGTGTGTTTTCACTGTTTTACTATTTGAAGTGTTGCACAAATACCTTACAGATTGCCTGACCGCTCCGTGCCAAGCTACCAATGGGGTGAGCACAGGTTGATTTGGGGTTTGCATGTGCCTTACCTAGACAAGGTTTGTGGTTGCTGCTTGATCAGGACTTATACCCCAGTCAACCAACAATCCCATTTCTTACACTACTGAAAATATCCAGATGTATAACCTCGCCCTGCTCATTTATTATTTGCATCCTGCCAAAAACTCTGGATCAAGCAGGATTAATTGTGCATAAACTGCTAATATAGGAACAGTAACTGATGTAAAATCTATTTTAGCATGTGCATTCTTCACATATCCAACTCGCTCAGCTACTTTCGGTGACCAGTTAATCAATATATAAATATATGCGATAAAACAAAGAGAAAGTGATTTTCCGGGGCGCGCACCTCTTTCAAGAACCAAAGAAGGAGGAAGTCACCCTCCCTAGTTCAGTCATCCAAGCTGAGAGCTTCCGCTGCAGTCTCTCCGCAAACCTAGATGCGCAGTTATCTCCCTGTTGCTGGGGTGACTCACTCTAACGAGAGAGCACAGGCTGCCTTGAGGGATATTGTGATAACTCAACAACCTCATTAAGCACCCGGCTGGAGTCAGCCTTCTGTTATCGGCCATGTCTCCGCGTGAGAGCAATATGCGGCAACAGTCATGTCACGTCTGCTCTCTCCATCAGGCACAGCACAGGGGCTTTCTATTCAGCCTCGCGCCCTCCGTGTTAATCAGGTCAGCTCGCGGATTGGTCAGGTGTCGCTGCCTTTGTGCGCCATCTTGTCCCTGCTGATGCCCGGACAAAAGCCCGCCACTCTTTCCATCATCTCGGTCCTCGCTGGGCAGCATTCCTGCCGCGCAGGCGCCATTGTGCTGCTGCGGTAACAGACTCGTTCCACCTGTAATTAGTATGTCAGTGAGCCCACGGGGGATTGTTAAGGCAAAAAAATAAATGGTTTAATGCAGCCAATCTGTCGCTCACTGGAGGAAAATGCACTTTCTATTCACGCACGGGCTACGCGTATTGGCTTTTATTGCACACACCATACTGAACTGCCTGTCTGACGCTTAAATTGGAGGTATTCTTATTACATTATGGCACAGAAAGAATCATGTATTGGACGGCCTCCCGTGATTTTACAGTGAAAATCCCTGCGTGCTCAAGAACACAAGGTCTGGTCGGCTGTACTAAGACATGAATTCGAGGAGACCATTCTATTTTCTGTCACTCTGACACAACGTGTGATCTTTCATTTCAGTCAACTCATCTCACTCCTGGTCACTCACAAATTTGAGAGCGAGGGAGATTTCCAGAATGAGTGTGGGCCAGGAAGGGGCATAGTCAATCATAATTATTGCTTTCAAATGCTGCCTCCAGAAGAAAAAACGTGATTGTAATTCTTTTCTGACTTACTTGATGGGTCGCAAATAGACTATGTTTTAATAAGCTTAAATTGTTAAGACACCAGCCGTATCTATGACTATTCCAGCAAGCCTTGGGACCTAATACTGGTGAAACCGCTCAGGAAGCTACCACACGACCTAAAGCAATCACACAGTCTCCACCCCACCACCGAAAGATTCACACCCTTTTGGGGGAAAACTTGCTGTCCATAACCATGTCTGCATTCCCTTTTCTTTCTGTCACCCCCGCCCCGCATTATATCGCCAAACCTTAAGACCCTCAAAGTTCCCCTCATCCGCATTGGTTTCATTCGCCAACATCCTCCGATGCTCTGGAGGCCGCGGCCTCTTTAGTTTCTGGACCACAGAACATGTGCTTAAGCTGACCAATGACAATTTTTCAGTTTTCGGTCTAACTGTTGTTTGCAGCTTACAGCCTTATCTTGCTTCTCCTCTGGAACGCTGTCTGTTTTCTCATTGTAGCGAATGCGGCATTTGCAGGCCAACTTTTTGGTACCTTCCTTCCTCCTGTGCCTCTGACACTTGAAGAATTCACCCTGGCTTCTGTCAGAGAATTCAGTTGAATGAGCTGATTGGGCCATTTGAAGATCAAGTGGCAGAGGTGCCCTCATGTGTCCTACTCGTATATGCTTTGTGAACCGAGGGATTCAAACAAATGGCAGAAGCCCTCGTCTTCTTTAGGGGTGATCGCCAAAAGGTCCGAAGAGAACAGAATTGCGTGTTCCTCGATTTTAAAGTCACTTTTCTTTCTTGCTCAATTAATTATTTGCTCTTTTGGAAAGGAAAAAATGCATCTTTGTGAAAATTCACAGTTCAGGTTTTTTTATACTGTTCGGGCAGAGCTTATTTTCAGCCTACTCTCAAAGGATGACATCTCCCCAGTATGTGTCAATTGTGCCCATGCCCACTGATTAAAAATGTTTTGATCCCCATGCATGCTATTGCTATGCCGCTGGCCCTCGTGGGGCAGTTTTGTACCCTCGGAACCTTGAGTGGGGTCACCTAATCTTTTTTTTTTTTTTTTTACAGAGTTTTACAAAAGCGCAAACTCGACTCAGTATCGGGTATCAGAGCTGCTTTACATAGCAGCAGTTGCGTTACATGAGGACACATTCATTTGTGTTAGGCACAGGGAGATTAAGTGACTTGCCCAGAATCACAGGATGTTCAGCGTCATTGCCGAGACTTGAACCCGGTTCCCCAGATTCGAGGTCGACCGCCCTAGCCTTGAGGCCAACTCCTCTCCCCCTCTTTCCTTTAAGAGTGGCCAGCCTGAGAAACCATATTTCCTCTATGTCAGCATTAAATGGGTAACCTCACGTGCATGCCAGTTCCATTGAGGATTGCTGTGCCTCTCTCGCCAGCTGATATCCTCTTCTAAGATCCGCTGGGGGCCTCCAGGCTTAAAGCAGAGAAAGCCTCCTGGAGGCTACGCCTAGTGGGTCTTCACTGCTGCCTGCCTCGTCACACTCACTCCCTGGATGCCCAGGGTGCGAGCTGCCCACCTCCAGTGGTGTGCGGATGTCAGAGCTGTACCATGCCACTGCTGTCTGGGATGTTGTGTGGCTACTTCCGCCACTCGCCAGGTGTGAGGACTTCATATGCAGTTACCTTCTTGTTTTTCATAATTTGCAATGTGGACACTGTTTTCTGTTACACGGTGCTCTCTCTGGGCTCCAGAATGTTATTTCTTCTGCCCATGGAGTCTTCCAAAAGAGATTCCTCATTTGGTGTGGAGATGGTGGTGGCTGTCATGGATACTTAGACAAGCCAGGGCAGCAGGAGAGGCTCCAAAATCTACACAGCCACCAAACTTGGCCACGACTCCCCAGTGAATATTTTCGGATGTGTGATTGCTGACACATAGGCTATTGAGCTCCGATCTGCAATTGAGAATAGTTATCACTTGATGATCTAGCTTTCTGTTGTTTTTCTAATATGTTTCCCTCTAGTACATTGTCTAAATTTGATTATGCCAAGTTCAACTGCGCTACATGCTTTAAAACTTAACACTTCTACTACATTCCCTAAAATGTGTACAATGTTCAGAAATGAATGACAAACATAGATAACAAAAGAAATAGCTGAAAACCTGACTGTGTATGCATTAGCCATGCTGTTTTTAATGCTCATTTAGAGCTTGGCCGTAGGTCCATCTTCGCAGGTGAGAGGAGGCTATGAGCTCTCCTCGCCTGGGGATGGACAGCCCGCCATATTTAGAGATCCCCACATATAAGTGGGGATCTCTGGGTCCATGGTGAAGTCGCTTCTGAGATGGCTCAATTAAAGGCACTGAATTTTGCAAAGCGATGACCAAGTTTGATGCACTTGCTTGACAAACCTTTATGTTCTCTAAAAACAGACTCCCAACGTGGCAGTATGTAAAAGGACCCCCCCAAAAAACACAGCAATAACTATGATGTAAGGGAGGCTTTCCCCTGAATATGGGGGCCATTGAGCAATTTTATGTAAAAGGCAAGAAGCCATCATTGTAGTGCACATCACTTTAACCGCTTATTCCCAGCACCAATCAGAGGTCACAGAGTAGCGTCCCAGCACCAATCAGAGGTCACAGAGAAGCGTTATGATGTTAGTGTATAAGTTAGTGCAGTCCCATGTCCATTTCTCTTTGATTGATGCTCCTTACAAGAAAATATTATTATTATTTCTATTATTAATTCTTTACTCCACCTTTTTATTATTTTAATGCAGCCTTGTTCAGACTCCTTTCCTTCCTAACTCCTTCCATGTCTTTCACTTTTAGATGACTTAACACTGCAATACTTGAATCATTATTTATCTCTCAAATACCTTATGATTTAGTTGTATCTCCATTTTATCACATGTTGTGTAAACTGGATTGTTTATCTTTGAATTCTGTCTCGTGCAGTCTTACCTTCTAGTTAGTCTTTGACTTGGGTTCTGGATGTTGAACTCGAATAACTGGAGAGCTAGAGCTGAAGGACGGGGCACGGCTGGATGGGCTCTTCACTGGATATATTTTTTTCTTCAAAAAAAGACCTTTCCATTTCAACCATGAGGTGTCGATGACTATTTTATTACCCAGAAGCTATTCGCTACATGTTTTGGTGACAATTTGGTTTGGAAATCCACATTGTAAGCCTATCAGATGCCGTTTCATTTGAGAGGAGTGTCCGTTACCTACGGCTGCCATCGTCATTCAGATTGCTGGATGCTTTTCAGCGGTTAAGTCACATTTACGTCTGTGCGTTAGTAAGAGGGGTTTGGGGGGCAACCAAGCATCGGCCATTTCGTGATACTTTGAGCTACATTGGGATTGGTCCAATTGTAGCCCAATTTTGGAGTAGTAGCCCAAAGGTATATAGGGGTTTTTCGCGCGTTCCCAGCCACCATTTTAGGTTTGGTGACCTGGTGGCCGGGAGCGCTGCGCAGATTAGGTTTTTATTTAGGCCTAGCGGCAGTTTTTGGGCAAGTGTCTTGATTATTTGCTTTGGCGGCAGAGTCTTAGAGGCAGGATGGCTGGGAAAGATTATCGGGTGCTGGAGGCGATGAGGCTGTTAAGTGAGTCTGGCCAGCTGGATCTGTGGATGGCAGAGGCCTCCACTGCCACGCGCCCGGTGAGGCGTGCATTGGCCGGGGTGGTGGCCGCCGTCGCGACTTGTTCGCCCCCCCGGAAGGCAGTCAAAGTTAAGGTGAGTCTGAGGGGCCACGCGGATGCCAGGAGCGCGGCCCCGACGAGTGTCGCGTGTCCTAGTGGGGGTGCGGGAGCCTCTGGGGCATCCGTTATGAGAGGCATGGTTGCCCGGCGGGGGAGCGCATCTCGCTTCTCCCCGCCGGGTTCGAGTGGGGATGGGGGCCGCTCGTATGTGAGAGAAGCGGCCTGTGTGCAGAGTGCAATGGTCAGCAGTAGGGCAGCTCAGGGGTGGAAAGCACTGCCCCAGTGCAAGAGGAGGCGCGTCGAGGGAGCGGGGGGGGCCCCCTATACATTGGCAGTGATGAGCGGGAAGGCCCGGCGGGGGAGCGCATCGCGTGTCTCCCTGCTGAGGTCGCAGGCTGAAAGGGGCCGCTCCTATGTGAGGAGAGCGGCCCGAGGGGTGAAGGGAGATTGAGACAGCTCAGGGGGGCTACGGTGCTTCAGCTGGATGGGGAGCAGCTAGGGGTGGAGGTTAACGGCAGTCAGGCCTTGCAGGAATCAGAGCGAGCGGGTAGGGGATCTGGACAGGTGGGTCAGGGGAGGCCCCTTGGAGGTTTGTGCGCAGGGGCAGAGGATTAGGCAGGCGACTGGTAGGTGTGGGGGTCTCTTCGCAGACAGGGCTGGGGGTGAGGTAGCGGAAGGGGGCGTTTCCCTTTTGTTGATTGACTCGGAAGGGAGTGAGAGGGACTGGGACGGCCTGGATATTTTTGCTTCGTGGGCAGAAGGGGTTTCGGGGGCGCATGGGGATGGTGGGCTGGAGGGGTGCAGCCGGAGGGCGGGGTCAGATGGTTCAGGTGGGGTCAAGGGTTTCTCGGCGAGGGGTGCCAGTGGAGGGGTGCAGGGGGAGTCGGGCAGAATCAAGGGGACAAAGAGGCCGGGCCGAGTTGGGTGGGTATGCAGGGTGCAGCAGGTTGGGAGTGGAGCGATGGGGAGGGGGATTTAGGGGACAGGGAAGGGGAGGTGGATCTTAGCGCTGTGGGGCGGGCGTGGGTGGGTGGCTAGCACATTAGGTGGTGGTAGGAAGCAGATTTGAGATGGGAGGGAGAAGAGAGAGGGGCCCAGCACACCAGACCGTAAATTTATTTTGCAGGCGCCGGAGCGATGCGTGGCGCCAGACTTGGCAGGGCTGGGAGCAATCCATAGAAGGGAGGGTGGAGCCTCGGGCGGCATACCCAGTACCGGCGGGGGATCCCGTCGCAGCTGGCACAAGTAGTCCCAAGGCGGGCTCGCTGACCCCACCACCCACTGTGCCTCAACGGTCCGGGGGACAACGCCGAAGGAGGAGCGATGGGGAAGAAGTTTTGTGTGTTTCTAGGAGGGTGCAGTCTGCACCCCCGGTGGTGAAAGCCGGTGGTTCTAGGCAGGAGGAGCTGGATTATGAGGAGGATAGTATGGAGGAGGGAGAGTTGAGGGACTTCAAAGGTGAGGGTGAGGGGGGCGAGTAATGCTGTGCATAGTGTCTTTCAGGTGTCACGACGCCAGGTGAAGCCCACAGGTCGGACATCGCGCTGGGACGAGAGGTCAGCCCCTTTGTCAGGACGCACAGTGGAGCGGCAGGCGGAGTCCTTGGCGCCAGGCAAACAGGCGGCACGCCTGCATCTTGTAATGGTGTCGGTGGGTGTGGGTGGGCCTGACAGGGAGGGGGTGTAGTGGGTAGATTGAATAAGGGTACATATGTGGTGGATGTGGGAGTAGGGACGAAGGACCCAGGTAAGGGGCCAGCAGAGGGCACAGTTAAGGCGTCCAGGAACACTGGTGATGGCGTGCCTGACAAGAAGGTGACAGTTGAAATACTGACAGGGGTGGCGGAGACGAAAGTGGAGAGTAAGGAGTTGAAAATAAAACGGTTGCCTTACATGGGCGTCACTAAGCCATTGGGAGCGCATTTAATGCTATCTACTAAGGAGCGTATATGGAAGGGTGAATATGTTGAGATGCTTAAACTCCTTCACAGAGAAGTCAGGGCAGAAGGGTCCAAGGAGGAGGAATTTGAGTTGGCAAATAGGCGGAAAGTACCTTTGACGATCGAAATTGGACGGTGGCGTTCCTTATTTATGCCAGCGTGTACTGTGAGAAATACCCTGAAAGGTCTGTCGCCATGTTCAAGTATATGGACGTTATTTGGAAGGCTCAGATTGCTGGGGGCGGGTATGCATGGGCACAGTATGATGAGGAGTTTCGGGCACGCATGGCGTGGGACCAGGAGGCAAAATGGGGTGAGCTGGACACAGACCAATGGCAGCACACGATGGGATTAGCGGGGTCTGGAAAAACCATTTACACGGCCAGCGGGCTCCCGCTCATTTATCGGCCCTTTCAGGGGTGCCCCACACGGGGAGGGGTGGGGGGAGCAGGAAGAGGACAGACGGGATCCAAAGGGGCCTGTTGGGACTACAACAAGGGTTTGCGCACTCTGGAGTACTGCCGTTTCAGGCACGACTGCTCAGGGTGTGGAGGTAGGCATGTGTTGGTCAATTGTTGCGGGGGAAGACAGGGTCAGCAGCAGGGGACACATCAGTGGCAGGCAGGAGGGTTTAAGACGGGGGTCAGCAGCAGCAGCCGCTTGCGGGAGGGCGAGAGGCTAAGGGGCCTGGGCCACAAGGCTCGTGTTCCGGTTAGATTTAACAACTTGATTGCGGCCTTACAGGGGTATACTGATGTTGAGGCTGCAGAACGTTTGAGGTTGGGGTTTCTGGAAGGGTTCAGACTGGGGTACGACGGACCTAGGACAAGACAGTGGGCAGACAATTTGAAATCAGTAAAGGAGAACCCTAGGATAGTGCAAGAAAAACTGGATAAAGAAGTGCGTGAGGGCCGCATGGCGGGACCCTTTGAGGATTGGCCTCTAAAAAATTTGATTGTGTCACCCATTGGCATGGTGCCGAAAAAAGAACAAAGACAGTTTCGCCTAATACAACACTTGTCGTGGCCTGCAGGGAATTCGGTGAATGATTTCATAGACGAGCAGGAGGCCACTGTGTCATATTCATCTGTTGACATGGCCATGTCACTGGTAGTGACCGCGGGCGCAACGGCGATGATGGCAAAGTGCGACATAAAGTCGGCTTTTCGGCTGCTTCCAGTCCACCCAGATGACTGGGATCTTCTGGGTATCCAGTTTAACGGTTACTGGTACATGGACAAAGCATTACCGATGGGCTGTTCTATGTCCTGTGCACTTTTTAAATGCTTCAGCACGTTCCTGCAATGGGTGTTTACGGAACGTACTGGTCACCAAGGAGTAACACACTACTTGGATGACTTTTTCTTTGTGTGCACCTCAGACTCCACGGACTGCCAGGAGACACTGGACAGTTTCAATGAGATCATGAGGGAACTGGGCGTGCCGTTGGCACCGGAAAAGACTATGAGGCCTCTGTCCTTTTTAGATATTGAGTTGGACTCTCAATTGATTGAGGCACGCCTTCTGGCGGACAAAAAGCAGCAAATGTAGGGGTTGCTGGCGACAATGTTGGCGAAACATAAGGTCACGGTGAAAGAGATTCAGGTGCTACTGGGCCACCTTAACTTTGCTTGTAGAGTGGTGAGAGTAGGGAGGACGTTTTGTAGGCGACTTAGCAGGGCACTAGCAGGATAGAGACTTCCGCATCATCATGTGCGTCTGTTGGCGGGGGTGAGGGAGGATTTGAGAATGTGGCAGTTTTTTTTATAAAACTTCAATGGCATCCCCTTGATGCGGGAGGGCGACATGGTTTGGGATGTACAAATATTTTCTGATGCAGCAGGGAACAAAGGCTTTGGTTTATATTGGCAAGGGAAGCGGTGCGGGGAGCAGTGGCCTCCAGAGTGGGTGGGGGGGCAGGAGCATAGCCTTTTTGGAGTTCTTTCCTTTGGTGGATGTGCTCACTTTATGGGGTGACCAGCTGGCACACAAGAAGGTAACCTTCAGAATTGACAACATGGCGGTAGTTGAAATTGTGAACTGCCAGTCTGCCAGGGATGAACAAGTCTTGAAATTGCTGAGGGTGTTTGTGTTGGGCTGCTTACGGCATGATATTGCCTTTCGCGCAGTGCATGTGCCAGATGTGGACAATGACATAGCGGATGCTTTGTCTCGTTCACAGTGGGGGAGATTCCGAGGGCTCGCCAAATACGCGGACAGGACCCTGACCAGAATGCCACAGCATTTGTGATACGTAGGCAAAACAGGATGTTGCAGCTGGTTTTAGGTTCTCTAGCGCAATCCACGAATGCAGCATACAAGACAGCATGGGAGGAATCTTTGCGCTCAGGTGCTAAGCTACGGGACTCCCTAGCTCTCCGACGGGAAGATGTGATTCAGTTTATTCTGGATCCGATTGAAAAAGGTCTTACTAGGGCGACGATAGCGGGTAAACTGGCAGGGATTGCTTTCATTGGGAAACTGTTGTTGGGACTCGCATGCTGGAAGGTTGAGCCCTTGAATGTGGCCGTGCAACCAAGGTTAGGAGTTTAAGAGAGGGTGCTTGAGATTTTGCCTGGGATATGTACAGACGATATGGTAGTTAGTCTTTTCTCCACGTTGATGTCCTGGATGTTCTTCGGGGGCCTTTCGGGTTTCTGAACTGTTAGGAGCAAAATCTGAACAGGGGCTGTTATGGAGCGAGGTGTCCCTTTCTAGGGATAGGATCTGCATTTGGCAGAGAAAATCTAAGACGGATCAGAGGGGAGGGGGTAAATGGGTTTCTTTGCAAGCTGTGGATTCACAGCCGACTTGCCCGTGCAGGTGGATATTGAGGTGGAGGTCCTTGGCCACGGATATGGTTGGTTTAGTTTTCAGGCATGCGGACGGATAGGGTGTGAAAGCTTCTCAGCTTTTGGCTGTGTTGAGGAGGGCGCTGGGCGGGCTGGGGATTGAGGGGAAAGGTTTTGGGACGCATTCGTTTCGTATTGGGGCAGCATCTGAGGCGAGCAATTGGGGTTGGGGGAAAAGTGACATCATGAAGTTGGGTAGGTGGTCCTCTGACTGCTACCAGCATTATGTGCGCAGAGCATCTGGGGTGTTGGAGCGCGGTTCTCCTTTTTTTTTTTGGTTCAGTCGTGTTTCTCGTTTCAGGTTCGGTGATGAAAAGAAATGAAATGAAATGAAAAGTAAATTTATATAGCGCGGTTGCTGCCCAGAGGCGTCCAAGCGCTAGAGGCCAGAGTGAGTTGTTTGCCAGAGGAAGGAAAAAGAATAGCAGGAAGTTAATGAGGGGCATTAAACAAAAAAGTCTTCAGCTGTTTTCGAAAAGAGGAGAGGTTGGAATTGAACCTAAGATAAAAAGGGAGTGAATTCCATGTCTTGGCGGCATTGTAGGCGAACGTCCTGCCGCCAGCTCTTACCTTTTTTATTCTGGGGACTGTGGCCATACATGCCTGGCTAGAGCGGAGGTCTCTGCTGGGTTGGTACTGTTTTACTAGGTCCCGGACAATCATCGGTCCTGTGTCCCAAACGGCCTGGTGAGGAATACACATGGCCTTGAAGGTGATTCTTTGTCGCACTGGAAGCCAATGCAGCCTGCTCAGTCCAGGTTTGGCTGACTGTCTGGGCGGCAGCTGGAGCAGTGTGCGAGCCGCACAATTCTGGACTATCTGTAGTTTGCGCAAGGTGTATTCCGAGGCCCCGAGATAAAGGACATTATTAAAGTCCAAACGGGACTGAATCAAGCCTTGAATGGCCACCTACTTTGCCTCCACAGGTAGAAGAGGGAGGACTTTCTTCAACATCCTAAGAAGTCCGAAGCAGGTAGCCGAGAGTTTAGTAGCCTGGGTGTTAAATGAGAGGGTTTTGTCAAGCCAGACCCCAAGGCTCTTAATATTGTCCTTGGGTATAAGGGGAGCACCTAAACAAGAGGGCCACAAGGAGATGAAAAAGGTGGGATTTGTGGGACCCAGGAGCATCCCCTCGCCAGGGAGATGTCTATATGGATTATTGGACATTCCTTTGTGAAGTGGGCCCAGGTCCAGGCCCGCGCCAGCTATTTTGGGGAAAGTCTTGGTTTTAATAAAGAAATGTTTACAGTTTGTTGGAGGGGAAAGAGGGGTATGCGGTGGAAGGAGTTGCTTCAAGTTCTAACTGGGATTTTGGTGGCTGGTAGGTGCCCCGACGTATTGGTCATTCATTTGCGGAAGAACGATTTGGTGAAGGAAACTGGCTTGGCATTGATGAGATGCATGAAGCGTGATTTGACTTTGATCAGGAGTCAGTGGTCCGGTTGTTCTGTCATATGGACAGAATTTGTTCCTTGTAGGGTCTGGAGGGGGGCGGTAAATCCGGGGGCAGTGGACAAGGCCGGCGAAAGCTCAACACAGAAATGGTGCGATTTTGTCACCAGTTGGGAATTTTTAGGATCTCTCACAGGGACATCAGGTATGATACGCTGAATTTTTTCAGGGGTGATGGGGTCCATTTATCCCTGCTGGGCATGGACTTGTATTTATTAGAACTGAGGGAAGTTCTGGCCAGATTGTTGGGCGTCCACAGACGTTATGGGGGGTTTCCTTAGGAGGCGGGGGGGCAGGAAAATGGGGAGGCTGCGTTTCCACCTACCCTCCCGCCTTTTCCTAGGTGGCGGGGTTGTTGAAAGTTGGCCAAGATTGGCTGTAGTTTTTAGTTAAATGTTGGTAGTTTATGAGCAGGAGCAGGGAAAAGGTAACCAGGTAGGCTAAGTTTAGATTAGAGGTTTGTTAGTTACAGTTGCACAAAGGCAGGTAGGGATTTGGGTCATGAGAGGTTAGGATTTGTAAATGCTATATTGTGTAAGATTGTGTAATATTATTGTTATATAATGTTATTTTGTATTTTGCGGGGTGGGGGATTTGATGTGGGGATCGTATGGGTGGGGGGGGGAACAAGGGATCAGGTAATTTATGTATAGTGAGGTTTTAGTTTTGTAAGGCAGTTGCCAGTGTTAATAAAGTGTGATATGCACCTGTTTCAATAAAGCTGCCTTTTACACACACAAAAATTGGACTCGGTTTGGCTTGCCCCCCTCCCTCCAAAACAGCCATCTTGCAGTTTATGCGCACAGGTCTGGCATAATGTCTATGACATCTGCGTTGGTTGCAATGTGTCTGCAATCTTGGTTAGCAACATGTCTTTACTGCGTTCCTACGTCATTACGTACGTCCGGCACGATGTTTGTGATATTCACGTGGTGGTGTGATGTGCGTCTACCATATTTGAGGAGTGCAGTGTTTTCACGGCTGTTAATAGTTGATTGTTTTTTTCACAATCTTGCATGCACGTCAAGCACCATTTGCGCCATATACACGCATGCGATGGGTGTAATTGATTCTGTGTTATATTAATTTGTGGCATTCTCCTGTTTCGTACATAGTTGAGGAAGACTTAGAAAATTCTGGAGCATGGTGGATATCTGGATTCGGTGACTAGCATGGCAAGTGGTGGACATATGCAGCAACCACCCTGTTTTTGCAAGATCCAGGGAAACTTCAGCAGCAATGAAAATGGTTTCCGGTATTTAAAATTATTTGGTGGCGAGTGATGCTGCCAATTATTCTCCTCCCTGGAAGTTGGCACTTTTGTTGAATTATTTGGGTACAGAAGGACAGAGGATTTTTGATCACTAACTAGCCTATGGTACAACCTACTGATGGGGAGATTAAACTATTAAACAGATGTTTGGAATGCTTATTTTGAAATACAAAAGGCTCTGTAAAATAATTTCTGATGAACCAAGTGTAGTAGTTGAGCGTTTTAACTTGTATTTGCGTAAGCAATCTATGTGTGAAAGTATTGATCAGTATTTTGCATTGTTAAGAGTGTTATCGAGTTCTTGCAAATTAAAAACCTGTAGGGATCAATCGCCTAAAGAACAACTTGTATTGAGTTGTGCTGTGAAGAAAGTTCAAGAACACCTAATATGTTGTACTGAAACCACACATTGAGGAGACTATTAGAATTTCTAAGGGTATTAAACATTCTGCTGAATCTGTGAAAGCAATTTTGGGGACTTGGGTGATATTGATTGCAATTCAGGATGTATGACTTAGAAGTACAAAGTTAAATGTACAGCGCTCAATTAGGCACTTTATGTGGATATGTAGGAATATGAACAGCAATTCTATTAAGGTTAACAGTATATGTAATTAAATGGAGCAGGACATTGTACAAAATAATCAGAATGTAATTTTAAGTGTATAAGTTGATGAGTTGACATGCAATATTGCCATCATGAAGGGTCCCCTTTGTCAGGTATAAATTGGAGGTGTAGATATGACCATTATGGTAAATTTCGTTCTCTAACTATTGTCAATCAAAATCAGTAGGCAAACATAAGGTCAAATTGAAATAAAAAAGAGACCTAAATCAAAAAGATTGATAATGAAACAACTTAATGTATCACTCAAATATATAAATTCGTCTTTTTAGAAAATTTGGTTCTCTAGTCACTATACTAAATGAGGCTACATTAAACATTTTTGGTTGGACAAAATGTTGAAGAAATCAGACATACAGGATATTGCATATGGCGATAGGGAAATAAAAACATTAGGATTTTTTTAGGGCACTTTAAATTTTGCTTTCATTTTCACTAAAATGTATGTAGCGATTCAAGGAAGGGATATCATGAGATAGGTAGATCAATGGATACAACTGGCCAGAGGCAGCGGTGTTCGCAGTAGACATTGGGAAGGCCTTTGACAGCCTTGAATGGCCTTACCTTTATGAAGTATTGTTTAGGATGGGACTGGGAGGAGGTGTCCTTGCATGGGTACGGCTATTATATGCGACCCCTACGGCCCGGGTTAGTACCGGGAAGACCATCTCACCCAGGCAGAGAGTGGAGAGAGGCACCAGGCAGGGATGCCCCCTCTCCCCGCTGCTGTTTGTTCTGGCAATGGAGCCCCTGGCATGCAGGGCAAGGAGCGGACAGGACTATAATGGCCTAAGGATGGGGGAGGTGAAACTCTCTATAGCTTTATACACAGATGACCTCCTGCTATTCCTCAGTGATATAGCGGATGAGTTAAGAGGGGCCCGGGGCATGCTGACTCAGTTCAGCAGTGTATCCCGCCTCAAAGTCAACTGGAAGAAATCTAAACTATACCCCATGGCGACCAATACTCCCCAACTGCCTGACCTAGGGACCCTGAAGTGGGAACCTGAGTGCCTGCCATACTTAGGAGTTCAAATATACCACGGATCAGCTGAGCTGCTGGAGGGTAATGTGGGTAGAGCGATGAGATCAGTGCGTTCTGCGATGGAATTCTGGGCAACATTGCCATTATCGGTAGCTGGATGGGTAGCGGTGTTAAAAATGGTCACGCTTCCGCGACTCCTGTATTATTTCGGAACACGCCCTGTGTGGATCCTACAGGCAACATTTAAGGAGCTTGACTCTATGATCATATCCTTTATCTGGCGAGCTGGACGCAGAAGGGTAGCATTGGCCTTCTTACAGCGCCCCTAGTGAAGGGAGGCCTGGCGGTCCCTGATTTTGAGGGATATTATATAGCTGCCCAGCTGTACTGGTTGATACAGTGGCTAGCGGCGCAGAGGAACCCGGATAAGGAGCAATACCCAGCTGCACTGGACGCCGTACCTCTTGCAAAGATCCTGCTGCGGGTACGAAGGGACCCGTCGGGAGACACGGCCGAAACCAGGGTGGTGGTGCACTGCTGGGCCAGATACCTGAGGCGGGAAGGCGCAAAGATCCCTTACTCCCCGGACTTGCCCCTAACTATGCGCCGCAGTCTGCCCCAGGGAGAACATTGAGCTGGACTAGAAGACTGGGAAGAGGCTGGTCTGAAAGTAATGGGGCACCTATATCACGACTCGGTACTACTCTCCTTTGAGGAACTGCAAGCGGCATATGACTTGCCAGGAGGTCAGTTACTGAAACATGGGGCCCTTATTAGAAGGATTAGAAAACAATAGGGCATGGCCAGCACAGAACCCAGGGCACTGGCATGATGCAGTTATATCATGTTATCGGCGTTAAGGATCAAAATGGTCTCCTGCCTCTACAAGGCGATGAGGCAGGATATGCAGAAGCCGCTGGAGCGTCTGCGGTACAGTGGGAGGAAGACCTGGGAAGCAGATCTCAGAGAATGATTGGGACAGGATCCTAGAGTGAACCCTAACGGTATCTAGAAATGCGCGTTTCAAATGAATACATTTTTATATATTACATAGAGCGTATCTCACCCTATCCCGCATTAGGAGATACTTTGAAACGGAGACTGCGGCATGCCCAAGATGCGGAGAGAGGGAAGCACATATCATGCACATGTTCTGGAGCTGCCCCACACTGCAGAGTTTTTTAGAGGAGATGAGACAGATAATTAGCGATCTCATTGACAAAGAGCTCCCACAAACTCCAGAGCACTTGTTATTAGGATGGTTCCCAAACAGGGCCAAAAACAAGACGACTGGGAAGTTTCAGGATCTCGCCTACGTTCTGGCTAAGAGAGAGATTGCCAGGAATTGGAAAGCACTGGGAGGGCCAAGGATAGATGCTTGGAGAAGAGAACTTAATAAATGGGCAGGAGCAGAAGGCAGACTCTTACTCAGGAAAGCCAGCCGAGGAATAGGTAAAATAGATAGAGCGAGGGCATGGGAAAGACTCGTAGGCGAATTGAAGGCGGAGAATCAGGGATCTAGCAAAAGGGGCTCCCCACAACCGGCAGTGCTGGAACAGGAGAGGTGAAGAGAAGAATAATAGGACTAGAATCAGCAGTTGTTTCAGAGCAGTGCCGTTAAACCCTTGATTTATAAACACGTAGCAACTCCCAGAGATCCCACTACACTAACTTAAGCGCAACGCAAGGGGGGTGGGAGGGACAGTTTTGTTAAGGGGGATGTTAGGTAAATCACACCAGAGAACAGGTGTGTATAGATGATTTGTGCAAGAACTGATGAGAATACTATGCATATATGTCAATGCTGTATCTAAAAAACCTAATAAAATCTGGTTGTAAAAATAAATCATGAGATGGGTAGATCAAGACAGACTTTGTGTAACTTTGAAGCTGGGGACTGATACTCCAGTCATGTTAATCCAACCTCAAATAGGTGACTTCTCTAACGTTTTGCAGAAATATAATGATGGATTCAGTAGTTAAACAGGCATAGTCAAAGGATTTGAGCATAGAATTATTTATTTTGCAGGAAGGACTTATTCTGGTTGTTCATAAAGTTAGGGATGTTCCATTCAGTGTTAAGGAAGATCTCGAAAAACATCTCAAGAGTTATATAGAAATGGAATCATTCAACCTGTAAATTCTTCTGAGGGGTCATTGCTATCATTATTGCAAAAAAAAAAAAAAAAGATGGGCAAATGCATCTTTGTGCAGATTTATGCCCCCTTAACAAAAAAAAAGAGTGTATTGTCATCCTTTACCTAATGAGCAGGAATTGCTAACTTTAATTAGTGGTGTGAAAATGTTTTAACACTATTGATTTAAAGGCTGCATACCAACAGGTGGCATTTGATGAGAAATCCTAGTTATTTACTGAATTCATGACGCCATTTGGCACATATGAGTACTTAACACTCACTACCTTTCGGCCTAGCCTCGACAGCCAGTGTATTATAGTAATGGATGTATTGTTTATGTAAAGATGTAGCTGGTATTCAAGCATTCCTGGACAACATTCTTATTTATGCCTGTAATGTAAATGAGCATAACTGTATCCTAGACAAAGGTCTATCTATTTTTAAGGAAAGAGGTATATCTGTTAAAATGAGAAGTGTATATTTTTAACTGAATCTGTGGACTATCTTGGAACATAGAATGTCAGCTAATTCAGAGGTAGACCTGACACTATAAGAGGATATTTGGCACAGTAGAAGAGGCTTCTACCAGTCTTCTAAAGACATCTAAAGCACCATCCAGACCCCCTTCAGAGAAGCCTGCTGCCTCCCATCTTTTCCTCTTCCTCCCCTTCCCTCTCTCCCGTAAGGGGGTCGAATTGTTTTTTTTTCTAGTTTGAAAAATACTACGTCAGATTCCTGAGGTCCATCAATCCATCCAAGGCTTCTTCATCGACTTCCTTGGAACTGCCTTTCAACTCCACTGTCCTCCCCTCCCTCCCCAGAGGAAATACCCCTGAGAGACGAGATTCACAGTGTCGTCGCTGTTGTCCCTCTAACAAGTGATCTGTTCAGTGGGTCTCCTCACTCCTTTCATTCAACAATATTCCTGCATTCTACTTTCCAGAGGAGAAAAGACCTCTCCCTGTGCTTGCTTACTGTAGGAAGCTGGCTCTTTAAATGATATAGCAATAAGTTGGAACACCGTGTAAAGAGTCCAGGGGTTCCCTTATGAGTGGACAGGGGCTTGCTATGCAATCCCAAAGTGCTCTATTAGAGGGTAGTGTGGTCAAGCAGCCTTAGGCTTAACACAGAGGAGAGCAAGACATTTGCAAATACACACAATGATTAATAAATGACAGCATGACGCAAGAAGGAGATCCACACCAATTTATAAAAATAGCAAGTATCTTGATATATGTTTAGGCATCAGAAAAAAACAGTTCAGGTAAGTACGTTTTTAAATATAAATTATTTTCACTTTAAAAAGTGGGCACACTGCAGTTTCTGAGTCCTGCAATGTTATCCTATGGAAGGAAGCACAAGGTCTGCAAACAGGTACAGTACATCAACTTACAGGACCGATCTCCAGGAGTTAAGGTGAGTGGTGGGCAAGATCCAAGGCAGCACCAACAGTACACCACCAGCAGCACGAGGGCAGCCGGGTGCAGGGTGCACATCAGCATCAGGAGACCAATGCTTTTCAATGGGGATTGGTCGCTGGAAAAAGAGGCTGCAGGCTCTAGCTAGGAAGCCAGTTAGGGTGAACCAACAGGGGGGTTCAAGGCTTGCAAAGCTCAAAGACGTAGGGACACCTGGGGTCCTCTTCTTGATGGCCCGGGGGCGACGGATGCAGAGGTGTCTTTTGGCATTGGGTTTCTTTTACGAGGAGCAGTCAAGGAGGCCCGAGTGCAGAGGCTGCAGGTGACTTTGGGGAGTCCATGAGGGGTGAAACCATGATGATCTTGAGCTCTGGAGGGCTGGGGAACCTTGTGGCATCAGTGGCCCACTTCAACTCGGACCGGAAGCGACAGGTTCAGTGGTGGCTTCAGGTGATGGGTTTTGGCAGTTCTGGAGGCATCAGAGCCTTCTTTTTTGGAGTTTCTTCAGAATGCAGGGAAGAGTTGTGTAGGAGAGTAGGGTCTGCTTCTTATAGTTACCCCCACTTTTTGCTGATGTTTCACTGTTTACGACTTAGATTGACTGGGATCCTGCTAACCAGGACAGCAGTCTAGCTGCTTTCTCGTCTAAATTGATTGCATATACTTTAGGTACACTACAGATTGGATTCTGGGGTACCCTTATCAGTCCCTAGTTTATGGTATACTATGTACCCAGGGCATAGGTACCCCAGAGGACTCCCAGGGGTTGCAGCATGTATTATGCCACCCCTGAGAGACCATTCAAACTGACACCACAGGTCTGCTGAGTACTCCTTACTCAGATATAGGTTCACTATACCTATTCTTTAATCACTACACAAATAAACCTATCAGTCACCCCTATGGAAGGCCTTAACAATCATGAAGGTAGGGTGCTGGGTTTTGTGTGAGAGGGTGCTCATGCATGAGCAGAGCCCCTCTGCAGCCTTCGGAACCTATTCTCCGGGGTTGTCAGTGATGCAGCCAACCATATATGTTTAAGTGCATTATAACCTCCCAGTAAATGCTAACTTTAAAACGGCTGCTTAGAAACATGTCGTGTTTGGTGTTAAACACCTTGGAATCATACCTCCACACTAGTATCTGGTGTGGGAGGTATGATTCCACCCTACTAGAAGGACTTATGTGAACACCAGTACACCCGGTACCAGCTTCCTCAACCTCGGCATCACAAAATGGATGCTGCCAGCCACAGACATGAGTCTGCCCTCCTGCTGCTGGATGAAACTCGAGCAGAGGAATTCCTGACAATAGGTTACCTGTCACAGGGCGGTGTGACCACCTCCCAGACAGGCTTTAGTGTATTGGGGCTGGGTGGGTGTACTGCTAGAGTGCCAGAAAGTCTGCACTGAGGGCACATTTGGTGTCCCTGTGCATAGTCCAGCTCAAACCAGTTGCAGAAGCCATTTGCTCATGCTCTGGCATGAAACTGGAAAATAGACATGGGTGTAGCCATCCCTCTGTCCTGACACACCCATTGGTGGGTCCCCAGAGTTTGTCCCACCCCTTCCTTGGGTATAAAGTTGGAACCCTGACTACAGGACTTTAGATTTTACCTAGAGTAAACTCTGCTACAGAAACCAAGTACTTCGATGATCTACACTACGCTGGATGACTGAAGAATCTCTCTTGGAGTAAAGGAGTTACTTCCCTGCAAGGCAGGCACCTTCAACGCATCAGACCGGTTTGCATCTCCCGAGCTCCTGAGGACTCCGAAGATTTCTGCAACAAAAGAGGTGGGTTACCAAGCGTGTCTGAGGTTGATCTGACCTCTAAGCAATTCTGAGACCAGTATCCCTCGTGGGGACCGTGCAATTCAAACCCCTGGGCACGTGTACATTTGCAGCATCATATGCTTTTTGGCAATCCCTGAGGCTGTGCTTTGGGCTACTTGTAGTCCTGACCCTGAGCAGTAATTCCACTGAAGATTTCCGGCCTACACTCCACGAGTGTTCCGTGGGCTGGTATTTCGTGATTCAGCTCGAGGTCCCTTCGCGATCCCTGGTCCGTTGGCCTGTGGGTCTCTGTGACGGTAACTTTGACTTTCAGTGGGCTTTCCTGGTTGCTTCAGATGTGCACTGACTCTCCATTGCTTGGAGTGTCCCCAGGACCTTGCTGGCCCTCACCAAAGTTTATTTCCTCTGCCCGCGTAGGTTGCAGTTGCCAAGGATTGTTGGTGTTCAATCCGGACACTGACCCCCCAGCACTCGACATCGTTCGTGGGACAGCTCACCTCCAGACTTTGGTCATCGTCGACGTCTCCTGGTCCCCGTGGCTGCAGAGTCAAGCATTGCATCTTCTCCCCTGAAGCACCCGACATCAGTGGGCATTCGTCTATCGTGCCCCTGGTCACTGTGAAGTGACCCAGACTCTGTCCCCTCTGCATTCAGGTTCTTCTCATCTCCAATCCAGGCTTGGATCACACGGACGCTTTTCATCTTCTGGGCAGCAGCACTTCTTCGCACCACGCCATTGAAAACGACCAAGGTTTCCGACATCACTTGACCCCTATGCACCCGGCTCCTCTGGGATAGGTAACACGGGTACCTCAGTACTTTCAAGGGTGCTGGTCTTAGAACCGTCTATGTTTGAAAGGGTTTGCTTAAAGTCCTCTCCGAAGTGTCCTTAATCTTTAAAATTCCAAGTGCGACTTTCCCATAGGATTGTACGGAGCTCGCGTCTGTGTACCCACACTGCACCCGTCCTCTGTGGGTCCCCTGTGTCACTACTTTGGGTGGTTCCTTGGGGTCCCAGCGATTCTACGTGCCTTAGGCACTGTGTCTAGTCAAATCGTGGTTGTTATACCACTTTCGTAGTATATGGTTAGGTCTCCCCCTGGATCCTGCTGTGTATTGTGCTATTTACTGTCATTCTAGTGATGTAATATTGTGTGCTTTGTGCTCTAGTCTCATAAAGAGATTAGTAGAGAGTGTTTAGTAATAAATACATATTTTTTATAATAACACCTGTGTGGTCATTCAGGAGGTTATGATCTGGTAAAACAAGCTGCTTCACATTCCTTCGAGACTTAGCCTGAAGGCTGCTCTCCATAGCTACCACTAGGATAGCTTTCAATAAAGGCTGTCTTTGAACTAATCATCAATAAGGGTTGTTTGGACTGGTACAAGGTGCCCACTTTAATTAGTGGTCAGCATATACCAGGCCAACTTCTCACAAGTTATGCTGTTCTTTGGGAGGTCTTTATTGAAGATAGGCAGTCCTCCCAAGTTTTGGAGGCACACAGCTACAGGAGGAGCCGTCTTTGGCGCAGGTTCGACAGAGAACGGCAGACAGGACAGCAGGGCAGGGGTCAAGTCAAGTGCTCTCTTCAGTCTTCTGCTCTTGGGGCTCTTCAAGTACTACTTCTTCATAGGTCATCAGGATCTTCTATTCTGGTGACAGGGACTCCCGTAAATACTGCATTTAGGGGCTTTAGGGGAGTTTAGTGTTGTAGCCAATGGGTTACTGACCCCTGGAGTAACTACGCCCCCTATATGACTACTTCCTGTGGGTATAACCCTGTCCCAGAATTCCTAAGTACGCCATCACAAAGATGGCTACTTCTGAAAAACAGTGTCCACCTCACTGTAGCCCAAATTAGAGGTGGTACTAGCCTGGGGGTGGCATGCCTACCTGACTAGCTCATTTTCCTGCCTGTCCAGGTGCCACGGGGGCAATGGATAGGGGGGTGGCTTCCTCTCCTTTGAGGGGAGCCAGAGTTGCATTTTAAAGTCGTCATTTTATCTGAAATACACATGTTATGTTATGTTTGAAGCCTGTCAGCCCAAGGAGGATAATCAGCAAGTCATCCTGTGAGTGGGGGTGTTACTCCCTCTTCCTGGACAGGCTTTTGTTCTGTGTATCCTCAGAGCAAAAGCCACCCCACCCGCAGGAGGTCAGAGCAGCGTTTCAGGTGGCAGGCTGGCAAAAACCAGTTTGCAAGGACACCAGAGGCTCGTAGGTTTTCGTGGTGCACCTCTATGGTGACCTCAGAGTGCATGCATTGGTTAAATCGACACTGGCAATGGTGTTTATTTATCAATACAATATATTGGATACCAAACATCTCTATTTTCACTGAAGCCATGTAGGTGGTGAATTCTTTTCCACCAGTGTTCAGCACATATTTTAAAATGGCTTCCCTGGTCACTTCTATTGGCAGTAATTTGGACTGACCATCACAGGGGCATATCTGCTCATGCAGGTATGCCCTCACATGATATATTCAGCACCCAGCCTTAGGGCTGACAGGCCTGCCGTAGGGGTAACTTGCAACTATTACATGCAGTGTTAGGGACATGGCACACAGGGATGTGTGACATATCGTGTTTTCAATTTTGTCTGCACCAAGACGTCATGCAGCCTGCAATGGCAGTCTTGCATGTGCTTGGTGATGGGTCCCTTAGGGAGGCTCAATTCATGCTGGAGCCCTAAAGGAGTCCTATTAAGTACTTCAGGCCATAAGTGCCAAGGTATCATTTACTAGTGACTTGTACAGTATTCGGAACAAGCTCCGGCACTGGGGACCTGGTTAGCAGGAGCCAATTGGACTTTCAGTCGAAATCACATCATTTACCAGACACAAAGTGGGGTAATCATGTCAAAAATTGGCTCTGGGGAACTGGTTAGCAGGAACCCAGTGGACTTTAAGTCAAAATCACATAATTTACCAGACAAAAAGTTGGGGTGATCATGTCAAAAAGGGGCTCTTTCCTACACTTACCCTACTCAGCCTCTTAGCTAGAGCCAGTTTGCCACTGTGGTGGCTGACAAACATGAAGGCCTAGAATGGTAAGGATGTCTTTGGTCCAAATCTGAACCTCATTATTGAATGCGCCACAAGTAATTCTGGTTAGGGGGTTAACTTTCAGAAACGCTCTACTCATGGCCCCTGGTCCCAGTAAGAGTCATCTCTCCAGATCAACTCTCGGGAGCTGTTAAATGGTACCTTTGCCATCAAAAGATTCCTCCTTCCCAAAACAAACTACTGTGTCCTTTGCCAACGGGAACAGATCCAAAACTTTGGTCTCTCCCCCTGTGCCGTTGGAACTTTTGTCTACAACATCGCTCCCCATCTTCGCAAGAAACCTCAAAACCTGGCTCTTCGACAGACCCCCTCCTTGATGGAATGGAACCTGCACCTCCCACCCCCACCCCTAGTGCCTTGAGACCCTTACGGGTGATTAGTCGTGCTTCAACAAACCCCTGATTGATTGATTGATATAAAGGAACCTGTAGTAGGCAGGTGCTTCTTCACCTCCGTAGCGCCAGTGACTTGATGCTGGATCAATACATCTTCTCATGAATCTCTTCTCCCTGGGGCACCTTGGAGTCAGAGTAGTCCACCTCCCAGCTCAACAGGCAGCTAAAAAAATAAGTGAGCTGGCACCCAGAACGAAACCCTGGTCCATGGATGCTTTTCTTTAGGACTGGAACTCTCACCTGTGCTATGCCTTTCTACTAAGCCGAGCAAAATTTGAATTACACCAGCATGATTTGTGCATTTTCAGAAATTTCGCCTTAGGCTTGTTACTCAAAATTCCATAAGTTATATCACAACACCAGCTCAGGAACAACACAAACAACCAAAACTCGAGTGGCTGTGTGCTGCAATTGTGTTTTTCGCACAATTGTGTAGCACAAATGCATCCTTGCACCAAAAATGGATGTGAGGCACTTTTCATGCTAAAATATAGCACCAGATTTCAAAGTTGCATTTTATGTACGTACATGTAATTTCACATCATTTTCCTGATAGTTTGCATAATTATGCTAAAGCAAAATACGTGGAATTCCCACACCTTTGTGTGCCCCGTTCTGCTTTATACCCAGTGTGCTCCATCTTTATTGTTGTCAAGCTCCGCTCAACCCTATTTCAATCTGCCCATGCCTGGGACTCTCCTCTGCACAATGCACTTCCCCCAACTCCCCCCAGCCTTCCTGAATCTTCTATCAGACATTGAGGGGACTCCTCATCATCTGGTCCTCAACATTCACCCTTCCCTGCTAGCTTGGCTACTATAGTGGATAGTGGAACAGGAGTCTGCTCTTCAAGAAAGGCTTCCAGCCCCTGGAAGACTCCTGGGACCAGAAAGGTTTAATGCCGAAACTGAGCTACCTGGGTTTATTGGTGTGTGGATGGGACGATGGGTCCCTTCCATGCCTCTCCACTCACCTTAGCCAACTTCCTTATCACCCTCTTCGAGAAGGGTGTTTAATTAAGATTTCTGAAGTTTCTGCGGGCTCCTTTTGTATCACTTTGCTCTTCTAAGGCAAGAACCTCCTCTTCTATACAGAAGAGGTGTTAGACCTGTCAGCCTTAGGGAGGTCTTCCCCCTAACCTTTTGCTTTACTCCTCCTATATTACCTTAATTTGTTTTTTTTTATTGGCCTTAGGACTCTGCTCACTTTGGTGATGCTAACCACTGATAAAGTACTTGTGCTCTCTCCGTTCAGCATGGTAAAATTGTCTTACACCTAATTGGCATATATAATTTACATGTAAGTCTCTAATAGAGTGGTACTACATGTGCCCAGGGCGTGTAAATTGAATGCTGCTAATGGACCTGCAGCATTTATTGTGCCATCCACTTAAATAGCCTTTTTAAACATGTCTCAGGCCTGCCACTGCACCCTGTGTGCAGGTCTAAACTGACATTTCCGTCTAGTAAAATAAACCTTTTGCCAGACCTTCCTTTTTTATATATCTATATGATTACCCTAGGGTAGGCCCTAACAGCTCTTAGGACAGGGCGTATTGTAATTAGAAAGTTGGGCATTTACTTTTGAGTTTTACATGTCCTGGGAGTGAAAAGCTCTTACATTCATTTTTCACTATTGCAAGGCCTACCTCTTCAATAGGATAATATTGGGTTACCTTTCTACTTTTAATAATTGATAACATTTGATTGGGAGCAAGTAGGAAAGTTATGTTTCGTCTATGAGAAATTTAAATTTAAAACACTCTTTAACGGTAAAGTTAGATTTTAAATCACAATTCTGAAAATCCACTTTTAGAAAGTTGCCATTATTTTGCCTTAACCATTTGGTGCCTGAAGCCTGTTTCCGGGCTATATGACAAGTTGTAGTTGGCCTTTGTGTACACCTCCCAGACTGCATCGCAATGGAGAATTTGAGTGTTGGCAGGAAGCTGTCACTTACCACCATCTTTCACTTCAAAGGCACTGACCCAGGACTTCGCACTAGCTTATTGTGCTCCCAGACAGACTGGGACCAGGAAAGGGAGGCAGAAAATTGCAGGCACCTCTATAGGGGGAAACTCCAGAAGCTTCTCACACTTCAAAGTGTTCCCCATGTCTACAAATGGGACGCTCTGACCCACTCTTCAGTAACTCCTGGACGTGTGGATACTACAGAAGGACACCCTGCTGCCCTGCTGCTTAAGGCCTGCCATGCTTGCTGAGAAGGAAAACTGGACTTGCACCCTTCATTTCAGGCTGTTGTGTCTCCAAGGGTCAGCTGACTGACTGCCTGTTCTGAGCCTTAAGGACATAACAAGCTCCAGAGGTCTCTCTGCAACTGCCAAGCAGACCTGCTGCAACTGAACCTGACTGGGTCCTGCTGGCTTCTGCTGGAGCGAGTTTCTGATCCCCAAGAGTTTCCCCCAGGTCCTGGACCCTTGGTGTGGCATCAGTAGACTTCCTCCTTGAATCAAAAGCGAAATCCTCAAGTTTTTTGGCTCTTTTCAACCAAGAACAGGCCTATCCGCTAAGACCTTGTTGTCCACACCGCCTGCCAACGGGAAGCTATACTGAATCGAACTCTTTGTGCTACAGTGACAACCTGTGATGACCAGCAATACAAGATTTGCAGTTCGAGCTACAGCATCGACAATTTGCGGTGACTTCCAATACAAATCTGCAGCAATGACCACCCACAATGCCTGGCAGCATCTGCGATGCTCTTCCTGTCCCTCGCTGTCTCCTGCACCACAAATAGAACTCTTTGTGCTGGACTTTAGATAATAACTTTTTCAGCAGGACTAACTTGGTCCCTGTACCAAGGCCACGCTTCATTGCAGTTGGCCTTAACTAGTGACTTTCACCCAGTTTCGCACGACCAGATAACCACGAGTGGTGCTAGTGCTTTTAGAGGCTATATTTACTTGAAATCTTTAGATAGTAACTTTTTCAGCAGGACAAACCTGGTCCCTGTATCTGGCCCATGCTCCATCACGGTCGGCCTAAACTTGTGACTTTCACCTAGTCTCCCATGACCAAATAACCGCGAGTGGCGCTTGTGCTATTAGATGCTATGCTTACCCGAAATCTATAAAATGGCATATCTCCAGTTCTACTGATTGGGGTTTTGCCATTTTGATGTCAAATAATTTATAACATTTTACTCTATTTTTCTAAATTGGTGTATGATTTTTCTTGTGTTGTGTTTTCACTTTATAGCTGTTTGCCTTTGTACTCTGTTTAGTATTTCTGCTGCATGAAGCAAAGAAAGTCATATTTTTCATTTCCAATTGACATTGTTCTAGAAGAAGACTATTTAGCATGGACTCAGTATTGTAATATTTCACCAAGTCTCTTCCACTTGCACACTGTATTGCATTAATTCACAATGGTTCACTGTCTTTTATGCAACCAGTTGGTTCTGAAAACTCTGGACGATATTAGGTCAGAGAGGACTGACTCAATATTCATACAGTTGGTTAGTGCTTATGTGGTGAGGCTGTATGACAGTGCTAAGGTCTTATTTCTTGAAAATGTATTTCTTTTGCTCACACCATGTTGATTTTGCATTTTTATGCTTTCCTTTGCAGTCGTTTTCTATGTAAAACCCCAAATGTGAGGGTTAGCTAGAGACCTCTCCTATGCTACTGGGGATGCTCTCTGATTTCCTACTGATGTTGCTGCACATTTGGGACTTAGTCTATTATCGAATTTGCCTATTATTCTATCTTGTATTATTATTGAGAGCCTTGATGGCAATGATGTTATGCATTTAACCAAAACTCGCTGTTAAGCACTCTGTATTGTAATTATTAAATGTTTGTATACATTTTCATGAATTTCTAATTCTGCCCTTGAACTCACTTATTGAGCCAGTCCTTTTTTACTTAACGGTATTAATAATGTGCTGAATTTGTACCTTATCTTTGGGCACACTGCCTCATGAACTTGAGGTTTAACACCGTAAGATCCCAATCCACCCACCCATGATATTGAGGTGTAAGATTTTAGGGGAACAACTTGCCCACAAAGACAAGGTTGTGGAAATGGAAGGCCCTCCCTTGGATTCTTCCTACCAGTTGCTATAGTGTATCTTGTGTTATCCTACGTACATAGGTATTACTAAGCTAACCTATAAGCCTAGTCATGTTGACTCACTTTTTCAAGGTCTCGCGGGTGCATGCGAGCGTGATGGGTGGCCCCTCCATTCATGGGAGGAGAGGAGAAGCGAGTCAGGAATAAATAAGCTAGTCAAAAAAGGCTGGCTGGTTCACAGATAGGCTCCAGATCGATGTCTTACTGATATTGTAACTACACAAGCGCGTGGTCCCCTCACTCTTGATATACAAGGTAGGGCAGTTACATCAAGTTCAGGGCGTGGTCTAGTTTTCAGTGCTATTCCTTTATGCCTTTTGTCTGTCCTCTGGTGCTCTGGACATATGTATGCAGAGCTCTTGAGAGCATAGGGAGCTGGGGGTTGGGGGCGGCAGCCGGCAGGGCAGGCCAGGCCTGCAGACACGAAGTAGGAGAGGATGGCATTGGTTGTAGCCTCCCATCTTATGTATATGAAACAGGATTGGATCGGCGAGGGGTTTGGGAGGATTCTCTTCCACTCTGTAGTTACAGATTGCCGTGGTGCATGTGTGGTGTTACACATTGTTTCATGCCCTGTCGGATGCTTTTGCGCTACTGGTGAGTATCTTTCTTTTAAAGTGTCTGCTTTTTTTTCAATCCTTGGTGTAGAGTTCACGGGGCATTTTCAGTAGGGTGGCTCATCATGATCGGACTGGTCGTTTGATGGTGCGCCAGTAGGCCCTAGGTTTTTTTTTTTTCAAGGCGTGCCCCCTTTCCTCTGACTTCTGCACTGAGTTGGATGCACCAGATACCATAAGTTGGACTGCGCTGTAATTTGAAGTGCTTAACAGAGCAGTGTCACCCATGACCTTTGCACTCCTGTATGGCGCTGATCCGCATGACTGAGTCTGAGTACGTGCGTGAGTGAGTGTGTGCACCTGCTCCTTCTGTGTATGGGTGCACTTGGTTGTGTTTGACAGGTGGGGAATGACCCTAGAAAAGCAGCCCTAGGAATAGCCAGCGACACCGGAAATTACCAATGGTCCTCCTTGGCTCTAAGAGCCCTATGCCCGATCTGTGCCATAAAAATGTTTTGCATGTGAAAAAACATGCTGCAGACATAATGTGTAGATATTACAACTTCTCTTCAAAATTAAAAACAGAATGTAACTTGCTGGCGCATTAATGAAGGTAGAAACATTCCTGCCCCTTTTCTGGTAACAATGCCATTAGTAAGTGAAGAAGCAAGTCCGTTGTCGTGTCCACCGTATATGTGATGTAGATTATTATAATACATGACGCAATAGAATATTTTGTTAAATCAAACACAAGAATTTTTTTGCAGCGACATCCTGAACTCCTGTATTGCAGTGGGCTCTAAAATGCGATAATGAAGAAAAAGGAGGCTTGGTGAAACAAAAGGTTTGCCCAGGATCATACACTTTGGTCAAGGGGGAAACCAGAATTTGCTTTCGCATTGTACAATTCAGACCATGGGTCCTTGTTCAGTCAGTCACAGTGTGAAAGTTGGGAAGAACTTTTGTGCCACACAACTTTCAATATCCACAAGCCACCACTGCTTTTTTAGGTCGATCCTTGGACAGCACGCATGCGCTGCACTATGGGAGGCTTCTTGTGAACACTCCACACTGTTCCTAAACTTCTCCGTGGGAGTTGTTAACTCCCACATATTCAATTGACCTTTGCGTGTGGCTTTCAGTACTGAAAGCACGCAAATGGCCAAAGACGGCATCATGTACCATCTTTTCTTTTAACGTTAACTCCCCTGGCCTAGGGGGCTTGGGAGCGAGCAGCGACGCACATTGTGCCAGCTGCATACCTTCCTTAGCATGATCTTGCCTCATGTTCCTAAGTAAACACGTTCACACGCCCGCTTTCGCGGTCGCGTTTCAACTTTGTTTTTCAGCCTATTTAATGTGCACGCACCACTCCCGGGCTTGTTAATTTTTTTTTCATGTTCCTGCGGCACCTTTCGAATTTGCCTCATTTGAGACGTTGCCAATTGCATACTTGATTGTGTTGTGATTCTGTCTTTACTGGTGCTCCCACGGCTGTGTATAAACTCTTCATTTCCCTTCACCAGTCATGTTTTCCCCCCACAGTGACTTGGCAGGCAGACATTTAGAAGTTCTCCTCCTGTTCCATAAACCAGGCTTCACCACTGCCTGAAACGTCTCTAATAGAGCGGGTTCAGGAGGCAGCTATTTGTAGTGAGATGGGGATGACCTTTTTGAAAATCTGGCTTCACCTGCAGTCCTAGCACTTTCTGGGCTTGGCTTGCCTGGCCAGAACCTTAGTTATTGATTGCATTTGCTCATTCTTGTAACGAATCTACCCTGAGCCAAATGCTCTTTTACGTAATTACTAGTGAGAAAACTGAAACCGAGCAGGGAAATGGGCACTGTGTGCCCGACCGTTCTTCGTATAACCCGGTTATGTCAGCGCAGACACTTTGTGGATGTGAGTGGTCACCTTCAGCAGTATGTTGCTGCAGCGAGACATTTAAAGAGGTGATAATGCTGCCCAGAAAAAGCAAGCATCCCTATTTGATGGGACGGACTTCTGTCTGTATCAGGATATAAACCCCTTTAAAACTTCATGTAATTCAAACAGGGTGGAAAGAAGCTTTTTGTTTTTTGTCTCGATTTTTTGTTTCTCCATACAAATTTGTGTATAAATCACTGACAGTGTTCCGAATGCAGTATCTTTCAACAAGGTTATTGTAAAATTAAAAATACCACTGACAAGTTGTCTTCTTAAGATTTAATGTTTATATTTCAAAGTACCTCTTAGGCTGGACGGGCAGGTTAATATACAGTATGGTATACTCTGCTGCAGTGCTGCGTTTTAATGGACAGGGGTGCTCCATAGGCCCCTTTTGAGTGAACACATGGTAAGTCTGAATCGGAATTCAGTGTAAGAGATGTGCGAACATATGACGCAAACTTTTCTTTACATACGTGTGTACTTTTAGACTTACTTTCTGTTCAGCGCAATGTTTTAGATGGTGCATCCAACTGAGTGTGTTTTTCTCTGTGATTTAGAAAGGACAGCAATACTAAAGTGGCCTTCCTGTACTTCAGTGCTAGACAAAATATCGAAGTGTTGTTGGACAACATTTCGAAGAGGAGCTGGCACATAAATAGCAGTTTTATCAAGTATGTAAAAACGTCAAAATCACTAGACCGTTTCACATAATTAGCAACATTTTCCATTAATCTCATAATATAATGCATAATTTTACTGTTTTGCCACAACTGGCCGACCCTGTCGTTAAATTTTGACCTCCAGCTTCTACATAATTGCCATGGCCCTTATTTTGTGGCACAAAATCTATGCGTTCCAAGCTTCCACTGTATTTCACTTAGGCCATTTATTTGACTCAAAGGAGACTATTTGAAATTCTGCAAAAAGCCAGAAACTCTGAATTTCCAGAAGGATAATTCGTGTTGGACTGCAGCTGTCCACCATATCTAACTTTTTGCTGTAGGCTTTGTTATCCTATACAAAGCTCAGCCCTCCCTTCACAGAGTTCTTTGAATAAACAGGCAGGCAACACGTGCTAGAAAAATGGGAAATGCATTTTTTAATCGAGGTTTATTCATTTTATTTATTTAAAAAACAATGCCTTTAATTTATCTGATAAGGCCCCAAAGGCGAGACCTATTGGCTATGCCAATGCTTGTCTTCCCTTGTCATAGGGTATCAAATTATCCTCTATAATGACGTATTGCCACTAGCAGTACAAATTCCATCTTTTATTTAATAAAATGTAGACTTCCTTGTCACATGACAGTCCCAGTTAAGGAAAATGAGCAATGGGTTACCCTTACCCAGCTATGGATGGGCGAGTGCCACTGTGAGCCGACAGTCCAGGGGTGGATGGGGTGCAGGTAAAGAGTGTTTGTTTGCGGAGTCAGTCGAGGCTCTGCTGGTGTAAACGAAGCACTTGCTCTGACTTTGAATGGAGGGGGAAACCATCAAGTTTGGGGGATTTGGCGGTAGGAGCACCCATGACTTACAGCAGTGGTGCCTCTCTGCCAAAGTCTAAATGACCTGGCTAGATATCAGTTACCAGATACCACCATGAAGCCATTTGATATGTGATTATCGCATAAAACATATTGACCAAAAGGGTGGAGAGACTCCTTTACCCTTAAAAAAAAAAATAGAAGTAGGACTACAATTTTGCATCAACCGAGCGGCAAACAATGACTAAATTGACAGAACTCACAAACATAAAAACCATGGAATGGAGACACTAAGGAGAAATTAAATCCAGTTTTTAAGCAATTATATCATCTGTGCTAATGCTATTGCTTTCTGATAAAGGCTACAAACTAACCCTGCCTGGAGCACATGAAAACTTGCCTTTAGTGTTCATATTCTTTACTGAAAACTGGGGAATGCACTACATTTACTGAAATTTGCTGGGACAGATGGTGAAACATCAAACCATCTCTGCAAATCCGGAATGTAGGGTCACTCTTACTTATCCCCAGCAACGACTTAATAGGCGTTTCTTTTCCAAGTAGAGATTCTTGGGGTTGATAACACCCACACTGTTTTTGCCACATTGTTTTATCACATTTTGAGTTTATTTTCATAATAATACATGTTTCGGTGCACACCAAAGAAGCACTCAGAACCAATAAAAGCTTTGGACTGCAGACATAAAATGCATGAGCCTGTCCAATCTACAGCTGAACAACAGCGGCCTAGTTTCCTTAATCAATAGAAGGTTGATCAGCCATGCCCTGCATTCTGCTGTCAATGATTCTCTGGACCAGCTTTGTCATTGTCACTCAGTGTCACAACCTTTGATGGTGCTCCCCTCCCCCATGATCACCACCTTCACGGAATCTCTCACTACTACCCTCATTAGTGCCCCTCATCTCTACTTAGCTCCTCTCTCACATTTAAGATATGGATCTGCGCAGTGCTTAAAATAGAAAAATACAAATGTAGGTACCACCTCCCTGAGCCCATGCTTGCTCCTGAGAAGTGACATCAATCTCCAAAGGAAAGTATTGCACCTCTGCTGAGAATGTCAGGTACTCTCCTTTGCAAAATTATCAAGTGCGGATACTCAGTACCTTTTGGTACTGGCCCATTTAAAGCACCGGTGCTGTTGCTCCCTCGTCGAGTTCTGGCGCACCTCAGGCTACCTTGCTTCAAAGAACACTCAAGTGCAATGGTGTTTGTGTGATGTCTATCTTAGGTTTTATACTGGAAGGGTATCCTTCCAGCACAAAATTATTTGCTGACAAATGTTAGCATTTTACCACTTTGAATTTGTGCTATACCATGCAGCAGACATGCAAAGTTTGAATGGTTTTGAGAAAATAAATCTTTTCTCTGAGCTGACACCTACCGCAAGGAGGTGCCGTTTTTTATGCCAATCCCATTCTACCAAAGTTAGTAGAAAGGGATCAGTGTCAAAATCCATAGGTGAGTGCACTGAAATGTCCACGTACCACCTATGGTATGCCTCTAATGCAAAGCAGGGCATAGTGCTTCTTTTAATCAATCAATTAGGTGACTTGTAAACCACGACTACTCACCCGTGAGGGTCTCAAGGTGCTGGGGTGGGGGTTGAGGGGGGGCTGCTGATCCGCCGAAGGCACTGTGGTTCAGTCGAAGAGCCAGGTCTTGAGATCCTTCCTGAATTGAGGTAGTGACGGTGATTGCCTGAGGTGGAGAGTCAGGGTGTTCCGGGTCTTTGCTGCGAGGTAGGAGAAGGACCTTCCTCCAGCCGTGGTCTTGCAGATACCTGGAACAGTGACCAAGGCCAGATGGACGGAGCGGAGGTCTCTGGTGAGTGCATGGAATGAGAGGCGTCCGTGAGGAAGACGATGTCGGGGTAGACAGAGTCAAGTAGGTCCCAGATCTCCATGGCGGGCTTGTGGAGGGAGCGTGCGTTTAGCAGGATACAGCTGAGGTGGTTAGGTCCAGTATTTGTCGGAGGTGCGGTGGGTGGGGCTGGTGTGCAGTGGCAGCCGAAGGTGCAGCTGCAGTTTCGGAGGAAAAAGTGCCCTGAGTGTCATTTAGTGACGCCCGGCACAGCGGCGTCCGGTGTTTAGGCCATGGAGGGTGCTGGCATCATAGCGGTGGATGGTCCGAGGACCAGGGTCTGTGGTACAGGGCGCGGTCCAGGAGTCTTCAGCGTGCTGGCAGTCCACCCGCTGCTTGTGCCCGCTGCATGCCCACACTATGGCTGCCGTTAAGTAGCGTGAGGTGTAGGGCTGGACAGCTGGGAGGTGGGATCAGCGGGAAGCGACGCTGGCGGAGGACAAGGCCGCGGGGTACGAGCAGCTGCGAGGAAAAGGTGCAAAAGTGACATAAGGAAAAGTGGAAGAATGCAGAAAGTGCAAAAAAGTGACCGAAAAGCAGAAAAATGCAGAAAGTGAAAGAGAGTGACAGAAAAACAGAAAATATGAAAGGAGAAAAAAAAGAGATCAGGGGAAGAGGCAGCAAAGCAGAGAGACAGACTTATTTCTGTTACTTTAGGGTACTGTACAATGCAATTCAGGATTTACGCATCGAAAGTAAACCCCAAAACAACATTTTTGTGATGGAAACAAGGCACAAATTGTTAGTAAATCAGCCACATTAACGTAACAGGATGATTGGGGCGTCATACTAATAAAATTGTATTGATACCCAAAGAAACCACATGTTAAAAAAATAAGCAGCAGTTTTTCAGAAAACATAGCCTGGCATTTGACCTAGGTTTTTGAAGCGTAGCAAATGTGATATGATAAAGAATTTAAAAGCATCTTTATTTATTGCTTGGACTCTCATAAACCACCAAAAATTAGCTGGCTACCCACCAGTGGGTCCGGATCCAGAATTTGGAAAACACTGCTTAATGCTATTATATGATGAGTCAAAACAGTGACTAGATATATTGCAGATCTCTCTTCAAAAGCATTGATCATTAGAGTTATCAATCATATGGCCAAGCACACAAAGATCTCTGCTGGCTGCTCTTATCTCGGTTCCATCTGTCATGCAGAGGACGCCCCCCTGACTTTGACTCTCAGTGCACCAGGGGCGGCCCCTCTGTTGGAGCGGAGGAGCGTCGCCCCACTTAAATTACCCCCAAACATGACAAATAAAATGTTAGGTCATTACAATTTTATCTTTCATCCTCCTGTCCTGAACCGAGCGTCAGGACGGGGGCGGGGCAACTGCTGAATGGCAGCAGGGAGGAGGGTGGGCTGTATGTGCATTCTTCATAGTGCCCATGTCACTTTGGCCAGCCGTCTTGCGGCGGCCAGCCAGACATGCGCAATGTATCTAGCCCAGCTGTCTTAGAGTAAGTGCCGGCCTCCGGGGTGCTGGGGAGCGCCGAGTGAGGCCGCTCCCTCCAATCAGGGCTCTGCTCTCACAGCCTCAGAGTAGGATCGGTGCCTGCACTGCAGCATCCAGTTCCTCAGAAGAGGTCCAGATTGGGTGACGTCGGTTCAGGTAAGTCTTATTTTTAATATTAATACCCCCCCCCCCAACCTCCCCTTAGATGCCAGTCAATAATGGGTGCAACAGCACCGCACCGAACCGGTCGCACTGTTCTCTAAGCTGGCACTGATAAGTCTTACAAAAGTAAAAGCTGGGATTAAGCCTGCCAACCCAGCCCCATTCTCACAGCCGTCCTTTGCCTGCTAGTCATAGAGCACCCCTCAAAGTCTGGATTGAAATGATGTTTAATAGAGCACTGATCACAATCTTGTAACAATGACCCCGTGCTTCAGGTAGCAGTGCTTGGAAAGCGAGAGCATGGGGCCTCAAATAGTGACTGGTTTATAACGAGGGGTGGGGGGGCACAAAGTAGGGGTGTGCAAAGTGTTATAATGCGAGAGGGTTCCCACGTATCGGCCTACCTGTAGATCGCAGTTTCTACTTTCCTTGTGGCTATGCACATGCATAGTTTCTATCACCAGTATTAGCTTGTGCGGTAACTTGTGTATAATAGTGGTTTACTTGCGAGCCCTCTGACAATAGGAATTTTAGGCAACCCAACCATTTTGTACGCTTATGTGATTCTCGTAGGTGACTCAACACGAGCAAAAAATGCTCGTGAAAGCCCCAGTTTGCAAATGAAGCGCACCTTGCATCCTACTATGAGTACAAACCATGATTTGAACAGTTTTAGAGAGAATCAAGTGTAATTTATGAGAAAACCCTCCACGTGATTTCTCATTCTTCACCTTGAACCAAAGTCACGAGTCCCTCTCGTATAAGCACTTCGAGATTATATTCACAAGAGAGTGCAACAGGCTCCGACTCAAGAAGGCAGGGGTCAGGCCAGGATGTAAATCCCACCCCACCATCGGAATGTCATTTTGAGAAGGCGCGTGCGTCCCTGATGGCCATTTTCTGTGACATTCAGCCTCAGACAGCTGCAATGTCAAAAAAAGACAGGATTCCATTAGAGAGTAGCACGGCCCCTCCCCCTTGTCACCCCCTCTCATCCAGACTCCCAACAATGTGCTCAGTGGGCCCTCGCGTGCCTTTCATTTAAATGCAAAGTGCTTTTGCTCAAAGGCTTTCTCAAAAGGGGAAAAGGTCTCATTAGAGGGATGGAAGCTGTAGGGGCTACGAGGGAGGTGGAATTACCAATGCGCCTGGAAGAGCACATATACGGGTGTCAGTCAGAACGGACTCATATTTGGTCTGGCCAGGGAGCTAAGGAAGGCTCGCGTCAGGCACAAAGTGTCCAGATGAGCTACTCATGGATGGAATGCAAACTGCAGCCAATCAGAGAGTGCACTTAAGGGGTATCCATTCGGGCGAGGCTCTAAGCCCGAGAGAGTGACATGGAGGCCAGTTCACTCAAACTAGGGAGCCGGGGCATGGAGCTTATTTCCAGGCTAGGAGAGGCCACAAACATCCGCAAGCAAGGGAGGATCTATAGATCGATTTACGTTGCAACCACCAAACCTGAGTGAGGTAGAAAGAGTCCAGAGGGGCCATCTATCCCACATAAACCTTGGAATCTTTCCATATCTGACTCAGACAGGGAGAGCCTACTCAAGGGCGTAGCTTAGTCAGTGAGATTCAGGGAGTATAAAAAGTGGCAGGCCGCAGGGAGTGGGGGATGGTTGAGATGGCCAAGGTTGGGGATGGACTGTTGACATGAGGAACACGGTCAGTACTGATTAGCATTAGGTGGGCCTCTGCCTAGAGTGACATAGTGGCAGCGGCGGCTGGCACAGGTAAGCGAGGCGAGACGGGGCAGGGTGGGGTTGGGTGGCAGGGGTTTGTAGTTGTCAGAATAGGAATAATTAAATAAATAAATAAATAAATAAATAATACCTATTCCGTCATCTGTCAACTCCCCACACCCCCCCCACTGCACCCCCCCACCCGTGCTTACCAGTGCTGGCCGCGGCTGATTAGTTGGTTAAAAACAATGGTTTGAGTGAGTGCCACTGGCTAGACTATTTGCAAGCATTCACCCCATTACCTTTTAGATGTTTGATTACCAGGAGTATGCCTGGAAATCTGAAACTGGTGTAACTTTCCAATCATACTACTGCAATGTTCGTAAATTCCAAAAAGTAGCACATTTGCACATATTACAAGAACACTAATACGAGTGCAGGTTTACTACCTCTTTGGTGAACTAGGAACTATATATATATATTTATATATACACACAAAGTGGTCTATCAGCATCGAGCTCTTGCTGCCGGTGCAGCGTGTGGGGTGAAAGACCAAAAACCCCCAAGACATTAATTGCAAATGGAGATAACAATGCAATCCCAGAGGCTGTGTTTAGTAGAATCCAGTTTAATAGGCAACCAGTATATTTATAAGACACTATGGGGGAATTTACTAAATCTCTACGCATTGCAGCCCCCCGCGAG
This sequence comes from Triturus cristatus, assembly GCF_964204655.1. NCBI lineage: Eukaryota > Metazoa > Chordata > Amphibia > Caudata > Salamandridae > Triturus > Triturus cristatus. Next base: position 278,547,133 of record NC_140583.1, read on the forward strand.
GCTGCACTGCGTTGTGCGACAGGGAGGGAGCAGCGGAGTGCCATATTGTTTCTCCATTACTGTAGCAGGAAGCCCTTTGTTGTTTTGAAACAGTTTCTCTACATGCTTTAACCCCTTCGCTGCTGCGGACATTCCGCTGCAGCGCTGGGGGGGGCAGGGGGGCAGCGCGGCGGGCCTGTGCTCATGACGGAGCCGCTCCGTCATGAGCCACAGTTGAGCTGTGCTCATGACGGAACGGTTCCGTCATGACTCCGCCCATTTGCGTTGTCGCCCCGCACAGGCGGGGAAACAGCGCCGCGCAGGCGGAGCGGCCGCCGACAGGATTGTCATGACGGAAGCGTTCCGTCATGAGCACACGGCAACCGTGGCTCATGACGGAACGGTTCCGTCATGAGCAGGGAAGGGGTTAAAAGCAGCACAATCCTGCTTCCTTCCATTCAAAATTAAACTGTCAGCACCAAATTTTCCTGTATTCTGCAGTTCAAAGTTTTACCAATGAGATACAAACTGTACTAACACAAATGAAGACACATAAGAGACCGGCAGGTCAGGACTTCATATGTGCCCAGCGCAACCTGTTTGTGAGGACAGTCTGATCGATCACTAGGCCTGGGCCAAAATTCCGTTCCGTTCGCAGAAATTGCGATAATTTGGCATTTTCGCGTTCCGTGGAAAGCGCGAAAATGTCAAAATTTCCGCATTACGCAGCTTAGCGATAATTTGTTTCTTGCTCGCGCTGTAAAATAATACATTCACGCGTGCGCGCGATCGTCTTACCTGAATCCCCGCGTTTGCCGACAAGTTTTCCCCATCCGGTCGCGTTCTCCACGAGATGTTGGATTGTTGGTAGCCATTTGCGCTGTCTCGCGACAGTTCGTGCCCGCAGTAACGTCATGCGTCACGCGATCACGTCTTTCTTCTCGCGATCATGCACCGCGAGACAAGTGAAAACAAGATGGACGTGTCCGCGAGCAACCGTATGGGTAAGTTGGCGAGCCGCGACCACGCAGAAAATTCCGCGAATGGGCGGGGAAAAAACTTCCGCATCTTCGCGATATTTCCGCGTGTTTGCGGAGATTTTTAACATTTTCGCGAGAATTTGCGAAAGTGAATTTCGCAAATTCCGCCCACCCCTATCGATCACATGGTGAGTCCTTATCCCTTTGTACTCAAAACACTGATGTGACCCGTTATGAAGTGGAGAAAGGGTCCAGAAGCCAAGTAAAGTGACCTATTGGTACAACTTTCAACTGCTTTGAGCTCAAGCTTTGCGTCCACCAACACATTTTGCCCGAGGGGAGCAAAGTGCAGACCTGCTACGAGTGAACAATGCATTACCATTCAAGTATATCGGAAATCACAAAAAAATGAGGGAGAGAATTTTTAAGTAGTTGTGTTGTTTTCATCCTCTCTTCACTAAAACTTGATTGCAACTGTACCAACAAAGAGGAAAGAACAAGCTGCCTATGTTCATCAGGCGGCAATGGCAAGATAAGTCTGCTGGTTAGGGTTATCCCAAGACTAGTTGATATAATACTTAGGACACTGGACCCTCACACGCACTCTTGGTGTCATGCTTCATCATAGGGCCTGCTCTTCACTGCACCAAAGATCTGCTTAAAAGTTGGTTAGTTTGTGATTTAGTGATAGAGAGAAGAATGGGATGCATCATGTAGAGCCCCACAATGATCTAAGACCCCAGACTCACATGAGGGCCTTTGATGTTAGAGATAGTTTAACACCCACGTATTCAGTGACAGGCTCGTACATGGAAACAATCTTCATGCTGAAAGGCAGTGGATTAAGCAGAAAGCAGCAGGTCAGATGCAGGTCACATCAAAATTTCAGGAAACTCAACAGAACATTTAGTGGTTAGTTCAGCTGAGCTGTTGCACGAAAATAGGTCACAATTACCTTCAGTTTCAGGAAACTTGACAGAACATTTGGTGGTGTGCAGATGAGCTATTATATCGAATAGGTCACAAAATAGGTCACCATCATCTTCATCTGCTAGAGAATTGAGCCAAGATGCCTCTCACATTAGGGCCTGCACAGCGGTTTCTCTTGATTAAATACGTAAAAGGGATGAGACAACACATGCACATCCTGCCCTAGAACAATAGGTGATAAACATGTGCATGCTTCTGCAGAGACCACACGCTTATGCAGAAAGCACACATAAAGGTCAGATAGCTTGACCCTATTAGCATTTTACAAAGATATGACCACGTGCTGTGCGGTCACATAAACATGCGCTTTTGTATGCTTAAATTCCGAGAACCTATACCCACACAGTGGGTTTCTGTTTGTCATCATGGAAACTACTAAAGGTCAATATGACGTGATGGTGTACTTACTTTGTGGCTTCTGTCTATAAATTTTGCTGATTCCGTGCTATACTTTCGGAAATCAGATTGCATCTCCACGGAGGTGACTGATCTGTCCTGCAGTATCTAAGTAAACCTATATTACTTTGCCAATTGTGTCTTGGTTTTTCTTTCTCAGATCTTTCCTCCAACATCAGTGCTGGGCAAAGGCAAAGAAAATGGACTGATTTTGTTAGATTAAGTAGTGTACAGTATGCATTTATCACGAGCAACCTTCTTTTTCCAGCAATGCCTGATTTGCTAAATCTGACCAAATCTAATTTGAAGCTAATCAATTTTGATTCATTTTCTTACAGCATAAGTGAGATAGGTTTGGCTACTTAGACAACGTGCCTCCAAGACTGAATGCTTTCCTAGTACTGAGGGTTCAAAAGTCCTGCTTATGAGATCTAAATTTTATCTCTCTTTTCAAAAATATGTTTGATAAGGTTTTAACATCACAAAGTAAAATGATGGGCAGACTGTTGAAACTTTGCAAACACTTACCCCCAGTGACAGATCTGAGTTTAATCCTTTGTATTTTTGCTTGCCACATCATACTAGTTTGGACCCAGCCATGTGCAGATCAGTCTTGACCCTGCTCACATGGGAACAGTTTAGCTCAAACTGACCAAGCCAAGTCCTCCCTGCACCAGAAAAAAGCATTCTAGGACCTGTTTCAGCGAATCACCCCTCATCAGCTAGGCTACCTTGAATCCAGTGACACAGCGAGCAAGGGGCCCACGTCTGGGCATATCCTTAGCCACTTAGGGTGCACATGATGTTGCTATATGCGCCTTAAGTGTCAAAAGGTGGAGGCAAAAGCTTGGTTGATGATATTGCATTATACAGAACAACCTCAATACAATAACTCATGGCTGGCAGAAATTTTGCTCTTATTCTTTTCAATTTGGGTACCAGAGAGGGACCTGTAAGGTCGCTGGCCAAATGTGACAACATGGCAGAAAGTAATACCTCTCTTGATTTTAGGTTTGATAAATAAAGCCGGTGGCCACCTCTAACATGGAGTCAAATTTCTAGATATTTATATATACTCACCCTGGTGATATATTCTCCCTTGAAAATGCACATACTTTGTGTATTAATTTTTGGGCAAAAGATACTATGTTCATTTTTGCAACATCCACAGTCAAATAGTTGGTTCCACAACAAGAACCCAAATCAGTAACTAGACGTTGTAGCTTATTTGATATTATCTACAAATTAGAGGACTGGCATGGCAGGTCTGCTTGATTTTGGAGGGCAAGTTCTATCATATATGTTGTCAGAACTCAAGTCTACAACATAGATATTACAAAGTAGGGGACCTGCACACTGCCATGCTTCAAGCCCTTATAATGACCTTTTCTCAGCTTCAGAAAGCTATAGAAAGCCTCAACATCACTTAGCATCAAAAGGGCTCTTCAGGACATTGTACATCATACTCACTATCCACGGTGCTGACCTGCTGTTAGCTAACAATACCTCATATTATAACATTACCTACACAGAATGACAACAAACCACAATTTTCTGTTACTTGGAAATATCCAGCTTAGCCCAAGCAGTTAACTGCTGTGATGTAAGTAGTTTAGAGTATATGATTAGTAATAAAGGAGTTATTTCTTTTATAAAATAGGTACGTCAAACTATACATCTAAATACATTGATTTGGGAAATGCCTGCTTTACATTGCCTCCAGTATCAACCTAAGTCATCTTGCATTGTTCCCAGGCCTTGATTACTTGAGCCTGCTACCATTAATGATCCAGCAAAGCTACTGAGTCTTTGTTTAGCCAATGCATTTCTAGTTACCAGTACCCAGGAGAGAAGGGACAGCTTGCAGTAGTGCCTGTGGAACAGTCAAATACTCCAGATCATTATTTGACTCTAGGGGAAGGTCAAGCCATGAGCTGGCACCTGAAAAACACCCCTACTCCGCTCCACAACTTCAACCACATACCAGACAGAGATATGCAAAATGAGTGTCGATAACGAAAAGCCTGAGGAACACAACCTCTATAGCAACTTTTCAGGTAAAATAAAGATCAGAGACTGGAATATTGAGTACTATGTACAAGGACAAGGAGGGGATCCATCTCTTTAAGAGCTGAGCAGAACTCTACCTAATGGGACGCCAATGAATGCTGAAATCTGTGATGCTTCACTGCGCTGAAGGCAGTCTAAAGATCCAAAGGCCACCAGTAGCACTTTTGCCAGGGCCATGGCAGAAAAGTGGTTCTTTACAACACCCGACAAAGGATTTCAGCTCCACTCGCAGGTTTAAAATCCGACTGACAGGTTTGTAGCCACTCTATCTACCATAGGGTAACAGGTGAAGACAACCTAAAGCTCCACCGACAGTGAACGGCATCCACTATTGCTGTCCCTTGAGGCTGGAAAGGTTATACTCTGGCTTGGAGCTGGGGACAGAACTGTGAAACCATCATATTTAGAATATGCGTAAGTGTCTTTCCAGATTTACCATACAATTCCTACATTGGGGGACAACAGTACCTTTAATCCGATATGAACAATAGGAAAAGTAAACCAATAGCTACCAAAAATTAAAGGAAAAAAATGAAATGATTAAGATATTCACAACTAACGTAGGGTCAAGTGACATTTCAGATGCAGTCATACAAAGCAAGAAAACCAGCCTCACACACTCTTATTTTCTCTCTCTCACAGACACACCCTCATGGAGAAATCACACAGGAAGTTTAAAATCAACCACACACAAACAGCCACAGAGCAGATAGAGAGCAACCATAAGCAGATAGTTACAGGTTAGCCACACACAGGCAACAAGCGGTAGTCAAAGAAAGGGATCAGAAAGAAGTACATCTCGTACAATAAGTTCCCAGCATCTCTGCCCTGAACCCCACTGTCTCCTCATCCACTAGTTGGCCAGAGGCCTTCTTCTTGACCTACCTTCATCCTGTGCATTATCTTCCTCAATGTCAAGGTACAAGGTCTCCTCCCAGCTGGGCGAGTGGGTTGGTTGGGCTGCAGAGTGGGTGACACCTTGAGCTGTACGTTTCTTTGTCTCATCTGAGCTGCTTTTCCTGTAAAGCCAAACATGGATAACTTTTAGACACTCCACCATCTTCACATGAATGGGGCTGACTGGTAAAAATTCCAATTAACCTTTTGCAGAATGTTTCTGCTAGATCCAATTGGTTGCATGTGGGTTTTTGGGGAAACAAATAACCAATATGAAGACTTGTATTCGGTTACATTTTGTAACTTATTGTGGTAGACAGAGAAAGCTTTCTTCAGCATGATAAAGTCTTTGTCGCGGAAGAGAAGGGTCGCGGTGAATGAAGTTGGTCTGTTTTTCTTAGGTGGGAGCTAAACATTCCTACTGAATTCCCTTGGTTGGGGGATCATTAGTAAAATTATAAATGAAAGTGAAGTGTGAGGTAGGTGTGGTGTCTTTGTGCCTTTCAGTACTGTCATTAGGTTCTATGTTTAAAATGCTACAAGTAGAGTGTTAATGTTCAACTGTGCCGACCGCTGAGGGGTTGATGTCTTGGTGCATTAAAGAGAAACTGGGCGCATAAGTCGGATGAAACTCTTCGTTTCTTCGGACGTCAACTCTGTTACAGAGGGAAAACTGTTCCCCTGTCCCTGCTAGTTCCTCCTTCACTTGATTCGAGCTCTATGACACTGCAATTGGGGTCACCTTTAAATGGAGTGCTTGTTAGTTTTCAGATACCCTCTTTCTACCACTAAATCGGCTGGTTAGTGCTGTTTTGTGTAGCAGATTGCTTCTTAACTATTTCTCACAATTGCTTATCTTGCCAGGCAATACACATAAGCCGTCAGATGGTTTATTAGTGGATTTTAATGAGGGCTAAAGACAGCACCATTTGTAAAACCAGTTTGGCTCAAAGAGCATCTCCATGCAATTATCTCAGAGCCATAGTCTAGGTGTTTGCTTTTCCAAGCATTGGGGACAAGTCGAGACATCACTGGACAATTTTCCAGCTCACCTAGACTGGGCTGATGAGCGCTTTGGAAGGATGGTTACAGATATCTTTGTGAAACCATCACATGTAAACTCTGCCTGTAGCCTTGATGCACAGTACCTAACTTGTTGACCATCTTAGAATTTTAATTTCTAAAACCTTAGAAGAACTTAGCCCAGAGAATAAATTTTCCAAAGACAGCAAAACCATGATTTGAAAGCAACACAATATTTGAAGCGTAGAAAATTGGGTTCCTGGTTGAGGGGGGTGAAGCCATACTCAAAAAGCAACCACAATTTTCGACACAGTAAAACACGAGCAAACCCCAAATTAACCTATGCTTAACCCTCTGGCATTTTCACACACAAACCGTTAGGCTTAAAGTATTTATGTGGTACTTAAACAGTAATAAAGTGAAAACACAACACCAGAAAAATCCTACACCAATTTAGAAAAATAGGGTTCATTTTAATAAATTATTTGACACCAAAACGACAAACCTCTAGTCAGTAGAACTGATCATGTTGGACTGGGAAAAAGTCACAAGTTGAGGCTGACTGCAATGGAGAATGGGCTGGATACAAGGACCTTGTTAGCACTGCTGAGAAATGTGCCTAAATCCTGGGTGTGGAGTGTCATGCTGCACAGCGGCGGCCCAGAGGAGTGATGTGAGGTTCACATTGAGGACACGTTGCACAGCGGCGGTTCTAATGCACTGTGAAGTCTGCAATGCATCGGTTCCAATGAGAAGCTGCGAGGGCAGCGTCGAGGGTGCATCATGCAGTGATGGTTCCGATAAGATGCGAGGGGTGTGATGTGGGCTTGCGTCATGCTGCATCATGATGCATCGGTTTCTATGAAGAGCTGCAAAGAGCTGCATCAGGTTTGCACTGTGCTGCGTCGGTTCTGGTAGAGATCCCAGCTGGGCTGGGAGTGCACCTTTGCCCCAAATCTAAGGATCCAAGACTGGAGGGGCACCACTTGGGGGGTTAGAACTCAGAGCAGGCAGAGTTCAGATGTAGGGGGTCAAAAGCCTTTTCGGTCCCTGGGGCTCTGATGAGAAGGCCATTACTTTTTCTCAGTTTCAAAAAGCTATAAAAGCCTCATGACCACTTAGCATTAAAAGGGCTCTTCAGGACATTGAACATCATACTCACTATCCACGGTGCTGACCTGCTGTTAGCTAACAATACCTCATATTATAACATTACCTTCACGGAATGACCACAAACCACAATTTTCTGTTACTTTGAAATATCCAGCTTAGCCCAAGCAGTTAACTGCTGTGATGTAAGTAGTTTAGAGTATATGATTAGTCATAAAGGAGTTATTTCTTTTATAAAATAGTTACTTCATATTAGACATCTAAATACATTGATTTGGGACATGCCTGCTTTACATTGGAGTCACACTGGTGGTCCTAGGTTAAAGATGCAAGTCCAGTCCTTTTCATCTAGGCAGCAGAGTATCAGGGCAGTCTTTTTTGCAACAGCACAGCAGTCCTTCTTCTTAGTCTTTCACAGGGCAAGATGTGTACTAAAGAGTTGGGCCTGAGGGTCCAATATTAATACTTGGTGCCAGCTTTGAAGTAGGAGATGTTTCTAAAAGGTTCCACACCCAGAGGTGTTTGGAATTTCTTTCACCCCTCCCTCGCCCAGCTTGTCTGGGGGCACCAATGACTAGTGTGAAACTCTTTGTGAGTGTTCTGAGACAGGATCTTTGTATTGTGAAAGTGTGGTAGGTGACAGCTCCACCCCTTCATCAAGTCAGAAATGGCCCATCCTACCAACACCTATTCCCCCTTTGTCTCACTGTCTGGGAGTAATAAACAAAGACCAACTGCCAGCTACATCTTGTCATGTGGCCCCGGATACAGGCTGCAGGCACAAAATGGTTGGGACAAGAAAATGCCATATTTCTAAAAGTGGCATTTTCAGAATTGTGACTAAAATCTGACCTTAACATTAAAGAAGGTTTTAAATTATAATTCTTTAGACACCAAATTTGACATTACTACCTGCTCCCAATTGAAAGTTATTGCTTATTAAATATAATTAGTTAACCCAATGTTATCCTATGGAAGAGGAGGACTTTACAGTAGTGAAAAATGAATGTAAGGGTTTCTCACTACCAGAACATGTAAAGCGTAAAAGTACACGCTCAACTTTTTGAATTCACTGTACCCTGCCCTATGGGCTGTTTAGGGCCTACTCTAAGGGTAACATATGCATTAGAAAGGAAGGTTTAGGCAAAATGTTTATTTTGACAGGTCAAAATGGCACTTTAAACTGCACACACAGGCTGCTGTGGCAGGACTGGGAGATTTTAAAAGCTACTTAAGTGGGTGCCACTTTGAGTGCTGTAGGCCCATTAGTAGCATTTAATTTACAGGCCCTGGTTACATGTACCACCACTTTAAGAAGGGCTTACAAATAAATTAAATGTGCCAACTGGGTGTAAGCCAATGTTCCAATGTTTAAAGGAGGGAGCAGAAGCATTTTAGTACTGGTTGTCAGCTGTAAAGTCCACAGAGTCCTGCCAGCCAACAAAAACGGGTTCAAAAACAGGAGGGCAAAGGGAAATCATTTGGGAATGACTCTGCAAAGAGGGCCAAGTTGAACATGAAGGTGATGCATTTTTATGGCTATTGAGGAAATCGTTCCACTGAAAGCCTAGGTTCCTACATAGGTTGGCTCAACAGGACCTGTAGAGAAATCTTTACTAATCAGTAAACAAGCATCATATGTCCAACCGTCCCAGGCCTTCAGCAGCCTGGGAACTGGTGGGATTATATCAGAAGGAAGGATTCCTTGTGGGGCACCCATGGTTCTACGACCAGACCCAAGCAGCCTCGCCCTCAGACCGATACCTACGATTAGCCCAGGTGACATCCAGTCACAATTTTAGAAATGTTCTTAACTTTTTCGCCAATCTGCATTGTGTTTCATTTTTTATTAACATGGGTATATCTAATGATAGATATGTTTGTAAAGTAATGCATTTGTGTTTTTTTCTAGACTTTTAAAGATTGCGGTTTATACAAATATATCTTAATTTTTAGTCAGATTGCTTAGACATTGCTCGTTGTTTTTTACTGTGTGTTGCTTATCTAATTGGGCCTTCCAATCATCTTCAGAGGAGCAGCTTTGGCCTGACGCTACCATAAACAAAGAATACAAGTAACCTTTTGCAACTATTGTTCCCTTTTTTCCTCAGGACTCATGCCCAGTTTGTGCAAATAGATGGTCTCCTTCATTAATATATTGCTGACTATGTTCTTTGAAAGGGGTACAGTTATTTCAACCTTACTCAAAAAATCATGACAGAAATTCTAAAAGTAAATAATAAAAAATTACCAAAAAAGCGAAATGCAAGGTGAATTCCATTCCATACACTGTGTTACTCTGAAACATGCTTTTCAAAATAGCGCTTTCTGAATAAATGGCACAGGAAAATCAGGAAAGGCAGGGGTGGTGGAGGGGGAACAGAGTAGGATACAACAAAATCAAGGGGGACAAGAAATGAGTGAGGGTGTACATAAGAGGAAAGAGGAAAGCAGGGGAAGCATGAAGCAGGGTTGACAAAAAGGAATTTCAAGGAAACAGGAAGTGCCAGGAGAGAGAATGGGTATATATAATAATAACTGTTGAAAAACTAAAGGGCATATAAGAGAAAGAGTTATGCAAAGCTTTTCTTTAAAAAAAAAAAGGAAGAACTAAAAAAAAAAATTGTTACTAGAGTGCCATGGCCCACTAATCCCAGGGAGAAACGGTGAGGTCACAGCCGGAGGAACAACAGGATTAACTTTCGTTTATGTAATTTGAACAAAGCATCCTTAGAATTGGACATGCTACCATCTTGGTCCGCGGTTTTAAGGTTTGAGGACGGGACAAGGGGATCTGGAAAATAGCTGGAATGCATAAATCCTCAATCCCTTGGAAAAGCCATCAGCTGCTGTCCCACGGTAGCTCTGGGATTTGCAAAAGAAGTACAACTTCGCCAATTCTCAGCAAAATCTTTAATTCGCGTGGATTAGTTTAAGGCTGTATGTTGTATAAGTGTTGTATAAGTAATACGCAGCACATGCCTTCGTATGATGTTCAGGGGATTTAAAGCACACGCGCCTGGGACTCCCCCACCCAAACCAGGAGGTCCGATAATGTTTTGCCATATATGGAAACACAGATATGCGGCCTCTTGTGAGCTGTGCCTGATGTTTGGGCGACTCTAGAGTGTTTGTGTGTGACTTGAAAAGCAAGAGTTCCGTAATTGTGTTTTTCAGAAAGGACCAGCCCGCCTTCACTATGACTATCCGGGCCTGATTCACAAAGGTAAACTTACACTTTGTCTAAGTTTACTATTTTTTGGTATTCACAAACTACACATTTAATTATACTAATAGTTGTTTTAAGACTGCAGAGACTCTTCACTCATGGCAGAGTCTACGCACATAAAAGATAGGCCTGTCCTTTAACTATTATCAAAATTAAACTCTTGTTTGTGAATACCAAAAAATAGTATACTTGCCCAAAAGGGTAAGTTTACCTTTCTGAATCATGCCCCAAGTCTCAAATTGATGGCAGTGCGATAATTTAATTTATTTGTCTAAACTCTGTTGCTATTTTGTGATGTGCGTAGCTGTCTACGTGCAGCATTATGTGCACCTATATTTCCAAAGTGACTACCATTTTGCCCCTGCTTAGAGGCTGTTGTCTGATTGCACTACAAAGATGTGTGATTGAACCAATGTAATGGTCTGTAAATTTTGTTTGTGAAGGAATATGTGTTTTTCACTCAAATTAGTAATGTGGGATAGTTCTGGAATGTTTGGGACAGTTGTTTGACTCAATCTGTCAGACCCATTGTGCGTCACTTAACTCTGAAAAAAGACAGATTTGTTTTGCCTGTTTGTTTTTACACTTGCCTATGGCTGTCCTGTGACTGAGTGTAACATCAATGCTGATAAGAGTGGGGCAGTTCTGTGAAGATTACCGCTTTTAGACTGTGACTATTTTTAGGTCGAAGCCTACCAGACAGACAGCTGTTTGTTTGCAAAAAGAATTCCTTATGACATTCTGAAAACTTATCTGGGATTGCATTCCACTAATTGCTTACCATTGGCTTGCTTTCTATTTGCTGGCTTTATTTGTTTTAGGCTGCGCAGCAAGTGTTTTTCCCCTCCCGTGGAGCATAGCCTGTTCACCATCGCTCCTTGTATTTTTCCACGAAGTGCTCGCTTTCTGTAAAAAAGGCCTTTATATTTTGTTCTTATCTTGTCGCATTTGCTTTACATTCAAAGAGAGAGGCCAAATGTCAGCCTCTGCCTAGAAATCTTGGCGCTTACTTTTCTTTCACTTACTTCAAAGTGAGAGGATTTATGTGACAATCTTGCTGGATATTGGGGATAGGAAAGTAAAGTATTTTTTGTAGTACACAACAACATTTACATTTTTGTATATAATCTGTGCAGATATTTCAGAATGCATAAGAATTAAGAAAGCACCAAATGAAGTACTTTTTAAATTTTTTTTGAAGTGTGGTGGAAACAAATATTTTAATAAGATCAAAACAACTCAATACACTAGGTAAAGCCATTTCCACACATTATACGCTATATAGTTTTATCAGTAAAACTGTATGTGGAAATGTAATGGTCATTGCAATTGAACTTGTGATGTCTGTAAAGGCAAAGAACTACCACACCATGCATACTCCAGTCCACCCAACTCCACTCTACGACACTCTACTCAGTGCCACTCTACGCTACTACACTCTACCCCAAGCCATTCTAGGCCACTTCTCTCTACGCCATGGAACTCCACTCTACCACTCTCTATTCTATGCCACTTCACTCTATGCCATTTTACTCTAGGCCACGACACTGCCTACGACAGTCCCCTCTACGAAAGCGCACTCTATGCCATTTTGCTTTATAATAGTCCACTCTATGACTGTCCACGTCATTTACTTCACTCCAGTCTATGGCAGTTTACTCCATTCTTCGCTATGCCACTCTACACCCTTCAACTCTATGGCACTGTAATCTACTCCACTGTATGCCACTCCACTGTACAACACTCTAAGCCACTTCATTCTATGCCACTTCACTCTAGGCCACCCCGTGCCACTCTACTCCACTATATGCCACACCACTTCACAACACTTTACTCCACTCTAAAAAACTCCATAACACTCTATGCACTTCCAAACCGGTTCACTTTGTGACCCTCTACTCTATGACAATGTACTCTACTCCACTCTATGACCCTCCATTTATGACCTTTGCTCTACACCACTCTATGCCACTCTGTTCTACGAGACACTATGCCACTATAATAAACTCTACTTCACGCCACTCTATGACACTACCTTGCCACTCAACTCTGTATGACACTCCATGCCACTCTATGCCCCTCCACGGCACTCCACTCCACACAACTCAACTCTAAGCCACTCAACTCTATGCCACTCCACGACACTCCGCTCCACTCTATGTCCCTCCACTTGACTCCATTCTACGCCACTCTGTGACACTCAATGCCACTCTACTCCACTTTACACAACTCCCTCTATGCCACTTTACTCCAGTCTACACCACTCCAATCTACAACACACAACTCCACTCTGCTCCACTCTGCCACTCCAGTGTACGCCACTCTATGTCACTCCACTCTGTGACAATTTATGACACTACTCCACTCGACATCACTCCGCGCCACTCCATGCTACTAACTTTTAGCCATGCTCAACAGTATCCATGCTGGTGTACAACATAGCTAAAACACATTGGCAAAGCCAATAGGTCTTGATTAGGCGAGACCTATTGGCTTTGCCAATACCTGTTTATCAAGTGTGTTTGGCTGTTTTTTAAGTAATTGTTTTGTGCAGTTGTTCTCCGACAGTATGTTGATGACTGTCTGTATATAGTTGGTCTGTGCCTGTGAATTACTGCATTAGTTTAAATGCTCTAATTGTGAGCAATAATGCCCTGGTTACTTACCGGTAATCTTCATTACTCCGAGTATTGTCTTTCCCGCCACATGAGTAACAAAGTGAGCTTCAGCTCCACACCAGAACCCTCTAAAGCAAAGTTAGCATCCCATGCCTCCCATCCCTCCCCAACATGGCCGACCCTCGTCACCCCTGACCTACTATAAGAGGAGAGTCACCCCATCTCACTACCTGTAGAACTACCAAGCCCCAAGAACAAATGAAGCTGATAAAACAAGAGGGAGGGAGGGATGGGAACTTATATGGCGAGGAAGACAATACTCGCAGTAATGAAGATTAACGGTAAGTAACTTGGGTATTACCTCCTCGTAAGTCTTCCTCGCCACCTGAGTAACAAAGAGAGCACATACCCAAGCCAAGCGGCTTCATGGAACACACAAGGAACTACTGACAAGTAGGTGATGCAAAAGAGCCAGGTTTAATCCAAAACTTATCAGGCAAATGGAGAAAAACAGAAGAAAAACACAGAAGACAGGAAGCTTCACAAGCCAGAAGTACTAGCCACGAGAACTGCCTCAGCAAAACCCCCGTAGATGGACCACCCAAAACCACTCCGTAGTGATCCATGAACATGTGTGGGGAGGACCAGGTTGCGGCCCATCAGATATCCTTGGTAGACACACCCTTGAAAGAGGCCCAGGAGACAGACAGCCCCTGGTACACCTACCCTGAACCAGGGCTGACACTGCAGAACCCTGAGAATCATAGGCCAGCAAGATAGCCTGCTTGATCCATCTACACAAAGTGGAGAGAAAAGGCTTGTGACCAGATCAACCGGACCAAAAGTGACAAACAAATTGTCACAGCAACAGATTGGTGCAGTCTGTTCCAAAGGAGAGGGAAGACTGCACCCCAGACTCCAGAACCGGAGGGAAAGAAGCCAACACCACATTTCGGGAGCGGTTGACAGCCGAACGGACCTTGGGCAGGAATCCCGGGTCCGGGCGTAATACAAGATTATCCGGAAGGACCCACAAGAACAGAGGAGAACGCAGAAAAGAACCCAGCTCCCCGATCCAACCAGCTGATAGCCACCAAAAACACCACCTTCAAGGTGAGGAACTTCAAATCCACCGAACCCAGGGGTTTAAAGGGAACACCCTGAAGGGTCCGTAACATCAACGGAAGATCCCAGGAAGGAGCCAGGCAAATTGCCCGAGGTCGCTGCAAAAAGAAACTCTGAAGCAAATGGGTCACCAAAGGATCCAGCCCATCCGGTATAGGACTGCGAAAAGCCCTCAAGCCCGCCCAATGAGCCCGCAGAGTAGAAGGAGCCAGCCCAGGGAAGACTCATTGGCGAGGAAATCGAGCACCCTCAAGGAATCCGCAGACACAGGGTGAACCCCCTTTGACACACACCACCGAGAAAAGGAACTCCAATGGCGGGAATAAGAAAGAAAAGTAGCCGGACAACGGGAAACCTGAAGCAATTCCACCACCTCTAAGGAGCAAGCCTGCACAAGCAAGGTCAACCCCTCAAGAGCCAGGCCTGAAGATGAAGCCGATGCAAAACCCCCACTGGAAGCGGTGGGCATGCAAGGGGTAAGGAAGATTCAGAATCGCCCAGCACTCCTGGACAGCCATCTCCCTCAGAAGAGAAAACTGAGGGCGGTGAACCCAGCTGGGAAACACCAGCAGAACAAACGCCCCATCCTGGTGAATCTTGCACAGGACATGTTGAATCAAGGGAATTGGGGGAAAAGCGTAAAGCAGGCCTACGAAACGAAAACGCATCCAGTCGCCATGCCCCCGGGCACGGGGGAAGAATGCATAAGCGAGGCCAGAGAGCAGTGAACTCGTCAGTGAACAAATCCACTGCTGGGTACCCATACCGGACCTGCAGCTGACGGAACACAGGGAACCTTACGGAAATGGCAGCCATCTGAGGAAACACCCTGCTCAGGCGATCAGCCACACAGTTCCCCCTCCCCGGGAGATAAACTGCCATGAGGGACAAGACCGATGCCTCTGCCCAAGAAAGGATCTCCTGAGCCTGGAGCCAAAGGGAGCCCACCCTGCAATCCCCCTGATGATTGAGGTAGCCCATCACCACCTGATTTTTCATCCGGACCAGAATATGATGTCTCCGGAGAACTAGGGCAAACTCCAGACATGCCAGATGTATGGCGCTCAACTCCTGAAAGTTGGATAAGCATCCTGCCTGCAGGTGATCCCACCGACCCTGAACAGACCAGGAATCTGAGGTCGCCCCCCAGCCCAGGGGGCTGCCATAGGTCGTGACCACCCAGGAAGGGGACACCAGGAACGGGAGACCCTTGGAGAGATGGGACTCCGCACCAACCACCAACCCAGATCGGATCGAATCTGCGGGGACACAACCACTGGGAATTCGTAATCCTCCGAACAGGGAGCCCACCGCAACAGAAGGTGGCTCACCAATGGGTACAGAGGGAGGCGAGCCAAGGGTAGCTCATTGATAGTTGCCGACATCAACTCCTGCACCCTCAAGCACTGACGGACAGGGGCATAGTCCTGAGCCAGGAGACAACCCAGGTCCCTCCATAAGTTAGTCCTCCACTCCAATGGCAAGAAAACCATCCCCCGGACCATGTCCAGGCGATCCCCAATGAACACCAAGTCCTGGGAAGGCACCAGGTGAGACTTCATGTGGTTGATCAGGAATCTGTGGACGGACAGAACCTCGCACACCCTCTGGATGTGAAGAGTCCCCTTAGATAAAGAAGAGGCAGAGATCAGCCAGTTATCCAGGTAAGGAAAAACCCTAATCCCTTCCCTGTACAGGATCCCAACCAAGGGGGTCAAAACCTTTGTGAAGACCCTTGGGGCAGAAGACAAACCAAAAGGAAATACCTGGAACTGGAGGCGACTGCCCCCCACGTGAAACAGGAGACAAAGCTGAGAAGAGAGGTGGAGGGGCACATGGAGGTAGGCATCTAGGAGATCCAGTGAAGCCACCACCTCCCCCAAACCAGCAGCGGGATGATCTCCTGCAAAGAGAGCATATTAAATTTTACATTGGGAATGAAAGAATTTACCCGCTTAAAATCCAACACTGGGTGGAAGTCCCCAGAAACCTTCCTCACCAGAAACAGGATGGAATAAACACCCAAGCCCATCTTAGAAGCCAGAACTGGACTAATGGCCCCTTTTGAGAGAAGATCCTGAACACCGGCCAACAAAGTCTCTCTTTTTTGTGGTGCCAAAGGCCTGAGGGAGGGAGTCAAACACGATTGAGTAACCCTCCCGCACAATCCGTAGGCCCACTGATCTGAGACTGAGGACTCCCAGGAGGCGACGAAATTCAACAGCGGTCCTCCCACCGGAGCACCGACAGCCAGGACCCGAGGATAGTCAGGATTTTGATGCGGGGGTCGAAGTAGCCGACTGAGACCGGGATTTGTTAAAGAACGGGTTGCCTAGGCCGTGACCCCGACCTCGAAAGGGCAGGCCCCCCTAGGGGTAGAAGAAGGAGCAAAAGACCTTCTGGGACAAAAAAATGGCCCAGAGAAGGACGGATGTCCTCCACAGACTTCTTAACCATCTCCTCCAGGGAAGAACCAAACAGTTTTGCCCCTGAAAAGGGAATCTTCATAAGGATCACCTTCTCGGCCGCGGCCGCTTTCCAGCGACGAAGCCACACCTGACAACAAGCCTGAATAATAGGAACTCCAGCCCCCAAGGTGTCGAAGGAGATATCAGACAACAGCCTTGTCTGCTGCTCCATGATCACCAGAGAAGGAACAACATCAGCCCCCTGTTCCAACAGTTCAGCAAATGATTGGAAGTCCTTTGACAGAGATTGGACCGTGTAAGATAAATAGGTGGAAGCCCTAATGGAGAAGATGGCCGCCGCATAGGAATGATTAGCAGCAGCTTCCACTCTCTTATCGACCTGGTCCAAGGGAGATGCATCCTCGGAAATGATAGACTCCTGAGAAGCCAGACCAGCCATGAGAGAATCAACCCTCACGGAAGACGGAAAGTCCTTCGCAAAGTCCTGGATGACGTAGCTTTTAGATAGGTAATGGGGGAAAGCCTGCATGTCCCCCTCCTGCCACTCATTGTCAATCACCCTCTTTACAGAAAGATGCAGAGGCAAGGACTCGGGCTCCTTTTGCTGATAATGCATGAAAAAATCCTCAGACAGCTCATCGACAGGAGAAACCGGTAAGGCCATGCTGTCCTTGATGTGCTGAAGGACTTCTCTCATTTCCTGGTCCTGCACATAACGACCCCTGAGCTCCTCCTCCTCACCCTCACCCTCAGTGCATGGAGGAGGGTCCAGTTGCTGACGCTTAGGAGAAGAAGGGCACTGCCCCCTCGCGTTCTTCAAAGGCTGCTGCCACCGCAGCCTGAAGCATGGACTGAATTTTTTGCAGAGATAGGGACTCTGTTGGAGGCTGGGAGCTGGATCCCATCACCACTGGGGGATCCTCACCAGGCTCCATTGCTGGGATACATCAGGAAATAATTCACAGGGAAGAGAAGTGAAGCACAGCAAAAAAACACGTAGACTGCTAAGGATTGGAGCAAATCTCCCTTAGTACCTACTCCTGTCGTAATCTTGAGGTGAGATAGCAAAAAACTATCACCACACATAGCCAGGCAACACTCACAAGTGGGAAACCTCCCCTGCGAGACTCCGCCCCCCTTGAAGGCCAGATAGGCCCGGCGATACAGACCATCGTAAACCTCCACTGCCATTGAGAGCACAAAAGACATGCGACTCCAGCCTTCCCTGCCTGACAAGCAGATAGAGCAGGAGCAGGGAGGGAAGCAACAAGTCCGTCAAAAGAGATGCGCCAGCACCGCAACTGGGCACCCCAGCCTCTCAGGTAAGCCTTGTGTTGAGGCCGCCATTGTAACCGCTCACGTCTCAGCGGGAGACAAGGCGCGAGTCTGGAGCAACAACCAGGCCCGCACCCAGGCGTAACCTGAACCGATTCCGCATGCCCTTGTCCCAGACGGCTCTGAGACGTGGGTATACCACTGGGCTGTGGTTCAAGTCTACCGGAGCTAAATAACACAAAGGTTAGCTGGAGCCGAGCCACAATGGGGAAAAAAAAACCTGCCCGGGCTCCAGGACCAGTGCCATCCCGACCCGCATACTTAGGGTCACCATGGGCGACGAGCCCCCACACCCCATGGCTCACTAACGCAGAGTCTAGCCCTCCCATAAGGTGTGAGAGAGGAAGGGGGCACACCCCAGGAAATGGGCCCGCCTTGAGCAGGGCCTCCTCCCACGTGTCGTAGATCCTGCTAGAGCAAGACCGCGACTTAACTGAACATGCGCACTTGGAGAGTTCAGCGCAGAACAAAATTAACAGGTTGTGGGATGGGCAGACTCTCTTCTTATAGTAGGTATGGGGTGACGAGGGTCGGCCATGTTGGGGAGCGATGGGAAGCATTAGATGCAAACTTTGCTTTGGAGGATTCTGGTGTGGTGCTGAAGCTCACTTTGTTACTCATGTGCCGAGGAAGACTTACGAGGAGGTAAATTAGTTGTTCCCTGAATACGAGTTGCTGCCTTTGTCCAGCTGTTCGTGGTAGTTTTGTTAAAAGTGAACCTGTGCTTTTTCTAGGACTATCTAGGAATGCGTCCATTCTAAAAAAAAGCTAAATGTCAAGAATGTGTATACCTCTCAATTTACTAATGCATGAGCTAACACACTAAGGAACATCTGCTACAGTGAATTCTTCCCAATTGATATCCCTAGAGCTTCTCAGAGCATCCTCGAGGCTTTTGGCAAGATAACCGTGTAAGAGAATAGCATGTTTAACATGATTAGCATGGTGCAGAATGTATGCATTTATATGTTCACAGAAATGTGCGTTGGTGGATTCATGTAGTACTATAAAGGAACCCTTGCCCCGAGACACCATTTGTTACCGGTCCAGAAACTGTAAGAAGCAAACGATTATTGTAACAAAAATAACGAGCTAAAAATAAATCTGTTTAAATAATTGAAGCTGTTCAAAACCTTGAAATAAAGCTGTTAGAGAAGCATGCCCCACACGTCAGCATGTTACAGACGTGCTAGCTACAGATGGTCGAATGTCAGTTTTGTAAGAATTCCAACAGAAAAGCCAGGGTAGACAAACAAATGATCTCCCTTGGGGCTGCATGTAAGGGAAGCTGATGGTGCTGTAGATGTTCATGAGGAGAAAACAGCATTCTCATCCGCCCGCTTGCCAGCTTGAATGCAAGAGCCGGTAGTACAAAATTTTGTATACCCCTCTATTTAGCATAAAAGACTAATTATATAACCTATTAACAGTAATATTATAAACGGGTGATGCATGAATAAATAATCAATATCACTAATATTCGAATTACATGTGGCATTTGCAATTTGCATGGCTAAATAACCGTTATTACTAAAATCCGTACGCATATTAACAATAGAATATGTGGTAATAGAATACTGCATGATATATGTCGCTTTTGTAATGTTGCCCGAGAGGAGGACCAAAAGGTGAATATAATTGCTTTAATTGTCGCTTTAAGCTAGATAAATACAAGCACATAGAGGGATTAGTAAGGGGTTAATATTAGATTCATTATTTCTATGTATTAATTACTCTTTTGTGTTTGTTTCGCTTAAGTTAACATTTGGGCCTAAAATCCAAGATGGCGACTGACAGCACACGATGAAGTGGCCACTGTCCCACGAGGCGCGGAGTGAAGTGCGCATTTGTGACAAAAAGCTTCTGAACCTCGTCACGACCTCTTACCCATAATGTACCAAAACAAGGTTGTTACATGGAAGACGGCCAAGAAAACCAAACAATGGACTGCACAGTATAAACCGGAAAAAGTCAACTCTTGACCCTCCAATGATCTCACCCCTCAAACTGTACTGAAAAGTATAACATTATCGTCGAACGATCCCAACCAACCAATCACGACTGTCCTAAAGTAATAATTTGTAACTTCTTTACCTCATTTTTATTATAAAAACAATGGTAGAATAGAGAGGAATCATCCCACTGCCACGTTCGTTTGCTCGTTAACACGACGCTTTGGGTCTAAGTTGCTTTGCCTTGCCATGTTGCTCTGAGGGTCCGGATGCTGCCCAATTATCTGATGACTGCGAACTTTTCCTGAATTTACGGGCAGTGATATATGCTTGCACGCCTTTGGTCCCTTGCCGATCTTTGGGACTGTAGCGTGCCGAGCAAAGAACTTTGAGCTTGGCCTGCTTCCGGACGATTGACTTCAAATTTGATTATGCAGAGCCAATGAATTAGAGGACTCCAAATAAACAGAATAGGTAAATATGATGTTCCGCGATTTATTGAAAATTTTGATAATAACTCTAAACTTGACGAGACGAATGCAAATATTTAGATAAATAAGATATTGATTAACAAAGAATACGAGTCTGTGGTGTCTTTTAAGGAAGGTAAGATCTGAATCCTAAAATGTGTTTTAGCTGGTTCTAAATCACCATCAACCAATCCAACTAATTGGTCCATCGACCAAGTGGGGGGAGTGCCTTGATGTTTAGGATTAAGGATCTGTAGGGGAAGAGCGTTAATTTATGTTTGTAAATAACTTTTCCACCCTATGGGTTATAAGGTGTTCCCCCACATGTCGAGCGGATGAACAACTCATCCCTCCTATGTGTGCAGACTAGAGAAAGTGACGAGTGAGAGTTGGTGTTATGGGCCCCACCAATGACTGCATGTATGAATGAGTTAGTGTGACGTCGGGTCTGCAACGCAGGGAGGATATTGGTGCATGTTACCCGGTCTTGCGCTCCATCAGTTTTTCTGGTAGCAGAGTTATGGTTTTATTGTTTTGGTTTGGTGAATATTGCTTGTAAATTACTTATTGATTATTGATTATTGATTAGTATTGATTTATGTATTATCACTCAATGTTGAGTCGCGTTGAGTTTTATGTTGTTTGAACGGCTTCTGTGATGTAGGAAGTCGGTAGCGGTTCCGTAGTAGAGCAGACTGTTCGCTGCTCTCGGGAAAGACGGAATTGTTGTTGCCCTGTAGGTACGCAGGGGAAACGTGTGACGATTGGAGTTGCACGACGCATTGTCTGGGTTTGATTCGGTAACATCGTCGTGTGTTGCCATTAGAGATATTTCCTGTATGAGAGAAGTGTATGGTAGCGAAGGTCACCTGTGAAAATTTGGTCTTAAGTACCAGGAGACCAGAAGGTGCTCTGATTACGCTTATCACTGGAAAGGTAATAGGTGTTCCCTAAGCTTGCTAGAAGGATAAAGTAGAGGGAAGTGCTACTTTCTTAACGTGTGTAATAATTCTGAAGTAGGACAGACTGTTTGCTGTTCTTGGGAAAGACAGAATTCTGTGTGAATGAACTACATTTTCCGTATGAAAGTGTGTGAATGAGAAGGCATTCGGGTTAATTGTGAAACTCTAGGTTTATTTCTCAGAAGCATTGGGTCTCCAACTAGGTGTCTTAAATTCTGGAGAAACAGTTAGCTAATGCTTGTAAGAAGGGTAAGGTAGAGGGATGTGCTACTTTATCAACGGAAGTAACAATTCCGTAGTAGGGCAGAGGTAAGCGCTGCTCTCGGAAAGACGGAATTCTTGTGAGGAAGGTCGTTAACTATTCTTTGTTAGCGGAACAGACAATGGTGGCGTCTTTATGTTGTTACTAACAGATTTGTAAATCAGAAAGAACGAAAAGAGCTTACCGAAAAATTTTGTAAAGGAGGGGTCAGCAGAAGCAAGAGTAGGAGCAGCGACAGCGAGAAGCGGCGACGTCAGAAAAGTCGCGCAGGGATTGGTTAGTTGTAGAACAACGTAGACGCTCCTGGTTGGTGCGTTGGTGTGTGCCGCGCTAGGGGTGGAGAATTTCAGAAGTGACGTAGACGCTCCGGATTGGTGCGTTAGTGTAAGTCGCGCTACGATTGGATAAAACAACAGAATAGTCGTAGGAGAAGTCTAGCGATACACAGAATAGACAAAATGGTGTATTACGATCCACCAGAGTAGGAAAAGAAATCCTGGTTTGGGAAAATCAAGAGATTATTTTAGAAAGACAAATCGATTGTGACTAGGGAAGGATAATTACTTCCCCCACCGAAATCGCCCGCATCCTTCATGGTTGCGAAATACGGATATCATACATGTATTTGGTTAGACAATTGGGCAAAGTATACAAAAGAGGATGGAGTGTTAGCATTTCCAGAACATGGTTTATTTAATTTAGCGGTTTTGAGAAATTTGAGAGAGAAAATGATGAATTTAGAACCGAGACCTAGACCAACACAGTTTGAAGCATTGACGGAATGGGAAGATGAGATGCATGACAGAGAAAGACAGAGGAGTGGCGGAAGATATAGGTACATGTTTGGTAGATCACATGGACAAGAGAATCATGATGATAGAATGAGGAGATGGCGAAGTGCAAATATGGCTGATGGGTTGTTTCCTGTGAAACATGCTGAAGACGTTAGTGGTAGAAAATGTACAGAAAAGAGGAATAACATTGAGTCAGGAGGGTATGGTGTGCATGAATCGGAGGATGATGTTCTTGACGACATGTTTTATAAAAGTCCGCCCACGTATAGACCAGAATCTGAAATATAAATACCAAATGGACCTATGAGAGAGACTATGCGAAACATTAAAATTGAACCAGCACCCCAAGAAGTAGGGAGAAATAATTCTTACGGAGAAATGGAGAGAAAACAGGAAGGTAAAGCGAGTAGTGAAAATTCGGCAGAATTAGCAAAAAACACTTTAGAGCTGACTGAAAAGATTAGGGAATTGACTAAAAACCTAGAAGCTGTGACCGTTCCTGTAACTATAGGTCCTGTAATGCCCATATTTGATAAACAGAAGGACAGTGAGCATTGTCTGATGGCCCCTTATAACAGTAACAAACAGACTGAAAAGCCAAGGATAAGTACGGACAAAAACCCATGGAGACAAACAGTAAGTACAATAGAACAAAGTGTGCCTAAAAAATTGACAGTAAATCCCAGTGTATTGGAAAGACTAATAATGACCACATAATCTATATCAGAAGCCCCAAAAGACTCAGAACGAGGTAATGAAGGAAAACCAGTAGGTCCTACTTCAGAAGAATTAAGTGAATGGTTGAGGAGCTTACAGAGAAAAGACAGAGAATCACAAGCTATAGATGTGGCTAAGCTTAGAGTGGTTTTGAAGGAATTAATAGTAGGGACTATCCCCAAAGAAAAATTAAAAGCATATCAGAATGAAGAATTACTATTTTTGTGCAAAAGTATAACTTGGAAAGCAAAGAATTTACATGAAAGTAAAGAAGTAGCAAATGAAATGGGTATAGACATGGAGAAAGTAAAAGCTTTACAAAAACCATATCGAGTAGACTTTACTGAGAAAGATATCGAAAATCTGAACACCACAGGACGAATAATCCAAATTAAAGACATCATAATTTTGTTAAGAAATGGGGAGATGTGGATAAATGGAAGAGCAGGTAGTACCGAAAACGAGATGATGCCTCAGAGAAAACGTTTGCAGCTTTCCCAATGAGAGAGAAGGAAAAGGTAGTAACAGAATGCCCTATGAGAGACATTCCAGGTGGAGGATATGTACATGTCCCTTGGACAAGGCAAGATATTTTGTCATTTACCAATGATTTCCCTCGACTACGCGAAAAGCCAGTTGAGTGGTATAGGCAAGTGGATAGGTTTGTAAAATTATCCAAAGTTTTGTGGATTGATTTAAATAGTCTATTTGACATAATAGTACCAGCAGATTTGTGGACAGAGTGTAAAATAATGATAGATTGGCCCACACAAGAGTACCTTAAAGATCCAAAGACAAGTGCCCCTGATCCTGAGTTGATGAAAAAGTATGAACAAGTAATCACCTTTCTGAAAAATAAAGTACCTCCCAAAGAGACGGATTGGGTAAAAATAGACCAAACTCATCAGGAAGCTAAGGAATCAGTGCACGCATACTACGAAAGGTTAATCTTGGCCTTTAAACAGTTTAGTGGTGACGAAAATTTGAGTGAAAAGGATTTAAGTCATTTTGTATATAGATTTGTATATGGTTTACGCCCAGAAATAAGCGTAGATTGGCAAAATAAGAAAATAGATGAAGTACTAAGACATGCAAAATATTTTGATATATGAAATCGAAGCTAAACAGCGTAAACTAAAAGAAAAGGCTACGTGGGCACAAGTAAAAGTAGCGGAGAGACAGGAAGCACAGCTGATTGAACAAGCAAACGGTACAGGACCAAAACCTACATTTAATGTTGGAAAATGAAAGGGACAATTCAATATAGAAGAAGCCAAAAAGAAATGGCCATGTCATAATTGCGGAAGAATAGGGCACTGGAAAACAGAGTGTAAATTTCCCCCGAATACTAATGATGATAATGCATCATTGAATCCGCGTGTGCAGAAAGAGGTCAGTTGTCAACCGCAGCGACAGCAGCAGGTTGTTGCCCAATAGAATCAGTCGGCAAAACCGCCTTTTCCACAGAGCGTAAGTGCACAGAAATACAGTAAAGAGACAGGATTCTACAACGAAGAACAGGAAACTAAGCTGGCGCGCTAGCGCTGTTTCGCAGTATTGGCTACAACGCGATGAGAGTAAGTCAGAGGACAATTATTGACGGCGTCGAAGGGAGGAAGAAGAGTGCGTACTTGGCGCAACTCTAGAAGTAGACCAGAGAGGCCCTTTTGTAGATGGAAAGGTAAATGATGAAAATATTACTTTCCTAGTAGATACTGGTGCTACTCGATCAACTGTTAGGTCAGCTGATGTTAAGAATCTTCCTCTCTCGGATGAAACAATCCAAGTGGTTGGAGTATCCAACAGACAGATTAAAACGTATCTCACAGAACCAGTGAAAGTAAATATATGGAAATTTTCTGAAATGCACCGCTTTGTCGTGTGCGATTCATGTCCTGTATATTTGTTAGGTAGAGACCTGTTGTGCAAAATTAATTGCACTATATTTTGTACCCCTGATGGTATAGCATTTGAAACCCCTGACGAAGACGTACTATATAAGATGACTATGGCTAATATGGAATCTGAAGTTACTGAAGCATTAGCTGTATTCAATCCTGACGAATTACCAAAAGAACTGAAAAACTCAGTAAAGGCAAAAGTCTGGGATTGCACAGGAGAAGATGTAGGGTTAATGAGAAATGTGGATCCTGTAAAAGTAATAGTGTTCCTCAATATAGATTGACACCAGAAATAATTGAAGGAGTTACTCCTATAATTGAGAAAATGATCAAACAAGGGATTTTGAGAGAAATAATGAGCAGTCCATGTAATTCACCAATTATGGGTTTGAAAAAGCCTAATGGAAAGTTTAGAATAGTGCAAGATCTGAAAATGATAAACAAAATTGTTGTGTCATGTTGTCCTATCGTGCCAAATCCATCTGTGATCTTGTATCAGATTCCTCATGATGCAGAATGGTATACAGTAATTGATCTATGCCATTCTTTCTTTTCCATCCCATTGCACCATGACAGCCAGCAAAGATTTGCGTTTTGTTTTGGCGAACATATTTTGGCTTGGTGCCAAATCCCACAGGGGTATACAGAAAGCCCCTCAATATTTAATCAGATATTGAAAAAGTCCTTAGAAGACCTAGAAATGCCCGAGAACTCAGTGTTAGTGCAGTATATCGACGACCTGCTTGTGGCGTTGAAAACCCTTGAAGCTCGTGTAATGGACACCATAGCATTGTTAAATCATTTGGCAGATGGAGGACTTAAAGTGTCACCATCAAAGTTGCAATTTTGTCAAAAGGATGTACATTATTTCGGCCATAACATTGAAAAAGGACTGAGGAAGATAACAATAGAAAGAATCAGGATAATAAAAGGAATGAGAGCTCCACTGACGCAAAGGGAAGTGAGAATGTTTCTTGGAATGGTTGGGTTTTGTCGTCACTTGATAAGTAACTTCTCCCTGATTGCAAAACCTATAGTACGCTTTACGAGAAGTGATGTGAGAGATCCCATTGAATTGAATAAAGAAGAATTGGCAGCCTTTAAGAGTTTAAGTTGAACTGCAGTGAGAGGAATGGATGTGCACTCTCTGTATTAATACAGAAACATGGAAAACTGAGAAGACCAGTTGCATACTTTTCATCTATGCTAGACCCAGTAGCTGTAGCTTTACCTGGGTGCCTGAAAGCAGTGGCTGCTACTTGTAAGAGTCTGGAACAGAGTGAAGGAATTGTGATGGGATATCCTGTGAGAGTGTTTGTACCTCATGATGTGGCAATCCTTTTAACAAGAAGCCGCACTCAGTTCATGACACATAGTCTGCTGACTAAATATTAGAAGGTCATATTAGGTGCAACGAATGTGAGTCTAGTGAGATGTCTGAATGTGAATCCTTCAACGCTATTGCCTGATGCTGAGAATGTTGAAGTTAGAGACGAAGTGGATCATGATTGTTTGGATGTACTGGATTTTTGTACCAAACCACGTCCGGATATAAAAGATGTACCTTTGTCTGAAAGTGACTTTGTGATGTTTGTAGATCGGTCATGCTTGAGAACGGAGGAAGGAAATTAGAGTGCAGCATATGCGGTATGCACAGTTGCAGCAGTAATGGAAGCATCCTATCTGAAAGGAGTAAAATCAGCCCAAGTAGCTGAGCTTGTTGCTTTGACTAGAGCATGCAAGATAGGAAAGAATGTGAGAGTGACTGTGATAACTGATAGTCAGTATGGTTTTGGTGTGGTGCATGATTTTGGCCAAATATGGCTACAGAGAGGATTTTTGACTTCGAGTGGAACTCCCATAAAGAATGCTGAAGTAGTTGGGAAATTGCTTGAGGCAATACAGCTGCCTAAGCAATTGGCAGTTGTAAAGTGTGATGCACATTCAAGAACTGGAGATTATGTTGCAATTGGCAACAAGTATGCCAATGAAGTTGCTCAATACTGCGCACGAAATCAGAATTCGATTAACAGGGCGAAGGAGAGAGAAATGAATTCCTACACTTTTTTGTTTACTAACATTGTGAGTACATGGAAGGAAGTGAGGCAATTGCAGGAAGAAGCAGGAGATGAGGAAATGAGACAGTGGGTAAAAGCAGGATGTGCACCAAGGGAAACAGATCATGTGTGGGTTTATCGAGATGGAAGACGAGTCATGCCTGATAGCATGGTGTCTGCAATAGCACGGATGTATCATGGACAGGGACACATAGGGAGAGACGCGATGATTAGGTCCTTTAAACAAACCTGGTACAATGCAAAATTCAGACTTGTAGCAGAGAGCCTTTGTTAAAGATGCCTTATATGTCAGCGGTTCAATCCTGGAAGAAAGACAGTGGTGAATCTAGGGACAATAGGACGAGAAGGAGGGCCTTTCACCAGAATGCAGATTGATTTCATTGAGATGCCTCCCTGTAACAGGTTGAGGTATGTTCTAGTAATGGTCTGTTTGTTTTCAAGGTGGGTAGAAGCATACTCCACAAGAAGAAGTGATGGAATTACAGTAGCAAAATTACTGTTGAGAGAGTTCATTCCCAGATTTGGGTTCCCAGTAACAATTGAGTCAGATAGAGGAAAACATTTTCATAATGAGATCGTGAAACTGATTTGTGAAGCATTGAATGTACAACAAAAACTACATTGTGCCTATCGCGCCAGAGGCTTCTGGTGTGGTGGAACAAGTACCATCAAAAACAGAATAGGGAAAATGTGTTTAGCCACAGGTTTGAAATGGCCTGATGTCTTGCCTCTGGTACTCATGACTATTAGATCAATTCCAGACAGAACCACAGGGTTGAGTCCTCATGAAATTATCATGGGAAGAGCAATGTGTCATGTATTCATACCAGTCAACAAGCTGTTGACTATAACTGATGACTTGGTGGTGGATTACTGTAAAGGCCTGGCTGACGCAGTGCATTCTGTGTTTCATCAGGTTGGATTGGATGCCACCACCCTTGAAAAGAAGCAAGCTCATCATCTGAGCTCAGGGGACTGGGTAAGAATTAAAGTACACAGAAGAAGGAACTATTTGGTCCCACGGTGAGGAAAACCACAACAGGTGATTTTGACCACAACAACAGCTGTGAAGTGTGCTGGGATCAAAAACTGGATTCATGCTAGTCATACATTGAGAATTCCAAATCCAGTGGATAATAAAGAAGGAGAATATTTCGATGGATCAGAAACAAGTTCTGAACCGGATGCTGAAGAAACGAGAACAAGAGGAAATCCTGAAAGGGGGGAGACAGAGCCAAATCTGACCGTTGCCTCAGGAAGTATTCCCTTAAGACAGGGGTACTCATAGTACGGCCCGCGGGCAGCCAGCGGCCCGGCAAGCCTTCCCTGGCGGCCCGCGGAGCTTGCAGAGATCGTACCGGTGTTTTTTGTCATTTTTTAAATAAGTGTCACCAAACACCGCCGTTGCAGCAGCCCGGAATCCGAGAGGGAGCCGGCAATTCCAGCGATAGTTAGAGTGGAGCTGCGGGGGCGCTGAGGTGTGAAATACAACAAAGGCTTGTTAGCAAGTGAATGGTCTTTAAAGACCTGTGAAGTACTGGGGGCGGGTGTGTGTGTGCCTGGGCTGCCACAAAGGTGTGTGGGGGGGGGGGTGGTATGCACTGCCAGCAACCTGCCAGGCCAGTGAGTGTCGTTGCAAATGTCCGATCCTGCAGCTTATTTTTCACAAGTAGCAAGTGTTTGTGATGCAGCTTCAGGTATAGGCACTAGGTGTAGTTTTTTTTGGGGGGGCGGGAGAGGGAGAGTTTTATATAGCACGCAGGCACATCAATTCCGTGAACAAAATATGTTATCAAAATTAAATCACAACCATGCTAAGAAGGTCATACCATATATAGAAATATTACCATGACCCTGCATCAATCAGTGCATTCTACAAATTGGCTCCATAAGCCCCCCAAAAAGGTCAAAGCAATCTTTCCAGAGTGGCCCCTGTACTGATTCTTCTTCTTCTCCCACTCTAATGCTGTCGCCCCATCTACTTTCTCTTTCTAAAGCTCACTTTCTAAGTTGTCATCACTTTACAAACCACAATCTGATAAACTACCGCTTTTCGAATCTTTAATTTACAATAAGAATTTGTAATTGGTGGAACAACTTTTCGTGTTCGCCTCACGTTCGACAGATAGAGACACAGATAGAGGCAGGGACAGACGGATAGAGGCAGGGACAGACGGATAGAGGCAGGGACAGACGGATAGAGGCAGGGACAGAGGCAGGCAGGGACAGACGGATAGAGGCAGGGACAGACGGATAGAGGCAGGGACAGAGGCAGGCAGGGACAGACGGAGAGAGGCAAGGACAGACGGATAGAGGCAGGGACAGACGGATAGAGGCAGGGACAGACGGATAGAGGCAGGGACAGACGGAGAGAGGCAGGGACAGACGGATAGAGGCAGGGACAGACGGATAGAGGCAGGGACAGACGGAGAGAGGCAGGGACAGACGGAGAGAGGCAGGGACAGACGGAGAGAGGCAGGGACAGACGGAGAGAGGCAGGGACAGAGAGAGAGAGAGAGAGAGGCAGGGACAGAGAGAGAGAGAGAGAGAGGCAGGGACAGAGAGAGAGAGAGAGAGAGAGAGAGAGAGAGAGAGAGAGAGAGAGAGAGAGAGAGAGAGAGAGAGAGAGAGAGAGAGAGAGAGAGAGAGAGAGAGAGAGAGAGAGAGAGAGAGAGAGAGAGATAGATATAGATATGCCGGGTCTGGACGAAGGCATCCGCTGCAGGGGCCTGTGTTCAAGCTCATGGTCACAGTTTTTTTTCTAGCCCCGCCCCCTCCCCCACTGACCCCGCCCCCACCGGTGCGGCCCTCGGCCACAAACCACACTCTAAATTTGGCCCCCGAGAGAAAGTATGTGAGTACCCCTGCCTTAAGAAGAAGGTTACAGATTTCTGATACTAGCTCAGACTCAGAGACTGAACAAGTACCTTTGCATTCGGGAAAAGAAAAAGACAGTGAAGAGACAATTAAAGAAATTGTTGATAAGGAAGTTCCAGATGAAAAGCTGAGAGAGATTCCACCTGAAATAACAAAAGTAGATGAACAGGTGCCAGATACAGAGAGAGAGGGAATGATTCTTGCGGAAGACCCCCGAGGAGGTGTAGGGAATTCCAACATCCAGTTAGAGGAAGGGACAATTAGTCAGCAGGAAGATTGTGTGCAAGAAACACGAGGAGGGACAGAAGTAAGGCAAATTAAAGAAGTGGTGGAAAGAAGAACAGCTGAAAGCAAAAAGCAAGTTGAAACAGAATATGAGAATAGTGATGAAGAAATACCAGAAGGTCGAGTCCTGAGAAAAAGATCATGGAGAGCTGAAAAGAATGATAAAGGAAGTAAATTGAAAAGATCAGCAAGAGATGAAATCTGGCCAAACAAGATAAAGAGAATCGAAAACAGAGACAATAACAGCAGCAGAAGAGAACAAGAGAACGAGAAAACCTAACCAGAAGTATAGGTCGCCAGAATGGTCGTATGTGGCCCTGCCTGAAATAAAAGAAGAGGCGGATAGCCAAGAAAACTCAGATGCGATTGTACCAGAAGTGGTTGAGGAAGACGAAGAATCGGAAATCCAGAGAGTTATCTTGTCCGACATTGGAGAAGAAATGGATGTTCAGGAAGTTCTGTATTATCAAGAGTACGAGAGAAAGGTGAAAGACGATCAAAAGCCAAACTGAACAAGACAAAAGAGATACTGATGGAAAGACAATAAAATACCGATAGAGACATAACTAATAGAACCAAGTAGGTGCTTAGAGCCTTGGGTTAGACAAACTAGTCGTGAAGTAGAAGAGGCTAAGTCAAAAACACTGATCATTTTACGAAATGGCAAACCTAGAAGGTAGAAAAACTAAATGTGTGTTTCTAAAAAGGTGGTTTAAAATGTGTTGTTGTTGTACAGGATTACTAATGCTTCTATGGAGTGTATTGGCTCTAACGATCTCATTTAAAGTTACACTAGATACAATAGAAGGACATACTGAGAATAAAACTAATATAGAAAAGATTCAGAAAGTATATCCGACTAAAATAGATAACAATTATTTACATAAGGACAGGTCTATAAATGATTTCTCTAATAATGTATTCTCAAAACTATTGTATGAATATGCAAAGACAATGGATGTAAGGGACTGCTACATTTGCATGCAATTACCTGCATCTGTATCGGAGGGAGTGACTTACCATCACCTCCCAACGACATATGGAATAACATGTAGTGTAATAGCTAGTCTGTTTTATAAAATAGGGAAATTAGAATATTATTTTTCTGATGTAGATAACATATTTTCACAAGTACCTGTAATTAACAAACTGAATAAAGTAAAGCATGCAAGGGTATTAGGTGAATTTTTCTTAGAAAATAAAGAACTAACGTTAGAATCTATTCTTGCAGTTTAAAGAAGGAAGAAAGGATGTTCTTAGATATAGTTGAAGAAAGGAGAGTGAAGATGCAAAGGAAAATACATGAAGGAAAGGAAGAAAAGACTGTTTGGATGTTGAAATGGAAAAGCATTTGAAAGGAGAAACTAGTCCAACTATGGCTTTAGATTGGCCTCAGAAAGGGAAGTTGTGTATTAGAAGGAATCAAACTGCTTGTGATAACTATTTTGTAGGTAACAGTGAGTGCCATGATACATACCGAATCATGGGTGGATGGGGATTTAAAGGAGGAAATGATCCAGTTTTTCCTGGGTTATATTTTATCTGCGGGAATAAGGCTTATTATCGGTTGCCAGACCATTGGTATGGCACATGTTATGTAGGTCTGGTTTTTCCAAAGATATTCCACATGGGGAGAGGAGAAGATGGTGTACATAAGTTAGGTAGTTATCTATCACGTAAAAGAAGAGAGTCTTGGTCAGAAATTGTAGGAGACATTTTTGGAGCTTTGATACCAGCAGTGGGAATATCTCTGAATGCAAACAAAATTTGAAAATTATCCACAGTAGTGGATCGCTTGTCAACAAGCACCGCTGGAGGATTTTTATTGGTATATCCTGAAATGGTTACCATGCGTGCCATGGTAATGCAAAATCGACTTGCCCTTGATATATTATTGGCAAAGGAGGGTGGAGTCTGTGGAATGCTGAAAGTCCAACACTGTTGTACTTACATTCCTGACGAAAGTAAAGATTTGAAAATCTACATTAAAAATATAACTGACTTGCATGAGGAAATTGCACCACTGGAGGTTGAAGGTGTTTGGGAAAGAATTGGAAAGAAAGTTTCTGCTATTAAAGATTTCTTGCTAAACCTAGGTAGTACATTTATGGGTAGGATCTTATTTCCATTAACATGTGTGATTTTCCTAGAATTCATTTTAAGATTAGGATGCTTATGTTATAAAAGAAAGAAAATACAGAAAAAGTTAAAAAGAGAAAATTTTAAAAGAAGACAGAATAAAAGACAAGAGAGGGAATTTGAAGAAGTAGAATTAGAAGAAATGAAGTATAGTATGTATAAAACAGCAAGGAGAGAGGAAATTGGGGAAACAGAATTGTAAATTAATATCAAGAATTCATTTCACTCTCATAACAAATTGATACAAAATGTTATGGTGTGGTGATAAAATCACCAAAGGGGGGATTGATGGAGTCGGTAGTACACAATTTTGTATACCCCTCTATCTAGCATAAAATACTAATTATATAGCCTATTAACAGTAATTTTATTAACGGGTGATGCATGAATAATTAATCAATATTACTAATATTCGAATTACATGTGGGATTTGCAATTTGCATGGCTAAATAACTGTTATTACTAAAATCCGTACGCATATTAACAATAGAATATGTGGTAATAGAATACTGCATGATATATGTCGCTTTTGTAATGTTGCCCGAGAGTAGGACCAAAAGGTGATTATAATTGCTTTAATTGTCGCTTTATGCTAGATAAATACAAGCACATAGAGGGATTAGTAAGGGGTTAACATTAGATTCATTATTTCTATGTATTAATTACTCTTTTGTGTTTGTTTCGCTCAAGTTAACATTTGGATCTAAAATCCAAGATAGCCGCTGACAGCACACGATGAAGTGGCCACTGTCCCATGAGGCGCGGAGTGAAGTGCGCATTTGCGACAAAAAGCTTCTGAACCTCGTCACGACCTCTTACCCATAATGTACCAGAACAAGGTCAGAACATGGAAGACGGCCAAGAAAACCAAACAATGGACTGTACAGTATAAACCGGAAAAAGTCAACTCTTGACCCTTCCAATGATCTCACCCCTCAAACTGTACTGAAAAGTATAACATTATCGCCGAACGATCCCAACCAACCAATCACGACTGTCCTAAAGTAATAATTTGTAACTTCTTTACCTCATTTTTATTATAAAAACAATGGTAGAATAGAGAGGAATCATCACACTGTCACGTTCGTTTGCTCGTTAACACGACGCTTAGGGTCTACGATGCTTTGCCTTGCCACGTTGCTCTGAGGGTCTGGATGCTGCCCAATTATCTTATGACTGCGAACTTTTTCTGAATTTACAGGCAGTGATATATGCTTGCACGCCTTTGGTCCCTTGCCGATCTTTGGGACTGTAGCGTGCCGAGCAAAGAACTTTGAGCTTGGCCTGCTTCCAGACGATTTACTTCAAATTTGATTATGCAGAGCCAATGAATTAGAGGACTCCAAATAAACAGAATAGGTAAATATGATGTTCCGCGATTTATTGAAATTTTGATAATAACTCTAAACTTGACGAGATGAATGCAAATATTTAGATAAATAAGATATTGTTTAACAAAGAAAACGAGTCTGCGGTTTCTTTTAAGGAAGGTAAGATCTGAATCTTAAAATGTGTTTTAGCTGGTTCTAAATCACCATCAACCAATCCAACTAATTGGTCCATTGACCAAGTGGGAGGAGTGCCTTGATGTTTAGGATTAAGGATCTGTAGGGGAAGAGCGTTAATGTATGTTTGTAAATAACTTTTCCTCCCTATAGGTTATAAGGTGTTCCCCCCACATGTCGAGCGCATGAACAACTCATCCCTCCTGTGTGTGCAGACTAGAGAAAGTGACGAGTGAGAGTTGGTGTTATGGGCCCCACCAATGACTGCATGTATGAATGAGTTAGTGTAACGTCGGGTCTGCAACGCAGGGAGGATATTGGTGCATGTTACCCAGTCTTGCGCTCCATCAATAACAACATAACTATGCTGGTAATATAAGTTTTTCAAAATGCAAATCTATTCCTTAGCGCTATATTGCAGCACAACATTCATCCTCGTTTCAATTTTCGATGCATTTCCTGCAAAAAAAACAAATGCAAAAAAACACACAAGTGCGGCAAGCATCAGCCGCTCACGTTCTAGTTCTTTGCATGCTCCTACGCTATAACTCTGCTTTGAAGAGCAACGTCATTATGTAACATGGCGAAATGGTGGAATTTGGGGAATTTTACGCAAAAAGCATAACAAGAAATTGGCAAAATTACCCAAATTATACCTGTTTGAATTTTGCCAAGGACTAATTTATACTTCATGTTTACTTGCTTAACTGCCAATTGACTCCTGAGAATAAACCTAAAGTTACCTGTTTGAAGCTTCTTTATGCTGTGCATCACCTTGCACCTTTTGGTTCTACACTCTTCATTAAACAATTCATTATGTAGTCTGATTTTGTGACCAGACTCAGACTTATTGGGATGTTTTTCCAACATTTTTTGGGAGGTTGAATAACCCACAATAAAACAATTAAAAAAATCTTGTGGTCAGATTTTTTAGGTCGCATCTACCAGATAGCACAGCTGTTTGCTGGAAAATGATATATCAGCTGACCAAGAGCTTACAATTAGGCTTTCGTGATGAACTCCACTCTGTTTGTGGAGACTGCGGAGTATTCCGCACTCCGCGGAGCACGCGGAGTTCTAAAAAACTAAGTTGGCGAGTGCGAGTAAGGAGCATACAACACTAGACCATCTTCCCGCGAGATTTCTCAATGCGGGCGGTTGCGAATGGTCGCGACCGCTTACATTGTGAAATTATCCTCGTTGAGGAAGCTGCCGCTCGAGTAGAACTTCTACTCGGATGGCAGAAAGAAGCAGCGCTCTCTTGCGCTGCACATGCTGCCATTTGCACTGATTTTCCACTGCCGGATAAACACCCGGTGCTAAAAATCAGGGCAAAAGGCGTGACCTAACGCACTCCTCTGCTTGCACAACTCTGCGTAGTGCGGTGAAGGTTTTTGGTCACTTTGTGGCGCGAACTCCGCCCAAGTTTACTCAGAATAGACTTAAAGCCTCCAATTGTTTACTATTAGTTACTTTATTGTCGCTCTCAATTACTTGCATCTTATTCGATGGCTTTTTTGATCCTTCTTTGTTCTTTGCCCCCACCCCTGGAGCGTATCCACTTTACTTGTGTCCTTCCACTTCTCACATTTATTTTTGCTTATGCACTCCATGAGACTGCATGTGTTTTTCATTTGCTTCTCCACATTGTTCTTTCATTTGTCTTCTTCATTTGCTTCTCCACGTTGTTCTTTCTCATCTGTGTCCCCCCTCCTTCACCCCATATTGCTCTCTCTCTCTTGTGTGCCTTTCTACCTCCACTGCATGTGTTTTGCTCTATTGTCTGTGTGTATTTCCCTGTCACCAATGTTGCTGTCCTTTGTGTGCTGCTTTTCCCCTCTTTCGCTCACTTCCCATTGTTTCCCACCCCTTTGTGCCCCCCCCAGTTATCCGCTACCTCACACTTCTATTTTTTTTTTTAATGTTGACTTTTTGTGTTTACCGTAGGTTGGGAATATTGAGGGACAAAATATTGAAAGGTAAGTTAGTATCCATTTTCTATACCTAACTCCAAATATATGTACTTTGGAGATTTTTATCTTCAAGGTACGCATTTGTGGAGGTAAGTATAGTAAATCATTCCCTCCCATTTGATGTTTTCTTCTTGATGTTCCCTACCACAAACTGTTTTTGGGACGGCCAGGCTGCAAATTACTGGCAGTCCTTCCACTTTCTAAATGAAAGGGCTTTGCACTACTTCTACTTGGATCGATAAAGCAAAAAACATATTGGCACCTGCGCTATGCTCATGTGGTATAATGCATGTGTGTGTGCCTTTAAAATCACACAGCTGCATCGTTGGTCTTTTTTTTGTTTTTTTGTTCGTGCTGTACAGCCAATACAGGGATGTGTACATCATGAGCAAAAGGCAGGCTGAGCCGATAGGTTTTAAAGGTGAGATCTGTTGGCTTTGCCAATGCTTCTTTTCAATAGAAATTCTGTCTCTTTTTTCCCACTTTCACAGCTGAATGTGAACGCTTAGGAGCTGCCACATTTCTCCCTCCTTGCTAATCTCTGACACATTTCAACTTGAAGAGAGGCACGTGTTACTTTGACTCTCATTAAAATGCACCCATATTAAATAACATGTAAACCTGCATGTGCAAGCAAGACCCTGCAAGCTAAATCTTCGATGCCTGTGGAGAACATTCAACAGCAAATTAAAGATAGATTGAATATCATATTTACCAATGTACCGAGGTAGAAAAGGAACGAGTGCTCAGGAACAAGATTTTAGCAGGACTTTAAAGGGCATTGCATCTAGCACTGTGTTGAACCTTAGAACTTTTACGAGGATTTGTACAACATAATGGAATTAATCAAAAGACTTTGTCATTATCATCTGTGTTGAGTAAAGCCTAGCAGAGACTTATGGAAAAACAAGCATTTCTGCAAGAAATTTAAAATATTCAATATGAAAATAATTCTGTGCCCAGTCCTGACCCAATCTAGTCAATCCAAGCGATAACTTATTGCCGTTTCCTCTTCTCCCATGTTACTGTGTCTTTTGTTCCTTCTGATTGTAACTTTAAGTAATTACAGGTACCACTGTCCACAGCCTCTTGGCAGAACGCAAATGACCCCATGAAATGGATGTAGAAATCCATGATGAACGCAATGATGTCAACTACTTGAACTAATGCCTTGGCAGTCTCTTTTTTCACACAATATGTTAGATGTGTTCTTGTTAATTATAATTCACATACCTTTATATTTTCTTCTTTACCTATGATATGTTTTCTAGTACTAACCTCATTTCCTTTTGCTTTTATGATTAAGGGGCCGATTACGATGATGGTGGAAATATGGTGAAGGTGCCTGCCTGGTACCTCCGTAGGAATTATGATGTCCCTTTCCGGACGCCTTTTCATGGCGGGTAACCCGTCATGAAAAGGCAGAGAGAAAGGGACTTTGTGGATCCGTAGCGGGTCCCCCATCCCCCAAGCTGTGTGTTACATATCCCTGCACCATGTGGCAGGCACCACAGGGATATGTAATGCATTCCCTTTTTGCATTGTGGCATGTGCTGCAGCCAGCAGCACCCGCCACAATGCAAAAGTTAGGCATTGCGACCACCGTTGTAGCAGGCGCATCGTAATGCCTCTGTGGGGACCGCCGACAGCCTGTCGTGTAGCCCCCTTTATGATAGGGTGGCGGGAAGACAAAGTCCACCTGCCAACCTCGTCAGCCGCTCAGTAATCATTTCAGAAACCTTTTCTATATTTTTCTATATTTTGGGTTGTTTTCCTATAATATTTGTAATATTACCAAGTGCCGAAGCCCCAAAGACTTGCAGGCTGAAGAGTGTTAAATAAAACTCGACTCATCGATACTGTCTCCCACCACACCCTAATCACAAGACTCTACTATGCCAGCAACTGTGACAGGGCCCTGGACTGGATCCATTCTTTCCTTACTGGTTGAACACAGCGAGTCAGACCACCTCTGTTCCTCTCAGAACCCACAGAGATCAGCTGTGGAGTGCCCCAGGGCTCCTACCTGAGCCTCACCCTCTTCAACATCTACGTGGCCCCCCTTGCAGCCATTGTCAGGAACCATGGACTCAGCATTGTCACCTACACCGACGGCACACAGCTGATTCTCTCTCTCACCAATGAACCCACAGCCACCAAAATCAACTTCCACAGTGGGATGAAGGCTGTTGCCAACTGGATGAAAGATAGTTGCCTCAAACTCAACCCAGACAAGACCGAAGTGCTCACCTTGGGACCCACCCCCTCATATTGGGACAATTCCTGGTGGCCCGCCGCATTAGGAACCCCCCAATCCATGGAACACGAATCATACTGGACTCCTCTCTCACAATGATCCACCAGATCAACGCTATAACCTCGTCATGCTTCCACACGCTCTGCCTGCTTCGAAAGACATTCAGATGGATCCCCATTAAATCCAGAAAGACGTCACCCACGCACTCAACAGCAGGCTCGACTACAGCACTGCACTCTACGCTGGCATCACTCAGAAACTTCTCAGGACACTAAAGAACGTTCAAAATGTCACAGCCAGACTGGTCCTCAACATCCCCCGCCTCAGCCACATCATTGAACACCTGAGAGAACTCCACTGGCTCCCAGTCAACAAATGAATTTC